>NC_045763.1:15114515-15720944 GCF_008692025.1 Phocoena sinus | reverse complement strand
CAAAGCCACCTAAAGGCGTGTCTTAGAGAACACAGGCAAATTACCCTGACAGCCATGGGTAAGAAAGATCCTCTGTGGTTAAGACCCATACCTAGAGGCACCACTCTGCTACATGTGTTTTGATAGAAACTGTCCTAGGCTTTTTGGTCACTTAAGAGCCTGTGGTCTTTATGACTCTGCCCTAGGAGGATGGCCAACTTGAGGGAAGTCTTCGCTGTCCCTCTGACTCCACGTGCCGAAGCCCTGGGCCAATTCCTCTTGCTACTCTAGGCTTCCTAGGACCATCTTGGTTTCCAGCTGGAAGGGAGTCTAGCAGCCCTCGTGTAGGTGGAGAAAACAAACTCTGAGAAGGGAAGGGACTTATTGAAGGCTCAGAGTAAATGTCTTTTTCTGTTAAGTTCCCTGACAGCTCCAACATTCCGTGAGGACTGTATGGACGCTAAGTTCATCAAGAATGAAAGGGGAAGTACCCACATTAGACTGCCTTTCCTCATCTGCTGGTTTATGCAGTCAGGGGTGAGGGAGGGGCTCCTCCCTCAGTTCCTTCCAAGGGGACCTCAGGACATGCTGGTCGGGCCTGGGAGAAGAGAGCTGAGGGCTCTTCGTCCACCAGTCCTTCAGGGGTTCATATTCCCCGTGGCTGGCCACGGAATCCTTCCCTTGGAGGAGGAAGGTTCCAGAGCTCATGGTATGGTTTCCAGATGCCTCGCCCGAAAAACAGGCAAGCAGCACTTCAGTCCGGGCTTCCTTCCTGGAGTAGCAGCCTGGCGCCTTCTCCCGAGAGGCTGCAGCCGGCCAGAGGGGGTGTTGAAGGGATTTAAAGATGTTAGGTCCGAGTGATTAACATGTTCACCCCCTGCCCACCTCCCGCCAGCCCCCCCACCCCCGCTCTTTGTCATTCTCTCAAGACTACAGTCCACCCTTCAAGTGGCCTTGGGATGATTTCTGGGTCTAAGACGCGTGTTTCTTTGACAGTGACTCGTGCTGAGGTTGACTTGGAGGAGGCAAGATTGCCCGGCTTGAAGAGGGTCACATCTGGTCCCTTCATTTGCTCAGACAACAAATATTTTTTGACCTCCCAGGAAGCATCAGGCTTTGTGCTGGGAATGGGGTCCAGCGGCGAGGACTAAGTAGAAATGGTCTTCGCCCTCGTGGGGAAGACAGACACGACTCCAATAGTTATGAATGGAAAGAAATGACAAACAGTTTTAAGCTCTACTCCCCAAAGCAGAGACCGCTAAGAAAACATGAAACAGGGAGCTAGGAGTGGTTTTGGGATTTGGGTTTTCCTTGAGGAAATGATGATTATCATTATTTTACAGATTGGGAAACTGAGACACAGAAGGAAGGAGGAAGTTGTCCAATATATACAGTTAGTAAGTAGCAGGGTAGGGATTTGAACCCAGGCCCTCTGGCTTTGGAATCCAGCATCTTAGCCATTTTACTGCCAATGTTTCTGGTGGGTGAGTGGGTTTAACAAGGCAAAGATGGGGAGGGCAGATGGAACAGAGCTGCATGGAAAGTGCCTGGTGGTCTGAAGGGTGTAGATCATTCCAGGAGCCAGATGAGGTCCAGTGCAGCTGGCACGAGGGAGTGAGCTGCAGGAGGGCAGGGGAGAGAAGCACAGGACCAGACTGCTTGGGGTACAGTAGGAACGTTAGGATTTGGGTCAGGATCCTGGTAGAATGAGGTCCACAGGGCAGACGCTGTGCCTGTTTTCTTCACCCACGAATACCCAGCTTTGAGCACACTGCCTGGCACGTAGAGGGAGATGGTGGATGATTGAATAAAAAGGGCGAGAACTTCCCTCGCTCCAGCCCCCACCCTGCTTGGCTTCCTCAGTTCCCACTGTCCATCAAAATCCCCAGGGATCTTGTTAAAAATACAAATGCTGGGGCTACAGCCCCGAAAACTCCAGTTTAGTAATTCTTCGTTGGGCCTTAGGATCTATGTTTTCAACAAGCTCCCCAGGTGATTCAGCTTGGCTGTCCCTTGGGTACCCCTGGAAGCCAATAGCTCGGCTTGTATTGGGGGACACAGAGGGAGCTGCTGCCCTGCAGACACTTGCTGGAGGACACACCTTGAACTCACAGCCTCCCATTGCAGTCTTCATCTACAGCACCGTGGAGAGAAACACTCTTGGGAGAAGGTCTTCCAATGACCAGCAGGCCTCTCGCCCTTTGGTGACGCAGATGTCAGTTCCCGGACAGAGCCTGACCAGCTGACCACCCGAGAATGTGGACTGGATCATTGTCGAACTTGAGTTTCATGCATCCTTACAGACTCCCTGGATGTCTTCTGGGAACCAGGAGGGAGAGAGAAACCAATCAATCAGTCAACCAACCAACAATTGGTCAACTCAGAAAAGAGGAACAAGAGAGGGGGGTAGAGACAAGGGAGCAAAGTGAAATAAGAGAGGCGGTGGAGAGAGTTTGAGGATGGAGGAGAAGGAGGGAGAGGTCAGAGAGACAGAGACTGCGAGGGAAAGAGAACGCACCAAACAGCGATGCAGTAGTTCTGGGAAGGTGGTCCTGAGGAACGGCAGTTCTGGGCATCTGACAGTCAGGTAGCGATTCCCCAGCCATTCTTGGAGGGGCTCTGAGGGGGTCACCAGAAAATCTGAGCACGTCTCACAGGTGTTGAGGGTGGTAGTGGGAAACCTACCCCCCACACCTCTCCTCGCTGCCACCTGGGGTTCAGGGCTTCAGCTGCTGGGAAAGGATCCCTTCCCTGCAGCTTCCCAGACCTCAGTCAATTCAGGATTAACTCCCTGCCTGATTGGGATGGCCTGGCCACTCCCGAGGGCTCACCTGGACTCAAGGGCCACCTATTCCTGGTTTCCATCACTGTACAGTGTTAAAGCACGTGAAACAGGTGAGGCTGGAGGGGTTCAGAAAAGATGGTCACCCCTGGGCTCCACTTTATTTTATTCAGAACTCAAGACCTGACGTGTAGTGGCCCCTGAGGCCCTCTGTATCGGGACAGGCCACTAGGCCATTAGCAGTCATCCAAGCCAGAGCTGGCCCCTTATAGGCAAAGGGTGAGGCTGATGGGTCAGTCTCAGTCGCCCCAGCTACTAAATGAGGGCATGGGACCAGAGATCATACCTTTAGCTATTAATACTGAGCTCCTGCTATGTGTCAAACTCCTTCTGCAGTCATTCGAGGACCCCATCCTAACCTGGCCATACTCACCATTCCAACCTCAGCCCTGCCACTTTCCCCACCACTCCCTGTCTTCAGCCTTACCAGCCTCCTAGACACCGAGCCCATTGCCTCCTCAGGGCCTTTGCACATGCTGTCCCCTCTGCAGAATGTCTCTCCAGGTCTTTGCATGGCTGACTCTTCTTGCCATTTGTCTCTTCAGAGAAGGCTTACATGATCACCCTGTCTCAGTCACTTGCCATTACGTCGCCCAGTTTTATTTTTTGTCACTCTGCTCTCTCCACCCCCAGCATGTGCAGACCATTAAAGCAGGGACCTTGGCCTTTTTAGACTTGGGGGTATTCAACCCCGACCCCTACGTCTAGCTCAGTGCCAGGCACACATAGACACTGTGTGTCTATTTTCTAAATAAAATGAATGAATGAATGAATGCAGGTGGTGTAGTTGGTACTTAATTTGTGTAATTTCATGTAGATATCAGGAATCCCTACTTCCATTAGGTATTGAGGGGAATGTTATTGTCAGCAGTCTACACCTGAGGACCCTGAGGTTCTGAGAGGTGAGGTCATGCAGCTGGGACCCGGACCCAGGATTCTGCCCCCAAAGCCCTCAGTCTTTCCCTTACCTGAGCCTGCTCCTTTGCTGAGCCAGGAGGAGACACCAGCGGTGAGAGGCTATTATTTGCGTTTAGAGACGGGGAGGTGGTGGCTCAGGGTTAAGTTGCAGGCTCCTAGTTGGTGGCACTCAGCACTGCCACCTACAGGCCTATGGTGGTGATGATTTTCCTGCCTGTTCCTAGTTCCCAACTCTGTGATTCTGGGAGGACCAGGGCAGGGCTGTGGGGAAACGGCGGCTGCATAGTCTGGATTCAAGTCCCAGCTCTACCATTTACTGGCTGTGTGATGTTAAGCGAGTCACATAACTCTCTGAGCCTCAGTTTCCCCATTGTACAAGAGACAGTGCTTATTGAAGTGCCCGGCCCACAGTAAGTCATGCGAGAGGCATCATCTCACCATCTGGCCACACTCTCACCTCGGGCCGCTCCCAGCCAGTTCCTCCCCGGTGCCTTTGCACACACTGTTCTCTGCCTCGATGCTTCTCTCTGCCTCGCCCGCTGGGCAAAGGTCTCATCCTCCTGCAGGGCAGGCACCTCCTCAGGGAAGCTTCCCCCAGACAAATCAGTCCGGGCTTCTCTGGCCCCCACGGTGCTCTGGGCTGATGGGGTTATAAGGATCAGTGTCCTTGAGGACCTGGGCTGTGTTTTGTTCATCCGTGTCCCCGGTGCCCAACACAGGACTCAGCACAGAGCAGGAGCAAAAGGAATATCCCTTTAACAAAGAGATGGAAGAGGAATTAAAAATAGGAATGAATTAATGAGCAAAGGAAGGAATGAAGGAAGGAAAGGAGGAGGAAAAGAGCGAAGAGGGAAAAAAGAAAAAAATGAAGGAAAAGGAGAAGGAAGGACAAGGAAAAGGAGGGAAGAAAACAGAAGGAATAAAGAAGAAATGAGAGGGAGACAAGGCACGGAGGGAGGATGGGTTTCAGGCTCCTGTCCCTCAGGCGCCGCCTTCTTCCCCACCCTGCAGTGCTGACACCTCTCCCCTGCCTCTTCCTGTCTGCCTGTCATCAGCAGAGATCTTCAGTTGCCTCTGGCTCCCACAAAATATTCATTGTTCTCTTGCCTGCTACATCTCTCCCTGCCTCTTAGGTGCCAAAAACTGGTGGAATTATCAGAGGTAAAATAGGTCTGTCACCAGGCCTGGTGGGTGGGGTGCTGTTACCGGCTGATTCACTGAAAGATGCTCCTGTCCCTGGTAAGGGTGCAGAGGCGGACTCAGGCCCGACTGAGTTTTCCCCAGAGGACCCAGAGAAAGTGGCAAAGGCTGTGAAAAGGGACAGTCCCCAGGGCTGCAGAATTTCTTTTAGAGCAACTGGGGGCCAAGAATCCTTGGCCAGGGGCAGACCCCAGCCCATGGGGCTGTAGGGGGCTGGGGAGTGGTCCAGCCTGCAGTGGGGAGGGGTTGGAGTAGAGTGTGAACCCAGCTGGAGATCCTGGGAGAACCCTAAGGGCAGCTCCTTGAGCAGGATCTGGGGTGGCTGGTATCTTGGAATGGGCTTGTGCCAGGGGCAGGGCACACAGGGCACAGACTCTCCAAATGGGGCCAGAGACAGAACTGGGAGAGAATATGAGAGAGTGAAGACTACAGGCTGAGAGGCAGAGGCCAAGATTCAGGGAGGCCGCTGAGGCCTCAGCCAGCCTGGGTCTGAGACGACAGCCACACAGAATCCGGCTAATTGCTTCTGTTTACCGTGCGCCTACTATGTGCCAGGTCCCGTGCTAGGTGCTCCAGGCGTCTTATCTAATCCCATCTTCACACTAGGTGTCATCCCCATGCGAGGAAACCATGGCATAGAGGTCAAGGAAATCATCAGGCCCGTGGCTAGAGGACGTCAGAGTCAGGATTTGCACCAAGAACTGTCAAACCCTGTTGCCTCCCTGTCAAGGCACACACTAAAAATGATTTATTAATCTTTCTAGAGTATAATAATACACGTTAGCTGTAGAGATTTGGAAAGTAGAGTTCAAGAAATAAAATAAAATTTACCCTAAACCAAGTTTTTTTGTTTTTTCTATGCCCTTAAAAAAAATCATACAGTACACACCAGTTGGCATCTTATTTCGTCTACTTAACATTAAAGCATAAGCAATTTCTCGTGTGAGTAAAAACTCTCAGTAAGGGTAATTGTTAACGACTGTCACAATATCCTGGCTGGGAATTTGTACCCTAACTTCCTCAGCCGTTCCCTTACGTTTGGACACTCGGATGGACTCTAAGTTTTCTCTGATGTAAGCCTCGTAGTGATGCATTTCTTTGTGTTCAAGCTTTTTTTCTATGCTTTAGGTGAGTTTCTGAGCATAGATTTCTGGAAGGGGAATTACTGAGTCAAAGGAAGGGCTGTTTTTAGGGATGGGTAGATGGGAGGAAGACCAAAGATTCCTGGCAGCCTCAGGGATGTAGTTTTTTTTCTAAGAGAAACCAACTCATGAGGGAAGTTGGCTTCCTTGGACTAATGCGTTTCTGATTTCTGGCTGTGGAAATGAGAACTGAAACAGAGCTTTTGATAATACTCTTTGGACTGTTCTTTCACCCTCTCCCAGGAGCTGGTAGGTGAATGTTGAGGGGAACTTCATGCAGTCACCTAACTACAGGAGGCATCCACCGATTTTATAGACCTTGGGGATCATCCCACCTGACCCTCCCCACATTCACATAGATGTACATTTGACAGGCTGGGCAGCTGAGTCCCAGCAGGGACAGGTAACTTGTCAGAGTCTCTTTGTTTGATAGTGACTTTGCTGCGGCCAGAAGTGGGCCCCCTGAATCCCAGTCCATTGCTCTTTCCATGACATGAGCTACTTCTCATTTTAAAATTCCAGGTCATATAATTCTATAAGCTGAGCATAGTGAGTACCAAGCGCTGGTACCATGGTTACCGTGGCAACATTGGTCCTGAATTTCCTCCCAGAGATGCCTTGGGCAGTGAGAGGCCTGAGGCTGGGGTGGGGGCTGAACTGGATGGGGCTGGAGTCCACTGGTGTCTCAGGCCATCGAGATGACATCACCCTGATGCCCTCAAGGAAGCCCCAGGGCTCGGCCCTGAGCAGGGACTGTCACCGGTGATGCTCCAATTTGGTGCTGATGCTTCCTGTGAGAGGAGAAGCAGGATCTGTGTTTCGGGTTTTTTTTTTAAGACCAGAAGATGAGAGGCTCAGCTGAGTCCTAGAGCCGACTGAGCCACCTAAGCAGGGAGGAGGTGCCAGAGAGAAACCATGTCAGGCCCTTTTGGAAGATCTAGGGAGACAGCAAGGGAGCAGCAGTTCCTGGCGGTGGTGGTGGCAGGCAGGCTGGTTTGCTCTGGGCAAACTGTACAGAAAAGTGGCTGGAGAGAGGTGAGGCCCAGAATGGGGCTCTGGAGATGGAGGGGCTTGCAGGCAGGACCAGCTCCAGATCCTGCCCCCCCAGGTGTCCTCCAGAGCACTGCCCAGAGAAGGGTGTTCGTCTGGGCTGTGGAGAAGGGTGGTGCTTTCACGGAGGAGGATGGGGGAAAGTGGGGGCTTTGGAGGAAGTGGGGGGAGGACCCCAGGAACAGGAGCCTAGGGGAAGAGGTCCTTTTCTGTTCCCCGCTTTTCTCCCCTCCTTATCCGTCTACGTCCTTTCCTTTCTTCCTTTTCTCGCACTCATTCTTTCTCCTCTGTTGCCCTCTTTCTTTCTCTTTCACCTCCTCTCTTCTCCTTCCCTCCTTCCTCCAGCCACTCTCCTCTCCTTTCTCCTGCCACTATTTGCTCAGTGAATTCAAACACAGCCCAAAGCCAGCAAAATTGAAAAGGAAAATCTATTGCTAAAATTTCCAAAGCTAAATAGACATGCATTTTCCACACTGTGGCCTATGAACTCCAGGTCCTCAAGGTGGGACGTGGTTAAAGCACAGACTTTGGAGCCTGTCTGACTAGGTTAACAAATCCCTGCTCAGCAGCATACAAGCCACGTGACCTTGGGTAAGTATTTGATCCCTCTGTGCCTCAGTTTCCCTTTCTGCAAAATGGTAACAATAATAACACCTGTTTCGTAGGTCGTTGTGAAGAAAAAAATGCCTTAAAATGGAAAGATCTCTTAGCTAGTGGGAAGCAGCCACATAGCACAGGGAGATCAGCTCGGTGCTTTGTGACCACCTGGAGGGGTGGGATAGGGAGGGTGGGAGGGAGGGAGATGCAAGAGGGAAGAGATATGGGAACATATGTATATGTATAACTGATTCACTTTGTTATAAAGCAGAAACTAACACACCATTGGAACGCAATTATACTCCAATAAAGATGTTAAAAAGAAAAGAAAAAAACAAAAAAGAAAGATCTTAGAACAGTGCCTGGAGTGTAATAATTGCTGAACGACTTAGCTATTCCTATAGATGCTCCATGAGAGAAAGTCTGAGAAACACTGAGCACTTCTCCCCCATCATCTTGGAAATAATCAACACACAAGAGCACATTAGAAGCCCCAGAAGTCCTACGTGTCCCTCATCTTCGAGACTGACGTGATCCTCTCCACCCCACTTCCATTAGCTTTTCATGCCCTGCAAGGCTTGAGCCACAGTGGCCGTAAAGAAGGTGTGCTTTCCTCTCCACCAGGGAGAGTGATGAGGTGAGAAGTTCCCACTTTTCTCCCCCTACCAAAAAAGGTAAAAGAGCTAAACTCCACCACCACCCCCACCCCCGCCCCTATAGGCAGAGTGACCAGGCACTTTTGAGAGAGCCAATGTGTGCGTCCCTGTCCCTGGTGCTGAAATATGGCTAGTACCTGGGCAGGGGTCCCCAACTCCTGACCAGGGTGGAATGGCTGCTGCAAAATCTCTTGGGGAGAGTCCATCATCACGGTGATTCCTAGGCCTTGCATCTCATTTGTTGAATCGGAATCTCCTGGGGTCACTGCCCAGTTTCTGTACATTTGAAAATCTTTCAAGGTGTGGTTTGGGACCCCACTTCTTTGGGGAATATTTGCGTATTCCAATGCTAGCCCACCTCTCCCATGGATCATTGTTTTTCAGTGATACTATTTTCTGATTTTTCTTAATAAATTTGTAATTTTCATACTGTGGCAGAAAAACAGATCATTTTATATGCTTCATATTAATGGAACAGATTTTACGGGTGGTTGGCAATTCCATTTTTTTAAATAGTAGTAGCAATTTTTTTCCTACTCTGGAAGCTTGAGGGTGCATATTCCCTCCTGATCCAATATTTGAGGTCCTCTGAAGTCCACTCCATTCTTTCCCTCTGCCTTCAGGCCTGGAGATTTCGGGTGCTGGAGTGGTTTCAGTTATGTTCATGTGCTCTCCATCCCCACACTGAACTGCTCCAGCAGTTCATAGTGAGATGCCTTTATTGTGGTATTTACTCTTTCAGATACTTCTCTTTCCCCCTGAGACCCTGAGGAAAATCCTCAGTGGAGAAATAGTCTCACTGGATATTCTACCAAGACAGATGCCAGCAGGATTGGGCCAGAGAGCTTCACTAGCTTCTGACAACCCCCTTGGGCTCTAATGCTGTGGGAGTGGGTGGATTGGGCCCTTGCAGACTGACTGCATCACTCTCTTATTTGATTTCCAGATTCCAGAGCAGCTGGCTTTGAGGCTGTGAGGAGGTACAGAATAGTGATGGCAAGCACAGGCTTTGGTGTCACATCTGGATTCAAAGGCTGGTTCTGCCTTTTGCCAGCTGTGCCATCTTGGACAAGTTGCTCCTACTTCCTGGGCCTCAGTTTCCTAATGTTTGAAACGTGGACAGCACCATTCATGCTTTGATAAGGTTGATGTAGAGATCACATGAGAAAATGGACATCAGAGTGTCATCCTATAAGCCACCATAAGTTATTATAATCGTACAAAGGAATCTCTACCCATATGATGGCTGCAAACTTAAGGAGGGCATTTATTTGCATTTTATTATGATATTCTTGGTGTCCTGCAAACTTCCACTTCTCTCCCCTTCCTCTGGAGATCAAGGTCTAAAAAGGAAGTTGAAGGTAGATGTTTGGGGTCACGGAAGGGCAGGGTTGTGTGTCCAGAGCAGAGTGTTGGTCATTGTGCCTTCTAAGGTGTCTTCTTGAGGTGCCTCTAAAGGGCAGTTCCAGACAGAGGAAGAAAGGAAACTGTCCCAGGGGTTGGAGAAGGTTGCTAAGTCTTCCCAGGCCCCAGTTGTGGAAGTGTTGTGCTAGTGTGGGCCTGGAGCTGCTCAGGTCTTAGGGTTGGTCTTAGGGAGCAGAACCAAAGGTCACGCATTGGGGGCCCCTCCCCACTTTGTGCGGATGGCAAAACAGAGGCCCCACTCCCCATATCCTCAAGTCCATTCGGGTAAGCTGTGACAAAGCGAGAGAGAGGCATGGACATATATACACTACCAAACATAAGGTAGATAGCTAGTGGGAAGCAGCCGCATAGCACAGGGAGATCAGCTCGGTGCTTTGTGACCACCTAGAGGGGTGGGATAGGGAGGGTGGGAGGGAGGGAGATGCAAGAGGGAAGAGATATGGGAACATATGTATATGTGTAACTGATTCACTTTGTTATAAAGCAGAAACTAACACACCATTGTAAAGCAATTATACTCCAATAAAGATGTAAAAAAAACAAAAACAAAAAAACAAAACAGAGGCCCCTACAGGTCAGGTGATTTGCTCCAGGCCACAGAGTTAGCTGGCAGCAGAACCAATGGAAGGAACCAAGTTTCCTTTCATTGTGTCACATGGCCTCCTGGGCACAGTGCAAGGAGTCCAGCCACTGCTTCTGTCCGGAGCAAAAAAGAAAAGACTTGAAGTGCTGTGGATTAGTTTCTGGGAAGATGGATTGGGTTGGTTCTGTGTGGCTCCGGGTGCGGGGGGAGTCATAAAGCTTAGGTGTTAGGAACAGACCTCTTGGCATCAAACAGGCTGAAATATGAGTTCTGACTCTGTTATTCACCACTGCTAGGGGCTTGGCCTCCAAGAGGCTGGGTTTCTTCACTCACGCAGTGGGACTAACGAGAGATGCTGCCTCAGTGATGTAGTGAGTCAGTAAGACAGCCAGGAGCGATGTGTACTTCGGTGGTCTTACAATGATACTCCAGTTCTGTGTCTCTGCACGTGCTAAGATGTTGAGTGAGGAAGTGAAGCAGTCACAGCACAGCCGGGAACAGACAGAATTGTATGCAAACTGGTATGTGCAGACCTCCAGTGACAGGAGGAGCTGCCTGTGTGATAGCGAGCTCCTCATGACTGGGGGGAGCAAGCCCCTGGTGTGGGTGCCCCTGGGAGGATTCAGGCATCTGCTAGAGAAATGGACCAGCGCCTCTGCCATTCCATGAAGCCCACTCTCCCCCTTCTCAAGCCCCTGGACCCTGCTCACTGAGTGGGGGGGGGGGGTCTCTGTTTTCCAAAGCAGCAAGCTGCCTGCATGGTAATTACTTTTGGACTTATTAAGCATAATTATCCCTAATCGCACACAACCAGTAATTTCTGTGGCTGTTACTGGGGCCTACCCATACAGTACCACCCGCAGTCCTGGGGTTCCAACACCCAGCTGGGGCCTGAGGTGGAGCTGGCGCTCTCCGCCATGGGGTTGGGGGGCTCGGCAGAGATGGGGCTGCCGTATCCCCCACCAGTGCTCCTTCAGCCTGGGTACCAGGCTGGTGAGGAAGTTGCTCAAACACCCCAGCCCCAGGGCCTTCCTTCCAAGTACTCCCCACCCTGTGTGCCTGCCCAGACCACGTCCCTTTGCCCATGCTGCTCCCTCCTCCTGGGACTCTCTTTCTCTCCTCTTTTATTCCCCTTCCTTCCCTCCCCTCCAACCAACTACCCCCCCTTCCCTTCTTTCAAATTTTTTTAATAATAAATTTATTTATTTTTGGCTGCGTTGGGTCTTCGCTGCTGCACACAAGCTCTCTCTAGTTGCGGCGAACGGGGGCTACTCTTCATTGCGGTGCGCGGCTTCTTATTGCAGTGGCTTCTCTTGTTGCGGAGCATGGGCTCTAGGCACGCGGGCTTCAGTAGTTGTGGTGCACGGGCTTAGTTGCTCCACGGCATGTGGGATCTTCCTGGACCAAGGCTCAAACCCATGTCCCCTGCATTGGCAGGTGGAATTCTTAACCACTGCATCACCAGGGAAGTCCCCCTTCTTTCAAGTATTTTTGAGTCTCTTTTAGGTTCCTGGCACTGTTCAAGGTACTGGAGATACAGCAGTGAGGGAGGGGGCTAAGGAGAAAATCCATGCTTTCATGGAGCTTACTTTCTACTGGGGAAAGAGAGAGAGGCAAAGAACAGGTAGGTAGTTATGTAGCATATTAGAAGGGGTTGAGCGCTATGGAGGAATCAAGCACAGTGATGAGGATGAGGTTTTCTTTGTTGGGGGGAGAGAAAGTCACAATTTCAGTAGAATGGCCATGGTTGGCCTCATGGAGAATGGGACACTTGAGCAAAGACTTGAAGGCTAAAGACTTGAAGACTTGAAGGTGATGGCTAAACTATGATGATATGCGGGGAAAGAATGTTCCAGGAAGAGGGAACAGCTAGTGCAAAGGTCCTGAGGTAGGAACAGGCTTGGGGTGTTCAAGGCACGGGGAAGAGGCCAGGATGGCTGGAGCAGAGAGAGTGAGGGCAGAGAAGTCGGGGAGGAGGTGGAGGGTAGATGGCGCAGGGCCTCATGGGTCATTTTAAGGATGTTGACTTTTCCTCCGAATGAAACATCTGAGCAGAGGAGTGGCTTAATCCGACTTGTTTTTTGTTTTGTTTTGTTTTTTAAATCTCTATTCTGTCCATAGAGAGACTGTGGGCATGGGGGAGCCCAATGAGGAGAAGCTGTTACAACAATCGGGTGAGAAATAATGGGAGTTTGGGCCCATATGGCGGCCAGGGAGCTGGGAGGCATGGAAAGAGTCCAGACACATTTTCAAGGGAGAGAGGACAGGATTCTCTGATGGGCTGGATATGAGGTGTGAGAGAGAGGCAGCCGGAAGGGCTCCAAGGTTTTTGGTCTCAACAACCGGAAGGAGGGAGCTACCACTTATCCAACTGGGGAAGACTGGGGGGCAAAGCAGGTTTCAGAAAGGAGGGCTGATGTTAGGTTCCAGGCACGTTAAGTTCTGGACACCCAAGAGATGTAGGTTAGTCAATGATTCAGAGGAGACAGGTCTGGCTGGAGTGTGAACGTGGGAGGCCACACACGAATGACAGTTAACACATCCAGATAGGATGCGCTCCTCTAGTGAGTAAATGAAGACAGGTAAGAGGCCCTGGGTCTGAGGGCTCGGGCCCCCCAGGGTTAAGGGGTTGAAGCCAGCAAAGGGCTGAGAAGGAGCGATTAGAGGTAGGAGAAGAATCCAAGGGAAAAAAGCGATTCGAGTAGGAGAGAGGGAGCTCTTTCTTCTATATCCTTGGGGCACTAGATTCTGCCTCTTTAGCTCCCCTACTTCTGTCCTCACTCCCCTTTCCTTCAATTTATTCCCTTTCCCTCCTCCCCTCCCCCCTCTTTTTCTCTTTCCCTGTCGCTTTGGATGTCTTTCTCAGTGTCTGTCTCTGTCCTGGGCTCCTTCGCTGGGCCTCTCCCTCCCCTCCTCCCTGCTCAGTCCCTGGCCGAGGGTGGAGGCCTCTGCGGCGCGGGAACCCCCGGCAACCGCCGGCACGCGCCAATCTCCCGGGGTCTCAGAACCAGCTCGCGGCTCGTGCCGCGCCTCCTGCCCGCGTAATGCTCTTTAATATTTATTTACATGCCTTTCAGACTATTATTTATTAAGGTATCGCTGCCAACCGTGAGCAGGCTAATTGCTCTTAATGTGCCCCCTCCCGGTTCCCACGGCGACGCCTCTGTGCCAGCAGAGTAAGCGCCGCAGGAGCGGGGAAACAGAGGCCCAGAGCGCGGAGGGTGCCGGGAGTGCGGGTGCCCGCGCGGGGTGGGGGCGCGGGGGCACGGGAAGTGCGCGGGTGAGGCGCAGAGGGTGCTCAGGGAGCGCGCAGTTGGCGAGCCGGGGACGCGGAGAGCGCAGCAGGGGGACCCCGGCGCCAGGGCATGTGAGGCGTGCCCGCGGCGCAGTTTGGAGTCTTGGAGTGGGGTGGAGGTGCAGGGGACCCAGCTGGGGGGTCTGGGAGTAGGTGGGGAACTCTGAGTGCGAGGCTGGATGGGACTGAGGTTCGGACGGGCTGTGCACTCGGACCTTGCGCAGCTCGCCTGGCTGTGGGCAGACAGACCGATGACGGGGGTGGGGGCGTGCGGGGGGGAGGGGGGCGGCCGGGAGGGGGCCGTAGCCTTCCCACACCCCACCCACGTAGGCGGTGGCCTCGCCTCGGCTGGTTCTCCCGACGTCAGCAGCAGCAGCAGCCGAAGCTGGAGGCAGCGGTTTAATTGGCAGGATTTTGGGTTAAGGACAGATGTGGCTTCGCTGGGTTTGGAGGCTGGGCGTGCGGGGGCGGAGGAGGGTGCTGGTCGGAGCGGGCAAAACCGACTGAGAGAGACTCCGGCTAGGCGCCCCTGAAGAGAGGAGACAAGATAGGGGTGGCCCAAGATTGGGAGAGAGAAGCAGATAAAGAGGGACAGAAAACACAGCTGGGCAGAAACAGGCAAGATGGACTCTGGAGAGACGGCTGGAAGAGGGGCGCTGCGAGCCTGGCTTCTGCCCTCTGCCAGGTGGAGGCCCTCCCCCTTCTTGCCCGGGACCACCCCCTCCCTGTATTAGCACCTCCGCATCCCAGGCAGCAGTGTTCACTGGGGGGACAGGGGGCTAACTTGGGGACATTTATTCATTGAATTTTATTATTGGTACTGTGTGTACAGTGTCTGCCAACCCCCAGGCCTTGCTGGTGTCACCCTAAAAATTGTCCTCTGGACTGGAGTTGCAGTTTAATAAAACCCAGGGTACTGTGCCCCTCCCCCCCATAAAGACTGATTTAAAGCAGCTGTGCAGGGGTCTTTTGGGTCCCTCTTCTGAGCTGCACTGGGCCAAGTGCATTTCTCCCTGTGAACACTGCTGAGGTAGGTACGGTGATTTTCCAGATGGGCAAACAGGGTCTCTGAGAGGTGAAGTGACTCCCATAGCTAGTGACAAGCAGAAGCTAGAGGGAGCGGCCAGCCCAGAAGCTCTACCCAGGGCCAAACCTCTGATTGCTGATGGCTATAATTTCATCAAGCTTCTGGCCCCAAGGGATGTTGAGGTGGCCACAGAGCTTTCTGGAACTGAACCCGGTCGATCTGCCTGGTTGGTGGTTGCTTGAGGCTCCGGGCTTGCTCTGTGCTCTGCACGTTCCCCAGATGCCCAGAGCTCATTTCTCCATTCCTGGACCAGATGTGGCCATGCTAGATGCTGCCGCCTGAACGCTGGGAGTCTTACGGGGAAGAGTCCTTGTCTCCAGGAGAGCTGATACAACCTCATGGGGGCTGAGAGTGGGATAGGGGCACCACCCTTTCATCCTGGAATGTTCTGGAGTCTGGAATCAGGATGTTAAACTCACCAGCCTCAGAGGTGGAGGGAACCTTAAGACTTATCCAGTCCACCACGTTCATTTAACAAATGGGGAAACTGAGGCACAGAGAGAGGAAGGGACTTACCTAGGGGCACACAGTCTGTGCAACCGAAATGACCTCTGCCCTCACTGAATGATTGCTGGGAGGTGTGGATGGCCCCTCCCCCCATCTTATTTCAGCATCGGGGGTGTGGATTTTACTACAGAATTGGGAGAGCGGCAAGATTTGTTTTCTGTGTGTGCCAGCCTTCTTTCCAGCCCTTGCTCCCCCTCACCCAGTGCTCTCTGCTGCCCTAGGACCCGACTTCCCTGGCCTAAGTATCTAGCTTGTAGGTATTACCCCTCCGAAGTCACCTGTCTCTAGTCCTTACCTACACACATGTATTTTCCCAGGGGCCTTCTAATGACATCGCCTTAGAGTAGCTGTAGTGTGGGATCTTTAGACCCAACAAGGGCAGGTTTTAGGGGACCTGAGTGACCTTGGTGCAGGCCCTGTCTCTCCTGGGCCTCAGTGTCTCCATCTGTAAAGTGGGGGTGCTGCGGACATTTGGAGGTTCCTAGCATCCTTTCCAGCTCTGACATGTCAGGACTGCCCACAGAAGGAGCAGCTGGGACCTGGGTCCCAGGCCAGGGCCCATCTGCTGCTTCTCCTCCTTGGGGCAGGAGTAGGAGAGGGTAATGGGGCAAAAACAGTGGAGAAAAGGCAAAGGTCTCTGGGCCCCAGTAAGCAGCGTCTGAAGAGAGAAAGGCAGGAGGATTTGTCACCCATTCTCCTCCTGTGTCTTAAGCCTCCTGGCCCCTGACTGCCTTTCTGGGGAGGGACAGGAAGAGGGGGGCTATATTTGCCTTTTGGGGATGGTGTGGGGCGGAGCTGACTTGGTGGGCACAGGGGCAGTGAGCCTGCAGTTCCAGGACCTGAGCATGGCAGGGCAGTTCTTTATCTAATGCGGGAGAAATGTAACGCTCCGTAACAAACACTCCTCTCCCCTATTTGGCCTGGTTAGCCTAGCCTTGCAGTACCGGGCACACAGTAGACATGGGGTGAATTCACAGGTGGAGTGAATGAATGAATGAATGTCTTGAATTAAAGAGGCCTGGCCCTAGAGTTGGGCCAACCTGGGTTTGGATCCTGCCCCACCAGTTTCTGGCCGGCTGACCTTGAGCAGATTACTTCGTGTCTCTGAACTTCGGTTTCCTCATCTATAACATCGAAAAGATACTTCCTCGAATTGTGAGGAGCAAACGAGATGAATCAATGGGAAGACCTTAGAATCGTGTCTGACATTTAGGACTCCCCAAGTTAGAACTTCTGATTATTTTCACTAAAGAGAGAGTGACTGGGTCACCCTCTAACCTTGCACTTCAGCATGCGTTTACTGAGCCTCTACAATGTTCCAGGCACCACAGGGGGCCTAGAGGTGACTGAAGCCCAGTCTCTGCTCTCAGATTGCTTATAGTCTGAGAGGGGAGACACCTGACCACACAGCCTTGAAATACCCCTGAGAAGTTCTCATAATAGCTGTTACCTGGAGTATAAAGGGCCGTGGGAGAGGTCCAGTCTGCCCTGGGGTGGGGGTGCAGGTCAGGGAAGGCTTCCTGGAGGAGGTGAGCTCCACACTGAACTCTGAAGGACTTTGCTCCTGGTAAACACCTATCATAGGTGGAGAAAACATGGCAGACATGAACGGCTTGCTTGGGGAGCACTCAGAATCCAGTCTCTGCTCCTATGTCACTTTCTGCGAACTGCTCTCGGTTACATAGCATCTTCTCTACTCTTTTTTTTTTTTTTGCAGTACGCAGGCCTCTCACTGTTGTGGCCTCTTCCGTTGCGGAGCACAGGCTCCGGACGCGCAGGCTCAGCGGCCATGGCTCACGGGCCCAGCCGCTCCGCGGCATGTGGGATCTTCCCGGACCGGGGCACAAACCCGTGTCTCCTGCATCGGCAGGCGGACTCTCAACCACTGCGCCACCAGGGCAGCCCCTCCCTACTCTTTTATCCCCTTCCCCTATAACTGCTTCATTTTTCTGCTTTACATTTTACCCCAATATATATTTATTTGCTTTTGTGTTTCTTGTTTCTCTTTCCACTAGGGCATCAGCCCCATGAGTGCAGTGTTATGGATTTAATTGAATCTCCCCCTGCCGAAAAAGTCTTTGTATGTTGAATTCCTAACCCCTCGTACCTCATGATGTGACCATATTTGGAGACAGGCTCTTTACAGAGGTAATCAAGTTAAAATGAGGTCATTGTGGTGGGCCCTGATCCAATATGATTGGTGTCCTTATTAAAAGGGGAAATTTGGAGATAGGCACATACACAGGGAGGATGCCATGTGAGGATGGGGATTATGCTGCTCCAAGCCAAGGAACCACCAGAAGCTGGGAGAGAGGACTGGAACAGATCCTTCACTCAGCCCTCAGAAGGAGTCAATGCTGCCGATATCTTGACGCTGGACTTCTAGCCTCCAGAACTGTGAGACAATACATTTCTGTTCTTTAAACTCCTGGTCTGTGGTACTCTGTTATGGCAGCCCGAGCAAACTGATACAGGCCGAGACTTTGTTCTGTTCATCGTTGTATCCCCAGTCTAGAATAGGGCCAGCGTTTAGTAGGCAACACAATTCATGTTTCTTGAAGGAATGAACCTTGGTTGTGATGTGCAGCGAGGAGGACCAGATCCCGGGTGACCGTGCAGATTGAAGAGCGGAGCTGCAGGAGCAGGGCAGAGGTGTGGTGCAGACAAGGGGGGCTGGTGGCTTCAGTCCCTTACAAGTCTCATCCACCCACTTTCTGTTCTTCTTTCCCAAAGTGGTGATCTTTTGCCTGATCAAATCCCATCTTTCTCTTACCCAGTGTGCAAAGCTCATGGGACTTGGGGGCAACTCAGATCCCCCCTTGGGGGAGTGGGGAAGAGAGCTGTCCTCATCCGATCACCGTCTGTGAACAGAGTCCTAAAACAGGTGCTACAGGAGCCACACAAGACTTGCTGCCGAGAGTGTACAGTCTGTTGGAGGAGACAGAGCCCTATTTGAGAAAGCCCCTGGTCTGCTGGAGGAGATAAGATATGTGCCCTTGGAGAGCCTCCAGTCTGGTGTGGGTACACAGCCCCTGCCCTGCAGGGAGAGATTGCCAATTGTGATTGGGAGCTTCCAGTCTGATGGGGGAGACATACACACATACATACACTAATAAAATATCCCATAAGAAGCTGCTCCTGGGAGGCCTGGAAAGACTTCCTGAGAGAAGTGGGTTTGCACGGAGTTGGGGGAAGGAAGGGGGGGTTCTATATGGTGGGGGGAGGAGGCGTGGGCAGAGCAGGGAGGGACTAAGTAGTTATCTCTCCTTTCCAGTCCCAGGTGAGCTAGCCTGGTATCTGGACACACGGGTGAATACGTGACTGGCACAGCCTTTCAGTGGGCTTCCTAGCCATCACGAATCACCCATTTTTAGGAGAGAAAAAAGACTGTTGACAGGGGACGGGAATAGCTTCTAAAGCCTCCCTTCATCCCTGCTGCTCCTGTTTTCCCAAATGTTGTCTCCCCAGGCCCTGGATCTGGAAGGCAGTGCATGCCCACAGTGCCCTCTGCTGGACGGCATCAGAACAGGCTGAGTGCCAAGGCATTTGTGCAAGCAGCCCCCGGGTTTCCTGCCAGGGAAAAGAGATTCGGAAGTCTGGAATGAAGGATAGACGGACCCTGGGCCCGTGTCCGGGAGGGTCCATATCTGCAACCTGGAGGATTTGGAGCTTAAGAGTGGTGTAGGGGAAGGTTAGTTCTGCTTGTGGTGACTGAGGGAGCCATGATAGTTAACTTGCTCCCCAGATCTTATCAAGGGCTCAGGAGCTGGGGGTGGCCACCGCCCTGGGTAACCAGGACCTCTCCTCCACCCCAGTGCATGGAAGGACGCCCTCCTAGCAGATTGCCGATGTCTCATTATATCCTAGAGGATGTGTGTCCCTTTCTTCCTCCAACCTGGCATCTGGGGTGGCTGGAATTGGGGTGGGTGGTCTGGATGCTTCCAAGAGGGTTTGATGGTTGAGAGACTCGAGGTGATGCTCAGATGGCAACGAGGGCCACTGTGCCGGATGGCAGAAGAAGAGAGCTTGGCAGAGCTAGGCTGGGACTCAACTTAGTATTTTCTCCCTTTTTCAGACCAGGATAAAGATGAATTGAGTCTAAGGGAGCTCAGGGGGCCAGCAGTGCCTTGGAGTGGACAGGCAGCCATAGGACAGAGGACCAGGAGGCCCAGAGACCCACTGGGCTCACTTCATTCTCTCCTTCTACAGAGCTCCTGCAGAGAACCTGAGTCCCTGCTTTCCTGTGCACGTTTGTCACGGTGTGAGAGACTAGGAGACCCTCACTGCCATCCCAGCAGGATGTGCAATGTGCACACCTGCCCCCAACCCCAGCTTTTGCAGGATGCACAGTGCGAGAAGAGGACAAAGCAGCAAGCTGGAAGTTTCTTAGAAAGGTGGAGGTAGCGCCCAGCTCATGTAAGTCAGTGAGGTGCTAAAGGGACCTTGGTTCCCCCAGCAGCTTGGAGCTGTGGTGGGGATCAGAGAAAGGGCTTGTCTGTCTTAGTGAAGGTCATTACCTGGCTGAAAATCACCAGTGAAGGCTGCCCGCGAACAGTATTTCTGTTGACCCTTTAATCTCAGCTTGTTGGCTCCTGGAATTTTTTCTATTAGAGGCTGTTAGCACGTTGTGGTGATGCTTTTGGCCTGTTGGGAATTCCTGTTTTAGTCCCTGTTTTCCCTGACTGCTGCAAAGGGATGAATGATTTTGAGGAAACAAGGCAGGCTGCTAGAGGATTTCCAGATGAACCTTGTGTTTGGTTTTGGGGTCAGTCTGTGTAGATTCCAAGACGAAATGGTGGCTGGTGACGATTTTCAAAGAAATATATTTCGTGGACCACTAATGGCTTCTGAGAAAAATCTGAAACGGGGCAAACAGCTCTGCAGAGATACTACAGCAGGTGCTCTCAGTGTCTGGCTGTATCCCCTCAGCTCCATTCAGCTCAGCGCACAGGGGCTGAACACCTGCTGGCACCTGTCCTTTGCCAGTGGCTTTCTCTAGCTGCGGAAGTCAGCGTGGCTGGTGCACCTGTGGCCAGCCTCGAGTAATGCCCTTGGGAGGGAGGGACCCTCAACCAGTGGCTGAATGGAGCTGATGCACATACACTCCATTCCTTCCCTGTGAGCTTCGAGATGCATCTACTCTTGTTCCTAGAGTTCCCCAGGGGGATGAGGGTCCACACCCATCGTAGTAACCAGGTTCGTAACATCCCCTTTCTGCGTGTCCTTCCTGCAGCTATTTCAATTCCTCACTCGCCTAGGGTGTTTCCTAGAATCACGCAAATACATTATTTGCACTGAATCCTTATCTCAGGCTCTGCTTCTGGGGGAACTACTGTGGCCCACTTGTCCCAATTTTCCTGGGATTGTCCCAGTTTTAAAACTCAAAGTCCCACGTCCTGGGACCCCCTCCCCCACCAAGTTCCAGGCAAACTGGGGGACAGTTGATCACCTGAGAGAGACAGACGTAGGGCAGATGTAATCATACTAAGTGAGGCAAGAGGATCACTGAACCACTATTTTGAGAGCCAAGCACTGGCTTCAAGAACAAAAGAGCAGACACAAGTGTAATTTCGTCATATCATCAGGTTCAACAGTTTTTATTAGCTAAAAGCCTTTAAGAGAACAGTAGCCACCATTTACAAAGAAGCCATTCCTTTGAGAACAGGCACACGCATACAGCCCCAGGGTATGCTTTGCTAATTATTGGTGAACATTAGATGCTGGTGTCCAGGATTCCACAATGTCTACATAACTGGCTACCAGGCAGAAAGGTGATGTGTATTCCAAGAACAAGAAGTGTCACAGGCACCATGGGGACATTACAGGTGAGCAGGCAAGGGGATGGGGTAGCCCGTCGTAGGCACTTGAGGCTCTGAGGGGGACAAGCACCGGCCATGCCACTTGAGCCAAAGCCATCTGGGCAAATAGTGAAACTATGCCGCGGGTGTGCCCACATTCGGCCGCAGTGAGACGAGGCGCTTTGCCTTGGAAAGTGGCTGTAAGCTCAAGGTCGCTGGCTCTGAGCCAAGGAGATTTGCAGCATGAAAGGAGAAATCCCACTTTGTCAGGCTACCTGGGAGGCAGTGCTGTCGAGAGGCTGGGGGCCGGGTGAACAGGTGGGTCAGGGAGCTCCACAGTGGGGACTGGAGGCCTGGCCGGGAGATGCCGCCAAGCTCCTGACCTTGGGACGGATCTCTGCGGATCAGATTATCCAGCTGCAAAATGCCGCCGTGCCCCTGCCCTGTTTATTTTTACACAGCTGAGGAATGTGCCCATTTTCGTTGTTTTCTCTAGTCCTTGCTAGATTGGTGGGGAATAAAATATCTTCCAAATGCCATGGCAGTGAACACACAACCTATTTCCTGGGGGTAGCAGAGCCCTTCTCCTTCCCTTCCCAGGGCACTAAGGATGCAGAATGCATTTGTGTCTGGGCACCACCTATATTCCAGTATGAAAGCAGTGAGAGGCAGCATTTGGACCCTGCCACGGCAGGTGCTGCAGTGCCACACAGGTCCCAGCCAGGCAGGTGAAGGAGGTGACAAGTCCCTTGGGGTAGGCTGCACACAGATCTCAGGAGACTCCTCCAAATAGGAAACTTGAGAGGTCTTTTCTGACAGCTGTTCCACGTGAACAGCTGGAAGGGAAGAAGAGGAACCCTTGCTTTCTCAGATGTCTGAGGAGCAGGTGAAAACCCACCAGCAGCTAGTCTTGGGACCAGCTACTCCATTCATCAGCCCTAGCAGTGGAGGACAGTAGATGCCATTGGTTTGGTCCACAGGCAAGGGACAGGTTGAGAAAACAACAGTGCCGGCTGGAAACGTATGCTGCTTATTTCCACGTCCAGTGTAAGTCTGCCTACGTGTGGGGTCCAGTTTTCCTGGGATCTGGAGGTGGTCTCCTCAGCTGAGGGGTCTGAGAGCGAGGGCTTTGCCTCTGGGTGTAGCCGCAGCTTGGACCCTTGAGGCAGGGACTCCCCCCGCCCCCGCCCCGCTTCCCTGGACACGGAGGCCCACAGCTACCTCCGCCCTGGCTGAAGTGGTCTGTTTTATTCACACACCAATGAGTGTCAGAAGGCTTAGGGCGGTCTTCAGTGCCAATGGTGCCTGAGGCCACACCCACAGAGGGCAGGACCACAGGGTGGGGGTGTGGCCAGTGAAGACACACCCACCCGGGTGGCCAGGAAGTGAGGAAACAGTTCATGGAGCAGACATCCTTCAAATGCTTCTCACCAAGCTCCAAAAAGCACAGGAACACCACCTACTATGTTCACTACGCCACCCCAGTGTGCCTGGCATACAGTAGGATCTCAATAAAGGATTTTTGAATGTCAGTGCCTGAAGAACCCAAAGGGAGATCTAGACCAGCATTTTCCCTACTGAATAACCCAGGGAGAGAGACCTGAATCACCCGTTGGAGACTGACAATGCATATTTACATATTCATGGGACTGAGTCGTCCCGACTTCAAGAAATCTGTTTTCCTAGTGTTTTCCCAACATATTTGCCCGCCAGACAGTTTCTCATGAATTGCTAATTCACATATCAACCAAGAAATAGTGCTGAAAATGCTGATCTAGTGTCACCTCATCCTTCTACAAAATATGAAAAGGGGCCCAGAGAAAGCAAGCAACTTGCCAGAAGTCACACAGCAAAGTAGTGGCGGAGTTTAGACCAACATGTAAATTCCCCAGCTTTTAGCTCCACGTTCTTTCCACTAAAGGCTGGGCTTTTTTGGACAACGCCATTAAGCATTTGTACCCTCCTGATTCTTCAGCCAGGCAGGGCATCAAGGTCCTTCTGCATGACCTAGAAAGCAAGGGCCAGGTTAACAAAGACTCCAGATTAATCCAAATCAATCCCGATGTTTGGGGCATCGGTTCACCTACTCAAGAACCCTTGGGACCACTTTAGCTTCAATATATGTGCTAATTACCTAAGGTTCTTCTCTCTTCCTTAAAGCAAGTCCCTTTGGTCCTCTGCTTGGGGATCCTGGGGCAGATTCCTGAGACTCATGTCCTCTCAATACCACTGGAGTTTTTAAACAATGTCTCTTACCCAGATGTCCCCCAAAGCCCTTGGGTTATCTGAAATCAAGGAGCATTTGTTCCTCTGCACCTTTGGGTGCGGAGCAGGGGAATCAGGGAGTGCACAGGTCAGCAACTTGCTTGTGAATCAGAGTCGTCCAGGGCTCCAGCAACTGCTACTGGGGCAGGGTCTGAGACAGGTCCCTGGAGAAGGGGGTGATGTGCCCATCGCTCTGCTGGGCTTCTCAGTTCCTCCTTCCAGGGGTCTTGCAGCACTGGTTTTACACTGGGAAGGTACTGGGCAGGTACTGGACCACCTGAGCTCCGGTCATTGTCCACACTGAGCTTGGAGACCCAGAAGCAGGTTAAGCAGGAGGCTGGCCAGCTCAGTCCCACCTGGTCACCTTAAGGGGGAAAGAGGCCCAGAAAGCACATGGGACTTGTTCAAGGTCACACAGACAATCAAGCAAGTCCATGGTCACTAAGAGGGAAACACCTCAGAGGCAGAGAATCTGGGAATATCAAAGCAGGGGGAAACCCCCGCCAACCCCGGCTCCAGGGCACCTAGAGAGGGATAGCCACTTGCCCAAACCAGTGCCAGCCATTTCAGCTCTCAGCCTGACAATATTTCCATTCCTGGGGGTTCAAGAAGGGGATGCCACGCCCCTTCCTCCTTCCCCTGAAGCTGGGGCTGCTGGCTGCATAGCTGCACAAGTGTTACTTTGTGGGGGAGGATGCATGCAGGGAGATGACAAGGTCTGGAGCCAGAGCCTCGAGCCCTCATCCCTCTGTGTGGGCGGCTGCCCGGCTGGCTTCCTCCCCAGGGCGGGGGTGTGGGGGGGTCTGAAGCAGAACAGTCAGCCAAGCAGCAGATGGAACTTGATCTGAAGTCTCCAGCCCCTTCCCCTCCACGTGGGAGGGGTCACCGGCTTTCTGAGGAGAGCCTCAGAAGGGCCGGGGAGGGCGAGGGGTCGTGGGAGATTTTGCAGCACAGCAGGAGGGTTGGGCAGGGCTGTGCATTGGGGGTGGGTGGCGTGCGGGGTAGGGTACCGCGTCCTGGTGGGGCTGCCTTTTCTCCATACGTGATGGGCGTTCTGCTGAAACACCCCTCTCTCTCACCCGCTGCTGAAGACTGGGCATTTCTTTTTTTTTTCTTTCTTTTTTTTTTTTTTTTTTTTTTGTGGTACGCAGGCCTCTCACTGTTGTGGCCTCTCCCGTTGCAGAGCACAGGCTCCGGACGCGCAGGCTCAGCGGCCATGGCTCACGGGCCCAGCCGCTCCACGGCACGTGGGATCTTCCCGGACCGGGGCACGAACCCGCGTCCCCTGCATCGGCAGGCGGACTCTCAACCACTGCGCCACCAGGGAAGCCCAAGACTGGGCATTTCTTGAGTCTTCATGAGGCTTCATGAAGGTGTTTGATCCATGGGGTCCTCCACATATCCCTGAAGGGGGACATCTGGGAGGAGGGTGCTTCTCGCCAGGGCCCTGGGGCCAGAGGGAATCCTTTCCTTGGTTAGGAAAGGTTAAGGCCCTGGAGAGGGGGCTGGGCAAGGGCATGGATTCAGTGTGGAGTCCCAAGCTGATGGACTTCCTTGGTGAGGTCCAGACCCACTTCCAAGGGAGTCTGCAGGACAGAGGTGATGGGGCCCCAGCCACGAGGGAATCTGAGGCTGGGACACACCTGTCCCCACATGGTACACATGGTGGGCCTGAGAGAGGGACGTCCCCAGGGGCTCTCTGCTTTGAAGCTTCAAGAGTCTTTCATTTCATCGGATAAATCACGGCTCCCAGTGGAAGCTGCACTGCAGATGCATGCAGCCAAGCAAGGTTCTCTGTTGCAAACAAAGCCCCTCCGTCTCACAGCGCGCTGTGGCCACTATCCTCAAACACAGCTGACCCAGGGTGGCTCTGTAGCCCCTCAACACACGGGGATAGAGCTTGCATTACACAATCCCTGGAAGTGTGTAAAATGACTTCAGGTGTCGGCTGGTTTCTCCACTGGCTTCTGTGACCATGGCTCAGAATTCTTCGGGGACTGGTTTTGCACAGGCTGCGGCTTGATGCTAACACCTTGGCTTGCAGGGTGCCTCCCCTTGTCCTGCCCATCTCCTCTTTTTAGATAGGAAGTCACAAATAGTCTGCAAACCAACACTAAAATACATGAAGGGCTTCCAAGCCAAAATAAAAGTTCCCCGGGTGACTCTTTTAAAGTGCTGGGAAGGATGGTTCTCCGGGCAGTTTGTAAGTGGGATTTAGGGTCTGTCACCATGGAGACAAATGCTCATCCCACAGCGCAGCTGGCAGAGGGGATCTCCCTCTGCCTGGATGCAGGCTTGCGGGTCTGGTTACTTTCAGGCTTTGGGGCCGCTCATCCACCCTTTATTTGAGGGGTGCCATTGCCCATGTGACCCTCCTCCAGAGAGAACTCAGGCTTAAACTGTATTCTCTCTCCCCCTACCCCCCAGTGGCAGTAAATTCCACGGCTCTCCGGATGTCCGGGCAGAAAGGAACCTTTGAATGTTCTGGGGTTCTAGTCCAACTCCCTCACCTCACCCACTTATTTTACAGGTGGCGAAACCGAGGCCCAGAAGGGAGGGAGGGAGGAGCTGGCCTAAAGTTGCACAATTAGGTGGTAGCAAAGTTGGCATTGAACTCAGGCCTCCTGATTGCCAATCCAGGGCTCTTTCTAGCAACCAGTATATTGGCTACAGTTTCAAGAGTCCCCCTACCAGGCCCACGTGGTCTCCTCCCTCCCCGCCGCTGCCCCAGCCCCCTTCTCCCCCACTACACATAATTCGGGTTATAGCAGAGCATATTGAACCCGAGGCTCTCATCCCAGTGCCTCAGGAGCACAAACAGCTGGCGGGCGGCAGCCTTGAGCGTGCCCCGCGTGCGGCCCTCGGGCACCTCCTGCTGCTCCAGCCACGAGTTGGCCTTGGCGGCCACCAGCTCCCACTCAACGAAGTAGGAGGCGGAGCTGTGCTCCAGCCACGCCAGCGCCACCACTGTGGCCCACAGCTGCCCTGTGTGCTCTACCGCAGCCCTGGGCTCCCAGCCCGGCTTGCCCTCGGCCAGAGGCTCCGGGGAGAAGCTGTCACAGGAGGGGTGCCGAGGTGAGGGGCTGGTGCACGTCTGGGGACTCGGGGGCTGGCGGGCGGTGAGGGACACTCGGTGGCAGGTGAAGGGTGAGGTCCACTTGAGCTTCTCCATGGGGATATGGGTGGCCTCACAGAAGGCTTGGTTGAGAAGGAAGGCTCCGGAGGCCAGCTGCAGAGACACCTGTGTGTGTGGGAGCCCCTCAGTGGGCCTCAAACTTTTTAGCCCATGGAGCCCCAGGCCATGCCCAAGTCTGGGTGAACACAGCCCGCTGGTTCACACCTCCCCCAGCCAGCTCGCCCCACCTACCTGGGGGATTTGCGGGATACCCAGCCCAGCCGAGCACCGCCATGCTTTATCCCACTGGTACTTCAAGCTGATGACTTTCCAAGCCCAGCTCAACATCCTCACTCCAGACCTGCTTCTTTTCCTGGGCAGGTGGACCCAGCTCGGCCACTGGGACCATCCACTGCCATCCAACAGACTCTGGGCAGCTAACCACCCTCTTCCTCCCTCCATGTCAATCGGTTACCAAGTCCCAACGGGTCCCACTTTCTGAACAGCTCTGCAGCCCACCATCTGCCACTTCATGTTGTCCCTGCCTCTACTTCCCTCCCCTGTCCCCCCACCTTCACTCCATCTTTCCTGCATCCTGAGGGGTCTTTGTAAGGCAGAGGCCTTGTCACTTTTTTGGAGGCCACCAGCTCAGTAGTTTCAATTTTCTCCTAGAATAAATCCAAGCTATGATTTCCAAAGCGCTGGCTCGTCCTTGACTCCTTCCCCTCCACCCATTCTCCAGCCCCCAAGCTCGCTCTCTCATGTGTAAACTGTCGGCTTAACCATGTAACTCCAGCATGTAAACTATGGGCTTAACCATTACATCCTTCCAGAAGCCATGCGTCATTCCTCCCTGACCTCAAGCCTGGAGTAGGTTTCTCCTTCCCTCCCCATCTCCCCCAGCAAACCCAACTGCTCCCTCACGGCACCTAACGATCAGAATTGCCTGGTTTCCTTGGCAGTGCCGTGAGCGCAGGGACCATGTTCACCTAGTTCAAGGTTGTCTCCCTGGGGCTAGCGCTGTGCCTGGCTCAACAAATCCTTGCTGAGTGAATACATACCTCCTGCTCTATTGCCCGGGGTATTTGGAAACTCCAAGTGACACTAGGCACTTGGGTGTGCAGGGGCTGCAGCGGGGCAGTGAAGCTCAAACCGTGTCCCTCCTTTCAGCACCTCTCGCTCCCCAACCTTGCTGAGCCCCAGATGTGGCAGGACCAGGCTCCCTTTCTCCTCGATTCAGAGACACCCACTCCCGACCTGGGGCATCTGCAGAGCCACTTGCTAAATACGTTGCATGTCCCTGGGGTGTTCATTTTACTTGCAAGTGAATCATTTCAAGGCTTAATTTTATGTATTGAAAAACAGACACACAGAGGTGGTGGAGTGGAGTGCAAGATTCCCGTGAATTTTTAAAGCGAAGGTGGCAGATTGCAAAGAATTTTCACGGTGCTGGCGCTGGCTTTTAGCAACACTCCTAAACCCCAGATGGAGGACTCAGGCAAACTCCCTCTGCCTGGCTGCTACGTGGGCGGGAAGGTCTAGGTCTTCTTCCCTTGGTGGAAGGGGAGCAGGGCAGCCCCTCTGCTGAGTGTGGGCCTTGGCTCTGGGGTCTGGGGCACTCACCAGGGGGACGTAGTCCAAGCTCTGGCTTCCTGGGGCTGACTCTGGAGCCTTGGTCAGCGGCTTGCCCAGGAAGCCCTTGGCCGCTCGCGTCAGCAGCCTGGACTTGTTGAGATTCAGCCTGTGTGGGTGGAGCCAGGGAAGAGTGACCACCGCTGCCCCAGTGGTGTCCCTGGTCATCCCACCCCCCCGAGAGCCCACTCAACAGCTTCTGAAAGTCAGGGCTACGAGGGGCAAGGTAGTGTTCTTTTTAGGACCCTCTTTTGATAGCATGTTCTTGTTCAGCCCAGTGGTCAGAGCGTCTCATGCTAGCCCTCTCAGGGGGACTTGCATTTGCAAAGACACCGTGAACCCGTGGGAAGTGAACTTGGGGCGGAGGTGGTTTCAGCAGGGTGATACCTGAAGACAGTGCTATCTCTGGGCAGGGGTCCTTCTTGGCATCCTTAAGATTGTTCATTTTCGTGTAAATGTCAGCCTGGGCCTGCCTTTGGCCTTCCAAGCTAGGGACAGTCCTGGGAAAACGGGTGGCGGTAGAGTGAACCCCCAGTGGAAATCCCATGTACCTGGATCCAAAGAGAGCCTCTGAGGCCTTCAAGGAAGAAAGGGTGTTGGTGGCCAGACTGCGCAGGGGACCTGGAGAGCCACAGAAAGACAGTTAGGGCTTGACAGATGACCCTGTCCAGATGTTCACTACCCAGATGGGGAAACAGAGACCCAGATGGGGAAACAGAGGCCCAGAGAGGGCCAGGGGCTTGCCTACACCCCTAGGGATCTGAGCTAATGACTGGGCTGCAGGGCTGTTTCTGATGCAGTTGGTATGGGGAGGGGAGAAATATGTGGGTCTGTGCGTAAAGAAGCAGGCCTCCAAGTTCCCTTGGCTCGTGGCCCCTGGCATCTTCTGGAAGGTTACCTGTGGGGACAGTGACAACTTCGCATCAACCCCCTTCAGCCCCGAGTAGGGACATTGAGTTTCCTCAATGGGCACATTGCTTGAAGATTCTCGGCAGAGTGAGGTGGTAGAATGGTCCCTCCGCCGGGAATTGGGATGCCTGATCCCTGGCCTAGCTCTGTCACCAACTTGCTGTGTGACCTTGGGCAAGTCACTTCACCTCTCTGGGTCTCAGTTTTCTTCCTTTAAAGTGTGGATACTCCTATTTATCATACATGGAACTGTTTTGAGGAATAAAAGAACCAACAAGGACTTTGTTGGGTTAAGACACTCTCTTGGCCCAAAGATCTATCACTATTTTAATTAAAGGGAGAGCTGGCTGACTGCCCACTCCCCTTCAGAAGTAGCATACTTCTCGCGGCCCGGGGATGTGTTCTCACTGAAGGGCGCAGTGGGGCTTTCCTCCACATCTACAATAGAGGAAGACAGTGAGGCCTGAGCTCCCAGCCCTCCCCCTTACCTCCCATCCTCCCAAGGAGAGTGCTGGTCTGAATTCACAATACCTGGGGATGGGCTGGGAGAGCAAGGTCAAGGTTCCCATCCCTGTCTGGATGGGCCTTCATCTCCCAAAGATACCACCTGTGCTCCACTGTAAGGGCTGGACATGCCTGGGTTCAAATCCCAGCTCTCCCAATGATTAGCTGTGTGACCCCAGGGAAAGTTACTTGCTTTGTAAGTTTCAATTGCAAATCGGGGATGATAGTATTGATCTGTGTTGTTGTAAAGATTAAATGAGATAATACACAGATAGTGCTTAGGGCCTGGTCCATGATAAGTGCTCAGTAAAGCCGAGAGCTACAGACCCAGCAGGGAAGCAGGAGCAGGTCAGAGGCCTGAGCATGGTGTTTGGAGGTGGGCGGAAAGGTGGGTTCATGCCAGCTCTCCAGGAGGGATCAGAACACGGCATTGACGTGTCAGAGGGCTCTGAGCCTCAGTTTCCCCATCTGTAAAATGGGGATAATACTTGCACATCGTTTGTTCAAAATATATAATCAGGATGATTATTCTTATGACTATTATAATATTTCAATGGCTGGAGAGTGACGGGCATATATACTATATAGGAATGATCCAAATTATGGAAAAAGCTTCATGCACAGATTTGTTCTGCAAAGCCTCTGTCTCCCTCATGAGACCGTTAGTAGCTTTGTGAGGGCAAGAAGCTCTGATTATCACTGGGTGCTCGGGGGGCAGCACAAGAGTGAACCAGTGACTGAATGAATGAGGCAACCAGCAGGCAGAGAGCATGGTGGTTAATTAACCTCATGGACTCTGGAGCCAGACACGGCTTGTTCAAATCTCGGTTCTCTCGTGCATCTGCGGTGTGACCTTGTGTAAGTCAATGAATCTCTCTGAGCCTCGGTTTCCTCATCGCTTAATGTGGAAAATAAAAGAAACACTCTCAGATGGGTGTGAGGAGTCATGGATAATTAAAGCAGTGCCCAGCACATAGAAAACCCTCAGTGAGTGTTAGCCATTGTCATCCTTGGGGAGGGAAAGGGCTTGGGATAGACTAAGCGTTTAGACGTCCTACACACTGTGCGTGAATCAGAGGACAATTCAAAAGAAGGGATTTGTGATTTTGATGGAAGCCATGGGCCACCAGTAGCTGAGCTACAGAGAAAGGAAAGGGTAGACCAGAAGTTTCCTCTAGACTGGTAACCCAGCTTGGCTCAGGGGTAGAGCAGGTTCCCCTTGGTTTTGGAGGCTCTGAGGGACCAAGGAGCGGGCAGAACTCCTAATTCTGAAGAGATCCTCCTCGGGATTTTCACCTCCTTACAAACTGTTCCTTTTTTAACCCATCAAAGTCTGTGAGCACTTTCTAATCCCTCACGTAAAACATTGTTATGATCTGGGGGTCGGGGCTAGTGGCCAGGTGGGACCTCTGATGTCCTTCCCATGCACAGAAGAAGGCAGGAGATGCTCATTGTACATGTGAGGGCACGTAGGAAGGGGTTAGGACTAGTGCAGCAGTTAGGCTGTCTTTAGTGGGACAAAAAGACACGCAGACATCCAAGACACAGAGGATTAAGGCAATCCTGTGAATTAGTAAAAGGTCACCAGATGGTCAAATCATGGATCTTCAAGGACCCAAGCTGCAGGCATAATGAAATCATGTGAAGGTGGAAAGGATGCTTCTGGGAATCCTGGAAGAAGCAGAAGGTGGGATGGAACCGCCTCTTTGCTTTTTCCTTTATTAGGTTTCCCGGCATTCAGTACCTGGGAGGACTCAGAGGTTGGAGGCGGGAAACAGCCACTGAGGTTGGTGGACCTTGAAAAGGGAGAGGTGGGGAATGGTGTGGGCACGTGGGCAGGGAGGCCAGGCTGCTCTCTGGCTCCCGGTGGCTCTCTCAGCAAAGCTGTGTAAACGACGCATGCCTGGGCCATGCTGAGCCCCGCTGCCCTTCTCAGGCCTCAGAGAATCCAGGAAACCTGGCCTTGCTCTCGCCCCATAAGGCCCAGAGTGAAGACTCAGAGAGAGAGTCCTTCGGGGCCTCGGACATGAGTGTGCAGTGGCTCAGGGGCCCAGGCTTCAGAGTACAGTGGAGGCGGCTCTTACTTAGGTTCTGAAATTTGCCATCTCCGGCAGCCGAGTCTTCCCCAGGCATCGTCTGGGACCGCCCGAAACCAGCAGAAGTGCCCCTCGACTGTTGGGTCAGCACCCGAGAGCTGACCATCCGCAACACAGCACCTTCATGAGGACAAGGAGAAGGGGTCAGATGGGTACAACTGTGCCAGTCTTTTGCCTCTTCCCCAAGGAAGATGGGCTGGGAGAGCAAGGTCAAGGCTCTGGCTTCCCTCTGTCAATTATCTAAAGGCAGGGAGGCATTGCAGAAGGTAAGACCGTGAGCTCTGAGCCAGAATGACCTGGGTTTGAACTCCAGCCCCATCTCTGACTAGCTGGATGGGGTACTGACCACTCTGAGCCTCCGTTTCTTTACCTGGAAAATGGGGAGAATAATACTTACCTTGCCAGGTAAATTCTACTGCTGAGATAATGTTCAGAAAGCACCAATGTTTTCTAGTTAGTTAAAAGGCTGGTTTTCTCAGAAACACCCCGTTTCCCTTCTCTCTCAGTTTGCTGTCTCAGAAACTGAGGTCCCAGTTTCCTCTCCCACAGGGCAGGGCCCTGAGTCCCAGAGCATCACCATCAGGGTATGAAGATGAAGCTCCAGCAGCCAACAGTGTGTTTTGGGAAACTCCATTCTCGGAGAACACTAGTTTGGAAGTTGTTCCTTAAAAAATGAAGAGTTCCAGGGCTTCCCTGGTGGCGCAGTGGTTGAGAGTCCGCCTGCTGATGCAGGGGACACGGGTTCGTGCCCCAGTCCGGGAAGATCCCACATGCTGTGGAGCAGCTAGGCCTGTGAGCCATGGCCACTGAGCCTGCGTGTCTGGAGCCTGTGCTCCGCAACGGGAGAGGCCACGGCATTGGGAGGCCCGTATACCGCAAAAAAAAAAAAAAATGAAGAGTTCCATTGGAAAATAAGTCTTGAAGAAGTTTCATACTCTAGTCCATTCTCTGAGCCTCTTGATGTATACTAACACCCTAAAGGCTCTGAGAAGTCCTGCAGTAAAGAAAGCTTTTAAGTTTTATTTAATCCAGTCATTCAGAAATGTTTTTTCCTAATCTGGTATTTCCTATTTTTGTGCTGAATGGCCATTAACAAGACACGGAACCAGGGTTCTAGTTTCCTGGAACACACTTTGGGAAGTGCTGATCCAAATCTTAGGGGGCTTGTGGGACTTAGGTTAAGATATGTGCCTGGTCCTTAAAACTCCCAGACTGTGGCTACAGAAGCTAAAAAAAAATGGTCAGAGATGAGTGGGAGGAGGTGACATCATTCAGGGTGACAGTGCCCAGTGGGTGAGAAGACCCAGTGGAGTGACAGCCTGGGCTGCTGGCCAGAACCTGAAATCAGAGGAACTGAGGCAGAGAGGGAGGGAGGGAGTGGGTCGTTGAATATTTTGGTACCAGATTTTTAAAAAGCAGGGTGGGGGGAGGGCAGAGGAATCAGAAAAGGCATATTTTGTTTCCAAACACAATTCTTTCAGGAGTTCTGCTTTTAAAAGAAAAAAGAAAAAGCTGCTGCAAAGAACAGAAAATGTATTGATAATTCAGGAAAGAAAAAGTGCCTATAGTCCATAAACATACGAAAAGTTTTCAACAAAGAAGCTAAAGAAATTCCCCAAAGGTACTTTTCTCCCCTCTCAGTTTAGTAGGTTTAGAAAGATAAACAATTTTCAGTGGTGATGAGGATAGAAAACCTTCCTCATGATAACCTTTGGGGGCAGGGTCAGTTTGGTAACATACATCACAATAATTTAAAATGGGCCAACTCTTTGATATGCAATCTTAGTTCTGAATGTCAGCCCTGAGGAGATTACCAGACAGGTGCACAGGGATGTTCTTTGCAGCACAATTTACAATAATCAAAAGGGGAATAAACAGGGCTTCCCTGGTGGCGCAGTGGTTGAGAGTCCGCCTGCCGATGCAGGGGACATGGGTTCGTGTCCCGGTCCGGGAAGATCCCACATGCCGCGGAGCGGCTGGGCCCGTGAGCCATGGCCGCTGAGCCTGCCAATCCGGAGCCTGTGCTCCGCAATGGGAGAGGCCACAACATGAGAGGCCCGCGTACCGCAAAAAACAACCAAAAAACGGGAATAAACAAAAGGTCTAATAATAGGGGGCTACATTCTGAAAAACCTTAAGAGGTGGTGGAGGGACTTCCCTGGTGCTCCAGTGGTAAAGAATCCTCCTTCCAATGCAGGGGATGCCGGTTGGATCCCTGGCTGGGGAACTAAGATCCTACATGCCGCGGGGCACAACTACTGAGCCCACGTGCCTCGGCTAGGGAGCCTGCCTGCCGCAAACTACAGAGCCCACGCGCTCTGGAGCCTGCACACCACAACTAGAGAGAAGCCTGCACGCCACAACAAAGAGCCCGTGTGCTGCAGCTAAGACCTGATGCAGCCAAAAATAATCAATCAATCAATTAATTAATTAAACATTAAAAAAAAAGAGGCAGTGGAGAGGAGTAGGAGGGAGCACAGACTCTGAAACCAGGCTACTGGGAGTCAAAGCCTGACTCTGCCCTTCACAGCTGTGTGACCGTGGGCAAGTTACTTACCCCCTCTGCCTCTGCTTAACCACCTGTAAAATGGGGGAAACAGTATCTTCTTTGCAGAGCTGTTTTGAGGATTAAATGATTTAATGTATATAAAAGGCTTTGGAACACTGTCTAACTGGCTGCTATGATGACGATCACTCCCTGCAGTGGGGTACCTGCTGCTAGTAAAATGAAAAGACGGAAAGATATTCCCCACACCCAGAGTTTGTAAGATATAGCACATATTGGTATGATCCAGTTTATGCAAAATTATGTCTTTTGATTTCTCTACATGTAGACACCTGTAGAAAGAAGTCTGGCAGGATGATCACACCAAGGGATTAATTAGTACTCATTTCTGGATAACTGGCAGCCCCAGTCACTTTTGTTTATTTTATGTCTTTCTATATTTAATTTTAATTTATTTTTTTATTGAAGTATAGTTGAGTTACAATAGTGTGTTAGTTTCAGGTATACAGCAAAGTGATTCAGATTTATATATATATATATATATATATATATATATATATATATACACACACACACACGTATATATTCTTTTTCAGATTCTTTTCCCTTATAGGTTATTATAAGATGTTGAGTAGAGTTCCCTGTGCTATACAGTAGGTCCTTCTTGGTTACCTGTTTTATATATGTGTGTATATGTTGATCCCAAACTCCTAATTTATCTCTCTCCCCCTTTCCCCTTTGGTAACCATAAGTTTGTTTTCTATGTCTGTGGGTCTATTTCTGTTGTGTAAATAAGTTCATTTGTATCTTTTTTTTTTTTTAGATTCTACATGTAAGTGATATCCTATGATATTTGTCTTTCTCTGGCTTATTTCACTTCATATGATAATCTCGAGGTCCATCCACATCTTTCTATATTTTAGAATTTTCTACAGTGAGCACATACCAATTGGAAAAATACAATGAAGTCATATTCATTTAGTGGGAAAAGGGGAGTGGGATGGTTTCACAGCCCTCTGCAGAGCAGTGGGATGGGGGTTCTTGTGCCCCCTACCCCCTGGCGGCCAAACCATCTGCTGGGGGGCGTTTTAGCTTCAAGGCCCTTCCCTGAACCCCTCCCCACCAGTCTAGGCTGCTTTGTATCCCAGTCCCCCTCCTCTGGCCCACTTGGGAATTGCTTGGCCCTCAGAAGAGCCCTGGCCGCGCACCTGCCTTACCAGAGTTGGGGTATCCCACGACGGTGGGCAGGTAATGGCTCTTGCTTCTGTCCACAGGCACGAAGGCTGTGTACTTGCTGATGACGTTGCAGGCCTTGCTGGTGTGCACGGCGTTCACTTGGTAGCGGCGGCTGGACCCTGCAGAGGGAGAAGGGGGGGGTCACTGTGTGGAGTGGGAAAGTCCTCCCTGACATGGAAGCTCTGGAAGCGAAAAGGAGGGCTAGATCCATGGTCCCATCTTTGGAATTAAATAAGCCCTTAAAATGAAGGAGTTACCAACTTGCCATTAAGGTCATTTAAAAGAAACCCTCAAGATTATTAAAACCTCCACCATCACTTCATAAAATAAGGATATTTTAATGCAAAAGAAGTAAGACATCTAATAAAAAATGACAGCTACTTTCCTTAAATAACTTTAGTGTTATTAAAAAAAAACACCAAATCTCTGTGTTGTCAGTATCTTCTATTTTCATTTTGCAGCTCTCTGATGAGAATCTTGCTGCAGGATTTCACAGGTCCCCTGGCTGTGTGGGGACCATTGGTCTGGCCCATTGGGACAACCTCGCAGGGACAGACCAGAGAGGGAGAGTGGTGAGCATAGGGTCACACAGCAAGTTAGGAATGGACCTGAGATCAGGACTCAGGATGGTCCCCAAAGCCCAGGCTCTTCCTACTGAGCGGGTGAGCTGTCTCCTTGGCGTGAAGGATGGACAAATGTCCGGTAAACTGTAAGGTAAAGTGCTCGTGGGAAGAAAAAAAAATTATAAACATACAAATAATATAAAATATAAACCATGTAGTATTGTTATATAAATAAAGCATAAACTATAACAAATAATAGAAATATTCTCTATATCTCTATTTATCGGTTCTCCAGGTGTGTTCCATCAAGATCCCACGAATCACTGTCTTGAAAGTTTGCCCCAATTCCTGAACTAAATTAGTCTCCCCACCATCCCCGTTATACAATTTCTTGGATCCCTGTGTTTCTTCTTAATAGCATTAGGACAAATGCACTCAATTAATTGTGTTTATTTGATTAATGTCGGCTGGCTTCCCTGCTAATCTGTGTCAAGCACTCATAAGTAAGGACGGGTATGGTGGTGGTCACTGCACTGCTCAGCCCTGAGCCTGGCCCCCAGCTGATCCATACTCAATAAATGGCCTTGATTGGTTACTGGGTGGACCGATTAGATCTAGGGGTTCTGTGGGAAGATAGGTGTGGTCCCAGAGGAGCAAGGCAGGTGGAATAGGGCGATCCCCACGGTTCTGTCTCGGGCGCCCTACAGGGGCGCTGCAGGGAGATGCCCTGGGAAGTGAGGAGGAGTGAGGGGCGTGTAGCTGAGGAAAAGGAGAGAGGAGAGGACTGGTTACCGGGTGGGTGTGGGAGGTGGGAGGAGCGTGGGACTGGGAAGGGGCAGATCAAGCAGGGGGTGGAGCCCTGGGCCGCTGTGTGTGTGTGTGTGTGTGTGTGTGTGTGTGTGTGTGTGTGTGTGTGTGTGTGTGTGTGGAGGGGGACTGTGGGGGTCAAGGGAGGCACCTGGGGGCAGAGATGGGGAGGGGAGGCGGAGCATTGGGCGGTGGCAGGGCAGTGGGGAGAAGGAAGGGGGTGGAGCCAGGGGGGGAGGAGGGCAGTCCCTGGGGGAGAGGCAGGGGAGGGGCATGGGGCGGGGCTGCGAGGAGGGGGCGGCCCGCGGCCCTCACCTTGCTCGATCTCTCGCTCGCGCTCCGCCAGCTGCTCGAAGTCGCGGATGATGGCGCGGGCCGCCAGGTGGTGGAAGGTCTCGCCCCACAGGTCGGGCTCGCGCGCGCCGCCCCTCTTGGGGCCGGGAGGCCCCAGCTCAAAGCTCACTTCCCACTGCAAAGGCTGGCTGTCGCGCAGGCCCTTGACCACGGCCTTGCCCAGCACGGGTCCTGGGCTGACGGGCCTGCGGGGACTGGCCTGCTCCTCGGACTCGGCTAGGGGCTCCCAGTCCGAGGACGTCTCGGTCTCGAAGGCGGAGGGGTGATGGGACAGCTCTGGGGGCGGAGGGACAAGCGAGCTGTGATCTGAGCTGCAGGACAGGGGTTCCGTTCCCAGGCGACATCATTCCTCCCCAGGATGCAGACACCGCTAAGCAAGGACAGTCCCCCTCCCCCCTCCCGCCCCCAGGGAACACACAACTCTTTCCTTAGGAGAGCAGGGGTGGCACTGGCTTGTCCCCAAGAGTAGGGCAGACCCACCTCTCAGGAAGCCAGTACCTGAAGGGGCCAGATAGGGTGGCGGGTCACTCCACAGGTAGGACACCTGGGAGCCTCACAGGCAGCCCAAGGGCCAGGTTGATTGGGAGAGAGGGATTGGTGAGGTCATCTGGGAGGGATGGGCCACAGCAGATGCCCCCCTCCCAGGCTGGGCTACAGCCTAGGATTCCTCCCCGTCCCCAGTCAGGTCTTGGACCCTGTGGGCACTTACCCAGGTCCCCAGGGCTGCAGCTGTCTGAGGCAGGCTTCAGACCAGACCCAAGATCCAGCTCGTTCATGGGGCTCCAAGCCTGGGTCTCCTGGCCGGAGGGCAGGAAGGGCTGGCAGCCTTGGGGCAGCAGAGAGGGCCTGCGGGCCACTAGACCCCAGAGTCTGGGGCCCTGGCTCAGGTCCGGGCCACTGTTCAGCAAGGGCTAAGAATGCAAGAGGAAGGGGAGGAGACTGAGCTCCTGGTGGCTGGCCCCCTTCCCTCCACTCCCAGCCACAGCTCTTTCGCTGGCTGCCCCAGCTCCTCCTGGGGGACTGCCCCTGTAGTACCCAAGGACACATGACCTGCTCTCCATTACCCATGAGAAACATCAACACAAATAATCCCAAACCATGGATAAAGTCCAAACCAGGAAAACCGTGGAAAATCACATACCATGGATAATATTCTAAACCCACCTTTTTTGGTTTTGGCCATAAAGTTTAAAACTCTGTGTGTGTTTGTAGTTATAATTATCAGCCTTTTCCCTTATGTCTTCTCATTTGTCATGCTTAAAAAGTCTTTCCTACTAAAAAAAAATTCTAGAATTTTTGTGATTCTATTTTTGTTTAAATCTTTGATTCACAAAAAAATTTATTTTGTTGTAAGGAAATAGAAAACAGCCTTTTCTTTGATTTTATGAAGAGTACAAACGTCATCACCATTTACTGAATACAGCTCATTCATGGAGTCCCTACGGCTTATCAGTTCTCTACCTCTATCCTGACAAAGCTGTCATGTATATTTGGTTTTATTTGTGGACTTTCTGTTCTTTTTGTGGATTTAATCTGTTTAATGCTAGTACAAAACACTTCAAAAGGCAAGGAGTAAACCGGGAAATGTATTTGCAACACGCATAACGAAGATCGTTTTCAAGAAAATGCTCTTTAAATCACTGGCGTGGAGGAGAAGGGAGATAAACTCAATAGAATAGTGGGTTAAGGGCATCTGCAGGCAGTTCATAGGAAGAGGATTCTATAAGCCCATGAAGAAATGCTCAGTCTCATGAGCATTGCTCTAAATTGAAATAAGTTATGATTTTTTTAATCTTCTGGATTAGCAAATATTTAAATGTTTGATGACAACCATAGTTGTCAACAAGGAGACAGTTTCTCATGGACTGTTGGTGGGACTCTGCACCGAAGCACACTTGTAAAAGAAGGATTTAGCTGTGTGCTATCTCTCAACAAGATGCACACTCTCCTTTGACCCAGCGATTCCACTTTTAGGAATTTAATTCTGTGGTAATACACAAGGATGCAAATATCCGTGTGCCCGTATTGTATATTTATTACGGTACTCTCTGTAAAAGTGAAAATCTGGAAACTGTCTAAATGTCCATCGCTAGGGGTTGGTAAATGCGTTATGGTACATCCACGCAGTGGAAAACCATACAACAGTGAAATGAAAGAGGCAGATTTTTTCCAAACCAATATGGGAAGATGTTCAAGATAGAGTTTATTTCAAAAAAGTAAATTGCAACTGTTCTATATTTTGATTGTGGAGAGAGTTACATGACTACATGCATTTGTCAGAACTCATAGAGCTGTTCACTGAAAAGAATAATGTTACTGCATATAAAAAGTGAATTAAAAAGACATTTAAAGAGTAAATTGGAGAGCAGTTTGTATATGTGATTGTTCAAAACATATATGTGTGTCGCATATGTGTGTTTTTTAGTGTGTGTAGTATTTCTGGAAGGGAACACCCAAAACCAAGTGGGTCAGGGCACACGGGAGGGGGACTTTTATTTTTACTTTATATTCAACTGAACTGTTCGAGAGTTTTTTTTATTGAAAACTCTGAGTATGTATTACTTTTGTAATTAAAGAATATTAAATTAGTTAAAAATAAATTTTGTGCCTCTGGGAACACATATATCTGCCCGGAAGGAGGAGGGGATGGGGTGACAAAGGCACTTTTGGGTGTAACAGAGAGAAAAAGTGCCTCTTAGTTTTTAGGCTAACAGTTAACCATGGGGTCTTTTTCATCTCTATCAAATATTTACTGGAATGAGGCCTGTGTGTCCCCATTAGATGGGGTCTCCTTGGGGCAGGGGCTAGATTCATCCTTCCTGTTTCCTCTGGGCCTGAGGTCCTGGGGATGGTACAGGGGTGTGGGAGTTGAAAGGGACTGCTCCGTCTTAGGACGGCCTCAGTGGGAACTGGTACCCAGCCAAGGTTGCTGGGTCCCAGGGCATCCCTAACCTCTTTACCACAGCAGAGACTGGGATTCCCCCTACCCCTGCCCCACCATCACCAGCACACTGAGAAACAGAAGCTGCTACAGTTTCCATAGCAACAAGTTAGTCTAAGATTCAGCCCCCTTCACCCAGCCATAGGCTGCAGGGAGTGTGTGTGTGTGTGTGTGTGTGTGTGTGTGTGTGTGTGTGCGTGCATATACATTCACACAAGTGTATTGGAGATAGATTGTGGAAGAAGCCAAGCAGGGAATGGGGAGAGATGAACAAAGACGGGCAAGAAGTGAGGAAGAGAGCTGCCCAGCTGCCCAGAGCTCTCACCAAGTAGAGTTGATGACTGTTAGCTCAATCATCTGACAAGCTATTCTCATCATGTCACAGATGAAGAAATTGGGGGCTCAGAGAGGCTAGGCAACATGCTTGAGGGGCAGAGTCTGCCTGACTCCAAGGTCAGTATCTTCCAACTGCATCGAGTGGCTCCTGGCTAAGCACAGAGGAGAGCCTTCAGGGGCAAGGTGGCAGTGTCCCCGCCGTTGGGGAGCATAGGGGGCTTATGTGTATTTGGAGGTGGGGAGAGATGGGGGTTATGGGTGGGAATGGGAGAGCGAAAGGCTACTTTTATGGAACCACAGACTCACAATGACAAAGCTACATAAAGCCCATTCTTAAGAAAATGGGATAAGGCATACAGATAATAGCAAATACCAATTTGGTTTAGGACAGTGATTCTCAACCTGGTGATTTTGCCCCCCTCCCCTGGGGACATTTGGCAGGGTCTGCAGACATTTTTGGCTGTCCTGACCGGGGATGGTATTGTCCCTGGAATCCAGTGGGTAGAGGCCAGGGAGGCTGCCCAACATTCCACAGTGCACAGGACAGCCTCCACAGAAAAGAATTCCCGTGTCGATAGTGTGGGAGCTGAGAAGCCTTGGTCTGGCCGGACACTGGATGACGGGTCCTGCTGTGCTTCTAACTCTGAGATGATCTCTGCCCTGGGTGAATGTACAGCCTTGGGATTTTCAGAAGGTGCAGAAGGTGACAGAGAGGGGAAAAGAAGGGCTTTTCAGGAAGAAGGTCCTTCGCTGCAATCCCTTGATTGGCTGTGTGACCCTGGGTAAGTCACTTTACCTCTCTGACCCTCAATTTCCACATCTGTATGGAGTGGGGGTGGCCGGCCCCCACATTCCCTCCTTTCCAAGGGGTGCTGTAAAATCAAATGAGAGTGTAGATGGGGGTGCTCCTTGCCAACTGGGAAGTTCTACGAGCAGAGAATGGGTGATGTCATTGACCAATGGGTATCATTATTAGGAAGTTTTCATTGGAGGTCAGGCAAGTGAAGATCCAGAAAAAGGAGGAAGAAGTGACTCACTTCACTGTAAATTGTGGTCAAGCTCCATCCTTATGGCTGAAGCAGGAGACAGAGCTCTTCCCCATCTATGGCCACCCCCAACTCCAATATGCCCTACTTGGGTACCTGCAAATCAATCTGCCACTGCGGATCATCCAGGCTGGTCTGCTTGGTGAGGTCCTGCAGCTTGGTTTTCCTCAGTGGGTATCTCCTGGCAGCTGTTGTGGGGTCGCTGGCTGTAAGGGCCCTTGGAGAGGGCTTGTGGGTGGTGATCTGGTTGGTGCTGTATGCCCGCCGTCGCTGGGAGAAGTCTAGACCTGGGCAGGAGTGGAGACAGGGAAGCCATCAGGGTGGAGGACAGTGGGGAAAGAGAGAGGAGCTTGCATACCCCTTTCTTGCTTGGAAACTTCTTGAGTTTTCCACTGCTTACCTACTGAAATATGCGCAGACGCCTCACCTCACCTGGCATTCAAAGCGTTGCCTAACCCAGCTCTAATCTGTCCACCCAGCTACTCTCCTTTCTGCTCATTTCTCAAGGTATTATGTGCTCCAAGTATACCAGTTGTGTCTGCGTTTTCTAGGAATGACACCTCCACGTCTGCTTAGGCAGTTTCTGCGGCTGCCTGGCATCTCCTCTCCCTCCCCACTTCTAAGAACCACTGCCCTCATTATGTCTTTGTTAATATCCTCTACCAGATGTTCCTTTCCCTGGGATCCTTACAGTCTGTTAAACTTTCTTGTGGTCCATGTCATTCTGCTTTCTAAGAGAGTTAAGGCCAGTTGTATCTCTCTCACTAGATGGAGAACTTCTGAGGGACAAGTGCCATGTTTGAGTCATCTTTGCTTCCCACACTGCACTCAGTACCTAGCCTTAGTAGGTCATCAGTAATTACCCTCTGAATGGAAACTAAAACCATAAAGAGGTTTTGGAGGAAGACAGGTCTAAACTCTTTATCTGTACTCTATCTCTTTCAAGTTCCATGTGCTTAGTCACGTTGCTAAAATTCTCCAAGTTTCAGTTCCCTCATCTGTAAAGTTGGTATTATAGTACCCACCTCCACAGCTGCTAACCGTTCAATGAGATTGTACAAAGTGCTTAACACATAATAAGTGTTCAGTAAAAATGTAGCAATCATGGCCTCCCTGGAGAAGGGAGTAAAGCTCAAAGAACAACTGACTGACCAGGACTGGTGGCGGAGTCTCCGCTGGATGGCTGGGCATCTTTGGCCTGCCTCAGGTTGAAGGGTGTCCCCAAGCTCTTGGCACAGTCTCCACTGTCTGGGCTAGGTCCCTCATCCTGTGAGTGGTAGAAGACAGAGCTGCCGGACTCCTGAGAGTGTAGCATGCTGTATCGTCTTCTCTTGTCCTGGAGGGAGGGAGAGAAAAGAGGGCTTAGAGTGAGGCTGGATGTCAGGAAGGACATCCAAAGGGCAGCAAGGGGTGTGAGAGGAGATGGTGGAGGTTGTACCTTTGAAGAACTGAAATAATAAGAAAATTTTTTGCTTGCTTGGGGAATTTAGGCAGACTCCTGCCTAAATTTAAGGGATGGTGAATGGAGGTGGTTTTTCATACCACTTATGCTGTTTATATTTCTAATTATATTCTTTATTAAATGTTAAAAAAAGTGTAATTCTAAATGCTACTGCTGTCTCCAAATAGATAACCAAAAATAACAGCATGAACCATCTGTTCCTTTTGTTTCATTCTCCATGATATAAACATATATAAAAATATAAGGGCTTATTGGGGTCATCTTGTGTTACAAAAGCTGGACCATATTACTTACATTTATCAGTAGCTTGAACTTTGCACTTAAAACATTTTGGAAATCTTTCACGTCAACTCTTCTTTTAAACATTTGCCTGTACGATATTCTACCACCCCTTTTTATTAAGCATTCGCTTTGTGGCCATTTATTTTTTGCCACCGTAAAAAATGCTACAATAAATCCTTGACCGTGAATCTATTACATCACTTTTATTTCTATGTGTTTGATTCTTAGGAGGTTTTCTGGGTTGAATATTTCCAATCTTATTAGTTATTTCTAGATCACCTTCCGGGAGGGTAAGTCACGATTATACCCTTACCCAACAACTCTTCTAGTAGTAGGAGAAAGCATTGCCAGTCTCATGGGTAAGGAAAGGAGAATAGATTTGACAGTCTCTGCTAGTAGTAAGGTCTGTGGATGATCTGCTACCTCTCAGACCTCCAAGAAAGGCCTGGATTGTGCAAAGTTTTGACCAGCATTTTGTTTAGCACGTTCTCCCCGCAGTTGAACATTCTAGTCTCCAAGACAGTTTTACCGTTACTGACCGTGGTTCTTAAGAGATTCCATAACACTTTAAAATCTGGAAATTTCAAATAAAATTCTAACTTCTCTTGAAAGATTGGAAACACATTAAACATAGGGTCCACATTCTTGCATGGTAACTGTTTGTTAGGGCCGAGTAGGGGCTGAGCATTTAGACAGAGTGTGTGCTCTCCAGTTTGCTGTATTCCTCACCACCCCTTATTTCCTCTATATGGGGAATGTCTGCTATCTCTCATGACATTTGTCCCTTTAATTTTTACAACAAGCCCATTTCGTTCATTTTATACCTGCCCAATCCCTCTAGGCGTTGAGTTTGTGTGACTCCTGCTTAAAAACAAAACAAGATGACAAATCCTTTAAAGGGGAGTGGAGAGACTTACTAACGAGGGAAGCTAGATGAGGAAATAGCATCTCAGGCAGTCTTCTACATTTTAGCATGGATTCCACCTCCCTTTGAGAAGTTCCTCACTGTTATTCCACTTCTGCCACCACATACAAGAGAATTATCCATGTAAATGAATAAAACACAAATTCATCTAAGGAGATATGATCTGTCTAGAGTGTTCAGGGAAAGAAATCTGAGTGCCATTGTTCTGAATTGAACTATTCACCAAAATCACTTGGAGTAGATTATGCAAAATGCAGGTTCCTGGGCCTTATCTTCAGAGATTTTTATTAAGGGGACCTGGGTTGGAGCTAGGGCTCTGCATTTTAAACATGTTCCCCAAGTTCTCCTCTTGCAGGGGATCTTGAGAACCACATATTGAGATGGTAGCATTTACCCAAGCAGTGTCACCATGACTGAATGTCCATGGCCTGACAACTATACCCCACAAGAGTAAACCCAGATCCAATTGGCTCCTAGCTGCCACAAATAAATTGTCTTTCCGGCCAAGGATGGCTTTGTGGGAAGGGTTCTGGACCCCCACTGACCCCTGGGATTTCTAAAGTACTTACTGTTCTGGGATTGGAGATGTATAAGGAGGCATCACATACAATGCCATACCCCACCAGCCGTTCTCCAGGGAAGAGGGAGCTGGTGCTGACAGGTGAGATCAGGACCTCGGTAGTCTCAGGGAAGACCCACTCCACAGTCACATCACTCAGGACTGGGGCCATGGCCTTCTTCAGGGATTTGACCATCTGTTGGACAGGGTCAGAACACAGGTTGGGGGGATGTGTGAACGGGAGTGTGCACAAATGAGGAGCCTGAAGACTATGTGGGTGTGAGCATGAGAAGAGGTAGCAGGGAAGAAGTGACAGTAGACTTTGGGCGGCTTGCCCAGCAGCAAACATGCCTCTGCGTTTCTTAGACTCCTAGAGCATCAGAGTTGGAGCAGATCTTTGCTTTCACCTTCTCTAAGCTTAGCATTTTATAAATGAGAAAAACCCAAGACTCAGAGTAGGGCTGTGATGAGCCTGGGGCACACAGAAAGTTTGTCTCAAAACATGGACTGAATAGTGACCTTGAGCCACTCAATTTACCTCCCTGGGCCACCGTGTCCCCTTCTGTTAAAGGGAGTTAGTAATTCTCAACTTTCAGTGTAGTTGGGAAGATACTGCATTTGAAGTATCTGCCACTTGATAGGCATTCAATAAATGACACCTGGTTTAGCGCTTAGACAGTGGTTTAACGTCCCCTAGGATGATTTCCTCAATGGACTGCAAAGCTGGGGAAAAATGATTTGAGGATTGTGGCAGCCATAGGGGTGCACTCTCAAATTTCCCTTTGAGAAAGACTGTGTTCTTTTTTTTTTTGGCTTAAAACAACAGCAATGTATTTTTTTTACAAGCTCTTGAGGCCAGTAGTCTGAAATGAGTCTTATGGGGCTAAACCCAAGCATTTGGCAGTGCTGCTTTCCCCTGGAGGCTCTAGGAGAGAATCCCTTCCTTGCCTCTTCCAGCTTCTGGTGGCCGGTGGCATTCCTTAGCTTGCAGCTGTATCACTCCAATCTTGGCTTCTGATGTCACACTGTCTTCTCTTTATCTGAAGTCAAACCTCCCTCTGCTTTATTCTTTTTTTTTTTTACAACTTTATGGGAGTATAATGGCTTTACAATGGTGTGTTAGTTTCTGCTTTATAACAAAGTGAACGTATACGTATACATATGTTATACGTATACATATGTTTCCATATCTCTTCCCTCTTGCGTCTCCCTCCCTCCCACCCTACCTATCCGACCCCTCCAGGAGACACAGACCTACTAGAGAATGCACCTGAGGATACGGGGAGGGGGAAGGGTAAGATGTGACAAGACTGTGTTCTTTTGCTGCAAGGAATGCAGTTAGATGACAGTCTCCATGTGTAATGCCTCAGCTTTCAAACCAAGTTCACACCTCTCCCTGGAAGCCTCCAGACAACAAATGAGCATGGCAGAGATTTAGTGCCTGGTCTTTCCACCCAACAGAGACAACCTAATGGGCAATTCTTGCTCCAGAGACCCCTGGTGGGTTGGATGAGACCCTGTCAGATCTGCACTGCAGTCTGAGGCGCTCCCTGACCAATCCTGCTTACCTCCTTCCCTTTCACACGTGTTGCATCTGCACGTGGACTAAAAAGTTTCCCCTCCTGTTTCCTCCTCTTTTCCCTTCTACAGATTTTATCCCTCAAGAAACCTCTTGCACTCTTAACTTCAGCTCTGTTTCTTGTTCTTGGAAGAGCTGGACTGACACAGGGATTTTCTAGGTGTTGGATTATTTGTGCCAATTGTGCAAGACATGAAGAGAAGACTATAATTGCCTTGATTTCTGGGTCCTTTAGATTCTTCTGAGCCATCATTTGTCATCATCAGGAACATGGCCAGAAACGACCCCAAGCGCAACTCCTATCCATAGAGGCAGTGACTCCTTTGGGAGCCCCAGTCCTGCCCAGCCAGTGGATGGAGCATATGAGCCAGTGGCTGGAGACCAGGGCATCTAGTGTCCTGTACTAGCTGCAGGAAATGTCCACTCTGTGGCCTCCAACTCTGATTTTCACTGGGGTGCAGTGGAGTGCTCAGACTTGGGGTGAAATCCCAGCTCCACCACTGAGTTGCCGTGTGACCAGTGTGGGCCTCTGAGGTCCCAGCACCAGAAGAGATGGAGGCCCTTCTGCCTACCTTGGGTTGCAGCCGCTCCCCCTCCACCAGGAACTCAGCACTGCCCTTGGACACAGTTGCCAGCCCTTTCACCAGTCTGTGGCAGACGTTGGGTCCAATTCCAAAGCTATAGCACCTGGAGGAGGGGGACAAGAGAGGCTGCTACTTCCCATCCTCTCTGCCATTTTTGTCCCCTGATGGGGAAAGGGGCAGATCATGATCCAGCAGAGCTATCTCAGAGCTGGCCCCAGCTTCATGTAGAGGGTGAGGGAGAAGAAAGAGGGCCATCAGTGGGCATTCACATTCACACATGGACAGCCCATCCCCTCCCGCCCCAGCGCAGAGTCGAAGCAGGTAGGACTTCTTCTGCCTAGACTGCTCTTTGAGACCTGGATGCAGAGGTGTGGGCATCTTATCCCTCCTGAACCACTGTGGGGAAAAGGCAAACTTTGAAGTTGGCCACACCATCCTGGAAGCAAAGCTCTGTAGGAATTGTGGGTCCCCTCTTCTCCTCCTGGCACTTTCCACGTTGCCCCAGTTCTGACATCCCCAGCCCAGGGCAGCCCAGAGTAACCGAGCCCTAAACCTTCAGCCCTGTGCCCACCTGGTGGAGAAGGCATGGTTTCGCAGCAGCTCCAGCACCTTCCCGGTGTTGTTGACGGCACCATCTGTGATGACGAAGAGCAGCCTCGGGTGGCCTCGGGGCACTGGCTGCCGGATGACCCACTTGAGCGGGGAGAGAATGTTGGTGCCACCCATGTCAGCTTGCATTCTCCGGATGTTGTCACAGGCCTTGGCCAAACTCTCCTGCAGAGAAGGGTCATGGGCAGGGGGATCGTCCCCAGGGTCATTATATGGTGTGGAGACTCTAAGCCCCTTGGAGGATGAATCCTTTGTTTCCCAGGATCTTAGTTCAGCCTCACTGGAGCTGACTCACGTTCCCAGTTCCATCTCTGCCCCACACACAGGAAGAATGGGTGGCCACTTTGGTGTGAGTCTGCCCAATAACACCACCTACCAATGCCCCAAATGCCACCATTCATGATGTATTAACCTACTGTTGTCCTTTCTTTGTTCCTCTTTCAAAATATAAACACCCCTGGAAAAGGTAGCGCATCAAGCCCTAACCGCCCAGCACAAATGAGGTTTCCTTTTCTGGTGAGTGAGGCAGGAGATATGGTGGAAAGACCACAAGACTAGAAATTTTAAGACTTGAGTCCTGGCCTGACTGTGGCACTAAATCCCTATGATACTCTGAGGAAACCATTTCCCCAATCTGGGTTTCAGATTTCCTCCCTCCTGGACCGACACTGTGAGACCCAACTGGCCAAGGATTCCTGCCACTGGATGGACGTCCCTGTAGCAAGGACAGATTCTCACTGGACATCAGATGTTTTCCTGCTCCTGACTCAGGAAGATGTTCCTTCAACATCCACACTTGGAGTAACGGAATATAACAAAAGTCTTAAAAAACTGTATATGTACCTTTGGAACCAGCAAGACTAGGCATTTATTCCAAGCGAATCATTAAGGATGTATGCGAAGTATTTGCTGCAAAGATAACTAAATAGAAAGAAATGGAGACAACTTAAATGTCCACCTGTAGCGGTTTAGTTAAATAAGTCGCAGCCTATCTGTGTAGTGAAATAGTAGGCAGCTATTGAAAATTACGTTGTAGATGAATACTTACTAGCATGGACACATGCTCATGATAGGCTGTCTTGTTAGAAAAATAGGTTGCAGAAAGTATGGGAGGTCTAACCCTACCTTTATTGAAAATGTATGTAAATGCTTAGAGCAAGAAGGGATTTATACTAAGCTCTTAACAGTGGTTTTTCTTTTCTTCTGACTGATCATGGGAGATTTTCAGATTTTTCATTTTGATTATCTAGATTTAAAAATTGTGGGACAATCAATATATATTATTTCTGTATTAAAAAAACTGACAAATAAGTTATTTTTAATTGAAAAGTCGCTCCTATGCCCTTCTTTCCTCCCTTCCCACCCGCCGTCTCTCTCTCCCTCCCTTCCATCCTTCCCTCCCTTCCTTCCTGTTCCTAGACCTGGGTAAGATGTCCACCACCCTCCCACCTTTATTTTGGCTGTGCTTCATGGCTTGTAGGATCTCAGTTTCCCAACCAGGGATGGAACCTGGACCACAACGGTGAAAGCCCGGACTCCTAACCACTAGGCCACCAGGGAACTCCCTAGGATGCTCCCATTTTGAACATCCTATTGGGGCCAAGGGTCCTCTAGTTACAAACTGTTACCTTGAGCCCTGCGAGCGCCATTCTTAGTCCACTCGCTCACCTGTTCACTCCTCTATCCCTTGTTATTCACTCCTTTAGCACTCCTTGCATGAGTCTATCATTCTAATGAGATGGAGGCTTCAGTGAGTGGGAGGCCTAAGATATATCCTCTCCCTACCCCTTCCCTCTACCCCCTCCCAGCGTACATCCATATTTTGCCCCACATGATCTTTATTTTAAGGAGGGGGGAGGCCAGAAGACTGCCTACATGGAGATAGCCTCCCTTTGGTTCTTTGCTCCTGGCATCATCTAGGTTCTATATGTGTGAACAGGTTCTATGAGGGCAGGCCTCGGGGTTACCTCCTCTTTCCTCTTCCTTCCTTGCCTCTGTTTCTCACCACCTGACCCCTTCTGGTCCCAGCCATGCCCACTCCTTACCTCATTGTAGGTCTGACTGGAAGGGAAGAGGGTCTTAAACGTGGATCCAAACCCAATGACATTGAAGAGGCAGGCTGGCATGAGGCTCTTAAGAGCGACCAGCATGGCATCCTGACAGGTAAGAAAGGAATTTTTAGGATTCAGGAAGGAGTTCTTAGCTTGGCCATCACACAGCGTTGTTCTCATAGCAGCACAGAAGCAGCCTCCAAGTGGACCTTTCACCCTCTGTCTGCACCCAACATCACTTTCTCCCCCAGATAAAGAAATTCGCTGATGTTGACCAGAGGCTGAGCCAAAGCCATCATCATAAAAGTCCTCATCTGTGTAGCAAGTCTGATTTCTCAAAGCCATTCTATCACAGTTTTCCAGTTTCGTTTCACCTCCTACTGACCCTGAGCGGTAAGGAGAGCAGGGAGTGCCCACCGCCTTCCACCAAAACAAAACTGACGTCTAAGGGAGGCACGTGGCCTGGTCCGGGTCCCACTGGTGATGAAGTAGCCTTTTGCTTCAAGGTCTGTGAGCAGTAAAGAGTCTTAACCTATTTAACTATGCAACACCAGGAGACTTTGATCAAGGTATATTCTAAAAAATAATGACAAAGAGAGAAGGTGGAGGAGATGACAAGAGGGAAAATGATGATTTTGATGATAAAGATGATACAATGCAATGATAAATGTCAAGAATTACTATATGCTAAGCACTTTGTATTCATTGTCTCATTTAACCTCTGTAACATGTATGATAGCATAGCGGTTAAGGAGATACACTTTGAAGTTAAACGTATCTGGGCTTCAATCTCACCATACACTTTGAAGTTAAACATATCTGGACTTCAATCTCACCTTTGCTATTACTAACTTGACCTTGGGCTAGTTATATCACTCCTTTGAACCTCAGTGTGGCACACAGTAAACATTCAGTAAATGGTTATTATTACCAGCCCCATGAGATACATATCAGTATCAATGCCTCTGTTTTACAGATAAGGAAACTGAGGCTCAGAGGGTTAAGGAATTGCACTGGATCGTTAAACCTGAGAATAGGACTGAGGCTTTTGAAGCATAGCTCCGAGATCTTTATTTATGTTGGCCCTGCCTTGGCACAGAACTCAGGAATGAGTGGCTTTCCCTCATCCCTATAGAGTTATTGATGGCACCCCAGGGATCTCAGCATAGCTTCAGAGAAACAAACTGTTATACTCCAAAATCTTGAAGGAAACAGCAGCAAGTTGATCCTGGCAACTTTTACACCATGTGGCCTTCCAGGCTCTGCAGCCCTGCAGCCCCTCTTCCACTCCCCTCTGTAAATATTGACATTAATGTTCTGTCCATCCCCTTTTGTTGCTTGTGTCAATATGTTTTGTTTTTCTGCAAAAGAAGTCAATGTGTTTATTTTTCATTAGTTACTGATGTGTGTTGCTGCTAGGAGGAGAGTCTGCTGGTCCATACGGATTGTCTCTGCTCGCACCTATTAGAATTTTAAAGCCATGTTTTTGGCAGCAAGTAGCAGCTGAAGAATGAGACCAGCTGCAGGAAATTAAATTGGCTGAACTTTCCCCTTTGGCATGGCTGTTTGGATTTCTATTCTCTCCTACCTCCCTAAGCCCAGTTTTTCCTACAACTTCAACCTAATGAGCTACCTAATGGCTCAAGCAACCCTTCAATGGCCTCATTGTCAGTGGGGAAAGGGGTGTGTGGCCTGAGTAATTTCTGCGACTTTTTCTAAACGGGACGCGTTTAGCAGAATGGATTGTGCTGATGCAAAGCCATTTGTGAAAAGGATGACCTCGAGCTCACTGAGCTGAACTGGAAAAGAAAGCAAGAGCGACTCCAAGGGGAAAGGGACTGAGATGTGAACCAAGTTATTGTCAGAGAATCCTGACAATAGGTCTCTAGCTCAGGAACTGGATTTCTACTCGTGAAACAGCTTCATCTCACTGGTGGTAACTGCCTGGAACACCGAGATGAGAAGGAGGTAGAGACTGAATCCAGGCTCAGCACTGAAAAAAAGTGTCATGGTCAATTACTGATGTCTGTCTGGGCTTGGATGAGGGGAACAGAGGGATGTGTGACATATGTTTGCCCTCCTTGAATGAATCCTTCTTTCTTATTTTACAGAAAGAGTAAATGAAGCCAGAGTTGAGAATCAACTTGTCCAAAGCCACATAGTGAGTCAGTGGTAGAATTGACTCTGGAACCCAGGCATTGTTTTTCTCAGAGCCATGTAGCAGGAATGACAATCAGAGAAGAGAGGTTGTCTCAGTGGAAGAGTCTGTATAATTCCCTATTGGCAATGTAGGGAAAATGAGCACTGAATACAGAAGGTTCAGGTTCCCGCACCAGCTCTGTGATGTTGGGAAGAACATTTAGTGTCCTGGGGACTGAGTTTCCTTACCTGGAAAATGGCAGGGAAAATGGATTAAATGCTCTCTGAGAGATGTTTTAGGTCTGTGATCCTATGATACGTTAGAGTAACTGAAGAGATGTCTTACAAGTTGGTACAGCTGTGGAATGGAATACACATGGCCACACAGTCCTGGAGCATGCTTCAGCACTCCAGCACCGTGGACAGCTCCTTACTTCAATGCCTGCCTTTGATGGTGGGCAGGGGTGGGGAAAAGGTACCAAGCAGTCCTGCATCCCAATGTCAAGAGGCTCAAACAAGAACTTGGATGTCATATATGACTGCTCTGTCATACTTCAAGACCAATCCCAGTCATAGCAAGGCTTAGGAGATAGCTGTCGTCACTGATCCCACTTAAGCCCATTCCTCCTGGCTCATTCTGTTGCTCTGGAAGTAAGAGAGACAAGGTCGGGAGAAGGACAAAATTTCAGGTGACAGCAGAGCCCTCTCCTTGTTCTCTCATCCCTTGCTCTCTTGAACTATGATCCTTTACTGAGTTCAATAAACAGCAACCAAGGGCTTTTTACACATAAACACAGAGCTAGAGCCCATGGGGAGAGGCGGATGAGAAAGAGCTGGTCCTTTTCCTTAATGAGTGGATAATTCCAGAGGAGGAGACAGATATCTGCACAACTAAAAATACAAGGAAGTGTTGGATAATGCCATAATTGTGGTGAATAATCTCCTCATGGAGATGGAACGCTTCTGGATGTGGGGCGAGGGTTTTATCACTCTTTCCCCTGAACTCCTTCAGAACCCTCCAAAGCATCAAGACCATGCTCCCAGGCAGGCTTGGCTAACAGGGCTATGCCCCTCACTTGACTGTGAGCTCCTTGAGGGCAGGAACTATGTTTACAAACTACCGTCTTTCCAGGTGGCCAAGCACAGGACTTTGCACATATTAGGCATTTGAAGAACAAAACCAAAAGAAGGATGAACCACGTCATTTCTACTGGATTCTACACATCCCTTGATGGCAGGGGCCATGTCCAATGAATCTCCAATGTCACATGGTAGAAACAGTCAGACAGACAGATATGGGTTTAATTTTAGACCATGATCTTGGGTACATTACTGAAACTCTCAGGATGGGTTTTCCTGTTTGGAAAATGGTGACAATTTGGCCCACCTCATAGGATTATTGTCTGGATTAAACACCTAGCTGTGCATTAAGTGGCTACACAGTACCTGACCCACAGTAGGCGCTCAGCAAATGCTAGTTCCCTTCCTGTTTGCTCTGTATCCCTCTCCACCTAGTACCTAGTGAGGTGTTTTAGCCAGAACAGGGACACAACAAAGGCGTGTAGAATGCCGAGGGAAGCTACTGATCACTTCATCCCTTGTAAATGGACAGCAGTTAACCTCTGCTCAGATCACTTCAGGGGTTTATTTTGGGAGCGAGTTGAGTTTGGGTGGGGTTTCTGTTTAAACTGACATACCAAAAAGTTGTTTGTCATTTCTCTTAGCCATGGATAGTCATTTAAGGAACGGGTTCAGGTGTGGAAGGAGGGATGCTTGGGACAGAAAGTGCTGAGAAGCCGGGCACCCTGGGACCCTAGATCCTGGGGGTAGGGATCCTCTTAGAGGTACCTTGACTCGGTGCATGTTGGTCCCATTCATGCTGCCACTCCTGTCGATGAGGAAGATAAACTCGCCATGGGTCTTTCTTAGGTTCGGCTGGACTGACTGGAGGTCAGGACAGAAGTTGAGCATGATGACAGAATGGTGGGGAATGTCCTTATGGAGGCGTTTCCGGATGATTTCTGTCTGGAGGAGAAAGGGAAACTCTCTCACTTGGGCGTTCAAGGGGTCCAGAGCTACTCCTGGGGGTCGTGCTGGTCCCCCATTACTCTCCAAGTCTTGTCAGGATCCCACTCACCCTCTGTGTGAAAGACTCCCAGGTTGACCCTACCTGGCTCTTCTGCTAGACATTCACAGGTTGCAGCAACAGAAAGGCCTAGGTTTGAATCCCAGCTCTGTCACCGTCCAGCTGTGTGATATTGGGCAAGACCTTCCTCTGGGTCTGACTCTTCTTTGTAAAACGGGGCAAACAATGTCCATTTCTCAGGGTGGTTCTGAGGATGAACTGAGCTGGCACGCAAATGGGAAGGTCCTGGCACACGTGCAGGTCCTCAGTTGAATAGTGGTTTCTTTCCCTTTCACACCCAGGGGATAAGCCACTCTCTGGCTCATTTTGGCTGTGAACTTGGATTCTCTGGTTTATTGATTCTCTCCCACTGATAACTTCCTACTCATGCTTCAAATTTTACCTCTTTGGAAAACCTGCCCCCATCTTCCTGGTGGACTTAGTTTCCTCATCCATGAAATGAGGACAAGAGCACATACCTCACTGAGTTGTATGGACTAAATGCAATGCCTGTGAGACGGCTTCCCAGCAGAGAGATTGTCTGCACAGCAGCCATCTACGCTCTTGCTCCTGCCATTACTATTTGTCATGGGGACCCAGGCATGTCTCACACTGTGAGTTTTTGCTCATCTCTCTGTCTCCCCTCTAGCTCGGGGGCTACTTGAAGGCAGGTCATGCTCGAGTCTCTTGCATCGCCAGGGCTTAACATAGAGCTTGGTGCAGAGATGGGCTCAGTAAACATTAAAGGAAGGACAGCACCAGAGTTCTGTATCTTTACATGTGTCCTCTTAGTTGGCCTTGTCACACCACTACTGAACTGTCCTCGACTCTCCGGTCACTTTGCACTGAATCTCATTTCCTCTCTCCTCACTCTGCCGCCCTCTCTCTCCACCTCTACTTTCTCTGTCTCTGTATCTGACTGTCTCTGCGTGTACATATCTCTCTTTGTCTATTTCTCAATTTCTGTCTATTTGGGTCCCTTTCTCAATTCAGTAGATGACATCATCACATGCTCAGCTGTTCAAACCAAAGACCTAAGAGTTGTCCTCGATTCGTCTCTTTTCCTCACCCCACGCATCCACTCCTTCAGCAGAGGGCTGTCTGTTCTGCAGCTAAGATACATTCTGAACTTGTCCTCTTCTCTCTGTCTCCGCTGCAATCACCCAAGCGCAGGACAGTACCATCTCTTGCCTGGATCTTTGCAATAGCTTCCTCCTGGCCTGATTCCTCTACTTTTATTTCCCCGTGGTCCCTTCTATAGAGAGAAGGCAGTGTGATCTTTCTTGTTACTCTCTTGCTTAAGCAATAGTTTCCCCTCACACCTTGTACCAGGGCTCATGAAGCCCCCCTAAGGACTGACCCCTGCCTACCTGTCCACCTCATGTTTGCCCTACATTTCAGCCATACTGGGCATCTTTCTGTTTTCCAAACGCATCGCCATTATTCTGCTTCCAGTTCTTTGCGTGTTCTTCCAACGCTTCACAATCCACCGGGTCTCATATTCAGACAGGCTTTCTCTAAACACCTGGCTGAACAGCACCCGGTACTCATCACTCATTATCATATCGTCCTGCTTTGTGTTTCACAGCCCCCGGCCCTCACCTAAACAGATCTTTCTCATGCGTTTGCTTCTTGTCTGTTTCCCTGTGCTAGAATATAAGCGCCATGAGGAAAGGATGTGTCATTTTCAGTGCTTTCGTCCTAGTGCCTAGAACCTATTGGGCACTTAGTGTTTGTTGAATGAATAAATGAGAGGATGAATCTGTGTGGGTCTTTTTGTCTGCTACTGATCTATGTGCATCAGTTTTTTTGTCTTTCTGTCTCTATTTGTCTCTGCTTCTCTCTGCATCTCCATCTCTCATACATAATGTCTCCCCCTGTGTCATTTGCCCCCTCTTTGCTAAATCGCAGTTTTTGACAGCTCATCCCACTCACTCTTCCTGATTGATGCCTCTGGATGCCCTCCTCCCTCCCACTGGGAGCTCTTTTGCCAAAAGCCACTGCCCAGCCTGGCCCTTTTGACGACAGAGCCCAAGGCAGCAACAGTCACATCTGGTAGTGACAGGAGCCCGATTTTTGCCTCTCCGAGGCATGGGGTGGGGGTCCGGGCTCAGGATCCTCTGATGTCTTGAGCTCCCATTATCCAGTTACAATAAACTCATCACTTCTTAGCAGCTGTGGGTTGATGGCTGTCATCCCTGGAGCTCATGAGGATACAGGGTATTTGCATAACCAACCCAAGGTGGCAAATTAATTCTCATTTGCCTCAGTGGTCCCAGAGCTAATTGATTTAAGGCTTGGCAGGCACGCCTGGGAGGCTCACTGCCAACACCCCTTGCCCACGTGCTGCAGTTCTCAGAGCTGAGTGGCACCCCCGGCATTCCCACCACCGCTATGGGAGCCTGTCTCCAGCCTTTTCACCCAACTGACTCATCTGGGTGAGGGGGCACCTCTGGGAGGACAGGTGTTTCCAGTGGGGTCTCTAACGTGGGGATGGGCATTGAGCCACCTACACCTTCCTTTCGCCAACTCCCCTACCCCCCACAAAGCAGAGGATCCAGTGGGATCTCTACCGAAGGGAATGATGTCATCAGCTGTAAGTTATCTCCGTGTTCTCGTCTGTTCCTCTGCCAATCAGGCCAGCAGGAACGGGGGGCCCTTACATCCAGCACAATTGCCCCACATGAGCAAGGCAAAGTCCTTAGCCTCTTTGTCACCAAAGACAACTCCCTTTTCCCAGCTCACCAGTTATTTTGGGTGCTAAACCTCAGTTTTCTCATCTCAAAAGGGGAGACAATAAAAAGAAGTATCCCGCGATTCTTAAGCCTACCTTGGCACTCAGGACCCGGCTCGATGTGCAGGGTCACGAGCAGGAGGGAGGCTGCGGTGGTGGCTTGTGGCTGTGGCTCAGCATCCTCCTACCCCCTTCCCCACCCCCAACCCCTTGCTGATGGAGCCCTAGCCTTTCACTTCATGGGGGAGGGGCGGGCAGAGGGAAAGGATCTTTCTCAGGCTTTCCCTGCTCTGCCTTTATTCTTTACCTAATAGCAAGCAGGGATACCAGAGGCAGGAAGAGCAAGAGACCCATTCAGCAGGTGGGAAAAGGGAGGCCCAGGAGTAGAGATGGAGCCGGGAGGGCACCCGGCTGTAGGGTCCTTGATGCCTCTTGGGGGTGGATTAGCCTGGAGGAGACCAAGGTTTTTTCTGCCACCAGCCTAGAATTTTGCCTGGCTTAGGCACCTTGGTGGCACTAGGAACAGGTGACCTGGCAGGAAGCAGGAGGGCAGTGCCAGGGTGACTGCTGCATCTGGACGTCCACTTTCCCTCTGCCACCAGCTTGCTGTGTGACCTCGGGCAAGTCACACCCACCCCAACCCCAGGTTCAGGCTCCTCATTGGTCCAGCAAAGACCAAGTCCCCGGTGCCACCCCAGTTCTGCCACCCCTGATGTTGCTTCAGTCACCCTCACCTTTCGCTCTGCACTGCTGTCCTTCTTCACCCCTTTAATGAAATCTGTTCTTCCCTTCAAGTGCTGGTCAAACTCTCCCAGGGTCATGTCCCCTTTCTCCATCAGGACATGTGGCATGTAGGGCTCTGCAGAGATGAGATCAGCTCTTGGCACTTGCCCGAGGGTGAGGGTGATGCTGGGGGCCTTGGTGGAGTGGCAGATCTTCACAGTGCGGAGGACTCCCAGTTGGAAAAGGGGGATGGGATCCCTGGCTGCTTGAGGCAGTGTGGGACCCTGAGAAGACTCCTTAGCTGGGAGGCAGGAGAGCCTAGTGGCTGTGGGTGGTTCACTGCCCCTCCCTGGGCCTCAGTGTACCCATCTGTAAAATGGGAGTGATTCTGGGCTCTGATCTTTTTGCATCTAAACATTCGATGAATTCTTAAAGAGACAAATGAGTTGCTCCCTGAGAGTTCAGAGCTGCCAGGGTCTCATGGAGCTTAGGGTTTCAAAGATCTCTGCTCAGCTGGCCTGGGGGCAAAGTACACCACTGGGTGGATGAGACCCTGGGGTCTCAGGAGCTAGAATGGGGCAGGAGACACTCAATTCTGCCGGTTAGCGCTAAGTTTCCCAGGCGGCAAGTAGTTGGTCTCCTCCTCTGTCACGCGCCCCTACCCTCTCAGTGGCCACTGGGTGGGGGGCCACGTGTCTGTGCCCCATGGGATCAGCACCTCCTCCCTCCCACAGGCATCCTGGGGGCCCCGCCTGGTGCACAGTACCGCTGGGGTGGATGAGGATCTCCACGGGCCGGTCGAAGGTGTGCCTGTTGGCCAGGGTGATAATGATACTCTTGGCGGAGCGTGCGGACGGGGAGGCGTCAGCTCGGATCTCGTGGGTGGGACTCTCCACCCCTGAGTGGCACAGAAAAGTGGGGTAGGCTCAGGAGTCCCCGGAGAGAGAGGAGCTTGTTGGGGGACCCTGAGAATCAGGCCAGAGATGACTGGCACTCCAGCGCCCTCAGGGGCTCCTGACCTGCTGTGTAAAACCGGGGACAGGTCTTCTCAATTGCCCCGTCTGCAAAAGGGGGGCTTAGCTAGATGGGCTCTAATGGCCTTTCCTGCCCTGACCTCAGGATCCAGTGGGGGTCAAAGGAATGGCTTCCTCACAGGGCACAGAAAGACAGAAAGAGCTCCATGCTCCATCGGTGGGCACTCCATAAATGCCTCTTGTGTTGGGATGTCCTGCTGCTCTGGGAGAACCCTTGTTGACAAGAAACCACATCCTAGTGTCTCTTTAAAACCTTGACTGGGTGGGGGAGGGGAACCATCAGAACAATGGTACCCGCCTCTGGCCGCTTGTTAGAATCGCCTGGGAACTTTTAAATGTTCCAATGCCCAGGACTCACCCCAGACCAATGTCATCAGAAGCTCTGGGGTGGGGTCTAGGTGGTGGGATTTGGAAAGTTCCCCAGCTGATTCTGCCATGCAAGGGGAAGAGCAGGAAGCAGCTTTGTGGCTGTGGCTCCAGAAGAAGACCGAGGACCGCGGACTCCGGACGGCCATGTCCTCGTGGACATTTCCCTGGGGAAGCCATTGAGGTGAGGGTGGGGACAGCCTTGAAACCTGTCCTTGGGAAAGACTCATCTTGGGCCACATGCTGGGGAGCAGGAAACGGGGGCGAGGGACATGAGCTTCAGGCTGTCTTCCATCTGGGCTGGCCAGCTTTCCCTCCCTCCCCTTCCTTTCCCCACCCCGCCGTGGCCTCGAATCTTCTTTCCAGCCCCATCCGGGTCTAGGCAGCTCCCTCTCACCTGCGAGCAGGCAGGGCCCACGGATCTCCAGCTGGAAGTTGAACTCGTATTCCATGGGGTTGGACACATCGGTGTCCAGGAGAGTCGCCAGGCTCAATTTGTTCCAGGAGTCCAGGTCCCGGGGGCCGAAGCAATGCTTGTCTTTGTTGGGAAGGGGGCCGAGAGGCGGAGGAGGCGGCCAGTCAGGGCTGAGGCAGGGGGGAGAACGAGAAGACATGGAGAAAATGGCAAGTCCCAGGCAGCCCTGGCACCCCAGCAGCCCCACCCAAAAAGGGGCTGAGGGGCTTCCTTCCACCCCAGATGCTGACAGTCTCACTCAGCCTGCCTGCAGGGAGAGCCTGGATTCAGACCTAAGGTACCACTACCTACGATGGATGGGCCAGGCACCAGGCATGGGGGCTCACACTGTTCTCACCACGCCCCCAGAGGAAGGCCTCAGAGCCCTCATCTCCCCCCCCCCCACCACGTGGGGAAACCGAGGCTCAGCTACATGAGGTCACTAGCCTAAGTTGCCACCACTGGGACTCGGCAGTGTACGTCCTCACCCGGGTCTCTGTGGCTCGGCCGTGAAGCATTTTACATACGTCACATCGCTTCTGGAATACCTGCTCTGTCTCTGCAAGCTGGGGACGCTCGCATAAAGCCACTTCTCTGAGTCTTGGTTTTCTCATCATTGAATGGGGATAATAATGACACAGCCGTCTTGAGCAAGCGCTTAGCAAAGTGTCACTGCTGAACGCTCAGGTCTCTATCTTTGTCATCCCTCACCCTGTCTCTGATTCTGCTCTATTTCCCTCCCCTCTATGGTCATGCCTTCTGAGGTCTTTGATACATGCTCTGAATATGCACATATTTTTGTAAAAGACACCATGACTTTCGGTTGAAAAGAAAGCTTTGTATTAGGAATCTCATTCAATTGCTCCCCTTTCTTTCACCCAACACTGTGTCTGTAAGCTCTGTCCAGGTGGCTGTCTGCAAAGCAAAGTCTTTCCTGCTGATGTGCTATGGCTTGGGGCCATCTGTTATATTGTATGTATTTCTTCCTGCCTTCACCTCCCTGTTGATCACAGACGCCAGCACCATGAACATCTTCATCCGTGTGTTATGTTTGGATGTATAAAAGGATTTCTCTGGGATCCCTGGGTCAAAGGGCACACACCGAGTATTGCCCGAGATTGCTTTCCAGGGTGGCTGGGCCAGTTTCCACTTCCATAAGCAATGAACGAGAGTTTCCTTCTCTCATCCTCACGAACACTTGGTATTATCTATTTTTCTTATTTTTTTCCCATGTCCCTCTATCTAAGCAACTTTGAGGTTCATCAGAATTGGATGCAGGCGTCTCCCAAGAGCATCTCTGTTAACTCTGCCTGCTTTAACAGGCAGGAATTAGCTTATCAGGGCCACCTCAGGGGCACCGGGGACTGTTTGGCCTCTTGTTCCCTGATCCACCAAGGTCTTGAATGTCCCCAGGTCTGCTAGGTCCTGCCTCTTCCAAGCACCTGGCTTGGCGCCTATGGCAGCATTTATATAGATGACACACGAGCTGGTGTTCCCTGGCCTGAGACTGGCTGGTGCCACCAGCTTCTCTGTTGTACCAACAAGTGTCCTCACTCCAGATTTCGAGGCCCTACACAGGCTGACTCTCCCACTTTGCTAGAGTCTTACTAGCCTTCCAGCTGCTCTTCCAACATACCAAGTCTGTTGCTGCCTCAGGGCCTTTGCACTTACTGCCCACTCTGCCCCCTGCCCCGAATGTTCTTCTTCCAGTATACTTCCATGGCCAGCCCCCTTCATTCAGATCAGGCCTCAAGTGTTGCCTAAGCCCTGTCTATTCTAGCGAAACTAGCACCCACCCCATCCTGTCCCCCTCTAGCCTCTGTAGCAACTATCTCCATAGAGTTCATCACCCAACAAATGACATGTTTGTGGGCTTATTACTTTATTGTCTGTCTCCCCCCTTAGAATGCTAGCCCCACGAGGGCAGGGACCTTGTCTGTCTAGTTTACTGCTGTATTCCCAGCACCCAAAACAGTACCTGCCCCATGGTAGGTGTTTAATTACTATTTGTGGTGTGGTTGAGGAGTGCCCTCTGGGCTGGCCCCATGTGGGAGGCTAAAATAACCCCTCCCCGTCAGGTCACCTTGAGGTCAGCACTTTAACTGGTGGTGTCCAGGGGTTTGCTGTCACTGTCCTCTGTGTCCCAGTGGGCACGCGCTCCCAGCTGTCCCCATAGCCCAACCAGGGTATGTATGAAACTCCTAGATACATACGGTACATCTTCCCAGATTTCAACTTGGCTCAAAGATTCAGGCTCAAAGCTGGGGAGGGGGAGTTAAGTAGTTTAACTGGTAATTAATTCAAGTGTTGTTTTTCTACCACAGTGGTGCTAATATATTGTGGAACAGATTTTTTTTTTTAATGACACGAATTGAATGATAAGATACACGACTTCAAAAGACATCTCCTGTATGCATCAGGCTACTTTAAAACTGGCATCCTCTCTCCCTGCAGAGGAAACGCTAGTCCCCCTGGGCTTACAGGTGGGAAAATGGGAGGAGCCCCAATCTCAGCTGCAGGTGCCTCAGGCTGTGACCCAACCCCTTTTCCCTCCTCCCCCACCGGGGGAGTATAGAGAAACTGTCCTGGAGTGTACCCTCCGGGCCCTGCAAAGCAGAAACTAGCACACCATTGTAAAGCAATTATACTCCAATAAAGACATGTAAAAAAAAAAAAAAAGACTCCTTGTTGCTTCGGGGAGAAATCCAAAGTCTGCCAGGGCCACCGGGTGTCCTGTATCTCTGCAGCCTCATCTCATGTCACCTGTCCTTCAGTCCCCCTCTGTGGCCCTGTCCTTGCTGCCTCAGGGCCTTTGCCCCTGCTGTTCTCACCTATAGGAACACTTCTCTCTGTGCCTATATCCACCCCCCTCCTGGCTCAGCCCTCAGCTGAAATACCACGCCTCAGGGAAGCCTGACCAGGCCCCCAGACCCCCCACTCCCCGGTTGGGTCCCTCTTTTATACTCTTCGCCAATGAACCTCTCCTTTACTGCACTTTTCACATAATTAATTATGCATGCAAGTTCATAAACAGTTCACATTTGTTGTGTTATCTGTTGGATAATGATCTCTCCCACCAAGTTCCAAAAAGGCAAGGGACCATGTGGGTTTCGTGTCCTCTGGGTCCCTAACACCCCCTCCCCAGTGTCTAGCACCTAGGTGCTCTGAAAATACCTCTTGAGTGCATTAAAAAAAAAGCCTGGAAATTCTGATACCAAGCTGTCCAAATCCTAACACTTCTGACCAGTACCAACACAGAGCATTTCAGGGAGATTCTTAAGTGCTCGAAATGTGAGCAGGGGAGGGACAGTTACTGAGACGGGGGCAGCTACAGAGCTCAGCCTCACCTCCTATCCTTCCCACCGGCCCATCTCCCTGCTGCACCCGGGACTCTGGCCTTGTTTGGGCAGGGGCTCCTCACCCATGGGTCTGTTGGTTGGAGGGGCCAGTGCTCTCGGTGCAGAACTGAGGCACGGTTGGGGCGCAGACAGCAGGTAGTAGGACTCTCACAGCCCCGCTGGGCAGCGTCGGGAGCTCCGAGGAGGTGCTGACAAAGATGGTGACGTTCTCCATAGGGGCGATTGTCCCCAGGTTGACCACAAAGAGGATCCGCTCCAAATCCTCGTCCAAAGCCACCTTTCCTGGTGTGCAGGAAGGAGGGATGATGCAGAATGTTTCCTCAGTGCCAGGCCTGGCGTCAGGTACTGTGCATACATTCTCTCCCAACCCTTCTACGCTTGCTGTGTGTTAGGTTAGAGCAGTCTGTTCTGCTGACGGGGAAACTGAGGCTCAGCGTGTGGGTGCAACTTGCTCAAATTACTCAACAAATAACTGATTTATTGAACCAGGATCTGAACCTACATGGGTCTGATGCCAGGCCTGTGCACTTTCCACTGTCTCCTGCGGGGATTGGGAGACTGGGACCCACAAATCCCCAACAGAGGGTCACATCTCTATCCGCAGACTCTATGTCCCCCCGAGAATCACGTTGGAGCATTCCCCCCTCCCCCAGGATCCATGCTGTCTCCTTTCATCTGAAAGGCCCATCCCTCAGTCCTTCTTAGCCCATCCTACCCATCCATCCAACCCCTCCACGAAAGCCTCCCAGGTCCCACCTGGACCGCTCTTTCCCTCCTCTGACATTATCTGGACCGCTTTTGGCATAGCCACTGTCAACTTCCTATCGTGGTCCCTACCAGGCATGTCCTAGCTATTCTTCCAGGCTGGGAGAAGTCCTAAAATCTTGGGGGAAACTTTGCATCTCACATCGTGAGTGTTCATTAAAAGATTCTTGAACATCTCCATGATCAGGTGAACAAACTTCACCTCCATCATAAATCCAATGGTAAGAATCTCATATCATATGATCCTTGGTCTGGACTCAAGCCTTGGCTCTGCCACTGACATGCTGTGTGACCTTGGGCCAGTCGCTCACCCTCTCTGAGACGCAGTAGCCGCAGTAGCAGGCATCAGTAGCCATGCTGTGTGTACCTACTCTGTGCCAGGGGCTGTGATGGGTGTTCTGCATGCTCTTTGTTGAGATTTGGACGCATAGGATTATTAGTTACAGTTTACAAATGAGGCTTAATTTCTTATCTGAGCTTGCAAGCAACAGGATAGGCAGTCAAATCCTGGTGTGACTGATTCTACAACCTCTGAGCTTAAATGACATGCTCTTCTGTTTTTTAGAGATATCTCAACAATCCTTCTGTTGCCTCCTTTGAGCCTTATCACTCTTTCCAGGTGAGAACAGAAACAATTACCTCTATTTTCCAGATAGTAAGGTGAGGTTCAGAGAGGTTAATTATTGGCCTGAGGTCACACAGGATTCCTGACTCGTAGTGTAGTGCTCTCTCTACCCTATCCCATTGCTGCCCTTTCAGTCTGCCTGAGACTCCAGCCATGCCCAGGCCCTGCCACAGCCTTTCTGGCCTTCTTACCTGCAACAGTTGTAGCTCGGAGGCCAGTGGCATCTAAGTGGCCACCCTCCATCTTGGCTTTGTCCTTGATCTGTACTGTCACGACTCGGTCGGCAATGACTGCCTCAAAGCCGATCACCGTGGTGTACTCATCCAGTGGGTATACAAAGAGACCTGCCAGAGCAGGGTCCAGCATTGCGGGGTGCCCCAGACCCACTCTGCATGCCCCACCCCGGAGAAGGAACTGGAGCCTTTGGTCTGCCATCCGAGTGGATGGTACTCACTGCCACTTGGAGGACTCCAGAGAGAACTTGGGCTGGGGCCTCCCGGTTCTGGGGGCTGGGCAGGAGATGCACAGCCGCAGGCTCTGTGTCAGCTGCAGGGCAGCTGGAAAGGGACGGCTGCTCCCCTGTCCCAGCCAACTCTTACTCTGCTGGCCTGTGAGGCCGGTGTGACCAGGGCTTCTGATTTTTCAAGAGAGAGTGGAAATCTGGATTTTTACGTGACCTGATGTGTGGGACGAATAAGACACCTCTGTGTGGTGGTCCCGTGCATGGCACCCAGGAGCTGGGGCTTTGGAGGAATAGGGCTAGGGTTCTAATCTGGGCCCTGCCCCCTTCCCCAGTCTGGTGACCTTGGATAAAAACATTTAGCATCTCTACGCCTCACAGCTCCATCTGTAAAAATGGGGATAATAGAGCCAAACTCAGGGTCGTTATGAAAATGGAAAAACCAGCCACCACTTATTAAACTACATCCCCCATAGTGCGTGCCCTACATCTTTATATCTCAGTGCTTCTCGAACTTCAAGAGCACATGAATCACCTGGGGCTCTGGTTAAAATGCAGATTCTGACTTAGTGGTTCTGGGACAGGGCCTGAGATTTTGCATTTCTAACCAGCTCTGGGTGATGCCGATGGCTGGGGTACCACACTCAGAGGATCAGGGTCGTATCTCATTTCATCTGCCCGCTAACATGAGGGCAGCACAGTGTCGGGCCCATGGTGAATGCTCCACAAATCCCAGCTTCCCAACCCTCAGTTTCCGCATCTACAAAATGGGGGGACTGTCCTTTCTGCACGTGGAAAGCCAAAGGACTGTCCCAGAGCTGTTCAGTAATTTAGTCCCTGGGTTCCTCGCGGGTCTCACTTTAAGCCACCCTCTATAGGTTTCCTTGAACAGAGGAAAAGTGTCATTTGCTCTGCCCAGGAGGTTTCCACAGGGAGGAGACTTTCCCTTGCAGGTTTCTTTTGGGAACTGAAAGAGTTTCAGAAGCTCAGGTCAGGCTGGAGGGTGGTGCCCCGAGACATGAAGTTTGGGGGTTAGGAGGCCCCCGTCACTGTGGATGAGAAGAGATGCTAACCATAACAAGCCTTTACGCAGAACCCTCCTGGCCAGCCTTCCCATAACTCCCTTCCTTAAGTGCAAGGAGAGGAGTGTAATTTACAAACATCTCTTGCAGGGGAACGCCGGTCCACACTCCTGACTGCCTTGCACTGATGACTCATTTGCACACTGTTTTCCATTTTATGCTGTCCTTCCTCATGTATTACCTCATCTGTCCCTCCTGCAAACCCTGGCGTCCAAACAGGTGCAGGAGCACCCTGATGTCGAGAAGGACAGTGGCTTCCCCAAGGTCACGGGGACGAGAGCCACACCTACGACCGGGAGCTCCTGGCTTCCACTGAGTCTGGATGCCTCTCCTACTGTGAGGCTCACTGGGGAAAGTGGAGGACTGACTATCTGACACAGGTGGGCATGTCTCGTGAACATAAATAGGGCTGGGACAGTGGGCTGGGGCCAAGCCCCAACGTGGGTTCGAATCCTGAGCTGACTTGCTACCAGCTTTAAGACCTGCGGGGCAGAAGCGGTATTCCTGTTTCGCAGATGTGGAAACTTGAGACTCAGAGAGGTGACGTGACTTGTCCAGTGTCAATCAGCTAATACATGTCAGGATGGGGATTCTGCTTGGAGGAGCAGGTGGTCCTGGGGAAGCACCAACAGGGATCCTTACCCTGGAAGGGCTGGGCTTCCAGGTTGCCATAGGTGAGGGAGGCGGTGAGACCCAGGGCGTAACCACTGACAAAGGAGGTGACGTCGGATGCGGTGAGGGGCAGGGCTGCCCCTGTGATCTGGTTCAGCAGACCAGGCATCTTGATGGCTACTCAGCCTTCAGGGCCTGCAAGAGACAGGAAGGCAGGAAGTGGGGAGAGACCTCCCATCCCTCCCCAATTCAGTTCTCCCACTTCAGCCCCCACAGGAAGTCAAAGCATTGTTCTCTTCACTTCCCCCAACTACTTCCCACTCAGTGACCCACAGTGACTCTTGACCACCCCTCAGAAGAGAAGGAGTGGTCATTCCGTTTCTTTCCATTTCACAGTAGAGAGACTGAGGCCTAAAGACATGTGACCTGCCCGGATTCACTCAGTGGGTGGGAGCGCAGGCAGGGTTAGAGCCCAGGCAGCCTCGTGTCCAACCTGAGCTCCTCCATGGCAGTGCTCTCCGAGCTCCGGACGGGAGTCCAGGGGCTCTGATCCCACCCCTTTGTCAGTCCTGTGCTCTCTGAGCCTCAGATGCTTCCTCTGCAGAATGAGACGATTGAAATAGCTCACCAAGCCCCTCGTTCGCTGACTTCAGTGAATCTACCCACTACAGTCAACACTTGGGGTGTAAGGGAAGTGAGAAACACCCACCCCCACCACTCCAAAGATACTAAAGTGAAAAGAGCCACCATCCCTCCAGGTGTGCAGACCAAAAGCCTGGGGGCCGTTCTCGGCACCTCTTTTTCCCACCCCCACACCTAAGCTATTGCCAAAGATCATGATTTATCTCTGGGAAGACCCTGGCATCCATCCATGCCTTTGCTCCTCTGCCACCAACATCCCTGCCCCGGCCATCACCATCTCCACCTGGGCCGCAGCTCCTACCTGGCCTCTTGAATAACCCCGGAATCCATTCTCTACCCAGTGGCCAGAATGAACAGACCAACACACAAGTTGGACAGATTTCCATCACCCCCGCCACCCTCTCTCACCCACCAATGGTTTCCTATTTCTCCTAGAATAGAGACCAAAACCTTTTAAAGTTTTGGCCTAGAGCCCTGTGTGATCTGGCCCTGCCTGCCTCTCTAGCTGATCTGTCATCATGTTCCCAGCCACACTTTGTGTGTCTCCCAGCTTCCATGCCATCCCTCAGATGTGTCCTGTGCTCTCTCCACCTTTGCACTTGCCGCACTCTACCTGGAAGGCTCACCCCATGACCCACTATAAACTAGTGACCTCCTATTTTCCTTCAGTGTCAACTCAGGGCCCCCCTTCGCCGGGAAGCCAGTCTACGCATGCCCAGCATCCTTTCTCTGCCTCTTACAGAGCCGAGCTTCTCTCCCTCTGAGCACTTCCATTAGTTTGTAAGGATGCATCTTGTTCCCGTGAGATGACTTGATTCACATCCGTCATCCCGTTTGGAGTGCACGCCCCTGGAGGCCAGGTCTATTTTTGCTGCCCATGGCATTCTCAGTGCTGATTGAATGCATAAAAGAATGTATGACTGTCATTATTCCAACACCAAAGACTTCGGAGCGCTTCTCAGGGCAGGGTATCGATTCTCTATGAGGTTCCTGAGACCCTCCCAGGCAATCACCTGCCTTCATGAGGTGGGGTGGGAGTGGGAAGCAAAGTCAAACAGAGGGTGTGGAATATGAATTTGAGATTCTTTCTGGATCTTTCTCTCGGTGATGTACGTTCCAGGCAAAGCTGCAGCGGGCTGGTAGCCTGTTGCCATTTATTTGCAAAAGGCTGTTCAGTGAGTGCTGTTTACTCTGCCTTTGCTCTGAGAAGGGAACTCTTTGCTTCTATGTCCTCCTTGTGTCCCCAAGCAAGGATCCTCAGGTAGGCCAGCAGTGTCTTTTTAATTATGTTCTCTCTGTGGCTCCGGCCCAGACAGCTCTCAGCCCTGGCGTATCTGCAGTGGGCTGACTGACAGTAGGAGGAAGGTAAGGGGCTGGGAGGGAGCGGCTGTATCCCCAGCTGCCTTCTTTCAGGAGTTCTCCGTCTCAGGGGCCTGGCCAAGCCCAGAACAAGACGGCGGAGTTCATTTCCTGACAGAGCCTCACTCCCTGCCAGCCACACTCCCGCCCTCCTTCTCCTGGTTCCCTCCTGTCCAGAATGCTGACTGGGAACCAGCACCCAGACGTGTGGTGGACTTGAACTTAAGCTTCAGTTCAACTCGAGGGAGAGTTTTGCCCAGGGCGTCTCAGCCAGCCCACTCATCCTACACTGGCCCTGTGCCCGCCCCAGCTTCCTGGGGTGACTCTCACCCAGAGAGTAGGGCTTGGGTGAGCGATGTTGATGACACAGGCAGACTCACTCCGCACTGACCCTTTAACAATGTCAGCCCTCTTGGGAAGAGTAAACTTGAAATTCTGCAGGGCCTAATTCACGCAGTCTCCATCGATTCATCCAGCACTGATAAACACCTACTGCGTTCCAGGCCCTGAATTAGCCACTAGGCATACAAAGATAAGATACAACTCCATCCTTAAGGAACTTACAATCCAGAGGCAGAGGAGTTGGGGAGTGGGGGAAGATAATGGTAACAGCAGGTGGAATTTGTTGAAAACTGAAACTGTGGCAGGCACACATATTATCTCATTTAATTCTCACAACCTTATAAAGTGTATTGTTTTGCAGGTGATGACCTCGAGGCCTCAGACACGTTTGGTTTCGTGCATGAGTTTGGGGTGCCCCAAGGACATACTGGGACCCAGGGTGCGTGTGTGGGACTTTCTCCTGGAGGAGCCCAGGGGCATCCCTGCAAGAGACGATGGGGACCAGAGCAAGTAATGCTGAGCACCCTCCCTCCAACCATCCCAAGCGTGGCCTCCAGTGGGCGTCAGGCCACAGGAAACTCCTACGAGAGACCTAACAGGGAGGAAGCCACCAGACAGTGGAAGCCCAAGACAATGTGAGAAGCCAGGCTCGGCCTCAGGAACAGTGTGGTGTGAGCTGGGCTGAGGTGGTGACAGGGGCTGATCTTAGTGTGTCAGGGTCAATATTTCACTAGGCGTTTACCCGCCTCACCTCCTTCCTGATCGGCCAGACCACCTGTCTTTTCCCAGGTCCTTGACTTTTGGGATGCAGAATCTGGGCTGGTGAGGTGAGAGACGAGAGAAAGGGGAATGAATGCGCTGGGAGAAGGGATGGAAGGGGCCACTAGACCTTAGAGCAGCCAAGGGGAGAGTGAGGGGGCGGGCAGGAAAGAGGATTTCTAAGAAGTGAGCGAGCCACTGTAATCCCTGGGTATTCGTCCCCTCATTTATAAAGCCAGGTGAGTGGAGGGGCCAATAGCTCCCATCTCATCAGCACTGAGAAGATTAAATCGAATAATGTGTACAAAGTACCCAGCACAGTGCCTGGCACATAGTAGGAGCTCAATAAATATTTGTAACGTGAAATGAATGAATGAATGAATGCCGGCAGCCTCCCAGGGACACTAACTTTTAGCGGTCACCTAGGTGCTGGGAGACAGCGAACAAGGCAGAAGTGACATAAAAACTAATGGAGGTGACAGATATCACAAGCTGCAAAAGCCAACGGATTCAAAACCTGACCCCTTCCTGTCACCTCCACTGCTGCCACCCTCTTGTCCCCCTACAGTTTATCCCCAATGGAGTAGCCAGAGTGATCCTTTGAAAACATGGATCCAGTCATGTGGTTCTAGAGCTCAAACCCTTGCCAGCTCCCCTCACCCCTCAAGACCCCCTGATCTGGGCCCCATGCCCTTTCCTTTCTCATCTCCCCATTGGTGACTCTGCCCTGGCTCTCATGCCATAGAGCTTTTGCACTGGCTGCTCCCACTTCCTGGAACGTTTTCCCCCTCACTATCCACGTGGCTCTCACCCTCACTCCTTCAAGTCTTTGCTCAAATGGCACCTTCTTAGGGCAGCCTATCCTTAACACTGCATTTCGACCTGCAACCTGCTCCCCCAGCTTCACTTCCAATCCCTCATCCTGCTCTTTTATTTTTCCCAGAGCACCTATTACTAACATACTCTATATAAAGCATTTATTATGTTTACTGCTTATCACCTGTCTCCCCTCCACAAGGGCAAGGATTTGGGACCTGTTTTTCTCAAGATATATCCCAAGTGCCTCGAGGAGCGCTTGCATTATTAGCAGGTGGTGAATAAATATTGTTGAATGAATGAATGGATCAATACACATAATCACAGTGCAAAGCTGGTCATTTCTGGGTTCCCCATTTTTCTAGCTGAGGACGGCTCCCCAGGGAAGATGTCAGAGTTAAATCCATCATTTAGGTTTTCATCCCAGTGTTTATCAGTCAGCAGCCCAGATACACCCTCCCCGCCAGCACGGAGGTCCCACCCGTCTTCGAACAGACCATCCATCCATAGGGGATGCTCTGTGGTTCTGTGCCCCTGAGCCAGCCCCTGGCCCACTTCCTCTTCTGCTAACCTCCCACTATGCCTTCTGCAACCACCACTCGGCAGCCAGCAGGCTCCCTGAGAGGCTCTCTGTGTCCTTGACTGAGGACCTGCTTCCCCTTCTTCCAGGAGGGGCTGCTATTCCTTGTACCCCTCAGGTTGGGAGGCTACACCCCAGCCCCACTTTGTTACTTGCCATCTTCAAGGTCCCAACCACACCCTCCTCTTAGCAAACACTTGGCACCTGAGTTCTGGCTTCTCTGCTCCCCAAGCCCTGCCATCAGCTGGGGTGATTTCAGCATCCATGGGACGGGTGCACCCAACTCACTGAGCTGCTATCCCCAAACCCCCGCATCTCAGTAACCCCTGCTACCCTCCAGCTCAGCCTCCAATTTCCGCTCATTCCTTGAACTTGAGATGCCATTCATGATTGCTCCATCTCCAAAACCTGAGTCACTCAGGCACTTAGGTCGCTCTTAAAATTGCAACCTCTCAACACTTCCTAGCTCTCTTTTCCTGTTTTTTCCTTAGCAGTTACCACCATCTGATAGACTGTATATTCTGCTTATGTATCTTGTTTGATGTGTCTCCCCAACTCTCTAGATAGAGTATAATCCCCTGTGAAGGCAAGAATTTTTAGTTTGTTTCTCGGCTATATCTGCCACCCATAGAATAATACTGGGGTATAGTAGATGCTCAATAAATACTTGTCAAATAGATGAAACATCATTCCAAGTGCTTTACATACAAAATTGGGTAGCACCCCTCAGAGGTAGGTACTCTTACTATCCATGTACTACAGATGAAAACACCAAAGCTCAGAGAAGTGAGGTAACTTATCCAAGGTCACCCAGCCAGTAGGTGATGGGGCTGGGAGTTAACTCAAGCAGGAGGACCACAGAGCCCATGTCCTTAACCATGAGGCTACATTGCTTCCTGCATTAAGCTTCTCCCCAGGCCTTGACATTTCTGCCCGAACGCTCTTCCGAAATCCTCCTCTGCTCTCCATCCCCGTTGGGGCTGCCACTTTGCTCTCTCCTGGGCCATCTCTACCAGCTCGTACTTGGTCCTTCAACCTCCAGGCTGTTTCCCTTCCCGTCCCCTCTGTCACCCCATGTGTAGGCACATGCGTGCACAGACACACACACAGACACACACACACACACAGCAGCCTCCCTTTCCCCTGAGCTTAATGGCTCCCATTGTTTTTGTCCAACAGGGCAGGTTAAACTCCTAGCATGGCATTCAAGGTTCTTCCCCATCGGTTGCCTATCACCGTTCCGTATCACTTCCTGCCATGTCCTACATGTTCGCTTTGCTCCAAACACATTGACCTCACTATGCCTTTCCCACACTGGAGCCTTTTCCTGTAATGATTGTGGCCTTCTTCTCTGCCTTTCAAAGTCCTATTCACCACTTAAGACCCAGTTCCACTGTCACCTCCTCCATGAAGCCTTCCCTGATACCCCAGCCCATCAGACACGCCCTCCTCGGTACCTCCACAGCCTCTTGTCTGCTACATCACACATCACAAAGCTCCGTAACTGCGCATCTGTGATGGCTTGTCTCCTCCGCAGGGCTGTGAGTGAGGTAAGGACAGGGGGTGCCCCTCCTCCTTTGCCTGTGCCCCAGCTCCCTGCCAGGGCTCAGTTCAGAGGAGGGATTTGAAATGGAGGCACCTACCAGTGTCTAGTGTTTTGCAGTCATTGCTAATGCTCACAGTCCCTCACGTTACAGGTAGGGAAACTGAGGGGGACATCTGGAAGCCAGGATCACGTAACTGGTGAGCGGTCAGGCTGGCTGGGACAGGAAGCAGCCTTCCTCCAAAGTCTGTACTTTCCCTTCCCCAGCTGCTTCCTGGTCCCTGCCGAGCACAGGAGCAAGGGAAAGAAGGGAGGGAGGGAGGGGGGGGGAGGGAGGACCAGGACCCTGGTGAACTAGGGCTGTTAGCCTCAGGGACCCTGGGCTTCCCCTGCTCTGACGCCTCTCAAGGTGGGGCTGTGATCCCGATTGCACCACGAACCCTGCCAGCCCCCGTCCATCCTCCAGGCTCCAGAGATGCCTCTGGGGAAGCCTGTGGCTCAGGCCCCAGTTTGTCCTGGAACAGCCTGGGGTGCAGTGTTCCAGGCTGAGCACAGAGGCTGGGTGACAGGTGCCTGCAGCAGGCGCAGTGTGATCTGATTTAGATGCAATGAGGGAAGGATGTGCAGAGATAGAGCAAGGAAAAGGGTGCTGGGCCCTGCCTGGCTTCGGTCTTCCTGGCAGCAGCATAGAACTCCTGCACTGAGGTCCTGGGGTCAAGGACCTCATGCCTCCCGTGCCAGGGGATTTTTGCTTTTCAGAAAGGGATTTAGAAAGGGAGAAACTTGCTTGTGGGGTAGCAGCTAGGTCCCAGGATCTAGAGTACTGCCTGAGGATAGATTCTCTGGACAGCCACTTCCTGGTGGCCTTGGGCCAATTACTCGGCTGTGCTCTGCCACATACATACTGTGTAACCTTGAGCAAGTTATTAACTTCTTTGTGCCTTAGCTTCCACATTTGTAAAATGGGACCGTGATGGCACCTGCCTCCTAGGAAACTGGGCGGGAAGCGGACGAGTCCTGATGGGGCTGGGGTCTTCTCCTCTCTGCCCTCCTCCACTGGCCGTCCCTGTGAGGGCCACTTCCGGGGTTGTGTTGACCCCTGTGCAGACCACCCAGCTGGGAAGGTGCTTGGGTCTCTGCCCAAGTGTCTGTCTCAGTAAGTCCTCGGATTCTGCCCTTGGAGCTGAAGTTCCCCATCTCCTTTCATCCCCAGGTCATTTTTGTCCCAGAGACAGCATGGCAGGGACAAGCGAGGCCTGGAAAGCCATCCTGGAGGCCTCTCGCCCTCACCCTGGTCAGATCTCCCCCAGATTGTATCCACAGAGTTGGAGACCCCCAGCCGAGTGGGCTCAGCCAGGCCTGGTCAAGATCAGACAGTGAGCCGGCCAAGCAGTTCTGGCCTTGCCCCCCTCCCACTCACCTCGGGCTGGGGCGTCCTCATTCTCTTCCCTGTCGCTGACACTTCTAGGAAGTCCATGCTTTCACGCCCTCTCTGGGAGCCTTTCGTCCAAGGACCACCCCACCCGCAGACCAACACTGACGCTCCCATCAAGTGGGGGCCGAGTCAATGGGCTCTCTGGATCCCACCTGATGGTTCTACACTTCTAGAATTCCGGGGCTCTCAAACTCTGGTCTCCTTCCTCTAAACCTCCCCACTTTGGGCTCCTATCCAGCCGATGTGGGTAAACAAACCCACGCTTGTGACACCCCCTCCCTCCCCTCATTCACCCCATGCTCCAACCAGGTAAGATCACTTGAATTCCTCCAATCAGGCCTGGTTTTTCCTGCTTCCACATCTCTTCTGATGCTGCTTGTGCTGGCGGGAATGCCATGCCCTCCTCCAGAGGAGATCTGACTCATTCTTTAGGGCGCAGCTCAAATGCCACCACCTCCATGAAGACTTCTCGGGGGTCCTATGCCGAAGAGGACTGCTCCACACCCACCCTGCAACACAACCAGCACCTGTCACCCCAGCCATCGCATCACCCGCGCATTGTGCGTCCTTTCAACAAATGTACGCGTGTACAAATGTACGCGTGTCAGACCCTGTCACCTTAGCCGTCGCATCACCCGTGCGTTGTGCGTCCTTTCAACAAATGTACGCGTGTCAGACCCTGAGCCACACAGGTGAACAGGCAGACAAGGAATCTGCCCCGAGGAAGGGATTCCACCCATCCCAGCTGGGAGGCTGTCAGCTCCTAGAACTCAAAGCAAGAACTCTCTCTCCCCAGTGTCTGGCACCTAGTGGGCACTCAGCAATGAACTCAGTGAATGACAGCATGCGCTCCATTTGTGGAATAAATGAATGAGTGGGTGAATGAATGACCAGGATGGATGTGGCAGGAATGGGAAGAGGCCCTGACAATGGGTTCATTTAAAGAACCGAATAGTAGAGGAAATCCCTCTGTTTCAACCCAAAGCCTGGAGGATTCCATCCCAGAGACAGCTGCAGTCTCCTTTTGGGTGGGGATCTGGGGGGACAATCAGGACAGAACAGGAGCAGGCCTTTCAGCATCCAGCGTGCCTGTGATGCCCGGGGGACCTGGAGCACAGCCAGTCCGGGTGTCCAGGACAGTCAGTCCGGCGCATGGCTGAGGCAGAAGCCGCCCACGCCTTCTGAGGCTTCCAGCTAAGAGGCTGCGTCTGGACCTGCTGAAGGAGAGAGAAAGAGGCACATGGGGATTCAAAAACTCCAGGTCCATGAAGGCTGTCAGTAGAGTTACTGATAAGAGTCTTTGTTGTATGACATTCGGGAGAGGATGCTTTAAATACACATGCGTGGTGCTGGTCGGCAGGTGGACGGATGCCTGTGCTCTGGGGGTCCAGCAAGCTTCCAGCATTGGTGTCTCTACCCGCTGAGGCGGGGGTCACTCAGAAATGAGCTCCCACACCACTGGGAAAACTAGACTCCATTTCCATAAGTTCAGTTTATACCCATCCTTCCAGGGGCACATTTGCAAGATGAGCACCCCTGGCTCACCTGCCAGCATCTTTGCGGCCCCATTGAAAGGCACTAAATGGATTCTCCATGTGGCTTCGGCCTCGTCCATGTATCTCCAGGCCATCGTTCCCTGTCTGCTGAGGAGCTCATGGGATGATGGCGTGGGGGGAAGGCTATTTTAGAACCCACCCTGTAAACCTTTCCCTTCTGGAGCTGCTCCCTTGCCGTAGGGAAATGTACCTAGGCATCCTTCTGGTGTGCCCTGCCCAAACACCTCTAAGTGGTGAAATGACAGGGAAGCTAATTCCTGCTCCCAGAACCTGCCTTTCCTCCTCTGGATCGAACACTGTCTCACTGGTAACGTCTCTGAAACTCAGTTTCACCCTCTGTATAATGGGCATGTAAAATGGTAGTTTATTCCCCAGGGTTATTGTGAGGATTACAAGTGAGATATTACATACACAGTGCTTGTCCCAGTGTATCTCCTTTTCTCTTTGGAATTTCCTCCTAGTCTTACTTTCCCACCAACTTAGACTGCGTCTGGGCACCTGTGTTTTTTGGCATTTCCCCATGGTGGCCATGGCCACCCATAGCCCCCAGATCTGCCATCCAGCCACCCCAGGGACTCCCTTTCCTAGGGCGCCCAGCCTAGGCATTGGCTGAAGAATTGCCTCATTGCCTTAGCCTCCCTCTGAGGTCCCAGGTCGGTTTATGCCGAGCTGCAAGGCTGCACCCACACACACGCTGTCCCCTCAGATGGCACAGAGACGCTATGTAGGCTGAGGCCACTGGACAGGAGGTCAAGGCCCCCAGGCCTGAGTGCCAGCTCTGCCACCCACTCCACGTGGGCCCCAGACTGGACCCTGCTGTCACACATACAGCCTGTGCCCACCTCGCAGGCCTGGCACTCAGCACAGCCTGTGGGGCGGAAAGACTGGTGGTTGCTGGCTTAGTGTCTGTCTTTGTCCAACACCCTGAGGGTGGATGCCCTGGGGGTAGGGACCAAAGCCATCTGGTTCCTTGTTATATTTCCCAGCACACAGAGCAGTGGCTGAAACAGTTCTTTAAAAAGAATAACAACTAACATATATTGAACAATGAACACCTACCAGGTGTTATTCTAAATGCTTTTCATTATTCGCTCAAGTAACCCTCGGGACAACCCTGTGAAGAAATGGACCATAGTGGATGCACACAGAGGCCTCCAAATGGATCTCAAGGGGCAACTTACTGCAGGAGAACCTCGGAAGAGGTCTGCAGTGTCTCTTTTTTTGTTGGTGGTAAAGAGTCAGCTGACAGTTAACAGGGAGCAGGGAGACAGCTGACGAAGATGGGTCTGGGATACAGAGCTCCCCACTGCCAGCCAGATTTAAGGAGAGAGAATTTAGAGGCTCCTGACACTTGTAACAAGCTGTCACCGAGTCAGGCACTGCGCTAAGTAATTTATGTCGATTATCACACTGATTCCCCCTAACCCTATAAGTTGTTTTTTTTTTTTTTTAACAGATAATCTGGGTGAACTTAAGAGAGGTTAAGAAACTTGCCCAAAGTCACAAAGCTAGTAAGTGATATGTCTGGGACTTGAACCGCGGCAGTCTTGTTCTGGTGTCTCTGCATTTACCGTGCTGCCTTAGCCAAATCCACAGAAACAAGAGAAAAGCCCATCCAAGGTACAAAGTGGGATTGTCAGCAACAGAGATGAAACCAACCAGAGGCAAGTAAGCAGGAGTCCCCCAGCCTGAGGGTCAAGAGCTCAGGCTCTGGAGTCCCAGCAGAGTTAGGTTTGAAGCCAGCCTCTAACTCGCATCTCTAAGTAACATGGACAAGTGACTTCACCTCTCTGAGCCTCAGTTTTCTGATCTGTAAAATGGACACATTAGAGGCCTACATCCTAGCGTCATTATGACAAAACGAAGCCATGTGTGTGAAGTGCCAAGCACAGTGCCTGGCCTGGAGTGAGGGCTTCTCCAGTCTGGACAGTGTGTCTGACTCAGCTAGGGGGTCAGGGGCCAAGCTAAAGCTGTGTGAACGAAACGGGGCTGACTATTAAAGGCGAGTGGGCAGCTTTGTCCTGTGTTGGGGAAGACGGGATGAGGGACAAAGTTGGTCAAGGCCGGACCTCCCAACAGGCTTGTGAGGAATCTCTTAGAAAGGGGATATCTTCGAAAACGCTTCAAGGTTCAAAGAATTGAAATGATAGAATTAAAAGTAGTGAGGGGGTTCTGATCCCCGACCAGCTTACCCTCTCAAATCCACCACCAAGCCTTAAAAGTAGTAATAAAGAGCATTCGTGCCTCGTATGAAGCGATTTATAATCAAAGCACGTTCACATCCATGAGTTAATTGGAGTTCTTTAAGTAGGGACAAAATAAAGATTATTATCCCCATTTTAAGGATCAGGCAAACTGAGGCTCAGAGGGGAAGTAACAGAACAGAATCGGAACTCCTGTAGCAGAGCTTCCTCTATACCATGGACTGAATGTGTCCCCTTTAAGTTCATATTTTGAGGCCCTAATCCCCAGGGTGATGGTGTTTGGAGGTGGGGCCTTCCATAATCAGATTTAGATGAGGTCATGAGGGTGGATCCCCCATGATGGGATTATACAAGAAGAGGAATAAACCAGAGCTCTCTTTCTCCACCCCGTTAGCACACAGCAAGAAAGTGCCCAGCTGTCTGTAAAGCAGGAAGAAGTCCTTCCCCAAGAACTTGACCTTGCTGGCATCCTGATCCCGGACAAGCAGCCTCCAGAACTATGAGAAGTAAATTGTTTAAGCCACTCAGTCTATGGTATTTTTGTTACAGCAGCACAAGCTAAGACCCTGTGAAAACCAACCTACTGCTTTGCTAAACTGGGGCTTGAGAGTGGCAAAAGCAAGCTCTGCTGGCCACAAGGTATTCATATCTGCTGATCAGAGCTAGCGGCCGGGACTGGGAGCTAAGATGCTCCAAGGGATCCAATCCAAGATAACCTTTCCTCTTCCCCCAATTTCACGTTAACGTCCTCCTAAAGGCTACGTCGCCCCTCTCTTGGAGAAGCCAGAGTGTGATCTTCGTGCTGCTGGGCAGATCTTTCTGGTTCTCCTCCTCTGGGCACTCAGCAGGCTGAACTTCCCTGCCCTTCTGAAGGTGTGGCTGTGTGTCTTGCTTCTGCCAATGAACTGAGTGGAAGTGAAGTTGGTCACTTCCAGGTAGAAGATGTAAAAGCCAGTGTGCAACTGGCCATGTCTTGCTCCCTGCCACGGTGATCATGGAGACACGTGTCCACGAGGAGCCTCTGTTATCCTGGACCGAAAAGTGACTGAGTTCTGTGACAACGTGCATGACCCCAGCATGTGCGGCACAGCCACCTCATCTAACTTATCGAGTCGATCCATACACGGGTCTCTGAGCAAATATGGCCCCAGGGACAGTAGCCGCACTATTGGGAAGGGAGTAAGAGGTGGGGGAAGGGGAGATTTGCCAGTGAGTCCACTAGAACATAAGCTCCATGAAGGCAGAGATTTTTGTCTATTTTGTAGACAGTTGTATGCCTAGCGCCTGGCAATCAACAGGAGCTAATTAAATGCTGAGTAAATGAAGGAATGACCTAAGGTGAAGCGGGCAATGCAGAAGCAAGAGACTTGAAAAGCTAAGTGCATGGCATTCACTCACTCGTTCATTCATTCATAAACTTCACAAATATTAAACACCGACCACATAAGGTCTCCATATTTCCACAACAATTGGACCAGAAAGGGGCCAAGTGAATCCACTTAACACAGGGTAGAGGGTTTCCCTGGTGGCGCAGTGGCTGAGAGTCCGCCTGCCGATGCTGGGGACACGGGTTCGTGCCCCGGTCCGGGAAGATCTCGCATGCCGCGGAGCGGCTGGGCCCGTGAGCCATGGCCGCTGAGCCTGCGCGTCCGGAGCCTGTGCTCCGCAATGGGAGAGGCCACAACAGTGAGAGGCCCACGTATGGCAAAAAAAAAAAAAAAAAAAAAAAAGACGGTAGGAAATTTCATAGGAAATGGTGCGCGGAGAAAAGTTTTCAGCTGGGATTTTATTGTGAGAAATGAAACTAAAAATATGAAAATAAAAACTAACATTTTATCAAAGTAAGGTTGTAAGTACAGCCACATGCTCAAATGTTCAATGAACAAAGAACAAAGCAAGTATTGATCGGGTTGGGGTTGGTAATACTTTTGAACATTATATGCTAGCATGACATGACGTTTTTTCATTTCATATTTCACTGTCACGGCTTAATGATTAAAGTTTCCTATCATGAACTCATTGTGGCCAATTTTCTCTCCTTGTGTTATTAACTGGCCTACCTCTGCCAGGTTCTTGTTTGTCTATGACTTTGTGTGGGATTAGAAGAGTCCTCCATTGTCCTCTTTGATTGGTGTCATTAAAACCCACAACTTTTACAGGATTGCAATTTCACCGTGCAGTCCGTTGGCATCGTATGCTCAACTGCTGACCCCACCCAACTACCAAAGAGGACCTGATGGACATGGATGTTAAGTGATGGGCAGGGATTGATGCTGGCATTGAGCAAGGAGAGCTGTTCATGTAGGGACTACTTTTTTTTTTGCGGTACGCGGGCCTCTCACTGCTGTGGCCTCTCCCGTTGCGGAGCACAGGCTCCGGACACGCAGGCTCAGCGGCCATGGCTCATGGGCCCCGCCGCTCCGCGGCATGCGAGATCTTCCCGGACCGGGGCACGAACCCGTGTCCCCTGCATCGGCAGGCGGACTCCCAACCACTGCACCACCAGGGAAGCCCCGGGACTACTTTTTCTTAACTTACAGCCTCACATTTGTGGGGTCTCAGAGAGTGATTACTCAGACTCCAGCATGAGGTCCGTACAAGCAAAGCAGGTAGACTGATCCCTCACCCACGGCCCCCTTCGCGGCCGTGCTGGGAGCGTGCCCTCCTGCTGCCCGTGCTGACCCTCTGTCTTTCACTATCTCCAGAGTGGCACTCACTGAAAGAACCACTTAACCAGTGTCCTGGGTCCAACAGTTAGATCCCTAGTGTGGTTGTAGGAAGAGGGAGAAGAATCCAGCAAAGGGTTTTCAAACTAGGGACTGGGATCCCCTTGGATCCTGGTGAGGATTTGGGCAGTGAAATTGCAGCTCCTCGGGTCTGTCCATTTGTCCCCCTGAGGTTCAAACCTGATCGCTGTGCTCTCTGCTCCACACTGTCCACAGCCTTAACTGAAGGCCAACCGCATATCAAATCCAGCCTCCCTGATGGTCACCCGCAATCCACCTCTGAAACCTGGTCCCATATCACTCCTCCACTCTCACCCTATGTTCCTGAAAAAACAGAATATTTGCTCTCCCTTCCCCTATTCCATGCCCTGGCTATGCTCTCCCCTCAACCCAGAGCACCCTTGTGCCATCTATGTGTTTCTAAACCTACTTATCCTCCTGGTCCTGTCAAGTCCCACCTCTTCCCTGAAGCCTTTCCTCACCCCTTTATCCGGGTGTGACTGCTCCCTCCTCTGAGTCCCCTAGGACACGGCCTCACTCAGTCACATCCTGCTATGATAATCATCTGTGGGGTGGTCCTAACATCTCTTCTAAAGGATGGCACGAGGCCCTTCTCATGTCACTTCCTCTCAGGGCACCCAGGACGTAGCACATAACTCAGAAACTGTCTGCTGGACCTGCCCACATCTCTCACTTCATTTCTGGTGAAATGACTCTGTCATTTGCTGTGTGACCTCCAACTGAGCTCTTTGAGCTCTCCAAGACTCAGTTTCATCATCTGTAAAGTGGAAATGAAATAAAATACCATAGGGAAGGTACCTGGTAAGGGGATTTCATAAGGCAGGGAGGACACTCAGTACTGGTCCCCTCCCTCCAGCCGCCTCTTCTCTGTTTCTTTTGGAGGCTCACCCCTCAGGGCCAGGGCTAAAATGTGGCAAGTGACTGGTCATTGGAGGCAAAACTTCCTCAAGGTCCAATCTCAGGCCTTCTCCTCTGCTCTCTGTTCCCTCCCAAAGTGGTTGACCCCTGCCCTGCTCCAGTGTGTGAGTGGATGTCTCCCAGCTGCCTCTCTCCGCCTGGCCCTCACCTCTGGGCTTCGGGTTCTTGTAAGGCCCCTAGGCATTCTCCTCGTGGCTGGCTTGAAGAGACCTCAAATCAAAGAGCTCTTGTCATGGGAGCTTTTTTATATCATCTTGGGTAATTGGTTAATCTTGCCCTCCCCACTTGAGACCGCAATGCCCAGCACAGAGCCTGGCATAAAGTGGGCACCCAGTGATGAGTGATTTTTATTCCTTTCCCTCTTTCCACCTTAGGTTGTTTAGTTCATGCCAACCGACTTACTTGATACTAGCTGACCAAGACCTCCTGCCCGTCCCAACCCTGCCTGTACTCACACCTCTGGCCAAGTATGAAAGCTCCTCTGCTCCTTTTATCCATCCATGTATCCACATCCCTCCACCGCTTCTTCCGGGTCCCCACTGTAACATCACCTCCTCCAGGAAGCCTTCTCAGCTCCACACTGAACACCCCTAGCCCCAGCCCCCTATTCCAGAGGGTTTCATGGGTCAGCCGTTCTGCTGGGTGAGTAACCCCAGAGAGCACAGGTTAGGGAAGGGTTCCAGCTGGATTTTCACCAGGCAGTGCCCGATGGGTACATGCTCTTAAAGGAGTTTAATGGGATGAAAAGATTTGTGCACTCCTGGTGACCTGGAGCCATATTCTGTCCACTGATCCCACTGGACTGTTCCCCATGCCTCAAGGGAAGTCTGTTGACTTCTTGTTTATGGTGACACTCTGCTTGGCATGGCCCAAGCCCCCTTCCCAGTCTGGCTGGACTGGGAACACGTATGAGACCACAAGAAACCTGTCAGCTTGGCCACTGGTTATGTAGTTGGACGGAATGGGCCAGGGTGTGCTAAGAGAGACCCACTCACCCAGCAGAGAGGACAATTTGAATCTGAGCATGGGCCCAAGGCGAGGGTCCTGAAGGAGAGCTGACCTGGAGCACCTGGGTGCCTCTTCCGCTGTCCCCATTCCCCCAGGACTGTCCATTTTCCCCGTGGAGCGGCCTCCCCCAGAACCGCAATCAGCGTCATATGTTTGGTAAAGAGAGGCAGCCAGCGAATGAGCCCAGCTCAGTGAGGGAAAAGCTGTTCTTCTCTCTGGGCCCGGGACCACTTTACTAGCAGCACATTCACCAGGTAGCAAACGAATGGCCAATGACTGGAGTCCCTTAGAGCTTTAACTACCCCGGATTTGGGGCTGGTCTCCTACGACCCTAAGTCACCTAAGGCTGGAGAGGATGCTCCGCGCCCCAGTCCCCCCTCCCAGCCTAGGACCCTTGGCCCGTCTCATGTCAGAAAAGCAGTGGGGTCTGCTGGCCACCCATCAGGGCACAGTGCCCACCTCCCTGGGGCCCTGGATCATCACCTGGGGTGGGGAGCTGGACTGGAAACGGCAGGACCACTGTCCCTGTGGAGGGATGCTAACCAAGGCTGGGTGACAGGTATTGCATGCGGCCAACATGTCAGGCCTCGGGGATCCTGGCCGCCAACCTCTGGGTCAAGTTCCATCCACAACTGCCGGCATGTGTACATGTGTGTGCATGTACACACACGCATGGCCCACACTGTTTGATCTTGGCACACCAGCAGACACAGGACACCCCATCCATGTACCCCTACACACGTCAGCACATTTACCCATGCACTTACCAACTCCTGAGGCTCACTCCCTACCCTTCACACCCTCCAGGGACACACAGTGCCGGTACTCTTCTGCAGCACACATCCCACGGTCACCACACCCCCAGGCGCTCAGGCCCCCTGCCCCCAAGCCCCCCCCCCCCCCGCCCCACCACCCAATTCCAGCTAACGGAGGGAGCCTTTGTGCCCTCTGCCCTCCACCCCTGAGCAGGAAGGGGGGATTCATCCAGGGCCCTCCGAGCCTCTGCCCAGATCCCAGGTCAGGCGAACGCAGGGAACAGGTTTCTATGCCAGCAGAGGAAAGGAAAGGCGCTCTGCTTGCTCTTAAGTCTTCTTCAAAAAAGAAAGGAAGACCGGGTGGTAGGAACAGAAACAGGAAGGTGCCTGCGGCTCTAGGAGGGGAGGTGGGGAAGGGGGAGGTTCGTCCACTCCCCCCAGGCCCTGCCAAGCCCCGGTCTGCGCCTCTGCTGGGCGGGCGTTGCAGAGGGTGCCCCCGGCTGGGACTGTTGGCGCTGCTGCGGGAGATGTTATGACGGGACTTCCAGCCCGGGCTTGACGTGTTCGCAGACGCCACCGCTGCGCGCGCGGGTGCCAGATCCCCCACCCGCATCCCCAGCCTGCCCGCCTCTCACCCGCCCGCCGACCCCTTCTCCCTCCTGCAGCTCCGCTTACCTGGCAGGAGCCGGGGGTGTGGGGCCCTGAGAAGGGCACACGATCAGCTAGCGGCTGGCTTTGGGGACAGTCACACGCCCGGCACCCGGAGGGCAGCAGGCACGAACCCGGCAGCCAGGGGAGGACGGCCCGAAGAGCTCCTGATGGCCCCGGGGCCCCGGAGGACAGACAGGAGACTATGGGGGACAGGGAGATGGTGAAACAGGTGTCAGGGAAGGGGGGAGGGGGCAAAGACATACAGGGAGCCGAAGATACAGAGAGATTCACACACAGAAAAAAGACAGAGAACTAGACACACAGAGAGAGAGAGAGCTCTAGAAAGAGGGAGAGAGAGGGGAAGGAGTTGGGAGGTGGGGAGAAAGGGCGGGGGAGAAAGAGAGAGACAGAGACAGAGACAGAGAGAGAGACAGGGAGAGAGGGGAAAGGGGAAATCTGGACAGCAACATGTGGTCACGTGATCTCTCACTTCTGTTGCTGGAGCGTCCTGAGCCCTGTGTCTGGCGGATCCCCCATCCCACGAGTGCAGACACACAATGTACACACGCAGACGTATGCACATGCTCACACACACACACGCACACACACACACTCGGGACAGCCCAGCTGCCAGGTCCCCACCCTCACACAAGCTGGACCAGCCCTTACCTTGCCCCAGAAAGGACACTGTCTGGGCAAACACTCCCTCTATCCACAGCTGCCTCCCTGTGCCCAGAGCTGCTGGAGGGGGCGCCCAGGGCAGGGCTCCAGTGCCAAGCCCAGCGTCCGAGGCCCCTGCAGCCGGCTAGGTGATGCCCACATTGCAATGGCTGTTTAGATGGCCTGCAGGAAGCAGAGCCATTTGTTTTGTCAGAGCGTAACCATGACAATCACCCGACGCACACACCGCTGGCGCTGCTCCCCCCTCACCCTTTCCCTCCCCCCATTCTCCAGAGCACAGGGGAAAGCAGGAGGCCACTTAGCAGCCTACTGGGGCTGGTGGAAAGGGCCTGGCCAGCGATGACAGACATGCCTGTGGCAGCCGCTCCCTGGGGAACAGGGCTGCCACCAGGAGAGTCAGCACTGGACAGGGCCCGCTTGGGTCCTGGGCCCTTCTGCCTGAGACCAGGGCCACACCCAGGAACAGGGGCTTTATTCCAGTTTTATAGAGAAACTGCGATCAGAGAGGTAGCGTGATTTACCCAAGGCCACACAGTTAGGAGATGACAGAGTAGGGATTCAGATGCCTGCCTGTCAGATTCCAACACTTGGGAACTTTCCATCACACCCCACTGGCCTTTTGTAGCTATCACTGTGTGCTGGACACTTGCAAGCAGGGCCCGGAAGAGGTGCAGGCTCTCATTCTGTACCAAACTCTGGGAGGAAGTTGCCATGCTCCTCATTTCAAAATGATTGACATATACACACTACTGTACTTAAAATAGATAACCAACAAGAACCTACTGTATAGCACAGGGACCTTTGCTCAATATTCTAAAATAATCTAAATGGGAAAAGGATTTGAAAACTAATAGATATACCCATATGTATAACTGAATCACTCTGCTGTACACCTGAAATGAACACAACATTGTAAATCAACTAGACTCCAATATAAAATAAAAACTGAAAAAAAATGAGCTCAGAGGGGTGAAGTAATTTGCCCAAGACCACACAGCAAGTAGAAGAGTCAAAATTCGAGGCCAGGTCTGCCTGACTCCACCTTTCCACCCTGCCTCTTTCACCACACATCGGGTTACATCCAGGGCAGATGACCCATCCCTTTTCTGGACTCACTGCCTAAGTAGGGTGGCATCTGAGAGTGGGATGGGGGCGGTGGGTGGATGCAGTGAGGTAGAAAGTTGTGAAGGGAGCAGAGACACCATGTTGGGTGCAGGAGCTCCCTGCTGGGTAACAGATGACACGTGATCTCAGCCAGGAGTCTGAGAATCAATGATTCCACCATTAGGGAGTCATATCTTAGGATCCCTGAGGGCTTTAAGTCCCACCAGACCTTCATTAAATGTCTGCCTGAAACCCCGGTAGACATCACTGCAGGCGTCAGACAGCTGAGAGGGAAGCCCCAGCAAGAGAATTTTGGAGAACCGTCTGGAGGGAGAGATTGTGTGTGTGTGTGGGGGGGGGGTGGGTATTGCTGGGCAGAGGGAATGCAAGAAGGGTGGAGAGGAAGGGGAGCTAGCTTGTGGGCAAACGAACTTCTCCGAGTTGGTCATTTTGCCTGGATCACCTCTGAATGCCTGCTGGGGTGTGAGATCAGTCACCAGTAGAAGTGATGACGGGGATGGAATGCTGCCTTCGTCAAAATGGAGACTAACCAACATACAAGGCATCATTCACTTCAGTCTGAAACTATGATCACCCGCGAAGAGCTAGGCTTTGGGTCCAGGGCTTAAAGAAGGGGATGATGAGACTCAAGAGTGCAGGAACTTGGTCAGGTGGGAAGAGGCACAAGGGTTCCCAAGCAGCTTTTGTCTCACTCAACCGTCCTCTAAAGCCTTTCCACAAGCACTATCTTATTTCATCCTCACCATCACCGGTGCAGTGGGCAGAATCAGCCTTGCTCTAGACCAGCTGGGAGACTGAGGTGGAGAGGTGACGTCACTGGCGCCTGTAGTGCCTTTGAGCCACTTTTCAGCTCAGAGAGTTCCAGTTTCCTGGAGGTAAGGGACTTGGGCTTAAGGGGCAGGGCCACTGAGAATTCCAAGCCGCCGCACCCCCAAGGTTCCCAAAACTCAATTCTCAGCCCCCACGAAGTACAGAATCTCTGTCCCCGCACCATTCAGTTTCCATATCCACTGGTTACCCTTTCTCCTCAGCCTTCCCGAGCCTGGAGTTTGCATTTCAGGACCAACGTTCTCCAGGAATCAAGGTCAGCCAGGTTGAGTGGCTACATAAGAGGTGGCAGGAGACAGAGGATCTGGGACACGACCTGGGAGGGTAGAGAAGCCTTCCAGCTTGGAGTTACTCTCCGGAGCTGTCTCTGCTTGGAACCTTCAAGACTTCCTTACCCATTGTATTGGTTTCCCAGGGCTTGCTGTAACAAACGACCACAAACTGGGTGACTTAAAAGAAAAGACATCTCTTCTCTCACAATTCTGGAGGCTAGAAGTCTGAAATCAAGGTCTCCACAGGGCCATCATCCCTCTGAAGACTCTAGGGAAGAATCCTTCCTGCCCCTTCCAAATTCTGGGGGTGGCTATGATCCTTGGCGCTCCTATGTTTGTGGTTGCATCTCTCCAATCTCTAACTCCATTTCCACACAGCTGGGTATCTCTGTGTCTTCATGTGTCTGTCTCCAAATCTCCCCCTCCTTTCTCCTGTAAAAACACCAGTCACTGATTAGGGCCCACTCTAATCCAGTATGACCTCATCTAAACTTGATTTTATTTGCAAAGACCCTATTCCAAAAAGGTCATGTCCACATACGAGGAGTTAGGACTTGAATTATATTTTGGTTGGTGGGGGGCGGGACACAATGCAGCCCATAAAACCTATTTAAAAGGAAATAAAGAGGGACGTGGGACAGGCACGACTCCAAGAGGCAAGTTTTCTGGACTTCCAGAAATTTGGAGAGAAGAGTAAAGCAAGTGGCAGCGTAATATGGTGGTTAAATGCGGACTCTGGGGCTGGATTGACTGGCTTGAAGCCCCGACATTGTCATTCCCTGGCTGTGTGCCCTTGGGGAAATTACTTAACCTCTCTGTGCCTCAGTCTCCCCGCCATAAAATAGAGGTGACTTGAAGTGTTGTTATGATAATTAAATGAGTAAATATTTGCAAAGCACTTAAGATAGCAGGGCACTTAGTAAGCATTGTATGAGTGTTTGTTCAACATTAAATGTCCACTAGACCAATGTTACTGTTTTATAGGTGTGAAAACTAAGATCCAGAAAAGGGAAATGACATCCCCCAGGTCACCCACTTGGGCCAGCCAGGTACAGGCCACTTCTGCTTCCTTCCTTCAGGGTTACCCCTGGGGGAGATTAAATCTTCTTCTCATTTGTTGTGCAGTTGGAGAAATCAGGTAGATGGTCTGGAGGGTCAGCCAGAGAGGAGGAAGTGTGTGCAGAGGGGGAGAGGAGATCCCAGTGAGACCAAGAATGCAAGCAGTAGATTCCATCTGCCCCCAACACACACATCTCTTTTCCCACCCACACCTCTGTTAGCAGGATTGAAGCAGTTGTGCAACTGTTTCTGCCCACACGGAGGAAAACAAGACTCCAGAATGTGTAATCAACACAGTCTGAGTGAGAAGGGAAGCTAGTCTTCCAGGAGGCAAGCTGGGGAGCCCAGGCCAGGGCTGGCAGAAAGATCAGGGAAGGTCTGGGTGGGGTATGGTGCTGAGGGGTCGGTTCTTTCCCTAGAACATTCAGTGCAGGGTGGGTGGGCTGCATAGACATTGCATCTGAGACGACCCCTGTCCCTGGTTTAATTCCTGATTGGGCTTTGAGGTCCAGAGTGGAACAGATCCAAACTTTAGAGGTAGTTGGGCTTATATATACCCCATTCTTGGCAAGAAACTCATGAACTCCCTTCCTCTCCTCCCAGCCCTGATCTGGTGCAAGAAATAGCTTGAATGACACTCCAGCTCTTCACCCCTCCCTGAATCCATGCCCTGTGCCATGTGACTTGGCAGTTCTTCCTCCAGAAAGGTGGAATATAGCTCCCACCGCTTCACCTCGGGCTCCACCCTATGACTTACCCAATGGAATGTTGATGGGTATCACATAACTAAAGGCTTGTAAAGTTCCTGCCTGGTTAGCCTTTTTCTCTTGTGCCTCTGCCCTCATTGCCATGAGAAGAGCACGCCCACTGGTGCCAGGAGGAAGAGGAGGGACTCACGGAGCGGGACCAAACTGCCCTGAGCAGGCCCAGCTGATATCAGCCAACAACAGATATATGCTCAAGTCCAGCCAAGCCTGGCCGAGCCTAGGCAGGATCAGTCAACTCTTAGCTGATCTGGGATCCATGTTGCTTTAAGACATTATTTGGAGTGGTTGGGTCTGCAGCATTTTCTGACAATAACTAATTGACAAGCCACCTCTCACAGATTTCACCTTCCTGACGTCTTTTGACACACCCCTCCTCTTCATCCCCCTGCCTCCTCCGTACGGGCCTCCTAACAGCTTGCTACCTGGGCTCCCTGTCTTGAGTGCCCTGTGTTCCCCTCCGTGCGCCCCGCTGCAGCCACATCTTTGTGATATCCGATGACGGTTGTCCCTACCTGTTACCCCCTTTCTCCACCCAGCCTAAGACACTTCAGTGACTCTCTCATGGCTTTTAGTAAAAAGTTCCCCTTCTTGGCTTAGCATTCAAGGCCCTTTATGATCTGCCCCTGTTCCTGCCTAGCGCCGCAGGTGGACCCTTCTTCCAGCCATGTAGAAGTATTCATGGCTCCCTGGACCTCAAGTTGTTTCAAAGCTCTGGGGTTTTACCAGGGTTGATCCTCCATCTGGAAGATGCCTTTCACCTTCTTCATCTAGCTATCTTCCACTTGTCCTGCAAAGGGGAGCCGAAGCACCTTGAAGGCATCTCCTTGAGAAAGTCTAACCATCCCAGTTAGATAACCTGACTGAGGGGCCACAGTTCCCATGCTGGGCACAGTAGGTGTTCGATTGATATCATATTGGATGAACGAGTGAATGGGGAAATGAACGAATAAGCCTCTCTCAAGGGCAGTACCATGTCTAACAGATACCTGTATTTCCATCATCTAACGCTGATCCTGACATGTAGCAGGGCTTCATAAATATTTGTTGAATGAGTGAATAAATGGCCCTATCATGTCTGTGTCCCAAGGAGTCAAGGTAAGCTTCCCCTCTGCTCTCCAGAGAAGGTGGAGGTAGGAGAGGGGGCCTTGGCATCTGGCATCGCAGGGGCAGGGGTGGTGGGAGCCATCTCCTCTGAGTTCAGGCAAGAAGAGTTACATTGTCTGTAGAGAGTTTAGAAGCAATAAAATGGATTAAAATCAGTTTGTGTTTTATTATCACCATGCATCGGGAAGTTCAAACAATGTCTTGATCAAAAAGTCCTCCCCACTGAGCAGACCCCTCCGTCTGCCTCTCTGCCTGATGTCCTGCCCTCCCTCTGTCCCGGATGCCCGCAAGAATCTGCCCCATCAGAGCACGTCCTTGGAGAGACAGGGCAGCTGTGTCTCCGGTGAGCCCAGCCTGGGTTACAAGGGCTCACAGCCTTGGTGGAATACTTCTTAGTTCGGGTCAGATGTCAGGAAGACTTTGGCAGCATCAGGGGGCGCATAGCTAGAAGGCAGCAAGGACGGGACTTGTACCCAGGCATGCAGGCCTCCAGAGCTCATCATATCCACCTGTCCTGGGTCCTGTCTCCAGCTGGCCCTCGAGCTTAGTCTCCTTCCCACCACTGCTGACCTCCTTGGGTGTGGCTGAGGATCCGGCATTTGCTGAGGACAGGGCTGGGTCAGCCTGGAGGCTGCCCGCCTCACCTTTGGGAGCAAGAACCTTGGGAAAGAGGCCAACCCTGGCCTTGGGGACCAGTCTTCACTCAGCCACTTGGTACTTGCTTAAATAATGATAACTGACACTGTTCCCCTGGGGATCAAACCTCTGAATTGGAAGACTGGCTGTGAGCTTGAAAGTGGAAGTGGTCCCCTTCCCCTTTCTGCGGCTTGATCATCTCATCTCTAGAGTAGAGATGGTAATTCCTGTCTCTCCCTGTGAATTGCAGCCCTATCCATCTTCACCCCCACCCCTCCCTACCCGACCCAACCTGTGCAGCCAGCTACCAGGACGTTCTCTCCAGCTCTGCTGCCACCATCATTACCAAACCACCCTCTTCTTCCTTCGGGATGCCTGCGACGGCCTCCAGTCCCCTGCTTCCCCTCAGGCCCCTCCAATCTGTTCCCCATGCAGCAGTGAACCTTGCAAAGCATCAAACTCGATCTCATGATACCCTGATGAAACGGACAAACGTTTCCCACTGCTCTCAGGATGAAGACACAATTCCTCTGTACCTCCGACAACAGGGAGCACCAGGTCTGGTCCCTGCCGACTTTTCCCATTTCATTTCCACTCTGCACCCCCAGAAACACTGGATTCCTTTCAGACCCTCACGATCTCTGGGCTACCTCCTAACCCACGTTTTGTCTAAGCTGTTCCCTTTCCCCCGAACACTCTTCCTTCCTCTCTTAGTCAACACCTCTACTTCTTCAGATGTCAGTTCAAGCATTACTTCCTATGGGACCCTCAAGGTCACGCTCCCCAATTACAGGCTCTCATTGCCCCAAGTACCTGTCCTTTGTGTACTTTATAGAACCTGTCATGACTGTAACTTAACATTTTGTTATGGGATCACTGGATGAATGTCCTCCTCCCCTACCATGCAAGCCTGAGGAAGGTTGATATCTTATCTCTTTGGGCAAGTATTTTTGCCATGCCTAGCATGGTGCCTGGCACAGAGTGGGTACCCAGTAAATATCTGTTTCACCAAACAAGTGAAATAAAATGAAACCATTAATGGGTAAGCCTTTTATCAAGAATAGAAATCCTAGATACCCACTTCGGTTGTTACTATACCCACTTTACAGATGAGGAAAGGGGTGGTCAGAAAAGTGAAGGGACTTGCTCACTTCTCCCGGGATAGCAGCAGAGCCAGGGCTGGAACCCAGACATCTTTCCTGACACAGGGAGGGGCTTGATCCCTGCTTGCTGAGCTCAAGTGGGTTCTGCCTCCGTCTCTGGTGCATGTCGCCTGCGCCCTGCTGCCCCTCTGGGAGAGGGGCCACCTGGAGTTTGCAGATGGCTGCTGGAGGGGTCAGTGCTGGTGGAGGATGGCTGCTCTGCCATCAGGGGCCTCTTTCTTATTCATGATCTGTTACCATACGTGGTGCCTTGGTACAAACAAACAGGCAGCGACAGCTGGTGGCTTCAGAGCCAGCCTGGGGGCAGGAACACAGCCCGGTCTGGCCAGGGGCCCCCGGGTACAGTTCAGTGCGGCAAAAAGAGGCGGGGGCAGGGCAGATGCAGGTGGCTCAGAACAGGTGGCTTCTTGAGAGCCATTGGAAGGAGGCGAGAGAGGGCTGCTCAGGGGACAAAGAAGGGCTGAATCTCAGAAGCGATCATCTTGTAGCGCTCTTCCAGCTCTTTAAAAATAGACACATTGCAAAGAGGGAAAGGAGGCAAACTAAGAAAGTAAATTCTTTCAAGTGCAGTCAGGAGCACTTGCTTATGTTTCTTGCCCTCTCGCCTCTCACGCCTTTTTTTCCCCGGGGGAGGAGGATAATGCATTTTTCATCCCTGAAATCTGCAGGCTAGCCTGGGACGCTGGGTGAGCACATGGACGCCTACAGTGAACCTGGCTCTGTGCCAGGGTCTTTCACACAGTTTCACATAATCCTCAGAACAGTCCTGGGAAGCTTTTTGTTGTTGTTCTATTTGGATTCAACAAATATTTGAGTGTCTCCTCTGCTAGACACGGGGTCTGCCTAGTGAAGACGGGCAATAGCCCTACCATCATGAATCCCACATTCTACATCCATGAGGCCACAAAAGATTTGGTGCTATAAAGGGGAGAATTTGAGTGATGCAATACAGAGTCACTAGGGTGGGGGCTGGTGTGTTGGATTGGGAAGTCAGGGGAGGCTTCTCTGAGGAGGTGATATCTGAGCTGAAGCCTGAAGGATGAGGGGGGGATCCAGGTATTGAAAGAATGGGGTCGGGGAGAAGTAGTCAGAGATAGAGCAGCAGGCACAGAGGTTGGGAAGGGGTGTTGTGGACCCAAGGAAGAGAGAAGATGGGCTGGATCAAAGTTAGAGGGACCCATGCAGAGGAGAGGGTAGATGGGAGGTGACAAGGACCAGTGCAGGTCACTGTAGAGTTGGAATTTTACTCTGAGACCAATGGACCATCCCTGCAAGGCTAAAAGAAGGGGAGAGATATGCTTCTGTTTACATTTTATGAGATCAACCTGGCCACTGTGTAGCGAATGGATTCGAAGCTGGGAGGAGGTCAGTGGGAAGCTATGGTGGTAACAACAGTCAAAGATGGCAGCGGTGGTGGTGACGGTGGTGATGGAGAACAGTGGATGGACTGGGTGTAGCGGTCAAGGGAAAGGGAAGAATCAAGGGTGCTTCCTAGGTCATAGGTTTGTGCAACCAGATGGGTGATGGTGCCATTCACAGAGGTAGGAAAGGTGCGGGGAGGACCAGGTTGGAGGTGGCATTGGTGGGAATCTAGATTCTGTTTTGGATATAATGGTTTTAGGGCAAATTGTGTATCCAGGTAGAGTTTATAGTTGAATATATGAGTTTGGAGCTCAGATAACACTCAGCTGAAGGTAAGATTTAGGAGTCATAAAGCTATAGGTAATACTTAGTACAATCCAACAGGACCCTCTGTGGGCTGAGAGATGGTTGATGGCCAGCTGCAAATTCCATGACAGCAGGGAGCATGCCCGTCATTGTCATTGCTCTCTGCCCCCCTCCACCTACAATCTAGCACAAATTAAGCATTTGCTACGTCATTTGTTTTGCGGTACGCGGGCCTCTCACTGCTGTGGCCTCTCCTGTCGCGGAGCACGGGCTCCGGATGCGCAGGCTCAGTGGCCATGGCTCACGGGCCCAGCCGCTCCGCGGCATGTGGGATCTTCCCGGACCGAGGCACGAACCCGTGTCCCCTGCATGGGCAGGTAGACTCTCAACCACTGTGCCACCAGGGAAGCCCTGCTACATCATTATTGAAGACTGAAAGGAGAAAATGCAGAGAAAGCCCAAGATGTGATCTCTTTCTTCAAGGAGCGAGCTTTTGTTACGGGAGATCATTCAGAAGCAAACACAGCCTAGAATGCACAAAACACAGAGCTGCAGGACCAGTTTGGAATCTAGGGCCATTCAGATGAACCAGGGTTAACATTTACCTTAGCCTCACAGAGCCCGCCCTGGTGGGTGGTCCAAATTAATAAGCTAAGTACACTTAAGGGAAAACATTTAAAGAGCTTGAGAACAAGCCCTTTAGAAGCATCTGCTATATGCTTGGTGGGTTTACACTCCATTTGCTTTTGCTTTCCTGTAGCATGTATGTGTCTTTGCTCCTGCAGTTGTCTCATTGCATTGCCGGCCTTTACTTTGGAGACACCCTTACCATCCTCCCACCAAACACCTGCTCTGTCCACAAAACCAAAAGCGTTGCAAGGGTAGAGGGCTTTATCTGGTTAATCTTCATAACTTCAGAGGCTGGCTGGGTGCTGGGCATGTGATAGATGACAGACAACCAATGCTCATAATAGATAATAGAAGCTCAGTGGGTTTATTGAATAAGTTAATTCTTAGCTATTTACTGAAGCAAATTCTTTAAGGGCCTCTCTTAGGTAATGCTTCTTGGAATTACTATATATGATCCAATGGCAATAGAATTACATTTGGGGTTTTAAAACTCACTACATGCTAGCTGTGTGATCTGGAGTAAGTCTCTGAGCCTCTCTGGGCCTTGGTTTCCTCTAAACAGTCTAGAAAGGGTCTGCAATGCCTGGTTTCTTGCTGTTTGTACTGTGGATGAATTTCTACATGTTCATTCAGATGGCGAGGGGCTCCTGGCTGGGCTGAAGCGAATGCAGGGCATTTAGGTAGTTGCAACCTCTGCTTGGGGAAGGAAGACTCTGCAGGAAGCTTTGGGGGCTCAGTGCCCTGGGCCAGAGGTGGGAAAAATTGGTAAAGTGCCTGGTGGAGAAAAGCACTGAAACGAAGAGTTTGTATTTTTATAGTAAAAAATAATCAAGATACCCATGGTCAGTCCATCAGCAAGCATGGTTGATTCTCCCTCCAAAATATCTCCCAAATCCATCCACCTCTCATCAGCCCCCTCCCAGACCTTCCCCCAAGCCCCTCCCCCACCTCCCCCCCACACCCCGACTCTGCTGCTGTCTCCTCACTGCTCTTTCTGCTTCCCCTCTTGCTTTGCCCAACAGAATGACCTTTAAAAAATATAAATTAACTCACATCCCTGCCTCACTTAAAACACTCTGGGGATTACATCCTGCTCAAAATAAAATCCAAACTTCTCACTTTGGTCTTGAATGACCTGGCCCAGCCTCTCTCTCTAATCTCACCCCTCACCTCTCTCTCCAGCCGGTGTTCCAGCCAGTTCCCCCGCTCTCAGTTCCTCAGGTTCTCGTCCTATACTGCTCCCTCTGCCTGGAATGCTGTGTCCCTTACTTTGGGCAGGATGACTCTTAGATCTCAGTATAAATGTCACCTCTTCAGAGAGCTCCTCCCTGACTGCTTGACCCCAAGTACAACGTCCTATGAGTTTATATAATTGAACAACATCCTGTTGATTTCCTTAGTAGCTCTCCTCACAATTGTTCATGTGTTTGTTTATCATCAGCTACTAGACCACAAACTCCACGAAGAACAAATGTCATGTCACATTTATTCCCCAGTGACTCTCCTGGCACATAGCAGATGCTCAATAAATGGTCCTTGCATGAACAAATTCTCCCCATTCGGCGTGGACCCCAGCATGGCTCTGACACAGTGAGGACAGAGGGGGAAAGAGGGATATTTTGGCATCTTGAGGCTTCAGCGTGGAGAGCACTGGACCGTAGTGCCCTAGAGGATGCGGTAATTAGAGCACCCACAAGAACTGCACCCAGCCCTCAGCAGGTGACCACAAATTGCCTAGCATGGAGTGTACAGGACTACTCTTTCCCCCAAGACTTTCAGAAACACTTAAAGGAAGGGACTTTGTGGGGTTCTGAGGTCCTACCTAGTGAGTAGAGCCCCATGCCTGTGGGTTTCGTATATTTCTGTTAGTGACACTTGTTGGTTGCTCACCTTCCTGATGGCTCTTCGCTGTCAGTGGTCAATTCAGTTGCATCTGGATTTATTAAGTGCATCTGCATTCCTGCCAGAGTTGCATCCTCCAGCAGGGAGTCAGGCTGAGCACGCCCTTTGAAAGGAGGCTCTGATAGAGGTTGAGGGCCTTCATGAAAAAATATGACTTAGTTCTGGGGAAAAGGCATGAACAGAATCATCACTCACAACTTGCGCTTTGTTCCTCTCTTTCTCGGGTATTAAATGGTCAGCGTAACATAAGCAAAAAGCATGACCTCAAACTGGCTTCTGCAGGAAGTTTCTGGCCTGTGCTGAACCTGCTTTTCAAGGTGAAAAAAGGAGGCCATGATGCTTCAGAACCAAGGCATGCCCCTTAACTTAACTCCTGGATGCCCCAGACACCCCCAAGGTGAGTGCTTGCCCACTCCAGTGCCTAAATCCCTGCCATGGAATCAGAGGGAAGAGCCCACGGTGGCAGAGGTACCCAGGGTCTGGCCAGGAACTTGGTCCAGATAAATATTATTACAAATCTGCCTCCTCATCAAGGAGCATTTCTTTTTCTTTTTACTTTATTTTATTGGAGTATAGTTGATCTACAATGTTGTGTTAATTTCTGCCATACAGCCAAGTGATTCAGTTATGCATGTATCAATACATATATATATATTCTTTTTCATATTCCTTTCCATTATAGTTTATCTCAGGATATTGAATATAGTTTCCTGTGCTATACAGTAGGACTTGTTGTTATTCATTCTACATAAAATAGTTTGCATCTGCCAATCTCAAACTCCCACTCCATCCCTCCCCCACGCCTCCCTCCCTCTTGGCAACCACAAGTCTGCTCTCTATGTCTGCGAGTCTGTTTCTGTTTCGTAGATAAGTTCATTTGTGTCATATTTTAGATTTCACATATACGTGATCTCATATGGTATTTATCTTTCTCTTTCTGACTTCCTTCATGTAGTATGATAATCTCTAGGTCCATCCACGTAGCTGCAAATGGCATGATTTCGTTCTTTTTTTATGACAAACATTCCGTTGTTTATATATACCATACCCGCTTAATCCATTCGTCTGTTGATGGACATTTAAGCTGTTTCTAGGTCTTGGTTATTGTGAATGGTGTTGCTATGAACATTGGGGTGCGCGTATCTTTTCGAATGATAGCTTTGTCTGGATATATGCCCAGGAGTGGGATTGCTGGATCATATGGCAGCTCTATTTTTAGTTTTTTGACGACCCTCCATACTGTTCTCCACAGTGGCTGCACCAGCTTACATTCCCACCAACAGTGTGGGAGGCTTCCCTTTTCTCCAGGGGCATTTCTGTTTAGGATGGGAAGGGCGGGGGGAGAGGCTGGGCTTGTGCCTTGCAAGCAGAGATGCCCACGGTGCTTTTCTGTGGCACCTGTGCTAGCGGCTGCTGCTGTAACTTTTCACTGTCATTTGTGAGAATCTACAAGCTCATTCCCTGATGGAACTTGGGCAAATTCCATAGCTCTCTGGACCCAGAAATCCTCTTCTGAAAGTGACAGCAATGATACCTGGCCCCACAGGTGGTTGTGAAGACAGATGAGATCAGGTAGACCAAGGGCTCCCCGCGGTGCCTGGCGCGGGCCCAGCTGTCCCCGCCCCCAGCTTGGTCTCAGCCCTGGTAGCAGAACCAGGACCTTGGCAGCTCACTCTCAGCAGGCTGCCAATCCAATTTACTAAGTATCCACCTGAGAACACATCACACGTCTTAGCAGCGCCCTGTTTACATCACGCACAGTGATGAGAATGAAAACGGCTGTGATTTAAGTGTGCACTCTCTGTGTTCCAGGGAATTTTCATCTATCAGCAGATCTGGCCCTCACAACAGCCGTGCAAGATAAGCCTTTATTATGATCCCCGTTTTGTAAGCGAGGACACACGGACTCAAGAGAAGCGAAGGGAATTAGAAGGCAGAGCCGAGATTTGAACCCAGGATACCGGCCTTTCTCCGCGGCACCATGCTGCCTCTCCCCCACCTGCACGAGAACGTTCCATAACCTGCTTTAACTGTGACTCCCCTTCCCCACTGAGGAGCCTTGACCTCGGGGACAGTCACCGTAGACATGTGGTCAGGCCTATAGATCGGACTAATTGATCCCCGGCTCCACTGGGCTCTCAGAGGCAATTGATTGCAATGACGCACTCCTGGCAAGTTTGAAGGTGGTTTTTCGCCCTCGAAGACTTGTCCCTTTGAGGCTGGACCCTGGGCTTAGTCCCCAGAGAACACAGAAGCCTGATTTGGCATCTCCAGGAGCAGTCCTGGGTCTCCTGGGAGCTAGGCTGTTGCCATGGTGTCCGCCTTAGCCTCTCTGAGGCTGGGCCCAGCTGGAGAGGTCCAGCTAAGCATTAGATCGTACCAGGCTGGTGATCACGTTGCCAAGGGGATGCCGACATCTGAGATGCTCTGGTGCTGTGAACACTGGAGAGGAGGGAGCAGGAAGCAGGGACAGGGATTCAGAAGGACATCTCCCTCCTAGGGGCCGGTCCTCTGCTCCTGAAAAGTTCCTGCCTGTGGGTGTCTCCCTAAGAGCCCAGTATGGTGCCTAGCACACAGCACAGGCTCATTCATTCGCTCATTTGTTCAACCCATGTTTATTGAGCACACTCTCCTACAAGGCCTGGGGATGCAAGGAGGGAGTGAAAACAACACAGGGCTGGCCCTCGTGGGGCTTACATTTTAGTGGAAGAGGGAGCTACTCATGAGTGTAAACGGACAATTTTGACGCATGCCACCAAGAGAGTGACATGGTGCTTGCCTGACGTAGGGGAACTTGACCTAATCAGGGAGGTCAGGAAGTCTACTTGAGTTGAGATCTGAGTAAGCAGGTGTTACCTTGAAGAGGGGGAGGAGGAGGGGGAGGGGGAGGGGGACGAAGGGGAGAAGGAGGGGGCGGAGGGGGAGGAGGAGGGGAGGAGGGGAGGAGGAGGAGGAGGGGCAGGAGGCACAGTACATGCAAAGGCTCCATGGGGGCGACTTATGGGACAGGATGAGGACCAGACCCCGCAGGGCCTTTCAGGCACTGCTAAGGAATCTGGTTTTAACCTCAAGGGCAATAAGCCATCAGAAAGCTTTAAAGCAGGGGGTGATGTGATCAGATCCATTTTGAAATGCTCCCACAGCTGCCGAGTGAAGATATGGCTCCAAGCGGACATGGAGAGATCAGAGGTGGTGAAAAAAGTGCTCAATAAATATTTTGAAACTATTTTTCAAACCTGTCCCCCATCTCCCCCGCCCCCACTGCCACCACCTTGGCTCTTTCACACAGCTCTAACCAGCCCCTAATTGGACCCTTGGCCTCTGCTATTTCCCATCTGTTATCCACCTCTCAATGGCTGGCAAAATTCCCATTCAGAACTCCCAGCCCGATCATGCCCTCCATTGATTCCATGGTGGTTCTCTGTGTCTTCCTTCCCTCAGCCTGAAACGTGGGGCTCTCTCATTGCAGGAATATTCCCTCCCCTCCCAAGTCTCCCCCCAGCTTCTGGAACATAGGGTGACTTTTATCCCCAGGCAAACTCTCTGCCTGGAATGCCATTTCCTCCTTCCAGTTCTTGGCAACTCTGCCTCATCCTTCAGGAGAACCCAGTAGAGTCTTCCTTGATGGCCCTGGCCTGATATCTTTCCCATGTCCTGGTCCAAATCCTGATTTATTTTTATGCTGCCTCTTTAGGTAAAGGAGAGAATGGATATCTTTTGGAGCATCACCCAGATCAGGCTCTCAAAAGTACATAAATTCAGTTAATCCTGGTAACAATTGCCATGTAAAGAAAATATTGTTATTTACATTTTAAAGATGAGAAAACTAAGTCTCAAAGAAGGGAAAGAACTCGCCCACAGTTATACTGCAAATAAGGGCCAGAGCTGGGGTCTGTTTGCTCTGAAAATCCGCTCTCTTTACACCACGGCCTGGGATGGAGGGGCGGGGGAGGCATCATTTGGCCTCTGGGGGTTCATTGCATCTGGAAAGGGAAGGAATGAGGAAATGATACAACGAAACGGATGTAAATCTCCTGCTCCTTCCGTATCTGCTCCTTGCTTGAGGTCCCTTTGTCTCAGACAACAATATTAATCCTTGTGTTTATATGTTATAAACATTTATATGTTACAAACATTTATGGTTATAAATAACATGAACATATTTAATGCACATGCATATGTGTCTGGCTCTATGCAAACTGCTTAGCTAGCATTATCTCAGCAAAAACTTTCTAAGAACCCTGAAAGTGAGGTGCTATGGTTATGCCCTCCCGTGGAGAGAAAACTGAGGCCCACATGCTCATCTACAAGAAGAGAGGCTGGACTACGCCTTGCACATCTACAAGGAGTGATTTACCTGGGTCTCAAGGTCATTAAGGGCTTAACCACTTTTGCGGTCCTCCTAGCTTTTCCCATAGCCTGAACCCCACTGTTCTCCCAGCCCAGGATCTTCACGTGCTTCTGGAATGCCCTGGTGGGAAGGAGGCAATTTTTACTTCAGTTCACTGTACTTCATATAAGCATCCATCCAACCATCCATCCACCCATCCAACCAACAAACATTTATTAGTACCTACTATGTGCCATGCCCTAGTATGTGCTGGGACTGTGCAGATCAAAAAGGCCTGGCCCTGCAGGAACCCACAGGCTAGTGCTGTTTCCTGCCCACCAAAGCTATCAGTAACAATGCAGAGACCAGTTAGAAAACCTGATTTCTGGAAGGACCCAGTGACTGTCAAAGGTTGGCCGCCTGAAGTCGTGCCCAGAAAATCCTTACTTTTTCCACCTCCACTGAAGTCTGGGGAAGATGCTGCAAATCAATGAGAAAGGAATCACCTCAGCTGTGGCTTCTTCCTCAGGAACATCGACAATGAGGAAACATCTTGCAGAGTCTGGGCAACGTTGTCATAGTTGGATTTCCCCTGCTTGGGCAGCTTGCTGAGATTTTTCTAGAGGCAGATTGTCACAGCTTGTCTGTCAGCATCAGCTTAGGAGGCATCTCTCAACAGCTTGCCCTTCCTGTTGACATTTCTGCCAGTGGAGTGGCTGTAAGGCAAGCTCTGCCTTCCCGCAGAAGCTCCTGTAACAGCTGGCATTATTCTGTGCCTTCTGTATGCCCGTCTCTTTGTAGGCGATGTTACCACTCCCCACAATGATCCTGGAATGTAGCGGGTATTGTCCCCATTTTAAAGACGAAAACATTGAGGCTCATTGAGGGAGGGCACTTGGCCCAAGATCAGACAGCCAGGCAGTGGAGTGCTGGGCCAGGAGCCCAGGTCCCTCTGATACATGACTGTATTGACTATATTGTTTCACGGTCAGGTAGCCCTGCCTGAAGGGTAAGCACTATACAATGTTGTGATGTGTTCTAAGTTTATGATCCCTTTGTTTTGGGGGATTAAGGAGGTCTGAGCACGACAGATAGGAGAAATGAGAGTCCACTAGATAAAGCTCTCAGCTTACATGAAGATAGTATCTAAAAGTTGAGAATTTGGAATCCATTTGTTTAGGTAAGATGGTGGTTGGATTTCCAGACTGACCCACAAAATCCCATTTGACCCTTAAGTACTTGGAGGATTACTAGTAGTATTTCAACTATACCCAGCTGTCACTTATAACCCTGTTGCTGCAAGAATCACATCCCAAGATCTCACTCATGATACCAGCAATGTGTCTCTCTTCTTCAATGCCCCCACCCCCAAGCCACAGCTTCAGAGCTCCTCCAAAAGGGCAAGGATGGGGCTTAATTCCTTTATCTATAAAGGAAAGACCCCTCTGGACACCAGTGAACAGGCCACATCTGTCTAAGACAGGGACTAACACACAGAGGTTCTCAGACCAAACTGACAAAAAAAAAAAAAAAAGACAGAAAGTGGGGCATAGGGAGCATGGTGGGTAGGAGGGAAAGTAAGAATCAGGAAGGGAAGGAGTGATGGACAGACAGGAGAGCAATAGCTTCGGTCATTGTGTAGGTGTTTTTGAGATGAAGGGCAGATTCTGCAGGTAAACCATCCAGACAGGCCTGCGCTAAACTTGGCCTCCACCTACATAATTTTTTTTCCGGCTGGCTGGCCTCTCAAAGATAAAGAGTTCTTCAGTGGCAGGGAAGGCGGTCCTGTCTGCCCTCCCTAGGGGCAGCTACCCTGCTGTAGGGTAATGCAGGGCTGTGAGAGCTGATGCGTGTACCTCCCAAGTGACTCCTTCCCATCCTGGGTGTCCGTTTGCCCTTTCCTGGTGGAAGAGACTTTGTCTGGCAGACAGGCATCGCTGGGTGTTGCCATGGTGATAGCTATGACGTCACTCGGGAGTAAATCAGATGCAAGTCTCACAGTGGAACAGCCCTACATCGGGAAGGTTGTAAGGAAGGAGGAAGGAGTTGATGTGGCAAGGGAAGTCAGGGGATCTACACTGTGTCCATCTCCCACCTCTCTCCTTGCTTTGTCACCTGAGATGAGCCTCGTTGGTTCATTCATTCATGAGCATCATTTTTTGAGCGCTTACTATGTACCAAACACCATGCTAGGTGCTGGGGTAGAGCTGCAGATAAGAGGGTGTGGTCCCTGTATGGCTGTATGGTTTACAGTCTAGTGGGAGGGACAGGCACATCAGAAATTACACCATAACGTGGAGAAGGGAACCCTCCTACACTGTTGGTGGGAATGTAAATTGGTGCAGTCACTATGAGAACAGTATGGAGGCTCCTCAGAAAACTAAAAATAAAGTTGCCATATGATCCAGCATATATCCAGACAAAACTATAATTCAAAAAGAAACATGAACCCCAATGTTCATAGCAGCACTATTTACAATAGCCAAGACACGGAAACAACCTAAATGTCCATCAACTGATGAATGGATAAAGAAGATATGGTACATATATACAAAGGAATACGACTCAACCATAGAAAGAATGAAATAATGCCATTTGCAATTACATAGATGGACCTAGAGATTATCATACTAAGTAAGTCAGAAAGAGAAAGACAAATACCATATGATATCACTTATATGTGGAATCTAAAATATGACACAAATGAACTTATCCCAGAAACAGACTCACAGACATAGAAAACAAACTTATGGTTGCTAAGGGGGAGAGGGGTGGGGGAGGGATGGATTGGGAGTTTGGGACTAGCAGATGCAAAATATTATACATAGAATGGATAAACAGCAAGGTCCTGCTGTATAACACAGGGAACCATATTCAATATCCTGTAATAAACCATAAAGGAAAAGAAAAAACAAAAAGAAATTATAACATAATATGTCACTACCATTGTGATTCGTGCTATGAAGGAAAGTACCGGAAACATATTAGTTTATTCAGGCTGCCGTAACAAAATACCATAGGTTGGGTGGCTTAAAGAACAGTAATTAATTTTCTCACAATTCTGGAGGCTAGAAATCCAAGATCAAAGTGTCGGCAAGGTTGGTTTCTTCTGTGACCTCTCCTTGGCTTGTAGATGGCTGTCTTCTCATTGTGTCTTTACATGTTTTTTCCCTCTAAATTTTCTGTTCTAATAAGGATACCAATCATTTTGGATTGAGGCCCACCTTTCCCATTCCGTATGAGCAATGGGAAGCCACCAACGGGTTGTAAGCAGGAGAGCAACTTGATCAGCATGTTCTTTTGAAAGATGGCTCTCCCAATGGTTTTGGGAGGATGTCCATTATAGAGCGCATACTATGAGTGGCTTAGGTGTGGTAGACTGTATTATTTGCCTCCAATTCTTCCTCCCTTCCTGGTCCTTGCCATGGCTTCTCTTCTGTGGGAGGAACATAATTTTCTGCCCCATTGTCTTTGGCCTTAACTATATGACTTGCTTTAACTAATAGAATGTTAGTTGATGTAACACAAGCAGGGTTTCTTCCTCACCATGAGAGGAAGATGCCCTGGGTAGCTACTGGTCCATGGAGAATAAGGATACCTAGAGAGAAGATTAGAACCTGACCTGTAGCCTAAAGAAGTACTACCCCAAATGACCCATAAACCTACTATCGAGAAAAAGAAATGTTGTGGCAAGCCACTGAGACTTTGGGTGAGAGGTGTTTGTTATGTAGTATTATCATACAAATAGCTAACAAATACACTAAGCAAGAGATGGGGTTGACTTGAATTAAGGTGATGGCAATGAGGCTGGAGAGAAGTGGGCAGGTTCAAGATACGTTTTGTAGCTGTCAGCATAGAGGTGGAATTTAAGTCCTGGGCTGGACAGTGGGGGTTAGGGCTTCAAGATACCAGTTTTGAGGGGATACAATTCAATCCATAAGATGTACCAGATACTGGGTACAAAAGCAAAAACTGCAAGGCCTCTTAAGACTTAGATGGGGAGGTCACCCAACATCATATCCACTGCATTTTATTTATTAGTCAAACCAAGTCACATGGCCAGTTCAGATTCTAGGGGGAGGGAGAAATAGATTTCATGTCTCAGTAGGAGGAGTGGCAAAGCCACATCTGCAAAAGGGCATGCAGAAGGAGGGATCATGTGTCCATATTTGGAAGTGAGAATCACAGAGGCTTTGAGGATGAGTGAGTAGGAAACTTCAGAATTCTCCCCGGTCCTCACCAAACGACGTGACACTTATCTGGAGGCAGAACCATTTGAAGGCCAAGACATCCCCAGGAAAGTTCCTTTTCACACCTTTTACAGTCCAGCTAGTTACTTGAGGACATCCATTCTGGAACTACTGGAACTACTTCATTTTACAGCCCTCATAGGGACTTAGAATTGCTTTGAGTGTGAAAATGATGGACCCCTCAACATCTTCTAAAGGCTATGTGGCTGATGACATGGGATGCCTGTGTTTTGCCCTTCAGCACCATCCTTCCTTTTTATTATAAGTAAGCTCTGAAGCTCCTTTTGTGAGCTCCGCCTCCTCTACTGTGGGCAGGATTGGTTGGACTGTCAATCAAGGTGTCCTGCCCATCACCCAGTCAAGAGGTGGACCCAGGACCCAGGACTGCTCCCAGAATTTGAGTCTAAAGAGGAGTCATGTGAAGACAGTGGCAGGGAGAGCACGACTCACCCACAGGGGTCTGGCAGGGATTATGCTTGGGTTTCCTGTCCCCTGGATTCTTGGTTTCCTGTTCTTTCTGAGATGTGGTTTGTGTGTTTCAGTTTTTCCTTTGATCTGGAAGCTTCCCCACATCTCTCCAATGAACTTCACTGCTTAAGTGAGCCCGTGGATCTCTGTTCCACGCAATCAAGGATTCCCAACATCAGTCTTGGAAGCTGAAATTTGACATGGCGCAGTTTGCCATGGTGGCGTCAAGAACGTTTGACTCAGGGAAAGCCTCTCTTCCAACTGTCCTTTGGGGAGGGGCAGTTAGAACGTGCTCCATTAAGACAACTTGGAGGCACTGTGCGGCTTTCTCCCTTGCCGTGTCTTGATCACAAAAGGGTTAAGCGAATTTCCCAGCTTGCTCTGGATCTCTTGTCTTTGTCCCTTCTAGGTTGACTCAGAGGCCACTGTTATAGGGGAAGATTCCTGGACTCTGTATGACAGCATCAAACCCTGCAAAGAAATGGATCTTCAAGCACAGGAAAAAATGGAAGGCCACTGGCGACCCTCCTGATGGCAGCCCCCAGCAGAGCATAGGCCCAAAGTCACTGCTGGAGACTCAGGGAAGCATTGATGAAGAAGAAACTGGGCAACTGTGTTTTTCAGGGAAGCGGGGAGAGGTGGGTATCAGTAACCAGGGGACCTGGATTCCCCAACTCGCTGGCTGTGTGACCTTGGGTGAGTGGCTCTGATACTCAGTTTCCTTATTTGTCAAATGGAGAGAAATGATAACCCTACCACTTAAAGGTTGTTGAGAGAATGAATTAGGTACAGATGGGTCAGGGTTTTCTGGAATTTGGTACACATGTCACGGCTGGAACATAAGACAGTTTCAAATGGTACACAAATAAGCAAATTTTATTTTTAATAGTTGTGTATTTCTATGGACATCAACATGAATAGTGAGCACCCTATGGCTGCAATTTTGTGACTATTATTTTTTAGGATGAAACCAAATTAAAAATTAGTCACTTAAAAAAATATTAAGTAAATAGCAGGACAGATGGTAAAAGGATGTAGCAATCATCAAACAAACGCAGCTTTCGTCACGGTGCTTACAAAGGAGGCATCAGGAAGATGCATGTGGCTGGTGAGGTTGGCAGGACAGTGGGAAGCAAGGCCGGGCTGGGCTGGATCTGGGCCCAGGACAGTCAGAAATCCCTGTAGAGAATCTAACAGCACATTAAAGGGATCATACACCATGATCAAGTGGGGTTTATCCCAGGAATGCAAGGATTCTTCAATATATGCAAATCAATCAATATGATACACCATAGTAACAAACTGAAGGATAAAAACCATATGATCATCTCAATAGATGCAGAAAAAGCTTTTGACAAAATTCAACACCCATTTCTGATAAAAACCCGCCAGAAAGTAGGCATAGAGGGAACTTACCTCAATATAATAAAGGACATATGTGACAAACCAACAGCCAGCATCATTCTCAATGGTGAAAAACTGAAACCATTCCACTAAGATCAGGAACAAGGTTGCCCACTCTCACCACTATTATTCAACATAGTTTTGGAAGTTTTAGCCACAGCAATCAGAGAAGAAAAAGAAACAAAAGGAATCCAAACTGGAAGAGAAGAAGTAAAACTGTCATTGTTTGCAGATGACATGATGCTATACATAGAGAATCCTAAAGATGCTACCAGAAAACTACTAGAGCTAACCAATGAATTTGGTAAAGTAGCAGGATACAAAATTAATGGACAGAAATCTCTTGCATTCCTATACCCTAATCATGAAAACTCTGAAAGAGAAATTAAGGAAACACTCTCATTTACCACTGCAACAAAAAGAATAAAATACCTAGGAGTAAACCTACCTAAGGAGACAAAAGACCTGTATGCAGAAAACTATAAGACACTGATGAAAGAAATTAAAGATGATACAAACAGATGGAGAGATACACCATGTTCTTGGATTGGAAGAATCAACATTGTGAAAATGACTCTACTACCAAAAGCAATCTACAGATTCAATGCGGTCCCTATCAAACTACCAATGGCAGTTTCCACAGAACTAGAACAAAAAATTTCACAATTTGTATGGAAACACAAAAGACCCCAAATAGCTAAAGCAATCTTGAGAAAGAAAAATGGAGCTGGAGGAATCAGGCTCCTGACTTTAGACTATACTACAAAGCTACAGTAATCAAGACAGTATGGCACTGGAACAAAAACAGAAATATAGATCAATGGAACAGGATAGAAAGCCCAGAGATAAGCCCACGCACCTATGGTCACATTATCTTTGATAAAGGAGGCAAGATTATACAATGGAGAAAAGACAGCCTCTTCAATAAGTGGTGCTGGGAAAACTGGACAGCTACATGTAAAAAACTGAAATTAGAACACTCCCTAACACCACGCACAAAAATAAACTCAAAATGGATTAAAGACCTAAATGTAAGGCCAGACACTATCAAACTCTTAGAGGAAAACATAGGCAGAACACTCTATGACATAAATCACAGCAAGATCCTTTTTGACCCAGCTCCTAGAGAAATGGAAATAAAACCAAAAATAAACAAATGGGACCTAATGAAACTTAAAAGCTTTTGCACAGCAAAGGAAACCATAAACAAGATGAAAAGACAACTCTCAGAATGGGAGAAAGTATTTGCAAATGAATCAATGGACAAAGGATTAATCTCCAAAATATACAAGCAGCTCATGCAGCTCAATATCAAAAAAACAAACAACCCAATCCAAAAATGGGCAGAAGACCTAAACAGACATTTCTCCAAAGAAGATATACAGATTGACATCAAGCACATGAAAGGATGCTCAAAATCACTAATCATTAGAGAAATGCAAATAAAAACTACAGTGAGATATCACCTCACACTGGTCAGAATAGGCTTCATCAGAAAATCTACAAACAACAAATGCTGGAGAGGGTGTGGAGAAAAGGGAACCCTCTTGCGCTGTTAATACAGCCACTATGGAGACCAGTATGGAGGTTCCTTAAAAACTAAAAGTAGAACTACCATACAACATAGCAATCCCACTACTGGGCATATACCCCGAGAAAAGCACAATTCAAAAAGAGTCATATGCCACAATGTTCATTGCAGCTCTATTTACAATAGCCAGGACATGGAAGCAACCAAAGTGTCCATTGACAGATGGATGAATGGATAAAGAAGATGTGGCACATATATACAATGGAATATTACTCAGCCATAAAAAGAAATGAAATTGAGTTATTTGCAGTGAGGTGGGTGGACCTAGAGACTGTCATACAGAGTGAAGTAAGTCAGAAAGAGAAAATCAAATATCATATGCTAACACATATATGGAATCTAAAAAAAAAAAAAAAAAGGTTCTGAAGAACCTAGGGGCAGGACAGGAATAAAGACTCAGATGTAGAGAATGGACTGAGGACACGGGGAGTGGGAAGGGTAAGCTGGGATGAAGTGAGAGAGTAGTATTGACATATATATACTACCAAATGTAAAATAGCTAGCTAGTGGGAAGTAGCTGCATAGCACAGGGAGATCAGCTCGGTGCTTTGTGTCCACCTGGAGGGGTGGGATAGGGAGTGTGGGAGGGAGACGCAAGAGGGAGGGGATATGGGGATATATGTATACATATAGCTGATCACTTTGCTATACAGCTGCAACTAACACACCATTGTAAAGCAGTTATAGTCCAATAAAGATGTTAAAAAAAAAAAAAAAGAAATCCCTGTAGAATATTCTGCCTCGGGCAATGGTGAGGAAGTGTCTGAAGCTCCCTTTAAGCAGGGCTTTAAGGACTGGATCTCTGTCTGCCTCCTGATGCCGTAAGTGTGGTGCCTGCTGTGCCTTGGGAAAATGAACTCTTGTCCCCCACCTCCCGGAGACGAGCTGTGCTGTGGCCACAGGGACAAAGGAGGGTGGCCTCCGTCTCTTCTTCTTCTGCCTCGGAGCTGATTCCTTGCTAAATTTCCTCTCTCAAGTCAGGCATTGGCAGGAACCATGAGTTGGGGATCAGACAGGGCTGGGTTTAAATCCTGGCTCTGCCATTCACTGGCTTTGAGACTTTAGGTAATTCCTCCTGCTCTGAGCCTCAATTTCCTTATCTGTAAAATAGGAGTGATAAAATACTTTGGAAAAATGTGTTCCCCATCTAATTTCCCAAAAGATTTGGAATGGCACCAGATAGGGATTGTAATGGCCTGGTAACTTATGCAGCTGCTGAGAGGAGAGACGGGATGCCCTGCAAGGGCACCTAGCACAGGGCTCTATAAATACACGGGTCTTTACCTGTCTATACAAAGCCCCACTAATCCTCAGACCTCAGTGTTTACCTGTGGGACGGAGTGATCAGGGGAAGCCTGGATGGAACCCTCTCCAAGATTCTGCCCAGCTCAAATACACTCTTCTCGGTGCCAAGATTTGTTCTGTTCTGAAAATATAAAAAACAAAAAAACTGGGAAGCAGGATGGGTTTTATATGTCTTCCCATTCTGCTTTCTCTCCCATCTGTCTCAGGGTAGCGGGTCTAGAATCAGAGAGACCTGTATGGGAATCTCAATTCTGTAACTGACCAGCCTGGTGACCTTCAATCTCTCTGGGCCTCTGTTTCCTCATCTACAAAATGGGAATAAAAATAATGACTTCTTACGGGTTCTTATAAGGAGTAAATAAGGTTAGGAATGTGAAAGGGTCCAAGAGGGTTTCCAGAACATGGCAGATGACCCTGACACTCTCGTCCCTTCCTCTCCCAGCAGGAACTCAGTGTCTCATGTTCCAAAAATCCACTCCATGACTTCAATCCCCCATCAATGACAATTCCAGCTCCTTTCCCTCCCCTCTCTGTCTGTCTCTCTCTGCTGTGGATCCTGCACAAGGTGACTGAGGACAGGAAACTACTGTGTATATGTGCCCAGGGCTCTTGGCTGGGAGTGGAACTGGGACAAGGGGCAGCTGGCTGAGTGACAGCAGCCTGGGAGGAGGGCTTTGGCACCGGCAAGTGAACGCAATTAGGACTGATAAAGCTCAGGGTTCCCTCTCCATACGGGCCTATTAACTCGGCCACTGGATTCCTCTTAATAAACACTGTTGAGTAGCATTTGAGCAGGGCACTGGCCCAAGGTGGGTGAGTAGGAACAGTAGGGGTGGGCCATAAAGATTAACGACAACAGCAATGACAATAGCCATCACTTACTGAGTGCTTAGCATGGTTATTCTTTTATTTCTATTTTATTTTTATTGAAGTATAGTTGATTTACAATGTGTTAATTTCTTCTGTACAGCCAAGTGACTCAGTTATACGTATATATACATTCTTTTTCATATTCTTTTCCATTATGGTTTATCACAGGGTATTGAATGTAGTTCCCTGTGATCTACAGTAGGACCTTGTCGCTTATCCATTCTATATACAATAGTTTGCATCTGCTAATCCCGAACTCCCACTCCATCCCTCCCCCACCCCACTCCCTCTTGGCAACCACAAGTCTGTTCTCTATGTCGATGAGTCTGTTTCTGTTTCATAGATAAGTTCATTTGTATCATATTTTAGATTCCACATATAAGTGACATCATATGGTATTTATCTTTCTCTTTCTGACTTACTTCACTTGCTATGATAATCTCTAGTTGCACCCATGTTGCTGCAAATGGCATTATTTCATTCTTTTTTATGACTGAGTAGTATTCCACTGTATATATATATGCCACATCTTCTTTATCCATTCAACTGTCAATGGACTTTTAGGTTGTTTCCATGTCTTGGCTATTGTGAATAGGGCTGCTATAAACATAGGGGTGCATGTATCTTTTCGAATGATAGTTTTGTCTGGATATATGCCCAGGAGTGGAATTGCTGGATCAAACAGCATGGTTATTCTAAGATCTTTATGTGTGTCCCTTTATTTAATCTTGATCTTTACTCTTTAAGAGTTTATACTCTTACGTTAGTGTTAATAATGGTTACCACTACCATTATTTAGTACTAACCCTGGTCCAGCCACTGGGTTAAGTGCTGTCTACACATTTACTCAATTATTCCCCAGAAGCCCTATGAGGCAGATACTATTACTCTGACCATTTTACAGGTGAGAGAACTGAGGCTCCGATAAATTCCTAGTGCTAGAACAGTGCTTAGTGCTTAGTGTGCATATAAAACAGCTGATGATTCTGTTCAACTCTGGATTATTCTGATCCAGAAGGTCTGAGGTGGGGCTGAGATTCTGCGTTTCTAACAGGCCCCAGGTGATGCTGGTGCAGCTGGTCCAGGGACCACTCTGGAGGTGGGAGATCCCAGATTGCCCAGCTGAAGAGCGGCCCATCTGGGATCTGAAGGTGCACCATCGCACAGCTAAATCAAGTGTGGGACCCACTTTGCAAAGTGCCATGAGAGTAGAAAGAGAATGTATGAGAGGACATAGGAGGAAAGGACTATTTCTAATCGGAGGGATGCTGCCTGCAGGAGGCGGTCTGAGTAGGGCCACAAAGGTGGAAGGGAAGGGGCGTCTCAGGTTCAGGGAACGCATGAACAAGACCACGGAGAAGGAAAAGAATGGGATGTGTTTGGGGGATACGATTGCTGAAGCAAAGGGTATGTTATGGACTGGATTATATCCCCCCAAATTCATATGTTGAAGTCCTAACCCCTAGTTCTTCAGAATGTGACCTTGTGTGGAAACGGGGTCGTTGCAGATGTAATTGGTTAAGATGCGGTCATATCAGAATAGAGTGGGCCTTTAATCCCATAGGACCAGTGTCCTTACACAAAGGGGAGATTTAGACACAAAGACACTTAGTGGGGAGGACTCCATGCGAAGCTGGGCGTTCTACTTCCACAAGCTAAGGAGCTACCGGACGCTTGGAGAGACGCCTGGGACAGACCCTTCCTAGTGTCTTCCAAGGTGGGGGGGCGGCCCCGCTGACACTTGGTCTTGGACTTCTCACCTCCAGAACTGTGAGACAATAAATTTCTGTTGTTTAAACCACTCAGGATGTGGTACTTTGTTACAGAAGCCCTAATAGGGTATCTGTTGTGTGCCTGTTATGTGTTTGTTGGCAGGTGGCCTCGAGGGAGAAAAACACTCTTTGGTGCCTGGGAACAGCACTTTTAGCCCCAAGAAGATCCCTTGTTAGAGGGGAAATAGGTAAGAGAATGGCTAACTGGCTCAAGAGGAACTCCATTCCTTGCCTGGGACCTGGGTGAAAGCAGATGTTAATGAAGCATATTCCCACTTATAGAGAGCAACATACACACAGTGCTAAGGCAGAAATTGAAGTATTTCTAAGAACTGATTCAGGTTTCTCTCCTTACCTGAGAAGGTTGTAGGGGAGGAAATGGGACAAGAACTACCAGGTATTGAGTCCTGCTACGTGTCCAAGACTGTGTTGGGCACTCTCCATGCTTTAATTTCATCCCTACTGGACTCTTAGAAGGAAGATCTTGTTACCCTCATTTCACAGAAGATGAGACTGAGGGTCCGAGAGTTTGGGTCACTTGCCTGAGGACTCATAGAAGGAAAAACAGCATGAAAGACATTGCAACTCAGTGGTCTAACTTCTCACATCCTTTCCACCATAGGGGAACACATCATGATGGGAAAGGTGCCCCAGAACCAGACCACCATTTGAGGAAGGGAATGAATCCAAGGTTGGAGGTTGGCAAAGAGATCTGCCTGCAGAATTCTTCCCATGTGAGAGAACAGCCCCCTTATTGTTCAAGCTACTTTTAGTTGGAACGTCTGTTGTTTGCCACCAAAAGCATCCTAACAGAACCAGCCGTGTAAAATGGGCTAGGTCCTGAGGTCTAAGATGTATCACCAGTGCTGTGTGCCAAGAGGAGCTAATAAACGGGACCCTTGTGTCCCCACCCACATTCTGATCCAAGTGAGAATGAAGGACAAGAGAAAGGCAGGTGGAGTCCCCAAACATCACCTTACTAAAGATAAAGCTGCTATTGGAGAGCATGGCTCTATCTGCCGTGAAGTGGGCTGCCTTCTGTTGCACCCAGAATAGGCAGACTCGCCCACCTGGCTGTAGGCAGCTTTGGGCCATGGCGGGGACTGGAAGAACCAAGCAGAACCTGGCTCCCGACAGGCAACTCACTCCCAAGAGGGAGTGGGGAGGAAGGAAGGTGCTGGGCTTATCCCAGACTCACCTATGGGCCAGGTCACTCAGTGGGGAGGGCTTGTGCGTGGGGGGAGAGCCATCAGAGAGTTTAGGTAATGCTCCTTCTGGAGGACTCATCAACAGTGGGGAAGTCATTTTATTCAGAAAGATAAAATTAAAAGAAAGAAAGAATAAGAGAGAAGGCAAGAAAACAGAGTAATTATTATGTATTAACAATACATAATAATGTATTATGAACTCATTTTTGCTTAAAAAAATGGGAAAAAAAAACTACATGTGTGTTGTATATGTTTGTCTGAACACAGAGAGGCATGGAAGCGTATACAGCAAAGTTGCCCGAAGGGGTGAGGGTGGAGGAGGGAGGGAAAGATGATAAAGGGTGTTTAAGGGGGTGGGGGCAATGAGATTCAAGGTTCTTGCCCACTAGGAGCTGCCAGTCCTATGGGGAAGCTCAGACAACCTTCTGGATCCCATCGGAATATGAGATAGTGTGATGGGTTCAGATTGGAACTGGGGGCTTCCCTGGTGGCGCAGTGGTTGAGAGTCCGCCTGCCGATGCAGGGGACACGGGTTCGTGCCCCAGTGCGGGAAGATCCCACATGCCGTGGAGCGGCTGGGCCCGTGAGCCATGGCCGCTGAGCCTGCGCGTCCGGAGCCTGTGCTCCGCAATGGGCGAGGCCACAGCAGTGAGAGGCCCGCGTACCGCAAAAAAAAAAAAAGGCAGATTGGAACTGGATTGTGCAGACTGTTCGTGGGAGATTGAAGTCAGAGGAGGTCACAGAGGAGAAGAACACTGATAAGGAGGCCAAGGGTGCAGACCGGTGGTTCTCCAAGAGTGGTCCCCTGACCAGCAGCATCCACATCACTGGAAACTTGTTAGAAATACACATTCTTGTGCCCCATCCCACATCTGCTTAATCAGACACTTGGGGGATGTTACAGCTAGCCCTCCAGGTAACACTGATGCTCGCTAAAATTTAGAACATGGATGTAGAAGATGCAGCTTTGGAGTCAGACCAAAGACTGGCTCTGGTTCCTAAGAACTCTGTGGCCTTGGGTAGCTCAGATAACTTCTGAGAGTCTCAGGTTTCTGTGGGGAAAATAGGAATATTGTCTTATACAGTGATTCTTACACGGTATATGCAGGCACCATATTTGCTAGTGAGGTCCAGAGTTAAGTAGTCATGACCTCTGATCTCAGGGAGCTAGCAGTCAGTGGACAGTAATAAGAGCCAATATTTATTGGCATAATTGTGCCAGACGCTATGCTGAGGGCTTTATATGTATTACCTCATTTAGTTCTCACAACACCCCTATGAGGTAGGAACAATTATTATCCCCCTTTCCAGGTGAGGCTGGGTGACCAGCGAAATGCACGTGGCCACTGAGTGTGGACAGGGGAGCCGAACACAGGTTGTCTGACTTCAGAGCCCAAGGGAGGGAGACCTCCATGTGGCTGAGCAAGTAGGAAGTAACCCCAGCGCGGATACGCCCTCTCCCAGAGAAGAGAGGCCCCAGAGAAAGGCAAGGGGTGTTTTGTCAGGACCCCCTCCTTGGTTGCTTAGGTGTGGCGGTAAATTTGTCCACAATTTCATACCTACTTCCCATTTCAAAGGGTCTGCGTTTCAAATCTTTAAAACTTTTGGCTTAAGATCATTGCTAGAATTTTAGTACAAGCAGCAGGTACTCTGTTCCTTACTCTCTAGAAAAGTGAAAACATTCAGGAAAGAACTGAGTTGTGGAGAACATGTGAGAATATAGCTGCAACATTTCAGGACTAATGGCGTGAAAGTATCGTCACGCTAAAGCATCACCGCCATATTGAATTACTGGTTATGTTTAACTTTGGTCAATCTGTTTGCCCCCTCCCCACCTCCTGATGCGTTTGTTATTTGCTCTTCTCTGACGCGTTCTGTGTCCCCAGAGGCCAACCGCTGCAAACCCCATCGGTCAGCTGCCCTTGGCCTCTGGCTTCCCCTCGGATGTACCAAGGGGAGATTGGAAAGCAGGAAGAAGAAGAGATGGGGTCTCCATTCTGTCCACTTCCTCCTGCTTGGCTACAGTGGGTCTCCTAGTGGCTGTTCTTCTCTGTGGCTACAGCCCCCATGGAGCACCCTCTTCTGTGGCCGCAGCCCTCACCAGCAACTAGCCCCTTCCCTTGTCCCTCCAGGTCTGGAACGGTAGTACTTTTCTGCTCTTGCTGGCCCCTCACCATCCTTCATAGCTTCCCTCAACCCTGCCCCCATCTCATAAATAGTCTTTTCATTACAGTCTCCTCCTGGTAAAACTTTTCAGCATTCCATTCATTTCCTGAGTGGGACTCCTGCTGATACAGACGACAACACCAATGATGGCTATCATTTACGGGGTGCTTACCATATGTGTGGGCTTCTTCCAAGAGTGTCACGTGCTTTAACTTATTTAACCCTCCGTGTGTAGTAGGTGCTATCTGGCCTTATTCTTGAATGAATGCTAGTTATCTTTGGCCAGTGAACTTCAGGCATGGGTCCAGATGAAAGAAACAGAGCAGGAAATCAAACAGAAGCTCCTGTGATGGTATCTGACCTTTCTGACCACGCCATGGAAACTGCTGTTGCAGAGGCCTGGTGCCTCTGTCAGTGACAGCCTCTTGCTGGGGTTTATTTTCCTCCCCAAGCTCTTTGAGTGCTGGAACTGTTTCCTAAGCTGCTGGGTCCTCCAAACACCCAGCACAGGCCGAGAGCCTGGCCGCTGATGCTCCATGAGCTCCTGTGGACTGATTCATTGGCTGATACCGTGTGGCTGAACGAGTAGATGCTTTCAGAGCTGCTGCTGCCAGGGGAAAATTCCAAGTGCAAAATATTATTATTAATTATCACGATTGCTCATTCGGCTGCAGGCACTGTGTCTGCTTAGAAGAAAGAGATAAGGCATCCCTGCCAAAGTAAAAAGACTGATTAATGCTGGTGGATTTTGTCCTCAGAGAGGAGGCTATAGAGTGCTATGATTTTCTTTTTCGTGACTTCTAGACTAAATTAAAAAAACAAAACACTTGGATTTGAGGCCTGGCTAGGCCCTAGGCTGTGTGTGACCTTGGGTGAATTACTTAACCTCTCTGTGCCTCAGAGTCTTTATTGATTAAATGAGAAGTTTGGACTAGATGATGTCTAAGATCCCTTCTAGAAGTCCTCCAAAAATGCTGAGCAGGGCAAGACCAAGGCCCCAGCTGACTGGCTGTCTGTGTTCATCCATCCTTTGCCCTACTCATTGGCAACCTCAAATGCCAATGCCTCCTGCTTCCGGGGGTCCCTCAGGATGTGAGAGTTGAATGTGTTTTCCCTGTGTTGCTGAGTCGTGGGCACGGTGGGGAGAGGGGACAGACACAGAGTCCCTTCTTCCTCCCCCTTCCCTCTTCCTCCATCATGATCACAACAGGGTCAAGAACAAGAGTGGCCACCACGACCACCAGCTCCCGCTACTGGAGTGCGGAGCACAGGCTCCAGATGTGCAGGCTTAGCGGCCATGACTCACGGGCCCAGCTGCTCCGTGGCATGTGGGATCCTCCCGGACCAGGGCACGAACCCGTGTCCCCTGCATCGGCAGGCGGACTCCCAACCACTGCGCCACCAGGGAAGCCCAAGGCACAAGACTTTTGAGTCACTTCTCTGAGGTCACACAGCTGGAAGGAGCGTCCCACCTTCAGAGCTGGAAGAACCTATCTAGCCCCCTGCGTCTCGACCTGCCTCCATCTGAGAATCCCCGGGGAGCTTGAAAAATGCTGAGTCTCACCCAAAAGTTCCAATTGAGCTGGTTTGGGGTGCAGCTGGGTATCTGAGTTTTTTAAATCTCTCCCGGATGATTCTGACATGTGGCAAAATTTGAGAACCGCTAACTTCACCTAATTACCTATTTTGTAGATGAGGCAACTGAGGCTCAAAGTAGGAAGGTGGATTTACCTGAGTTTCTCCGACATGTGTGGCCCTGCCCCACAGCCCTCAGGCAGGAGTACCGAGGAAGTGATGCTGAAGCTTGAGGAGGTGATCTTCCTCTACGTGGCCTCCTCATAGCCCAGTATCTCTGAATCTCCCCTGGGTACCACCGGGGGTGGTCTTTACTATCCCGCCCCCATCCCTCCGCCCAGATTGGCATCAAGCCTTGCGGTAACTGGGGACCCCAAGGAAGGGGCTAAGGAGAGGAGACTGGAGATGGAGACCTTGCTGGGGTCGGCCCTGGGGACTTAATTATCCTTCACCTTGGCCTGAGCCTTGTTCTCATCCTCCCCCCAGCACATGATTTCCTGAATTGAATCCTCACAGGTTTGAACTGGCGGAGATCAACAGCATCTGATCTATCGTGAGCACTGGTGCTGAGCACACTGGACCCAGGCAGGAACAGCCCGGGGGCTTGGACTAAAACAAAACTATAACAGCAACTTCCTGAGAAGTGCATCCTATGAGCCAGGCACTATGAACATTATTTCATTTAAGCCTAACAAATATAAGTGGGAAATATTATGAATCCTGTGTTTTCATTGTGGAAACAGAAGCCTAGAAGTGTTTAATGATTTGCCCAAGATATGTTAACTAGTAAATGGCAGAATGGAATTTGAATCCAGGTCACCTGTGATGTTAGCCTAAACGTCACCTCTTCCAGGATGTCTTCCGTGAACACCAAGACAGGATAGAACAGATCTTTTTACTATGCACCAGCATTCTCTAATGCTACTTATCTCCCTTAATAATTAAGTATTCATCAGTGCTGTTATTTGATGAGGCTCTGTCTCTCCCGCTAGACTGTAAGCTCCTTGAAGGGGGGTTGTTTTGCTCAATCTCCCCCAGATCCCCAGTTCTCAGCATAGTACCTCCCACAGTGGCAGACCAATTGCTCAATAAGTGTTGAAAGAAAGAAAAAAAAAATGGTCCAGTCCCAAAGTCAATGTTTATACGCACACCACAGTCTGACAGATTTCCCCCAAGTTTACATCAACTAGTTGGGGATGTTCTCCAAAATTAGACTCTTCTAAGAAAGCAGGGTGCTCCAGAGGAGAAAGGCCTGGGATCCTCGCCATATTAAGATACTGGGGATCTTTGAGAATTTTGAGCCCAAGAAAAAAAAGGATTCCATCACAGTTGTGCATCCCTCATGCATCATTATTGGTCCAGTGGAGGCCAAGGGCCCTGGGCTAAGTAGGGACAGAGCTGGCCATTCAATTGGACCATCAGAATTCACTAAGCCTGTGCCAGGATGTAGCCTTTAGGATTGCATTTAGCTGCATGTAGCAGAATTCTATCCAGTAGATTAACCAAACTGGGCTTTGGTTTTTATATCTGACAATCAGTCCAGAAGAGGGAAGTCCCAGGCTCTCACAGCTGTTCAAGGAAGTCCTTGATGACTCAAGATTCTTCCAGACTCTTGCTAAGCTATCCCCAGTGTGATTTTTTTTTCATCCTCCTGGTCACAAGATGGTTGCTCCACCTCGAGGTGTGGAGTCCAAGTTTCCAGGTGGTAAGATGGGGTGAGGGTGGTGGAAAATGAAGGGCCAAAGGCCAAGAGCCATCTGGGACCCATTATCAGGAAAGCAATGGCTTTTCCAGAAACCCACCCTATAGAATTCAACTTGGATCTCATTTGTCCAAACCAGGTCACGTGGCACCTGAGCTTCAAAAAAGCCTGGGGAGGTGAATTTTTTTAAATAAGCATGTTGCCCAATCGGGATTCTGTTAGAAAGAAAGATGGGAAGAATGGATATTGAGTAGGTCCCTGGCAATATCTGTCGCATAGGCTCTGTGTTAGGCACACAGAATATCAAGATGAATGACACGGCCCCCTCCCACCATGGGCCATATCTCCCGGTAGAGGAGCCAGGCACAAATACTACACTTTACAGTACAATGTATAGATTTTTGAAGAGTGGTGGGAGCATAGACAAGAGAGAATAAGTAGATAACCTGGGAAAGCTGCAGTAAGTATCCCAAAGAAGATGACATTTTGCCATTTGGGAGAGATGACAGTGGGATGATAGTTTGTCACTTAAATAACGTGAGCACCTGACTTTCAACAGCTGGTCTCAAACTCCCTGTTAGCCCCAGCTCTTGGGATGACTCCATTCTGAATGCTTCAGACCCACATATAACTAGCTCTATTTTTCATTCTTTGGGATGGGTCTTGAAGGATGAGTAGGAGTTTAACAGTTAAACAGTGAGAGCCTGGCCATTCAAAATTGGATTCCAATCTGTCTTTCAGCCTCAGCTCTTGGGATTACTATACTCTGCAGGCTTTAAAGCGCACCCCTCCCCCACCAGACAACTTGCCATGCTCACTTATTCCATAGTCCGTTACTTCTCTTTGCCCTTCCCTCTGTACAAGTGTTATTTTTTCTTCCTGGAAAGCCCCTCCACCTTTAGCCTCTGAGATAGCCTCTCCTGTGCTGGTGACACATGCTTGACCAGCTGTTTAAAGGGCAAGAAAGGACTTCAAGGGAGTGAGATGTATTCAGGAAGGATAGCAGTCACACTGCCCACATGCCGAATTTGGCTTTGCTGGTTTTAGGAATGAGGGAAAAGGGGAAACTAACACTTCGTGAACCCCAATCACATAAGGGAACACATCATCTGATCCCTGAGATGACCCCGTGTGGTAGATATTTTTATGTACCTGTGACAGCCCGGGAGACTGGAACTCTGCAAGGTGAAGTAATTTGTTTTTTATTGTAATGAGTAATAAATGACACACCGTGACTTGAATCCTGCCCATCCAATGCCAAAGCCCATACCCCTTCCATCAAACTACCCTTCTTGGTGGCTTTCCTTGTCCCGGGTTCTGCCTTGTTTCTGGTGGTCAGCCCTTCCATTTACAGGTTTTACTTTTGGGTGTTCCAGACAGAGTTTCTACCTTGAGTTTCCCTCCAACTCCTCACCCTCATTCTGAGCTATAATAATGGTTCTCAACTGGGCTGTGTGTGATTTTACTCCCCAGATGGAATCTGAAAAGCCTGGAGACATTTTTGGTTGCGAAAACTGGGCAGGTGTGTTGCTCCTGGCATCTAGAGGGGAGAGACCAGGGATGCTTCTCAACATCCTACAGGGCACAGGACACACCCTGACAACAAAAAATTATCCTGCCCCAAGTGTCAGTAGTGCTGAGGGTGAGTAACCTAAGTTAATCTCCTTTAGTCTTCCTGAAAACTGAGAAAACAGATTCTTTCTGGGTGGTTCCCTGAGCAGTTGTTGCTGCACTTTCCCCTCCCACTCTTGACTCTGTGCAAAGCAGCAAGATTCCCTGTGCAGGCTGCATCTTCCATGCACAGGGGGGGTCCTCCTTTCTCCAACCATCTCCTAAATTCTTGTGCATCTAATTCCATTCTTTGTAGTCATAATTCTCATGAAGGGCTTGGCCTCCAGAATTGGGCCTCCTGGGGTTTGGATGGTGAACCATGACTCACCTGGGACAAGTCATTCAGCTCCTCAAAGGTCCATCTTCAACATGGAGACAACAGCACAAACCTTGTTAGGGTGGTTTTGAGGATTTAATGGGATAATTCACATGAATTAGAGCACTGGGGGCAGATGGGAAATACTCAATATGTGTCTGGCATTATTGTTATTCTGAGCTTCTTATCTCACCTCTTAGCTCCTTTTTGGAGCCATTTCATTTGATTGGAAAGCATCTGGTATAGTAGGAAGGACACAGAACACAGACACATCCTAGAGTTCTGATCCCAGCTCTGCTGACTTGCTGGCTGGATGACCTTGAATGAGTTACTCCTATGAGTCTATTTTCTTCACCTGTAAAGCAGGGACAATAATACCACTTCATAATTCTTGCAAGGATTAAGCTAGTGGTCAGCAAATGCTAGCCACCCACTCTTTCTATTTCTGAGTCTTCCTGGGCATTGATAAATAATTTTTTTTTTTTTGCAGTACGCGGGTCTCTCACTGTTGTGGCCTCTCCCGTTGTGGAGCACAGGCTCTGGACACACAGGCTCAGTGGCCATGGCTCACGGGCCCAGCCGCTCCACGGCACGTGCGATCCTCCCGGACTGGGGCACGAACCCGCGTCCTCTGCATCGGCAGGTGGACTCCCAACCACTGCGCCAGCAGGGAAGCCCCGATAAATGAGTATTTTTGAAGCATCTTACACCAAACTTGCAGAAGAGGAATCTTGCCTGAGAAAGATTGGGGAGGGCAATCTTCATAGTGGGGGAACCAAGAAGTCTGTAGCATAAATATTTAGGGACTCAACTCCGTGTGATGCAGGGGCTGAGACTGTGCTGCTCGTCTCAGAACAAGTTCTCAAGAAAGCAGGGGGAAAACTCAATGTATGGACTCATTTGGGGGTCTGCCATGGAATCTAACATTGAAAACCTTGCTTAGAAATGACATTCCTTGTATAACTGAATCACTTTGCTGTACAGCAGATATTAACACAACATTGTACATTAACTATACTTCAGTAAAATAAAATTAAAAGAAAGAAAGAAATGACATTCCTAGCCTGCAGGAGGTGAAGATAAAAGTGGCTTTGCTTCATTTCTCTGCAGGAGTTAACATGTCGAAGAGGAATGTTTCAGCAACAAGAGGGGAAAGAGGGTGCTGGAATCTTCCTTTTGGCCCTGCAGACCTGCCCTCCACCTTGCTTTCTGCCCCGGAAGCCTGGACCACATGGACCGCATCTGTGAGTTCTGCCATTTTTGAGCCTGGGCTGGTTAGGGAGGGAAGACGGTAAAGTGGGGATGTTTTTTCCTGTCCTCTCCAGGCAGTTTCACAGCTAGCTGGCTGGTCTCCAAAGACCACAGGTTTGATTCAGGCAACTGTCTCCATAGAACGTTCTCTCTCTTTGGGTTCCAGCTAACTGCTCCCTGCCTTCGCCCTGGCAGCCTACAGGTCCTGGCCCCAGCATACCACACTCTCCCTTATGCTGTTCCCTCCAACCCGCCCACATCTCTACAAAGAGTCCTTTTCTTAAATTCACCTCAGATAACTCAGTGGGAGTGTGCTATGTATTTCCTGATGGCACCTTAACTGGTAAAGAGGAACTTGTCACAGACGCTCCAACCAGTGTTTTCTTGCAAGTTCCTGGTTCTCTTTCTGTGTGCTATGGATTAGTGTCCTACGGCCACTGTAACAAAGTAGCACAGACTGGGTGACTCAACGATTGAAATTTATTTTCTCACAATTCTGGAGACTAGAAGATCAGGGTGAGATCAGGGTACTGGCAGGGGCCTTCTGATGGCCGAGAGGGAAGGATCTGCAGGCCTCTCTCCCTGGCTTGTGGATGGCCGTCTTCTCCTTGTGTCCTGCGTGGTCTTCCCTCTGTGTGTACCTATGTCCAAATCTCCTCTTCTTATAAGGACATCAGTCATACTGATTAGGGCCCACCCTAATGACCTCATTTTAATTTAATCACCCCTTTAAGACCCTATCTCCAAATACTGTTACATTCTGAAGTATGGGGGTTTAGGGCTTCAACATATGAGTTTTTTGCGGGGACACAGTTCATCCCATAACTTGGTGGTTGAGACATGAGAATGTAATTATTGGGCAGGAATGAGACTTGTTGAAGGCAGTGAGGATGGGGCGAGGTCCCTGCTTTCAAGGGGCTGACATTCTGGTGGGGTAGCGGGAGAGGAAGAAGGAGAGAGATAGATCACATATAAATCAGTAAACAGAATTATTCCAACAGCGACAAATGCTGGAAAGACAGACACAGTACATGACAGAATGCCTGGGCCAGGTCAGATGGGTCCAGGACGGCTTCTCAGAGGAGGAGACTTGAAAGCTGATACCTGAAAGGAGGCAGAGTAGTCGCCATCTGATTCCCCTGCATGGGGTGGAACATTCCTGGCAGAGCAAATGTGGAAAAACCATAAGCAATGGGGTGTTTTCAACCAGAGAACAACTTTTGCTAATGCAGAGAGAGAGAGAACTGGAGGGACATGTTTGCATTGAAGTGAAATTTCATTTTATTTTTAAGGGGTGTACTAAGTGTATTTAATAAGAGAACCTAAAATCAAGTAACATTTAAACAAAAGTGTAAGGAAAATGCGTCATGTTAGAAAACTTTAAAATTATTACATGTCTTTCAGAACAAAATGAATGAAACTAGGGTTTTTGGTATCCATTTAGTGTTGAACTTTTAAAAAGATTCATTAATAACTGGCTGAGGAGATAAAACTAGAAGGCATGTGGTTTTTTAAATTCATACAGATTACTGAAGAGGAATTTTTAAAATTAGATGAAACAAGCCTCATTAGGATGGGTCATTTTCCAGGACATTCTGTCACACTGCAGCCGTCTCTGTACTTGGGCTTTATCCCCTCCTTCACCGGCCTGCCCAGGAACAAAGTTCCTCCTGGCTCCATCCTGGGTTTTTTGTTGTTGATGTTGTTTTTTTAACATCTTTATTGGGGTATAATTGCTTTACAATGGTGTGCCAGCTTCCGCTTTACAACAAAGTGAATCAGCCATACACACACACATGTTCCCATATCTCTTCCCTCTTGCGTCTCCCTCCCTCCCACCCTCCCTATCCCACCCCTCCAGGTGGTCACAAAGCACCGAGCTGATATCCCGGTGCTACGCGGCTGCTTTCCACTAGCTATCTACATTACGTTTGGTAGTGTATATATGTCCATCCATCCTGTTTTAACCACCGTCAGGCAGGCAGGACCCTGTACCGCCTCTGTGTACAGAGATGACTGCGTTGTCCCACCAAAGCAATTCCAGTTTCCCCCACCGTCTGCTCCACAACATGGAGGATTAATCTGCTGGAGTCGGGCTCATATTAAAATATTAATCTACATTTTAAATGTTTCCATTGTGTCCCTGGGGATCTCCATTGCATGTGTTTGCAAGAGCTCTGTGTCCAGCAGTGTGTTTGATTTTGAGTGTTTTAAAATGAAGGCTAAAGATGATTTGTAATAAAGCAGTGTAAGTAATGGCAAAGTGGCTGAGATGACCCCTTAGTAAATATCGACTTCTAATGCTTTTTTCCCACCAACAGCATTGGAGGCTGTTAAGCTGTAATAGACCTTAGAGACCATCTCCTTTAACTGGTTCAATCTCCCTCAGTTTAACCTTTTCCCTTCTCTCCTCCCTCTCTCCCTTCTTCCCTTTCTTCCAAAAATGTGTTAAGCTGACCACCTGTATTAGTGTCCTATGGCTTCTATAACAAATGACTACAAACTCAGTGGCTTAAAACAATATAAATTTATTACCTTACAGTTCTGGAGGTTAGGAGTTCACAATAGGTCTCACTGGCTAAAATCAAGGTGTCGGCTGAACCGCATTCCTTCTGGAGGCTCTAGGAGGGAATCCACTTCTTTGCCTTTTCCGGCTTCTAGAGGCCACCACCATTCCTTAGCTCGTGGCTCCTTCTTCCATCCTCAAAGCCAGCAACGGACAATCCAGTCTTTCTCATGCTGCATCACTCTGACTCTGACTCCTACCTCCCTCCTTCACCTATAAGAACCCTTGTGATTCCACGGGGCCCATCTGGATAATCCAGAACAATCTCCCCATCTCAAGATTCCTAACTTAATCACATCTGTAAAGCCCCTTCTGCCATGTATGGTAACGTATTCGCAGGTTCCGGAGATTAGGACATGGACATCTTTGAAACCCCATTGTTCTGCCTACCACGCCCCATACCAGCCCTCACATAGTTTAATTTCTCCAAGATATATGCTTTCATAGCACCTACACTCCTTATTCACAGTGCCCATCAGTGTTGTAGTTCTCTGCTTAGCTGCGAAATTATTGATTTAATGTTTGTCCTCCTAACTGGACAAAAAGCCCTCTAAAGGAAGAAATTATAGATATTTGAACTATCACTATCGTTTTCTCAGAGCTTCCTAGCATCCAAGGCAAGAAAGAAAGCATTTTGAGAAGGGAGGAAGAAGAGAAAAGAGAACAATTGTCAACACCGAAAGATCACTCGATTCTGTGCCCGCAATGTTGCAAGTGCTTTTAACCTATTTAATTCACACCTTGTGACGGAGGGGCTGTCACTTAATACAAGCAAGCAGCACAGCTGGGATTTGAAATGCACAATCTTAACCACCATGGCATAAACAAATACTCTCAAACAGTATTTCACGTGCTACAAAAGAAGTCTGAGAGGCAGAAATGAAGGAGGGAGAGGCCAGTTTTATAGACCTGTCAGGCAAGACTCTCCAGAAGATGTAATAAATGGAAGACAAAAAGGGGTGTGCCCAGTTGCGGGGCGATTGCTGTGCAGGGGTGTCGGGGAGTATGGAGCAGGGTGTTCTAGGCAGAGGAGGCTATGTGCACAAAGTCCTAGGCAGAAAATGGATTGGTGTTTTCTAGAAATTGAGGGTAACAATACTGCTGGAGCTTAAGTAGTGAAAGACAGGGCACAGACCAAGAGATGGGGCTGAAGAGGGAGGCAAAGTTGTCATCTGAGGATGCTGTTGGCCATGCCTGGCCTTCAGACATTGTCCTAAGGAAAATGGGAAGCTGTTGGAGGAATTTGGGTACTGAAAGTCCTCCAATGGACTTTTTGTGTGTGTATGTGACAAAATCAATTTGCTCGCCACATGGAAGGATTGCAGGATTGGGATGTTAACAGCAAAGAGGCAAATGGAGAGTGTGTGAATGGGAAGCCTAGTGCTGGAACCCAGAGGTTTCATGGCTTCAGTCCAGGCATTCTCAGCTCTACATCCGAAACCTCGCCACCACCCAGAGAGGGAGTGCAGAGGGGAGGCAACAAGCCTTCTGCTGTTTGGAATGAATAAATTTAAAGTCCAGTCTTTTTATCAAAACCAGTCAGAGGGAGCAGAAGTGGGCCAGAGAGTAACGCATTTATTTCTTAACTCATAGTTAAGACTTCCTCCAAGAAGCTTGCCTTTCTCAATACACTTAATTTTTGTTTGTTTGTTTGTTTTATTGAAGTATAGTTGATTTACAGTCTTGTATTAATTTCTGCTGTACAACAAAGTGATTCAGTTTTACATATGTATAGATTCTCTATTATATTCTTTTCCATTATGGTATACCTCAGGATACTGAATATATTTTCCTGTCCTATACAGTAGGACCTTGTTGTTTATCCATTCTATATGTAATAGTTCGTATCTGCTGACAGCAAACTTCTAGTCCATCCCTCCCCCACCTGCTTCCCCCTTGGCAAACACAAGTCTATTCTCTACATCTATGAGTCGTTTCTGTTTCGTAGATAGGTTCATTTGTGTCATTTTTTTAGATTCCACATAGAAGTGATATCATATGGTATCGATATTTGTCTTTCTCTTTCTGACATACTTCACTTAGTATGATCATCTTTAGTTGCATCCATGTAGCTGCAAATGTCATTATTTCGTTCTTTTTTATGGCTGAGTAGTATTCATTTGTATACATGTACCACATCTTCTTTACCCACTCATCTGTTGATGGACATTTAAGCTGTTTCCACATTTTGGATATTGTGAATAGTGCTTCTATGAACACAGGGGTGCATGTATCTTTTCAAATTATAGTTTTGTCTGGATATATGCCCAGGAGTGGGATTGCTGGATCATATGGTAATTCTATTTTTAGTTTTTTGAGGAACCTCCATACTGTTCTCCATAGTGGCTGCACCGACTTGTATTCCTACTAACAGTGTAGGAAGGTTCCCTTTTCTCCACAACCTCTCCAGTATTTGTTATTTGTAGACTTTTTAATGATGGCCATTCTGAACAGTGTGAAGTGGTACCTCATTGTAGTTTTGATTTGCATTTCTCTAATAATTAGCGATGTTGAGCATATTTTCATGTGCCTATTGGCCATCTGTATGTCTTCTTTGGAGGAATGTCTATTTAGGTCTCCTGCCCATTTTTCGATTGTTTTTTTGTTGTTTATTTTTGGCTGCATTTGTCTTCATTGCTGCGTGCGGGCTTTCTCTAGTTGAGGTGACCGGGGGCTACTCTTTGTTGTGGTGTGCGGGCTTCTCATTGCGGTGGCTTCTCTTGTTGTGAAGCACAGGCTCTAGGTTCACGGACTTCAGTAGTTGTGGCATGTGGGCTCAGTAGTTGTGGCGCACGGGCTTAGTTGCTCTGTGGAATGTGGGATCTTCCCGGACCAGGGCTCAAACCCGTGCCCCCTGCATTGGCAGGCGGATTCTTAACCACTGCGCCACCAGGGGAGTGGGTTTTTTGTTGTTGTTGTTGAGTTGTTTGTACATTTTGGAAATTAAGCCCTTGTTGGTCACATTATTTGCAAATATTTTTTCCCATTCTGTAGGTTGTTTTTTGTTTTGTTTATGATTTCCTTTGCTGTGCAAAAGCTTGTAAGTTTGATTAGATCCCGTTTGTTTATTTTTGTTTTTATTTCTATTGCCTTGGGAGACTGACCTAAGAAAACATTGGTATGATTTATGTCAGAGAATGTTCTGCCTATGATCTCTTCTAGGACTTTTATGATTTCATGTCTTATGTTTAAGTTTTTAAGCCATTTTGAGTTTATTTTTGTATATGGTATGAGGGTGTGTCTAACTTCATTGATTTACATGCAGCTGTCCAACTTTCCCAGCATCACTTGCTGAAGAGACTGTCTTTTCCCCATACTCAATACACTTAGAAATGGTTTCTCCTCTTTGTGAACATGTCCCACTAATGTTTCTGCCACTCTCATGCATTCAGTCAGCAAATACTCATTGAGCACCTACTGTGTTAGGCATGGTGTTAGATAGAGAAATGAACAGTCCTTACTTGTTCTTTGCCCTTGTGGACTTTATTTTCTAGTAGGAGAAAAAGCATCAAACACATAAATGCATATATTGTAACACGATTTTACATGTTACAATATATGCCTTTATTTGTGTGGCAAGCTCCATGAAGAAGTTGAGGGTACCTGGAGAGGATGTGAAGGGGAACCTGATTATGGCAAATTGCATCATGGGCTCAAGTGTTTTACCTCTCCATTTGTTTTCAACCTTGTCGTTTCTTCCATAACAGCAGAGTATATTTCCATGTCCCCATTGACTTTTGGCTTGGCCATGTGACTTGCTTTGGCCAGTAGGATACAGTGGAGGTGACAGTGAGCTAATTGCAAGTGTAGATCTTGACAGGTCTTGGTGTGTTCCCACTTGCCCTCTTGTGCCCCTGCCATCACTTTGAGAAGAGGCCTCAGCTAGCCTGCTGGTCCCATGAGGCGGCTGAGAGACACATGGAGCAGAGCCACCCCAGCTGAGCTTCCCTAGCTAAGTGGAGCCTGGATTACTGACCCCTGAGCCCTGAAGATGAGTGAGAGAGCCCAGCTGAGATCAGCAGAGTTACCCAGCCAATCCCAACCAAGGTTGGCTGACCTCTAGCTAACCTACACACGTGTGAGTTCAAGAAATATTTATCACTGTAAGATTTTTGTGGGTATTTGTGAAGCAGCATTGTTGTTTATAGCTAACTGGTACACTGACTTATTCTGAGCAGGCTATGGCAGGATGAGAAATGACATCTCAGTGAAAACTATGTGGGTGAAGGAGGAAGCTCATTCCAGGCTGAGGTATGAGCAAAGGTCCTGAGGCAGGAAGGACATGAATACTTGAGACACTGAAATAAATAGAGTTTCTGGGGTGCAGAGGCCTAAGGTAACCTTATAGAGAGATAAAGGTGACCAAGTGCAGTAGAAGAGCCCTAGTGAGGAAACATATACTACACACCTTCCTGCTCTCACGTGGCACTAAGTAAAATTAATGTGCTGTAGTATTGTGAGTTTTTATGATGTTCCCAGATAAAATCTCCCTGGGGAAAGGGTCCATGATTTATTTATCTTTGTCTCCTCTCACTCTGCCAGAGCAGTACCCCACAGTAAATGTCCAGTATCGTATCGGAGGGGAATGATGTTCAGCTAATGAGAGAGGTGCTGAAAGAACAGCTCCCTGGCATCTCCTGAACTTTGAACAATGAGGACAATTTTTCTTCCTTGGCAATTAGCTCACTTACAATAGTGCTGTTTGAAATGGGAGGCCCCTTCCTTCACCCATCACTCTGTATTTCCACACTAAGCTTTTTGTTCCCTTGTGGCATTTATCTCTAGCTGACTTTATAGTTACAGAACTATTTTGTTTTGGTATGTGTCTCTTCCAATAGAGGGCAGGGATTTTGTCTTGGGCATGACTGTATCCTCAGTGCTTAGGACTCTGCCTGAAACAGGTGTAGAGGCACACAAAATATTTGTTGAACAAATGTATGATCAGGTGCTGAAAGAGTTAATGCTAAAGAACCCTCAAAAAAGTACAACCCAGAAGTTAGCATGTTATGTATCTGTTGGTTCAGTAAGAAAGTGGCACAAAGCTTTCTTTCATGGGATGGGGAGAATCCATGGGCAGAGCAAAAAGGGGGGTTAAGTCATCTATGATTTTTACTGGAATAGGGGGGACAAACACAATTAGGTGACCAAAAACATGAGACTTAGGTGTATCAGCACCTCAATATCATAGCCCTTATATTTATAAAACACTTTTCATTTTATAAAGCCCCTTCCCTTACTAACCCAGTTAATTCTCCTCCCATCTCTAAAAGAGACATAGTAGTGGATATGAATTATTATTTCCTTTTACAGATGGTTTGGTGAGATTTAATTATTTGCTGAGATGGATTTACCATTCTGTCTTCTAGTTTATCAGTCTCTCCATATAGCATGGTTGCCTTATAAGATGTCTTCAAGGGAAGGCAGGTGTGGCTGGACATGTTTTCAAGATCTGGACGCAGGTGGGTGTGCTTTAATTTCGCTGTGCCTATAAAGTTCCGCAGGACTGGACTTCTGCCTGCATCTCCAGTTTCATTTCCTTCCTCTTCCTCCCTGGCTCCTGAACCCCAGCTACTTTCCCTACCTCGTCAAGGGCCTTCCTGATCCAGAGCCTTTTCACTGGCTGCCCCCTCTGCCCTGAACACATTTCAACACAATTTGACCTGGATAACTCTTCTGAACTGAGTATAAATGCCCCTTCTTTTTAAAGGGGCCTTGCTTTTTTATACTCCTCCGCTCCAACTTAGGTCCTTTTCAAAGCACCCTGTAATTCATACTTATTCATTTAGTATCTGTATCCCAAACTGGTCGAGATGATTGAGGGCAGGGTACCTATCTGTTTTGTTCATTACCTGACACTAAGCACATGTTACAGTTCCTGGTACATAGGAAGCATTCAGTCAATAGGCTCTGAGTGGCTAAAGGAATGGATGTGCGGTGGGAGGGAGCCACTCCTCAGAGCTGGAGTCTATTCCTTAGCTTTTTAGCATAATGCCCTACAGTTAAGGGGTTATGGTATTGATCATCTATCTGTTGCTGCATAACAAGCCACTTCAAATCTAGATGGCTGAAAACAACAACCATTGCATTTGCTCACAGCGCTGTAGGACAGCAATTTGGGATACGTTCAGCTGGGTGGTCCTGCTGGTATCATCTGATTTAACTCATGGAGCTGCGACTACCTGGCAGCTGGACTAGGGCTGGAAGAGCCAGATCCTGGTGGTGCTGGATGTTGACTGGGCCACTCTCTCCTCGGAAGTTTTCATGCTCAAGGATGATGACAGTCTCAGGGAAGCAAGTAGGGTGGCCAGCCATTCTGCTTCACCTGGGACTATCATTTTTTAGCAATGAAAATCCCATATCCCAAGAAACTCCTGAGGCCTGGGAGAATCAGGATGCTTGGTCACCCTAACAGCAAGAAAGGAGTCGAAGTGACAACTAGGCTCAGAGCTTCCACAGTGAGACTTCTGTTGCGTTCTATTAGCCAAAGCATGTCCCAAAGTCAGCCCAGATTCAAGGGGGTAGAGAAGTGGACCCCATATCTTGATGGGAAATGCAGCAAACACGTATTGCAAAGGAGAATGCATACAGGGATGGGAGGATCTTTGCAACCTACTACAGGTAAGGAAAGGAAGACCACGAACTCGGAAGTCAAAGTCAGGCTTTTTTGCTTATTGAAAAATCTGTACAAAGGAAGGAAATATTGGGAGAGCCATAATTAGCCAAATGTTAAGTGACAACTCCACTTAAGTGTCTCAGTACATTACAGGCTTTCTTTTATATACAACTTAAGACACTCCTCCTTTGGAAAAATGCCTTGGATTAGCAGATTAGGAGGGACGTTGAAATATTCAGGTAAAGGAGAGAAGACTTCTTGACAATCAAGAGAAGGGGGTGCAAATCTCCTAATCATATGTTAACAATATCAAAAAGGCTACTTCAAGGGTAGTATTGATAACCTGTGTGTCCAGCAAAATATTTGGGCTAACAAAACTTTACATTTATATAAGGCATGCTATGTGCCAGACACTGTTCTAGTGTAGTGATTTACATCGATCAACCCATTGAGTTTACTGATGAGGAAACTGAGGCCCAAGGTCACCTAGGTAGTAAATGGTAGAGTCGCGATTTGAACAGGGAGTCTGTCTCTTAACCTGCCTTCCCAGGAGCTACCATTTTGCTGAGAGTTTAACTTCCTTTTTCTAACTAGCGGTATGGAATGGTAATCTAAAGGTCTCTCTGATATGGAGGTTGCTCTTCCTCGATATAGAGGGCCGTCGGGAGAGTTTGGCTCCGGAACAGAAGTCCGGGGCTTGGGTTCCCATCCGGGCTGGAATAGAGGTTCCTCTTACGCAGGCGCTGAGGTGTAGAACTCAGCCGGGGTCCGCAGTAGTTTAGGGCAGCCGGGGCGAGTCCCGACGGCTGTGGGAGCGGTCGTCATCCCCCCCACCCGCGGACAAGGCCGTCCGGGCTGGGCAAGGGGAGTTGGCGGCCGCGAGGTTCCGTAGGGCTTGGGTGGGGAGGAGGGGGGAGCGGAGGGACCCAGAGCTGGCCTGGAAAGCGCGAAACCCGCGAGGGCGCTGGTGCTGGAAGGGCCGACGCCCTGCGGCCCGCAGGTGGCCGAGTAGAACTTCTCAGACGTGCAATGGACCGGCCCTTAGAGAGGGAATCATCCCAGCGCATGCGCACCTTTAACAGATGGGCGAGCTGAGCCCTATCCCCCTCTGAGAGCCCCGGGGAGAGCTTAGCTTACTTTTTCTTCTCTAAGCCTGGGTTCCTCATCGCTGAAATGGGATGAACAGTTCCCACCCGGCCATCCTTCAGTGAATACTGATTACGCTTTTACAAGGCACTGTGCTAAGTGCTACTTGATCACAAGATTATTGTAGGGAAATCAAATGAGATGATGAAAGTGAAAGCAGTTGGCATGCTTTTAAGCATGTTATAAATGTGAGCTCTTAGGAACTCGCATTTATGTTTGTTGTTCGTTTTTATTAAGAAAGAAGTCAAGCTTTGCTGCTTCCTGACCTCAGGTCACTCCACTTTCCCTGGCCGGATTTCTTGCAAACGGATCCAGTTAAGTCACTGGAAGAGTCAAGAAGAGGGTTAGCTCCCCGCAAGTAGATGACTGTGATTTTGCCCTTCTTATGCAATGTATCTTTACTACTTCAAAGGGATTAAAGTGAGTTGGTAATTTGTAACTGCTCTAAGTATAATTCTCTGGCAGGCTCAGAATATATTTCAGTCTCCTAATTGACTTGGGAGGTTGAAAACTGTTGATGTTGAAATGGAACTTTTGGTTGCCGATTCCCTTTCCCCTCTTGGTTGATAAAAACTCACAAATAGGAGAGACACCCTTGGCATTCTCTTTGCTTCCTTTTTTTCATTCACAAGGCTCAGTGTTCCATTTGTATGTAGTATAATATTTACTTTCTACTAATTTAAAACATGTTGATACAACAACTAGCTTGGACAAGGCATTGTGCCAAGCCCTCAAGACATGAGAAAATGGTTTTGAAATGTGCCCTGCTCTCAAGGAACTTGCAGGATTGATGGGGAAGAATGTAGTGGGGGATCTCATACAAGTAGAGTTAAATTACGACTAAATGGGGGTTTCACAGACAACCTCCATTATTTTATTAAATCCAGTGTTGTGTCTATGTCACTTGTGGTTGGCATATCTTTCCATGAACGCTGTTTAGAGCCAAAGTTACATGCTTTCCCAGGCCCTTAGTTATCGTGAAACAGAATTTAAGTGCTTTATCTGCTCCTGGTCCAATATCCCTCATCACAGACACGCCCCTGATCCTGGGAACATATTCTCAAAGGATCTGTGTGAGGCACATAAAAGGAGAATTTCTGAAGCTTAATTTTGCTTCCTGTGTTAGTGCCGTGGCTTTGGGATTTGCTGCCCTGTCCCATGAATGTGCATTCCTGACTCTTAAGCTCTCTTATTTTTATTTCAAGGTACAGCTATCACACCTGTACCTAACCATCTGTATCATATTGATGTTCCCTTTCTTCAAACTGTAGCATTCATAGTCCTCTGGTCTGATCTTGACATTTACTAACACTTTGCATTGTTATTAACTTTCACTGTAAATTGTCAGCTATTGAGCAGGGATTCCGGGACAATGTACAGCAGATGAAAAAGCATAGATTTGGAGATGAACAGATTTGAGTTTGAATTCTGGTCCCGCTGCTTATTGGCTATGTGACTGAAAATTTGGGAACCTCGATTTCTTCAGCTATCACACTAAAGCTGTCTTCTGCAGGATTGTTACTCATAGGCATGTAGTGAGAATTAAATAAGATAATTATTAAGATGGGAAGTACCCTTCTCTGCTTAAGCCCTGTACAATGTTTGTATCTATAGGTTCTACTTAATACTAGGTAAATGAATGAGGATCTGTCACATCCAGTTAAATTATGAGTGTGGACTAAAGTTTTCTTCTTTCACCTAGAATCATAAAATTTTAGGATACACGTCTTGAGATTCTCAGCCCAATGTTCTGCCCACTATTTGGTGTAATCCACAATGAGTATTTCTTTAACACCTATTAAGTTCAAAGCACTGTCTCTTCAAAGAAATAGGAGACGAGGCAGGGTTCCCGTTCTCAAGGAGTTGCAGTCATTCTGGAAACTAGGGATATTTATTTCTTATCTGTCTCACCTCTATCCCGACAACACAGCTTCTGAAAATTGGAGTCCTCTAGGGTATGGTCCAGGTCATCTTTTCACTTTATATGCTCCTTGGGTGAACTCACTCACCTCCATGGCTTTAAATACCTGCTACGTGCGAGAGACTTCTAAATTTATACCTAGAGTCTAGACTTTTCTTTTAAACTTCAAACCCATATATCTAACTGTCTACTTAACTAATGTACTTATTCCACAACTACTTCAAGTGAAATTTATCTGTAACAGGCCTCCTTCTCCTCCAGACCTGCTCTCCTTCCAGTGTTCCCCATCTTCATTGAGTGACCAAAGCCAGGGACCCAGGAATCATCGTTGGGATCTCTTGTCTCTCATATATCCCTGCCCACATCCAATAAATTACTAAATCATACACATTCTACCTTCAAAATGTAATTGGAATCCCCCCAATTCTGTCTCTGCTGACTAACACCAAAGTTCAAGCCACTGTCATCTGCTCACTCTTGCTGTCACGTGGAAAATGGATTCGAGGGAAGGAGTTGTAACGGCTGTCTCTCAACTCCTTCCTCTAATCCGTTCCCATGTGACAAGAGTGATCTTTTTTTTTTTTTTTTTTTTTTTTTTTTTTTGCGGTACGCGGGCCTCTCACTGTTGTGGCCTCTCCCATTGCGGAGCACAGGCTCCGGACGCGCAGGCTCAGCGGCCATGGCTCACGCACCCAGCCGCTCCACAGCATGTGGGATCCTCCCGGACCGGAGCATGAACCCGTATCCCCTGCATCGGCAGGCAGACTCTCAACCACTGCGCCACCAGGGAAGCCCAAGAGTGATCTTTTTAAGTACAGAGCTGGTTGGGCCCTTTCTCTGCCTAAAATCCCCCAATACATTTGCTGACAGACAGGTTTCAAGTCATTCCCAAGCCCTCTGACAGGCCACAGACTTTGCCTCTGCTGATTCTGTAACCCCAGCTCTTACCACTGACCACCCAGTTGCCTCCTTCTAGCCATACCAACCTTCTCCTTGTGCATTGATGGTCGCTTTTTTAGGGAAGACTTCCCTGCCCCCCACTATTTAGATGAGGTTCTCTTATTATGCCTCCTTATAAAACCATGACTTTTTTTTTTTTTTGGTTCTACTTACCTTAATTGTAATTATATAGTACTAATTTGCATGAGTATTTGGTTATTGATTTGCCCATTCGTCTGCAAGCTCCTTGAGGACAGACGCCACATTGCCTCAGCGCCTGACACTGTGCCTAGCATACACAGATGCCTAATGACTAATGGTTGAGAAAATGCAAGCAGTAAGATAGCTTATGTCAGGTACCAAAGAAAAGCTTAAGACAATGAGTGTGATGAAAAGTCAGCAAAAAAAAAAATCACTGGAACCTGGGGTGGGTGAGACGAGTTCTTTCTTAAAGAAAAACAGAAGACTCTTTTCTATGAGTTCTGAATATTCAGGGGACAGATTGTGTACCAGTTTGACAGAAGAAGAATTTCGTATAAGGTAGCAATTTGAAATAAAGGTGGAGAAGTAAATTGAGGCCATCTTGTAGACGGATCTGGGTGCCAGGCTAAGGAATTTAAACTCTATTCTATAGACAATAGGAAGCCATTGACAGTTTTTGAGCCTGAGTGGTAACATTTTCGAATCTGTGGCGTGAGAGATGTATCTTTGTGTACTCTTAGTTGCCAGCAAGAGAAACCCATCCCAAACAGGCAGAGCTTGATCCAACAGCTCAAATGATGTAACTGGTTTCTTCCTGAATCTCTCTGCTCTGCATACTTTGGGATGGAGAGCATCTCCTTTCTCTGCCAGGCTTTCCCTCACGGTGATAGGATGGATGCAGCAGCTCCATGATCATGTCTTTCAAGGCTGAAATCTACGAAAAAGAGATGATCAGCTTTTCTAGATTTCCTGTGGCTCTAATAACAATCCTGGGATTGCAGCTACGTAGCTGGGATAGACTGGTTTATTTCCTGTGCACCTCTCAGGACCAATATTTGTTACTAGAGGAATGCAGTGTGCCAAGTGGTTTAGGCCTAGTTCAAATTCACAGCCCTCCTTTTCTAGCTCATGGTGAAATCAGCAAAATTTGCCACCCAAAATGTCTCTTTGGCATGCAGATTATTTTGAGCGGAAAGCAATCAATGTCCAAAAGACCCAAGAAGAAGCTTTGACCTTTCCCTAACTGCCTAAAGGATGTAGATAGAGGACCTGTTCCAGGAAGGGAGCATCACCATAGATCGCTGAAGTATGAACGAGGTGTGGAGACAGGGAAGAACCTAGCAAAGTCTGTTATAATTCCCTCTCTGTGTCCCATTGTCTCTGCATGGCCCAGCAAACATTTATTTACCAAGCACGTGCTTTTCCACTCCATGTCCAATTCCTTCCCCTTTGAGGTCCCAAACTACCACCTCCAACATCCTCTTTTGTCTTTAGCTGAAGATGGTATTTGAGGTGAGGGTTTCAGCCATTTTGGTGAGTTACTCAGTTCTCCTGGGTCTCTCCCATGTATACATATTATTAAACTTTTGTTTGATTTTCTCCCATTAGTCTGTCTCACGTCAGTTTAATTCTCAGACCAGCCAGAAGAACCTAGAAGGGTAGAGGGAAGTTCCCTCCCCAGCACCACATTGAATGAGAGCAGGGGAGGAGCAAATTTCCAAACGAAAACAGGACTGTTGCTGGAAGTGGGATACTTGCAGGCTGCACCCCACGTCAATAAATGTCCATAACAGGAGGGAAGGTCAGCCTGGCAATGTAGAGACTAGAGTGGAGCAGAGAGAGACCACTGCTGGGGGGTTGTTCATCATTCTGTTTCCTGCAGTGGCCTGAGAACATTGAACTTGGCCATTCAGTTCTTTGCAACCATCACTGCACCTCTTACAATGCTCTGCTTGCCGAAGGTCCCCATAGGGCAACTGAATTGTCTCTGTAGGAGTAAATCAGAAGGGGAAGAATGATTTATGATGGATAAAAGGTGTGTAGGAGGTCATACACTCATCTCATTGTCCGTAAATCGGTCACATTCTACCATTTAAGAAGACCCTTCTTTTTTCACTTTGTTAGCTGTTGCATTGGTGTGTTTGGGAGGGAAGGCTGCTAACTTGGCAGGATCGTTAATCTAGCTAGGTTAATGGTGATGTAATTCTTCCTGAATTTGTTGTTATAAAAAAATGGGTTAAAAAAAGACTAGATTCTTTTTTGGTTTTCTCCTGATTTTTATTTATTACACAAGTAATATCACAAGAACAATAAATGAAGGAAAAAAGGAGGAAAGTAGTACTACTGTAAATGCCTTTTTAAAGAGACGGACAACCCTTGGTAGATGTCTTCAATTTATCTTGTATCCTCTAAATGTTGGCTTGTCAAAAAAAAAAAAAAAAGAAAGGGCTTCCCTGGTGTAGCAGTGGTTAAGAATCCACCTGCCAATGCAGGGGACATGGGTTTGATCCCTGGTCCAGGAAGATCCTACATGCTGCAGAGCAACTAAGCCCATGTGCTGCAACTACTGAGCCTGCGAGCCACACTACTGAAGCCCGTGAGCCTAGAGCCCATGGTCCGCAACAAGAGAAGCCACCGCAATGAGAAGCCCGCGCACTGCAACCAAGAGTAGCTCCTGCTCGCTGAAAATAGAGAAAGCCCGCGCGCAGCCAAAAATAAATAAATAAATTTATATGTATTAGAAAAGCTTCATTCTGTTATAGGACCGGAGGCACGTTAGTACAAAGTACAGCAAAGCTCTGTTGAATTTTTAAAATAAGTATTGGCTAGATAAGAAAAACTATAGTCTGTATTCATTCAATTTAAGATGGCAGAGCTTGAGGAAAGTGGAACTAGAGAAGGAATCTGTTTATTTAGCTTTTGCGTAGTCATTTCTTCTACTGTGTAGTCTCTTATGCGAAGGAAATGCAGCTTCTAAACCATCTTCTGTCTTCTGGCGTAATCCCTTGAGAGATGGCTGGGTCATTGAGTTTTCAACTTTCTGAAAACCCCACAGAACCAAGAGAGCATTAAATATGTATTTGAGAACAAGGGTGATGAATCTTTTTGTTGTGACCTTGGCTGAGAGGGCTGGTGTGATATTTTGGTTTATAATGAGAATATATATTTGGTCTTTCTGGCATAGAGCTCCTAAAACTTTTGGAATTTCCTAAGTGATGAGAGCTTAGAGGTGTCTTTTGTTATGTTAATGAAGGGACCTTTAGACCCCCACCTAAGGTTGGGAGGCTGATTCCCAGAAGACCCAAATATATGATTAGAGGGTTGGAATTTTCAATCCCATCCACCGCACTCCAGGAGGGGAGAGGGGCTGAAAGATGAATCAATTACCAGTGGCCATTGATTTAATCAATCATGACTCAATGAAAGCTCCATAAAAACCCCAAAGGACAGTGTTCTTTGGAGAACACTGGAGAGCCGAACGCTTGAGATCTGGGGAGAGTGGCGCGCCTGGAGAGGGCATGGAAACGCTGTGCCCTTTCTCCATACTTTGCCCTATGCATCTCTTCCATCTAGCTGTTCCTGAGTTATATTCTTTGATAATAAACCAGTGATCTAATAAGTAAGATGTTTCTCTGTTTTTCGAGCCACTCTAGCAAACTAATTGAAGTCCAAGGAAGAGGTGGTTGGAACCTCCAATCTGTAGCCAGTTGGTCAGAAGCACGGGTAATACTCTGGGCTTGCAACTGGCGTCTGAAGTTGGGGGTGGGGTGACAGTCTTATAGGACTGAGACCTGAACCCGTGGGATCTGATGCTTTTTCTGGGTAGTGTCAGAATTGAGTTGAATTCTCCAACACCTTGCTGGTATCTACAAATTGCTCATTGGTATGGGGAACACCGCCTCCCCACATTGGCATTGATCTCAGAACACCAGAAGAGCTGGTGTGGGACTACCTCGTGGTCAGATTGTCATCTGATGGATTGACCTACTTTGATACAGGATTTTTTTCCTCCAGCATTTTGAAGTTTTTGGTTTTTTAACAATTAATGACCCATCTATTAATTTAATGTGATCGAGACCATTCAATGCTACCATTTTCAGACCATAACTGAAAGGGCATAGCTTTTCCAAATGTGTGTGGAAGACTAGTATTTGCTAAGCCTCTGGACATCAGTACCACCTGACAGATATGTAGGTGGTAAATTGAATGAATAGGATCTATCATGTGTTGGAAAGTGGTTTCTGTAAATAGGAAATTAATGCAATGTTACCCACAGTGAGTCAGATCTGAAGCAGTGGCATTCAAAACCTCTGACTCCCACTCAGGTATTTGAAAGACTAAGTCAGCCATTTCTTAACCCTTCTCAAAATGTCAGGTACTAGAATAGGACAGATGGTGACCCTGAAGCATTATCTGTCTCCTTTGGGTTCATTTGCATAATACACACACAAGCCAGTACAATCAACGTTTATCAGCTCATGCCTGTCAAAAATTAATGGGGCCATTTCCTAAATGCTTCTGTGGAGGGGGCTTTTTCCTGTCTCTCTGACACAGAGCCTCCAGGCAGCCAGTTCTCTCTCTCCTCCTGTCCCCACCAAGCTGCTCTCACCTTCCCTACTGGCCAGGCAGACAGAAACCCTGGGCCTGCTGCCCCCCATCCTTGCCCTCCCTCACCCATTTCAACAGCCCGTTCACTTCAGTTGGGTTCTCCCTCCAATGAACTATGTCCTTCCTCCCTTTCAGAGCTTAGTTTTCAGGAAAATTGAAAAATCATCACCATCATATGGTAGTTTTAAGGCACTCTTTTTTACGATGATTTTTAAAAAATACACATTTAACCTCATAAATAATGATGTAATCAATTATTCAGTACAAGTACACAAAACCTTACTTTTCCTTTAAATCAGGGAAGTTCTCTACTTCTGTGGATGCCTTGGTGGGTGTAGACCACCGTGCATTGCACCACTCTCACTCTCCCTCCTAATCGCACTGCGTTTCCATTTGTCTTTGCTCTTCGGGGAAGTGGGGCTCTGACTGAAGCTCTCTCCTGGCCTCTGCTGTGCCTCCCAGCCTCTTCCAGCCTCCGAGCACTGCACACAGCCCTTAGCAAGTTCGTCCTTGTTCTGGGATGGAGGTGGGTAATTCTTCCCCACAGTGCGCTCTTTGTCAGCCCTGAGCATCTGAAGTGAAAACGTTGTTGGCAGGAGTGGATGTGCTGCTGTACACCCAGCCCTGCTCATCCTCATTAGCTGTCTTCCTTCAAGGCAGAGCACCAGGGCAGCGCAAGTGCTAAGAAGCCGGATGTTCACTGACTTAACTCTTCCTAAGCAGCAGCTGGTTCCTTCTTTCCTCCTGCGCATCTCTCGAACCCAGTTTAAGAAAAGAACATTCCTTTGGTGCCTTGGCCAGGAATGTGGTAAATCTGTTGAGGCAGAGCCATTTATCAAATGCCTTCTGTGATGCAGAAGGCATTACTATGGCTCTTTGCTCTGTCTTTTAATCCCCTTATCAATTCTGGGAGGCAGGGATGGAGTCAGAAAGACCCGGGTTTGAATGCTGGTGCAGCCAGTCACCAGCTGTGTGTCCTGAAGTAACTCAAATGACGTCTCTGAGTTTTATTTCCCCATTTGTAGAATGAAGACAATAATCCCCCCTCCATAGGGTTATTGTGAGGCTTAAGCAGGATTGTTGATGTAAAGCCCTTAACGCAATGGCTTGGCTTGTAATCGTGCTTAAAAAAGGCTAGCTATTATCATGGAGAGGTTGAACTTGGACAGGTTACTTGACTTATCCAAGATTATACACCTGGTTCATGGTGGAACTGAGCCATGAATTCAAATCATTTGAATCTATTTCCCTTTCTTCCTCGCCTCCTTTATTAGAAAGGATGCTATGTTCGTGCCAGAGCACTGTGGAAAAAAAAAAAAAAGGAGCTCCTGGGTACTTTGGCAGTGTACTATACAATTAAACTCCAAGGCTAATAATAAAAAATTATAATACGACAGCTGATATCTATTGAGTACCCAGTGTATGGTAGGAGCGTGCCAGGCAATTGGCATGCACTCTGTCGTCTTTTTAACAGTGTTCTCCAAAGTTTAGTCATTTGTGTCCTATCTTCACAATGTTTGCCATTTCTGTATACCACCTATACCATTACATTACTTAATTTTCTTTAAAATTGACTCACATCATTTCTTAAATAAGTGTATTTCAAAAGAAAATTGGTCACTCCCGTACATAGCCAGTATCATTTACAATGAATAGAGGATGATCAGGAAGATAGATACAATTAAAACAAAGCCCTGTTGTCCAGTTCCAGCTGGATAACCCTCTGGACCTGAGGCCTGTTCTCTGTTAAAAGGGGAGATTAGCAAGTGTTAAGAGGCCTTTAAGACATACTAGATCTGAACAGGTATTTCTTCTGGCCATAACTGGAACAACTCAAAAAGAACTGGGAACGGAATAACATTCTCACTTGTGATTCCCTGTTCTTTAATGCCCTGTCAACACACCACCTAATAATCTCAGTGTCCCCGCTTCCTGCTGAGGGAAGCACTGCCATGTGACAAGCTCGCAGTCATCAAGGAATTGTCATCACCCCATTTTACAGATGACGACTGAGGCTCAAAGAGCTCCCATCATTTACCGAAGGTCAGACAGCTAACAAGTGGTAAAACGTAGGGTTAGAAGCCAGGTCTTTCTTGAGAAAACATGAGAGAAATATGTCCCACTTCAATAGGCTTGATGACCCGGCACGCCCAGGAGCAGCAGAGTGATTGCTTGAGTTTACAGTTTCAATTCCTGGCCATCCATCTCATGGAGTTGCCGAGCTCCTCAGCAGCCTGAGAAACCCTGACCCCCTTGGGGAGGAGGGTGGTCCAGCTGCCCGGAACTGGGCCAGAGGGCATCCTTGAAGTTGGTGGCCATGCTCCCGCTGCAGTCCCCCGTGTGATGTTGGGCCGTGGCAGCGCGTGCAGCTGCCACCCTGCAGGAAGCACTCCTGGCCGGCCTGCTGGGGGACGTGGGGGCGGTAAGAAGGTGTCAGGACCTGCAGCTGTCCTAGGCAGCCGCGGCCATCGACCGGAGTGGCATTCTGCCCTCCCGTCGAGCATCTCCACACACGGCAGTGGAGGCAGAGGAGGACCTTGAGTGCAAACCCCAATTACCCCATTAAATCACTTAGCACGGTAAGCTTGGGGAAATACTTAATCTTTTCGCACCTCGGTTTTCTAACCTGAGAAATAAGGATGATGCCAGTACCCCCTTGTAGGGCTGTTGCTAAGATGGAATGAGCTGAAGTTTGAATATATCTAGCAGCTCCTGGCTGCTCACTAAATGATGGTTTTTTCCTTTCCCTCTTCCTCCCCAATGTGGCGCATATGTGCTACCTTAAATCCTCCTTCCCTTCCCAGCCCCACCCTCCCTAAACTTATATAATCTTGAGGACATAGATTGAGACCAGTATACGTTTGGGTTTGGTGATGGAAATATCGTATCTTTCACGTGTTAGGAGTGCCTTGACCATTGGTAGGTGCTCATCTTCTCCAACAATTGTGGATCGTAGCCTGGTGAGGGTTGTTCTGCTTTTTTCTTTAAGAAACCTTTGGGGCGAATTCCCTGGCTGTCCAGAGGTTAGGACTTGGTGCTTTCACTGCCGAGGCCCTGGGTTCAATCCCTGGTCGGGGAACTAAGATCCCACAAGTTGCATGGCATGGCGAAAAAAAAAACAAAACAAAAAAACGGGGTGGGGGCTTTCTGCCCATTGTCATTCCAACAAGAGAAAGCATCATGGCATCGGATACTTGCTGAGGCCACTGTTCTGTCCTGTATGGCGTTCTGTCTCTTTCTGGCCGTGTTTGTCAGGCCAGCTTTCCCGGACTTTGGAATGTCAGAGTAGGTTGACTCTAGGAACTGCCAGAGTCACCCCCAGCCTTCTGTGTTCTGCCTGCCAGTGCAGGAAGGGATTCCGACAGAGAGGAAGCAGTTATTTTTTATGACACCATCCTCAAAAGGATATGGTGGTATGGCCAAAACCTGGTGTCTCCCTCAGTGGCCTATCATGAGTCTGTCCAATGTGCATTTTTTTTTAACTTCTATTTTTATTTATTTATTATTATTATTTTCTTTTGTGGTACGCGGGCCTCTCACTGTCGTGGCCTCTCCCGTTGCGGAGCACAGGCTCCGGACGCACAGGCTCAGCAGCCATGGCTCATGGGCCCAGCCGCTCTGCGGCATGTGGGATCCTCCCGGACTGGGGCACGAACCCGCGTCCCCTGCATCGGCAGGCGGACTCTCAACCACTGCGCCACCAGGGAAGCCCCAATGTGAATTTATAGCAGCCCTTTTCGAGCTCTGTTTTCCTTCCCTGTGTTCCTTCTCCCCTACAAAACTGGGGAGGATACGTGTATTTAGCCACAGGGCCTATCTCGTGTACTTCTTCAACAATCCTCTAAAATAGGCTTGCTTATCTTTATTTTACAGCCAAAGACGTGGAGATGCAAAGAAGGTCAGCAAATTACCAAGATTATACATCCAACAAAGGACTCAGCTGGGAGGCAAACCCCAGCACGTGACCAAGCCCCTAGCAACTGCCCTGTTAGGGAGCCACCCCTTCCTTTTAGATCCTGTGGTGAATGGCCCAGGCCACCCAGTCCCTTCCAGGACTGAAGCACTCATTCCTCCAGCTGCTGGCAGTGTTGCGGGCTGATCCCCTCCGCCACCCACTTGCCTCAGGGCAGCACAGCTCTGCAGGGCCACCCCAGCTCCAGGTTCCCAGTGGGATCAGCTGAGGCTTTAGCGGCAACTGCACTGTGGTTCTGTTTCTCCTTCTGCCCACTCCTGTGGCCTTTACCCTTCTGAAGGTGTGATCTGGAGCACACTCTCCAGGAAACTTTCTTGTATAAATCTCTGTCTCAGGGTCTATTTATCAGGGAATCTAGCCTTCAGTGGGAGTACATTCAGTGGAAATGTCCAGATTCTAGACCCCCAGCCTTGAACGTGTAAGCCTGCATCCTGCTAACAGGACACGAGAATGGCTTGTGAGCCATGTGGCCTGGGTTAGACTCTTACACTCCAGCACTTACGCTGCAGGAAAATGGGGCGTGAGAGGACGGTCATGTCCCAGGTCTCAGGTGAGCCCTTGGGATGGGCCTCCACGTGAGTGTCCTTGGCTTTGTGCAGGAAAGAATTTAAGAGTGAGCTGTAGTAAAGTGAACGCAGGTTTATTTAGAGAGATACACATTCCATAGTCAGAATGCAGTCCATCTTAAAAGGTGAGAGCTGGTGTGGGAGTGGTTAGTTTTCATGGGCTGGGTAATTTTCTAGGCTAATAAGTGGGAGGATTATTCCAACTACTTTGGGGAAGGGGTGGGGATTCCCAGGAATTGGGCCACCACCCACTTTTTAGCCTTTCATGGTTGGCCTGGGAAGAAACTGTCATGGATCTGGTGGGTGTGACATTTAGCATATGCTCATGTATGACAGCAGGAGTATAATGAGACTCAAGGTCTACTGCAAGTCAAATCTTCTGCCACCTTGGGCCTAGTAGGTTCTAACCAGTATTTGCTTTATCCTTGATGTCATTCTTTTAAAGGTTGTGCCCTGCCCCCTTCCGTCCTGTCTCATTTACAGCAGCGTGATCTTGTAGATTGATTAACTTTCTCAGAACCTCAGTTTCGTTATTTGTAACCCAAGCATAATAATGGTATCTATGTCATCCACTGCGGCAATTGAGATAACAGGCCTTGTATTTAGAATAGAGGCTGGCACATGGTGAAAGGGCAGTAAATATTGGGCATCAGTAGTAGTGTCACTGGATGCAAATTTGTATGCCTGACACACAGTGAGGCCAAACAAACTGAAACAGAAGCGTTTGGAGAGAGGAAGGTTTATTGCAGGTCCAAGCAAGGAGAATGGGTGGCTCGTGCTCAGAAACACTGAATTCCCCCGTGGTTTTCAGGGAGTTTTTACTGGCAAAAGTTGGGGTGAGGGCTGCAGGGTGTGTGACTTTCTTCTGATTGGTTGGTGGTGAGGTAACAGGGTGGTATTCCAGGAATCTGGTGCTCAGCCTGAAGTTACCATCCTCCACCTGGATGGGATCCTTAGTTCCCACAGAAGACCTCAAAGATATTGTTATGTATATCCCTTGAGGAGGAACCAGGACCCTGATTTAATCTCTGCACTATTGTTTCTTGAGTGCTCCTCCTTTGTTTCTGCATTCCCTCCCTTCCCTGATTAGCAACTATTTGAATCTGCCCTTTGGTACTCAGGGAAGGTCTAGGAGGCTGAAGCCTTTTCCTAGAAACAAGAAACAAGGGACATGGAAAGGATTTGTGTAACTGAGTAGGACCCTATGGGGCCTTCCTAGGACAGACCCCTCCCCCGTATCCTCTGCTTTAGCTCCTCTCTGAAGTACATAGGTAATAGTATCTGATGCACATTTCCTGAGTTGGTTTACAGAAGTGAAAACCCCCCACCAAATGACCATGAGCATGTAGCCCCCAGCCTCCTGGAGCCTAAGAATTGATAATGTTAATCCCTGTGATACCGCCCTGTGACCTCACTATCAACCAGTCAGAGAATTGAGCACAAGCTGGTCACATACCCTGCAACCTCCCTCCCTCACCTGGCCTTTAAAAATGCTTTGCTGAAACCCTTCAGGGAGTTGGGGATTTTTGAGCACAAGCCACCTGTTCTTCTTGTATCAGCGCCTTACAATAAATGCTGTAGCTTCCTTCACCACCACCCGGTGTCAGAAGATTGGCTTTACCACGTGGGCAAGTTTGGTTCGGTAACATTTGTATCTGGGAGGGCCCCACAGGGTCCTGCTCGGTTTCAGTAGTAGACACTGCTGAAAACTCCTTCATTTCCCCCACTTCCTTGGCTTCCTTGAAATCACACTGTCCTTGCTCACCTACTTTTCTCAACATCTGTCCTCTGTTTGCTTTTCTGGCTTCTCTTCCTCCTCCTGCCTCTTCATCTGCCTGTTTAGGGTCTGTCCCTTCCCTGCTCCCTCTTCCCTTCTTTTTCCATGTTCTCTCCCTCCAGTCTCCTCTACTCTGCCAGAAAGTGGCCTGCAAGCCCTCCAGCGCAGTGAATAGCCCTTGAAGTGGGCTGCGTGTAGATTTTAAGTGATGCAGTTTTTAAGGAGGATGGGCAGACCTGTCATTTGCATGAGTAACCAGAGCATTTCCCATTTGGGCTGCTCCAAAATTCAGTCTGTCAAAGCTTGTGAATTACATTAGTGATATGGGTTTCAATTTATGCCCTTGAGTAAGGGCACCCGCCTGTTTTTTATAGGTGCTATTTGTCAAGGCTGATAGTACAGAGCAGGCAAGTGGAGGTGGAGAGAAGGGTAACTGCCATTTGAAGTTGTATGACAAGAGAAGGGTAAAGGGATTCTGCGAAAGTCCTGAAATAATAAGGACAATGAGCCATTGTTCTCAGGGCTTCATTTTTAGACTGTTTTGATGAGTGCTTTAAACCTCAGTTGTTTACATATGAATTACAAGATTCTAGGAAAGCATAAAACCCAAGAAAATTACAGGCAAGGAATCCTACTGATGGCCTGTGTTTTGTATTCACTTCATCTACAGCTAAATCAATGAAAACATATTTTGACTTCAAAGGTTAGAGTTAAAAAGTGTGGTTCTATGAGGAGAAGATGAAAGAGGAAGGGGGCACTGGGAGAGGAGATATACCACTGGAAAAGGCGAGGAGAGAGGGGAGGTGGAAACGAATATTTCTTAGTCATTACCCTGTACTCAGCACCAGACGTGTTTTCTCATTCAGTATCCAGAAAAATTCTGTAAGGAGAGAGTCTTACCCCATTTTACAGAGAAGGAAACAGGGGCTCAGACAAAGCCTTTTCCTCAGACCACACTCGGGATGGTCCGACCCTAACAGACCCCCTCCACCACCACCAAAGTCTAACTGGTTTAGGAGTAGGGCAGCCTGATGTCATGATTTTAAGGGCTTCAGTCAACTTCGGTTTCTGTCATCACCATGTGAAATGTAGGGACAGTGCTATGTGGTTACGGCTAAACAAGATATTCTTTAGTGTGCTCGGCCCCGGGCGTCCCCGGGAGTCCCGACCAGCAGGACAAATCCTTGTGAGTCCGAGGAGGAACCTGTAGGGGTTGAAAAGAGAAGAAGGGGCAGGAGACGCGAAAGAATGGAGGCAAGACAAAATCCTGATCAAGCCTCAAACCTTTATTGCTGCAGTAGCTGTATTTATACAGTACAGAGAAAGGGGGGCGGGATCCAGAATAAGGGAAGTACTTGGCAAATTATCATTGGTGCTGCGTGCGCGGGCTTTCGTTGGAAGCACGGGCTTTCGTTTTTAGGCGCGGGCTTTTATCTCATTAAGCAGGAAGAGAAGCAGGATGTCGGCCATCTTCTAATGGCGAAAACTTCTTGGCTCCCAACATCTCCTCCCTTTTTATTTCTTTTAAGGAGGTGGGCATTAACCGAGTGAGGGAGTAGTGACCTGAATCCTCCCGTGGACAATGTATGTGTGTCCACCATTGCTGGCTCTTGGTATCTTTTGGGGAGGAGAGGCAGAGCCAAGAATAATCTTAGATACTGAAGCCATAAACAATGTTTAGATACCAACCTCTTTCATAATTCAGGTATACTCACAGGGAATAACAGAGATTACCTTATGTATAAAGGTTTTCCCTTGTGCATGCTTTGCTGTCACACTCAACTCGGTACCCATACCCTCCCATCAAAGAGGGGGGTAGGCATGTCTCTGTCTCATGCCGCTCCAGTGGAGGGGCAGCCAGAATCATCTTTTGGTTCTGCTTCAGGTTAAATTCTGAGGCAAGTGTGGAGGGGGTTCAGCCTGGCTGACAACCAGCAAAGATGACAGGATCAGGGTCACAACGGATAGTCCTTGTTGTCTTTGTCGTCTTTTCAATGCCAAGAGGATCTCCATCTTTTTCTGAAAAGGAAAAGAAATACAATCTCAGGGAAAAGGGCCCTGGATAATTTTCATTATTTCATAGAATTTATAGGTTGAATAAGACGCTCGGGCAGCCAACGTCTGGGTGAGGGGAACTTGTCCAGATTTTTGAGGAACAAACCGAATCGCCCCTTGGTTCGGTTCCAAGGAAGGGGCCAGGGGCTGGCCCCGTGAAAAGTTTCCCTGTTTTTTGGCCAGTTATGTCCGTTTTTGAATAACATTCCGAAGACCAATGTTTGCCTCTTTTACAGCGAGGACAAACGGTGGTGGGAGGAGCTCGGGATTGATGTTGGGGTTGTTGTGGGTTAGCCTTTGATGACTGTCCTTGTCTATATAGTGGACAATCCCGGGCAAAGTGTCCAGGTTGTTTGCAATTATAGCAAGTTTTTTGTTGTTTGTCTAGGGCGGATGTGTCTTCAATAAAATCTTTTAGGGCGGCTCCTATTGCAAGACCAACAAAATGGGAGGGACCAATTCCGGAACACAATTTAATATAATCAGCAAGGCTACCACCACGATGAGCCCGAAGGGCAGCCTGGCAGGCCGGATTAGCATTTTCATAAGCTAAATGTTTAACAAAGGCGTTATCAGTTTCACTGTCGCCCACCAGACGTTCGGTGGCGTCCGTGAGGCGGCTAATAAACTCACAATAAGGCTCTTCTGGTCCCTGGCGAATTTTCGCCAAGGAAGTTGTGGCCGAACCCTTAGGCGGAAGGCGGCGCCAGGCCTTAAGGCCAGCATTTTGTATTTGAGCCAACAGACCAGGGGGAAAAGCAGCCTGAGCCTCATTGGAATCATAGGGGCTGCTTTAAGAATTGTTTCTCCGGTCTCAACAACCTTTTGGATATCGGGGTCAAAAAAATGACCCATAAGAATCTCTCTAATTAAATTCCAATATGAAAATGCAGTCACAGGTACTTTAGAAGGCCCAAAAGTCTTATAATAATCATTTAAACAATCTCCTACACGATTCCAACATTTTTTATCTATCGTCCCTTCTTGTGGGAACCATGGGCAAACATCAGACAAAAATATAAAAAAAAATCACGCAAATCTTTTTTTCTAGCCTTAATCTTTCGCATCTTGAGGGAATCCTCGATCCCCTGAAGAAAGAGTTCGTGGGAACTCAATTCCTGTCCCATTTTTAAGCTCCACTTACCTTACTCTCTACCGGTCACAACTGCCGAAGGGCGGCTAGTCCTCCGGGGACCTGATCGAGCCGCACTTTCGAGTTCACTCTCGCGGCGGCTCAGTGGGTGCCTGGCCAGGCGTTCGTAAGCGTGCTACCTCCGTTAGGATCCGTTCCTCGGGCCCCACGTTGGGCGCCAATTGTGCTCGGCCCCGGGCGTCCCCGGGAGTCCCGACCAGCAGGACAAATCCTTGTGAGTCCGAGGAGGAACCTGTAGGGGTTGAAAAGAGAAGAAGGGGCAGGAGACGCGAAAGAATGGAGGCAAGACAAAATCCTGATCAAGCCTCAAACCTTTATTGCTGCAGTAGCTGTATTTATACAGTACAGAGAAAGGGGGGCGGGATCCAGAATAAGGGAAGTACTTGGCAAATTATCATTGGTGCTGCGTGCGCGGGCTTTCGTTGGAAGCGTGGGCTTTCGTTTTTAGGCGCGGGCTTTTATCTCATTAAGCAGGAAGAGAAGCAGGATGTCGGCCATCTTCTAATGGCGAAAACTTCTTGGCTCCCAACACTTTAGTAGTGACCTTGATTTGTTTATAGCACAGACTAAACCAATGAGAGTCTTATGATGAATTCTTACCCCATCTCTCTCTAGTCCAGCACCCATTCCCTTCATACACGCACACACACACACACACACACACACACACCATGCACACGCCCCTCTTAGGTCAGAAGAGCCTTTGGGAGAGCCTCAGTTCTGTTCATTCTCATACTATCTATGGTTCAATCCACTGTAGCCAAACCTGCTTTCAATCTACTTTCTGAACTTAGGAAATTCCAGAGGTGGTGGCTTCATAACATCTGGGTCCTAAGATAAGGCCTTGCATTGGCCAACCAGTGAAATCCTTTCATCACATGTGTGTGAAAAATTCTTGCTTAGATGAGGAACCACACCAAACGATTTCTTATTTGATGCCCTGTTGTGATTGCTGCAAAGACAGGAAAAAAAGGAGAAATTATTTTGAAGAGAGAGTTTAAGAAAGAAAGAAAGATGTTTTCTTTCATCTGTGCTTGATTTAAAGAAGTATTTTTTAGCAGTTGAAATTTGATATTTGTGGTTTTGAAGAATAAAATTCCCAAGCCTTTATGTTGGTCTTTTATGGGCCCCTGACCTGGCTGCCGTCCCACAGTCTGTTAGGCTGAGCACGACCAGAAGAACTCTTGACATTGGCAGTTGAAAGGAACATATTAGCTGATAAACAACCGCCACCGTCTCACAACAAACATCTCAAAAGTTAAGTACTTTTAAAGTGGAGTGTGTGTTAGGATCTATGCCTGCCTCATTGCAGTGTTGCAAGGAATGATGCTGGGTTTCCATGAATCTTAGGTTTGAGAGGTCTTTCCAAGATTCTTCTTGGTTGCCTAGAGTCCAAGGGATTCCAAAGGTCAAAGAAAGCCATCTGGGCTTCCCTGGTGGTGCAGTGGTTGAGAGTCCGCCTGCTGATGCAGGGGACACGGGTTCGTGCCCCGGTCCGGGAAGATCACACATGCCGCGGAGCGGCTGGGCCCGTGAGCCATGGCCGCTGAGCCTGCGGGTCCGGAACCTGTGCTCTGCAATGGGAGAGGCCACAACAGTGAGAGGCCTGCGTACCGCAAAAAAAAAAAAAAAAAAAAAAAAAAAGCCATCTTAGAGAACATATGAGCACAGACCATGAGCCCAAAGCATCAATTTTGCTTTCTCCCTTTATTCCTGCCCGTGAAACATTTCCCAATTATTTTTCCATGTTGTTCTTAAGCAAGTAGGTCTTCCTGCTTTACTGCCTAGACTTTCTAAATAAGGGGTTGACCCACTCGCTTCAGAAATAAAATGTTCACAGGACTCCCCCATATGGAAATCCACCTGCAAGAATAAAGTTTGTGTCACTGCCTCAGGTCCAGAAACCCATGTCCCTTTCTTGCAAGTGGTTCTATCCAACTGGCCCTTCCCTTCCCTTCCCAGCTCACACCCTCCCAGTTCCTGATCTAAAAGCACTTAATGAGGGTGCTAATTAGAACCTGATCGGGTTGCTAATGAAGTAGTTGACAGCCCAGATCAATTAAAAAGGGAGAAAGCAGCCCTGGCCTTTGGTTTGTAGCCTCTCCAGGAGATGACGTTATCTTTTTAATTGCTTTGAAATAGGCTTGGCTGAACCAATCAGCCTCTGTCATTGCCGCTTGGCTCCTGGTCACGTTGCCTGTGCCAGTAAGAGGCTGCACTGCAGCGGGAGGGAAGCTTTGGACTTTGGAAAGGAAGGTTTCCCCTTTCTCTGTGCTTGAAACTTTATAAACCTTACACTTCTAAGGGGATTCCTCTGCCTAACTACCCCCACCCCTGACCACCGACCTTCTGAGATAGCATTATAAATCCCAGCTAATCTGAATCGCCATGTAACCAGCACATCCCCCATAGTGTGTATATATATATATATATATATATATATATATATATACATACCTGAAAAAGTAACAGTGAGAATTGAAAGCAGAGGACTGTTTTTTTTTTTTTTTTTTTTTTTTTTTGCGGTTCGCGGGCCTCTCACTGTTGTGGCCTCTCCCGTTGCGGAGCACAGGCTCCGGACGCGCAGGCTCAGCGGCCATGGCTCACGGGCCCAGCCGCTCCGCGGCATGTGGGATCTTCCCGGACTGGGGCACGAACCCGTGTCCCCTGCATCAGCAGGCGGACTCTCAACCACTGCGCCACCAGGGAAGCCCAGCAGAGGACTGTTTTAAACAAATATTTCTTTTTTTTTTTTCTACTAACCTGGATACTGGACTCCAGACACAGTTCTCTAGAGTTTTGATGATGATTTTTGGTAGAAATAGCAGCAGTGGGTGAACTCTGACATAGTAGGCATGACTCAGTAGACAATAAAGTTGGTTTCCGGGTTGCAGTCATCTCACACAATGTGTGAGGGATCCTGTGAAGCCAGGTTTGCAAATAGGACAGAAGGGCCTGATGATGGGAAGCAGACCATGAGTTAAGGGAGAGGGGACAGCTAGAGGATGGGGCGTGGGGCTCTGAGGGCAGGGTGTGCTTACACTGAAGAAGGAGGAGATATATCAATACAAGTGGTTTAACAAAATAGTTTTTAGAAATATATATTGAGGGCTTCCCTGGTGGTGCAGTGGTTGGGAGTCCGCCTGCTGATGCAGGGGACGCAGGTTCGTGCCCCGGTCCGGGAGGATCCCGCATGCCGCAGAGTGGCTGGGCCCGTGAGCCATGGCCACTGAGCCTGCGCGTCCGGAGCCTGTGCTCTGCAGCGGGAGGGGCCACAGTGGTGAGAGGCCCGCGTACCGCAAAAAAAATAAAATAAAATAACATATATATATATATATATATATAGAGAGAGAGAGAGAGAGAGAGAGAGAGAGAGAGAGAGCGCGAGCACCTACGAGCACCTACCATGTGCCAGGCACCATGGTGAGTACAGGTTATAGAGCACTGAAGGAAACATGACTCTTTGGAGGACAGACGATAAACAAATGATTATAAATATAGTGTGTAAAGTGCTGCAAAAGATAGATTCTGAGCACTCTAGGCAAGCCCTATATGGACACTGCAGACTTCGCTGAGGAAGGAAGTTTAAGCTGAGGTGGGAAGGTCAGGTAGGAGAGGGCTGGGCAGAGGGGCCAGAACAGAGTGCCCATTGCAGGAATAGCACACGGGAAGGGGGAGGGAGAGAGGGAGAGAGAGCAGGTTTCGTCCTAGGACCCAAGAAAAGTCCCGCATGTTGGAGCAGAGAGACGAAAGGAAGGATTTCATGAGTTGGGGCTGGAGCAGTGCCCAGTCATTCACAGCTTTTTAAGTCACACGAAGGATTTGGGACTGGAAGGAAGACATTGAAAGGTTTTAAGCAGGGGATTCTTATGATCAGATTGTATTCTTGAAATATCCCAGCAGCTGTGTGGGGAACTGAACATAAGGAGTCCAGATGGGAAGCAGGGGTATCATCGGGGTTTCTACGGTGGTCCAAATGAAAGTCAGTAGTGGCCTGAACTAGGATGCTGACAGAGGGGATGCGAGAGGTGAGTACACTTGAGAGACCTTTAGAAGATGGAATGAACAAGAATTGCTGGTTAATTGGACGTTGGGAGTGAAGAAGAAGGGGTAGTCAAGAATGATTCCTAAAGGTATGCTTGAGCAGTGGATTTATAGTGGGGCTATTTACTGAGATTAGGAGTTGGGGGGAGCGAGTAGAACCGGGGCTGTGGATGGGGCAATTATAACGCAAGTCTTAGCCATATTTAGTCTGAGGCATTGAATGGTGATGTTGAGAAGGGCATTGGGATTGGTGGGTTTGGAGCCTGGGTGAGCTGGAGAAGTGGGCATCCTCGGCCAACAGTAGACAAATTTGTGGTGTTCCATGAAATTCCCTCGTGGGGTGGCAAGTCCCTCCTCCCAGAGGAAGCTCAAACCAAAGCTGAGCCCAGAGGAATTCTACCATCTAATGGTCTCTTAGAAAAGGAAGAGTCGGGAATCTGCCAAGACAACTAAGAAGAAGCTGTCAGAGACGGGGGGACCCAGAGTGGACCTTGTTGTGACGGTTTTTGTGTTCAAGGCTTTCTACAAGGAAATCACTGTGGATGGAGAGCCACTCAGGCCTGAGAGCACTGCTTTCCAAAAACATTTAAGCAGCAGAACCCCCGAAAGTGAAATCTTACATAGGTGACCCCTGGAAAGGTGGAGGCTGGGCTTGAGGCCCTGCTCACTCCTCTTGTCACGCCCGCCCCCCCACCTCTGAACCCCAAGGCTCTGAGGAAGACTGTTGGAACAGCCCTGCCCTAGAAGATACTCACTTGGCCCAGTGAGCTTAGGGCGACTCCCAGCAGCAGCATCTTGGACCCTCCTGAGGCTGAGCACCGCATCACCCAATGAACCAACCAATTGCTCCCCGGAGCTTACAGAAATCTGACCTCCGCTTTACTCCAGGTTAGAAGGTATCTAGGAGCCGATTACCAGACACCTCGCCTTCTCCCCGCATTCAATAAGTGCCTCTTAAGCCTTTGAAACCCAGCTTAGACGTCATTAACTTCCTGAACCCTCCTAGGCCCCCAATTAACGCATATATGTGGAATCTAGAAAAATGGTACAGATGAACCTATGTGCAGGGCAGGAATAGAGACGCAGACGTAGAGAACGGACATGTGGATGTTGGGGGGAAGGGGAGGGTGGGACGAACTGGGAGATTAGGACTGACATATAGACGCTCCCCTGTGTAAAATAGATAGGGGGAACATGCTGTACAGCACAGGGAGCTCAGTTCAGTGCTCTGTGATGACCTAGATGGGGGTGGGGGGTTGGGAGGGTGGGGCCGTGGCGGGGGAGTGGGCTGGCAGGGAGGTCCAAGGGGGAGGGAATATATGTATAGCTGATTCACTACACTGTACAGTGGAAACTAACACAACCTTGTAAAGCAGCTATATGCAGATAAGAAAAATAAAAGAGCGGATCCTGCCTGTCCTGTGCTGCTTTTTGCTGCACCCGTATCACAGACTACTTGGATTATTTGTTTATACACACTCCCCTCCTGGCAGACTTCGAGTTTCTCTAGGGCAGAGGTCAAGACTTTACACCTCCAAGCCAGGATAGTGCCTGGTACAGTGTGGGTGTGGAATAAATGTTTGCTCAGTTGGATTCAATTACACTGAATTAAACTTGAAAGGGCCCTCAGACAGTCTACAGTCCTTCCTTCTTGTATATAAAGGTGAGGATAAGCTCCAGCTTGTTACCAGCAGAGCTGGTTCTCAAATCCAGAATCCTGATTTCCAGTCCAGTGTTCTTAGGATCCTTTCTTGGGTGCCCAAGAGTTAACAGCACTGAATAAATATGTACATTTTGGAGGCAGATCTCCCTCGTTTGCCAGCTGTAGGCGACTCTAGCTGGTTTAAATGGTGCTATCACAGTATCACCCACTAGGCCCAGGCGTAAAGTGACTTTCTTTGGAGTCATTTTTCGTAAGTAGAAGTGTGACTGTCTCTCCTACTTGCCCTCACCACCTGTCATGGTTCTGGCTCCTTCACAGATTTCCTGTCACTTGGAATGCTTACCTTCAAAAAAAAGGGCCACTTCTCACATTTGCTAGTAGAAACGCTTTGTTTGTTTGTTTTTAATCTCCTCCTACGGGATTTGGCCCAAATATAGTTCCAATAGAAAGGCTCTGGTGCTTTCTGTGTGTGGACAAGGGTTAGGAAATTCCTTGGAGAAAATATAAAATCGGACTCTCTTCCTTGGAGACAGAGTAACGGTTCTTTTTTGGAAGACCAGTTGAAGAGCGGTTCTCAAGAGGCATCCTTGAGTATAAAAGTTGCAAACACTTGTCTCTCACTGTTAGTGGTGGCAGTGCTGTGACCCAGCCCCACCCCCAATTTAGGAGGACTAGGCTGAAGGGTCTGAGAACCTAGCTGTTCACCTCTCTCTCCCATTTATCATTTACCTGGGTCAGTTTTTTCCCCTTAGAGCGCACTTCTCACACTCTGCCACCTCCCAGCTTTGGGCTAAGAATTATTGTCAACCTACCAATTTTGTTGGGAAGTAAAGGCAGTGGAAAGAAAGAACAAAAGCTCAGGACTTACTCCCATGTTCAAACCCCAGCTTTACTGCTTACCGGTGTGCAATCTGTCCCTTCACCTCTGTGGGCCTCAGTTTCCTTATCTGTAGAATGGGACTGATAATGATACCGAGCAGGGCCCTGTGGAGCTCCTGGGCACAAAAGACTTTCTGTGTCCCCCCTTTCTTTGATTACAGGAAATAGGCTTCATTCAGCCTCCGTGACCTTCCCTGAGTTCCAGTGGGCAGATTCAAGCAGTTGTTAATTAGGGAAGGGAGGGGATGTGAGACAAGGGAGAAACAACCAGTCTAGAGAAACAAAAGTGCAGCCTTGGGCAGGGTCCTGGTTCCCCATCAATGGATACACACAACAGTATCTTTGAGCTGTTTTGCAGATACTGAAACCCCCACCAGGTGGGAGAAGTTAACGGTTAACCATGGCCCGCTGACCACAAGCACGGTGGACCCCAGACCGGTTGGAACCAGAAGGTTGATGATGCTGACTCCCACTCACGTCACCACCAACCAATCAGAAGAATGTCCAAGAACTGATCAGGCCCTCTTTGAACCATTACTATAAAACTTCTCACTACCCTCTCCAAGTTGGGACTCACGGTTTTGAGGGCATTAGTCCACTATGGCCCCCTTTGCCTGGCCAAGCGATAAAGCTATTCTTTTCTACTTCACCCAAAACTCTGTCTCCGAGATTTAATTTGGTGTCAGGGTACGGAGGCTGGATTCGGCTTCAGTGGTGCCTCCCCAGGAGGGTACTGTTGAGGACTGGAAAAATGTCTGTAAAGCCCCCCAGCCGAGTGCTTGGCCCATGGGGTCACCTAAGCAACAGTTGTTGTTAATAAACCACATTTTTTTTTCAGGTAAAATCATTAGTTTTACCTGCCTTAATCCTGGTTGCCCACCTGAAGCAGTTATGATTGGTTATGATTGATCCCTCTACTCACCATTTTCACGGAACCGAGGGCCTGGTGCAGTAAAAGCTTTGCTGCTCTAATTACTGTTGTCGTTTACTTCACCATTGCGGTGCTTATTGATGGAACGTCTCTTTTAAAGATAGATTCTTGCAGGATAAATAGTTACATGTAACTGAATGCATACAAAGAATGAAGCCCAGATTGCTTTCTGTGTTTTGCCTGTTTTGTGTTTGAAAAATATGAATTTATCTGTCAAAATAAAAAGATAAAGTGTTTAACCAGTGGGGACACTTGGACTACTTGAGTCCGGCTTCTGCAGCTACTCAGGGTATCCTTGGCAACTGGTTAGGCGAGAGCTGAGCTTCCCAGAGCTCGGCTCTCAGATGGAGGACGCACAAAGGTTATACTTTCAAAGCTCTTTGTGTCTGTCAGCTAGTGTCTGTAGGCAATATATGGTTTTTAGAGAGCCTGTTGAATTACAAGCAAGATGTGGGTGGCCAGATTCTTTCCCTTGAATAGAAATAGCATAGTCTTTACACTAATGTCTGATTTTAATTTAATAGCTCTCTGGTTAAGAGGTACCATATAACATTATCTTAACTCTAGTTTAAGAGAGACCTGAAGGGTTACTCTTTCTTTGTATCTTTATACCGGAATCCATCACTTCTCTGTTCACAGGCTCTCCCTGAAAGCCTTAGTGGGCCATTTGTAACGTCGAATCCAACGACTGGATTCTCTTGACTTTTCTTGCAGTATTGGGTATTTGCTGGAAGCTGTTTTAGTACAAACTAGTTGTACCTAAGAGTATACCCCAAGGAAATCATTAGGAACACCCAAAAGAAGCTGAAGAAATTTATCTCAGCGTCACTCACCGTAGGAAAACATTGGAAACACCTAAGATGTCCAGCAACGAGGACGTGGTTGACGAGGTTAGAAGACACCATAAGAGGGAGTTTTATAGAGCCATTCCGAGTGGCCTTTAGGGAAACTTGTTTGTTTTTTTAGATAATGAGGAGATTCTTTTTTTAAAAAATAAATTTATTTATTTACTTTTGGCTACGTTGGGTCTTTGTTGCTGCACGCGGGCTTTCTCTAGTTGCGGTGAGCGGGGGCTACTCTTCATTGCAGTGCGCAGGCTTCTCATTGCAGTGGCTTCTCTTGTTACGGAGCATGGGCTCTAGGCACGCAGGCTTCCGTAGTTGTGGCGCACGAGCTCAGTAGTTGTGGCTCACAGGCTTAGCTGCTCCACGTCGTGTGGGATCTTCCAGGACCAGGGCTCGAACCCGCATCCCCTGCATTGGCAGGCGGATTCTTAACCACTGCGCCACCAGGGAAGTCCCTATGGAAAATTTTTAATGGAAGACATAGGAAAATGTTTATGATATAGTTAACGCAGGACATAAAAATTGTATGTTGAGCCCGATCTTGACTTAAATTTGAGAAGATATATAGATGAAGACTGAAAGGAAATGGTCCAAGTGGATGATTGTACCAAAGTTGTTCCTTGGGAGTGGGACTATAAGTGATTTTTATTTTATTCTTTATATTTTCCCATATTTTCCAATTTTTCACAGTACATACTAATAACTTCAATTTAGGTAGAAATGTTACTTAGCAAAAGTAAATGCAAAACCTCATAGGTCCAGGGAGGTGATCCTGGTAGAACCTTTAAATTAGAAATTGGTAAGAAGAGAAATCAGCTGGATATTAATGTTTAGCACTAAGATAACATTTCATGGGAGACTTTTAAGGTGTATTATAGCACCTGAGCTCATTTTCATGCCATCCCTGTGTGGTAGGCGATAGGAATTGTAATAATTTTGTGGATGGGAAAAAAAAAAAAAAAAACCAGGCACAGAATGAACACTGTATTTTGCTTCTACTGATGTTTTTAAGCTGTGAAATTTGGGCCCACATAAGGACATATTGCCACTGTTCCTCATTCATACACACACAGACATTTAGGATTGGCAGGAACCGTAGAAATAGCATGTTCTCCGCTACTTCGCAAAGAGGAAACTGAGGGGAAACACTGAGTTAGCCTAGTATTTGGAAAGATCATTCCCGTGCCTACTTGTTCAGTATGGAGGATCTTCCAAAGGAGATTTTTGCTTTAATATATAACAGTATTCTTGCTGAGAACCTTCAAAAGAAAAAGGAGGGACACTGAATGATTACAGAAGTAGACTGGAGATGGGGCAAGTAGGAAGGCTACTGGCAGCCGGAGAAAGTAGGCCTGACTCCTGGATTCCCCACTGGGTCAGTGTCTCTGGGGCTCTTCTCATCCCCTTGTAACAGTCAGACTATCACAGCTCCTCCTCAGTGGCCCTCCAGTCTCCTGCCACTGGTGTCTCCAGAACACTGGCCCATCTATGGTAACTCTTATATTTGAGATTAAGGTTATGTTCCCCTTAGAGTGATAACAGAATTCTAAGCTTCTCTCCATCCCAGTTTTCTGATGTAGTTTTAAAAGGTGGTCACAGTCCAGATTCAGAGAAGGCAAATACACATATTCCCCAACAGTTACCATCTCTGGTGTTTTTTATCAGTGCTTAACTGAAGATGAACTTTTCCCATGCATCCAGGAGTTTGAGGAAATTCCAGAAAAGGCAAATGTTCATGTGAAGATGGAACTTTTGGAGTTTAATAGGTATGTGGGTTTGAATGGAGGTTCTCTCTTTGGCTAATTGACCCTCAGTTTCTTCAAAGTGTAGAAAGAAGGTAATCAGAATAGCATAATAGTGCTAGGTTAGTCAGGATAGGGTGTGCTGTGCTGCAGTAACAAGTAAATCTGGAAATATCAGTGGTTTAGTACAGCAAAAATTGAGATTTTGCTCATGTAAAATCTGATGTGCATTACCAAGTCCCAACTCAACCTGGTGACTCTGGAATGCAGGTGCTGTCCATCCAGTGTTGCCACCCTCTAACAGGTGGCCTCTAGGGTCACGAGTTGGGGAAGCAAGAGCTAAAGGGTCATGCACTGTCTCTTAAATGTTGTTCTGGAAATGACATGTCACTTCCTCTCATATTTCATTGACTCCAACTAGCCATATGGCCTTGTCTACCTGCAAGGGGATTGGATATTTAGGAGAAAACTTGGGCCACTGAGTGTGCAGTAAATGTTTCTGCCAGCTTACTGACATTAATTGAGCCCTTCCTATGTGTCAGGCGCTTTTATAAATGCTTTACACTCTGATCCCATTTAGCCTTAAGCCTTATGAAGTAGTTACTAATATCTCCATTGTACAGATGTACACTGAGCCACTGAGAGGTTAGGCTACTTGCCAAAGTATCACAGCTAGTAAGTGATGGAGCCAGGATTTAACACCAAATAGTCTGACTCCAGGGCCTGACTTCTTCACCTCTATGCTTATTGCCTCCCTAAGAATATCTCTCCTGGAGGGGTTTCTGTAAAATTATAGGCAATGTAAATAAAACACCTGGCATGCGATGTCTGACATGTAATAGTTCCTCACATGAGACAACTCTTTCTTTTCTATTAGCATTGTTGTTATTGGCTACCTCAAATACTTTCTGAGTCAAGACAGAGTAAAATTATATGATTATGTGATAGAGCTTTATTAAAAGGTATCTCTTTTGTTGCAGCACGTGGGGCTGTAAGGAATGCTTTAATATAACCTTGCAGAGAAGTATCAAGTAATTACCATCATATGGAAGTATTTTAGCAAGTCATGTCCATTCTTACTCTGTCATGGCATGAAAGCAAAGTCTATATTTTAATTACTGGCCTGCCATGTCTCATTACTGGAATCTGCAAGGCTGCTCTGAGCAAAATGTAAGGACACAACAGTAGTTTATCTTGTATTCGTTTTAATTAAACATTAGCACTGATCCTGACTTGTTCTCCGGGTAGTTAGAGCAAAAACACTGTGCTGTAAAGTGATTTCTGAACCTCTTTGTGAAGCCAGCAATATATTTGGTGTTGAAGTGACTCCCCTGCCTCTTTCCTGCCAGGAGTTGATTGATAGCACTCCTGCCCTTTCTCAGGTAGCCTCAGACAGCCTGAGGTATGGGCCAGTGAGCAGGCAGCACGACCCCGAGGAAAGGAACTGTTTTGAATTCTCTAGATTTGCATAGACCAGCAAAGGATATCACTGAGTCTGTAGAAGGACTGGAGCAATCAATGGTGCAAATAAACGTGTGTGACTCTGGTGGTTGGTGACATTCCTCCCCAGTGGGGGATGGAAGGCAGAATCTTGGTACTTGAGAACTATTTCTAATTCTCCCCTCCCACTGGGAGTTGAGGGATGGCTCCTTTTTATTCCTTACCTCTCTCAGAAGCCCAATTTCTGCCATAGACCACCGACCATTGTCTCTGACAAAAGAAGATGCACTCCTAGGAATCTCTCACTCATTCAACTGTGGACGGTGAGGTGCTCTGCTCAGCAATGGGCCAGGATAGAAAGAGAAAGAGACACACTGCCCCAGCTCTATCACACACAGATACATAAACAATAAACTAAGCGAATTAGAACTTCAAAAGTGCTAAATAGAGATACCCAGGGGAGTGCAGAGGATAGGGTAATTAACTCCAAGATCCGTTTATGGGATCACTAAATCACATATGTGGATACCTGAGAGTCCTTTTCTACTAATCAGAACCCACAGGTATTACTGTTTCTAAGGACTAAATAGGTCATGATAGGTAACGTAATTCCCCAGTATCATTTTAGCTTTCAGTGATTATCATTCCGAAGGATCTTCGGGTTAGGTATTGAGACTTTTGGCATTTTGGAAATAATGTCAGCCAGATATTGGATACATTTTGGCAAGTCTTTAAAAAAGGGTATTCTGCAAAATAGCATGTATTCTGTGGTTACGACTATACAAAAATACCTATATATCTGTCCAGCATCCAGACGGTAATATGCATGGTGAAGAGTGTTGTTTTTTGTTCTTTTTCATTTGGCTGTGCTGGGTCTTAGTTGAAGCATGCAGGATCTTCGCAGCCACGTGTGGGATTCTTTAGTTGTGGCATGTGAGACCTTTAGTTGCAGCATGCAGGATCTTTTAGCTGTGGCACGCGGGATCCTTTAGTTGCGGCAAGCGGGCTCTTTTAGCTGCAGCGTGCAGGATCTAGTTCCCTGACCAGGGAGCGACCCCGGGCCCCCTGCATTGGGAGCATGGAATCTTAACCACTAGACCACCAGGGAAGTCCCAGGAACAGTCACACTTAATGGAAATTCTGGCCTTTGGGCAGAGAACTTGAAAGGGGTTTTAAAACAGAAACACATTTTTAGGGAAATACAGGAAGCTTTTTAGAAGTCAGTAGATCCGGGTCTAATTAGGGGTCTGCTATTGATATTTTTCAAACATCAGAGCAAAACTAAGAACATTCTAAATGTAAGAAAGAAGAATTCCCCCATAACACACAAATGCCACAAACCAAACCATCTTGTGATTTGTTCCTTGTACTGTAATATTGGCTCACACATATACACAACATTTAACACAGCTTTAGATACATTTATACAGTTTTCTTCCCACAGAAGACTATAAGTATTTTAACTTATACTGTACAACATTGTTTCAAGTATTCAGAGAAGGATTTACTGACTACATTTTAAAACCTGGCTACTCTGGTATCCTTGCTGACACACGATTTGACCTTGTCTTAAAAAAAAAATAATGTCGAGATTGTAGCTGAAAAGAGAAATGTCAGTCTTGTCATCTTTGACTTGAACGGACGTGAGGAAACGCGCCGGTCACAGGTGACCTGGACCGCCACCACTCGGGGACACCATGGCAGGGCTTCTGTGGCAGAGGGTACTTGGCCTAAGGTTCTTCCTAACACGTCTGAGCCTTTAATTTGTGAGGCTGACATTCTAGAAAGCTCAGCCGCAAATGGAGATCCAGCACAGAGCCCGCGCCAGAATCCTCTGGTGTCTTGTCCTGGTGAAAACAGGGTACGTGTTGGCAACACAGGCAATGCTGTGAGGTTCACAGTGCAGCCTCTAGGAGCCTGCCTGGCCTGTCCAACCTTAGCCTGAACTTCACCGTTTACACCACGTCGCTTTTTGAAACGTAAGCTCCTGACCATTCCCTGTTCTGCTCTGATTCAACCTGCAGAGCCAGATCTCTCCATCTCCGTCTGGCCCTGGAAGAGCGGCCTGCACCCTCGCCTTTGCCGCGCTGGGCCAACTGGAACCGCCGAACAGACACCCACCGGATTGCCGCAGATCCCGGCCAGCGGCAGTTGGAGGCACGGCGCCATCTAGTGGAGAAACAAAATCCCCCATTGCTTTTTTTTTTTTTAATTAGCAGAGCATCCTTGAAGCAGACCAAAAAGAATCAGCGGCCCTCATTTGATACCAAAGGTGCTTGAGAACCAGAGAAGGAAATGGATTTCCCGAATGTCACACAGCCGGCTAGTGGCTGCATCAACACTACAGAACCTCATCATTGGAGCCTTGGTTCAGCATTCTTTGCACTATCCCGCAGTAAAGAAACCAGAAGATAAGACGGCTTCTCGTTTCTGTTGAGCATTTCAGACCTCTTCCGAGGTGGAGGTGAACTCATGCGGCGGCCAGTGTCTGAAGAGAAGGCTCACTGATGTATTGTCCCGCAGCATGCCTCGGCTGGACTGCCCGTGATGGGTGCAAGGCCGGAGCAAATCCAGTTGTCTGCCTTGCTCCCCTCCCCCACAGAGCTGCCGGAAAACTCAGCACACGATCAGACCACATCCATTGCACTGGGTTACTGAGCAGAAGATGCCACAGGTCACCTGTGCCCGGAGGGGAGCGAAGAGAAAGAGCGTGTGGGCTGCCAGCCCCAGGCTTCCCCAGCCCTTTTTCCTTTTTCCTTTTTTTTTGGAGCATTTTTTGCACCTTCGTGGTGGTCCCCAGGTGCTTCCTGGTCCTTCCAGGTCCCCAGATCCCGGAGGAGGGATGCGAGTGGGAGGGGGTGTGGCACCCCTGTTTCTTGCATTCTGGAGACTGCTGTCAGGAATTGCGCGGCATGTGGGCTCCTCAGCCAGTCTACAGCCAAAAGGCAACCAGACTGGGTAGATCGTGGAGAGGAAAATGCACGCTGCATTATTCAGTGTCAGTTTGAGGGGTGGAGGGAAAGGTGAAAGCCGTTGCCTAACTTCATTCCCTCGAAATAAAATCCTAAATGTTGACTTGAAACATATGGCTGTGCTTTGGGAGAAATCTTTAAGTCTAGTTTCTCGTGGATGCCCTAAAATAGCCAAAGAATTTCTTCGTTGCATTCTCTTTCTTCAGAGTCTGGGCCTTCCCTTGACTCCTAGACCATCATTTCAGCAGGAAGGATGATCCCATCTTGCTTTAAATCCAAGGTCACTGGCAGCTATTAAGTTGTCAATGTGAGTATGAAGGGCGTGCTATTAACCTTGGTGCTCCCTCCTTTCATTTAATGTCTTTTAAGCTGATTAGAGGAAGGGGAAGTTTTCATTTGTTTTTCTAACCCAGGGAATCTGACTTAGGGACTTTTGTGGACTGGAATATCCCGAACTGGCCAAGATTGATAAAACCTTCAGTGCCCAGGGCCCCGGCTGAGTCACGGTGCAGCATCACATGGCCTGTTTACTCCGGGTGACGACAGAACTCTGGCTGAGGCTGCACTGCAGCCCCCGAGCAGAAAGCCCAGCCCCAGGCAAGGTCCTGCTTCCAGCTGCCTCACATCTCCTCCCCAGCCTCACTGCCCTGCTCCCCAAAAGTCATCCCTCTCCAAAGTGTGTGGTTAAACCTGGGCTTCGTGGCTGTGTCCAGGAGTCTGCTGACAGTCCTGCTTTTCAGCCCAACGCATCCCTGGGAAAGGGGCTATAAAGAGTATTTTTGTGATGTAGATATTTCCCACAGGGACACCGTTATAATCAGGGCACCTCTCTAACCGGAGACCTGGCACCACACGAATCCCCATGATAGCCAGCAGCGGGTCATAAAAGCCGATATGTCCCCAGGCCTCTGTAATCATCTCTCAGAAGAAAGTCTCTGACAAGCCCTTTGCTCTGGATTCTGGCGGGGCTCTCAGCTCGTTACTCAGTGTTCCTGAGCTGAGTCGTCCCTCCCCAGCAGCACAGGCCGGGGCCTCATCCCCCCCTCTCCTGGCTTCGATCTTCATCCCCTAGTTGTTCCACACTGGCCGGCGCTTCTCCTTTCCTCACCAAATGCCTTTAACTAAAAGACATTAGAGCGGTTCACAATGTCCTATGCCCTCCTTCCCTACAGCTCCGTAACCCGCGTGACATAACCCACGCTGTGACGAGCAGCCCCCCAGATCGTCCTAACAGCCCCCCTCCCCAAGTTATTGAACCTGAACTGTGATTACATGTACAGAAACCCCCTATGTAATGCACTTACAGGTCTAAAACAGCCAGAAAATACACCCGATCCATTAGGCTTTATGAGAAAAAGGTACATAAATAGGGCATTCATTTATTCCAAAGATATTTATTGCCTCCTTTCTATGTGCCAGACACTTTCCAAGGCACTCGGATGTAGCTGTGAATAAAACAGATAAAAACCCGAAAATGGCTTGAGAGGGGAAGGCATAATGGCATTTGTCTAATGACCGGAAAGACCATTGGCTTGGGAATCAGGAAGTCTGAGGAGCCGGTCCAGATGCTCCCACTAACCGGCTAAGGCACTTCTCCGTCTCTGATCCAGACTCCTCACCGGAGTCCTTCTCTGTGACCATCTAAGGGCACTTTGATTTGTGAGCCTCCTTCTACTGTGGAGTCTTTGGCTTCCCAACCAAGAGAGCAGAGCTCCCCTGCCTCTCCCTAAGTGGGGCATCATTCACGCCAGCTCCCCACTCTGCCCTCGCAATTCTTTTCTGCTTTGACTATTCTTTGGTCTTAAGAAAAAGAGAAAAGAGAGCACTTCTCTACCGGGTTACCCTGCCTGCCTTCCCGCCTTATCCTCCCCGGTAGCCTCCCTTCTCCGTTTTCCTGTGGTCACAAATATTTTCCAAGAGCGCTCAAATGACCCCTTCTTCAAAGATGGTTGTTGCAGGAGGCCGCCTCTTTGGGGTCACGGTGATGGCTTCGGGGCCATCTGTTCCCCTGGGCACCTCAGGGAGGCCAGCGGACAGATTCCAGGGCGGGATTCTGCACAGTTGGTGCAACAGAACCACTGGAAACCAATTAACAGGCTGAAAACCAGAGAAAGGACGGTGGCCAAAGAACAGGCACCCCGTGGTAAACAATTACCAGTGTGGGCAGGGACAGCTATGTAGGTCAGCTCCCAGTCAGGAAATAGTTTTACAAGAGCAAAGTGCCAATCCCTTCTGGAAGCAGAATCTAGGTAAAGGTTTGCTTTCTATCTTTGGGCAGATGACCACCTGGTTGCCCTGCAACTCCCCTTGGTTTCAGAGACATCTGGCCTTGGCTTCTACCTCCCTGCCAAAAGCAAGTGGCTCCGCTCCCTTCTAACCTTGACCTTCTGGAGGACAGTCACGAGAGCGAGTGCTACCTCCTGCTTTATGAACCAGGTCCGGACAGGGCGCCTGTATTGCACTCGCACCTTCTGAGGACACTGGATGTTTTCTGGCACAGATGTAGGAGATGCTTTCTCATTTGTTTTTGAGCGCCCACGCTCACCCTTGTAAAGATTTGTCAGTTTCAGATGACTATTTGGGGAGCTCAGAAATTAAGATCAACATCCAAGCACTAAGAACTGTCCTGGCAGGGATTTGGTCAAGCAGGACAGGAGACTCTGGGGTTCAGATCCACTTGGGGGTGAAATCAAGTCCCACGAGCCCTTTGGGGCTCATACTCAGAGGTTCAGGTGACCTTTAACCTCTGTGACCTTTAACTTCCTCACATGGCACGGGTACAGGCTTTTACAGGCTACAACGTACTTCCATACTTATTCTCTCTCTTTGGATCCTCAGAACAGTTTTGGAAAGTGGGCAGGGCAGGTGTTAACATCTCTGCTTTGTAGAGAAGGAAACAGGCTCAAAAATGCTGCCGGCAAATGGCATTATGTTGTTCTTTTTTATGGCTGAATAATATTCCATTGTATATATATGCCACATCTTCTCTATCCATTCCTCTGTTGATGGACATTCAGGTTGCTTCCATGTCCTGGCTATTGTAAATAGTGCTGCAGTGAACATTGGGGTGTGTGTATCTTTTCGAATTATGGTTTTCTCCGGATGTATGCCCAGGAGTGGGATTGCTGGGTTATATGGTATTTCCATTTTTAGTTTTGTAAGAAAATTCCATACTGTTCTCCATAGTGGCTGTACCAATTTACATTCCCACCAACACTGCAAGAGGGTTCCCTTTTGTCACATCCTCTCCAGCATTTATTGTTTGTAGATGTTTTTCATGATGGCCATTTGCAGCAACATAGATGGACCTAGATATTGTCATACTGAGTGAAGTAAGTCAGACACAGAAAGACAAATGTCCTATGATATCACTTATATGTGGAGTCTAAAAAAAGGGTACAAATGAACTTATTTACAAAACAGAAGTAGAGTCACAGATGTAGAAAACAAACTTATGGTTACCGGGCAGGGGGGGAAAGTAGAGGGGAGGGATAAATTGGGAGATTGGGATTGACATATACACACTACTATATATAAAATAAATAACTAATAAGAACCTGCTGTATAGCACAGGGAACTCTACTCAATGCTCTGTAATGGCCTGTATGGGAAAAGAATCTAAAAAAAAAAAAGAGTGGATATATGTATATGTATAACTGATTCACTTTGCTGTACACCTGAAACTAACACAACATTGTAAATCAACTACACTCCAATAAAATTAAAAAAAATAAATAAAAGACTCGGGGCATGTTTGCTGAGCTCATATGTGACAGTCAAGCCCTGGGGGGGGGGGGGGCGCGGGGCGGGGCCGTGGGGGCGTGGTCTCCTGCTGAGGCCTGGTCAGATAAGCAGTTGTACTCACGAAAGCATATGTCTGCCATCTCATTTGACCTTATTCTAGGAAATTCTTTAGGTTTACTAGTAACTCATGGAGGCTGCTCCCAGCACATTGCTTGGTAGGCCAGAGCCACAGAACCCTGACGGGCATTTTTCCAGGTAGTTCCTGACTCTGCTTCAACAAGACCAGAGTGAAACTGCATCCCCTAAACGTCTGTGGTTTCCCAGGGAAGCGACAGCTGCTGTTTGCTAAGAGCTTCCGAGGCTCTGCTCTCTGGTCCCCACTCGGGTGCAGCTTTGCCCTGAAGCTGTTTCCCTCGCTAACACACTTTGGCCTCCGACTTATGTGGAAGTGTTGACCAAACCCCAAGACTCTCCCCTTCTCAGTCACTGCTCGGGGCAGCTCTCTGGGCAAACGGCCCTAGTGATGGTCAGACCTTCTGCTGGCCTTTTCACAGAAGAACAAAGAACCGTCATCCTCAACCTCCCCCCATGAAAAATACCTGCTAACAGCTAGTCCTGCAGCCTTCCTTCAGATGATACATGAGGAAGTTTGCCAATGCGATTGTCTGGAATCCTAATCTTAGTCAACTTTGCCTTCCTAAGTGAGTTGTCTTCCTAAGTGAATTGCAGTAGAATCCTGCTTGGACTTACCTCCAACCAGCTGGACCAGCTGTAGCTCCCACCGGCCTCCCCCAATACTTTCCATGCAGTAAGTGCTCGGGTGAAACAGTTCGCTTTCCAGGCCCTCTCTAGGGCCTTGTTACCGAGGGGTAAATGTTCGGGGCCAAGAAATTCATTGTGTGCCTGTAGGAATCTAACGTCTTTTTAAAACCAGGAATTGAGAAGCGTAACTAATGAGCACACTGTAAAAGCAGAGTGACCACCTCATTAAAGCTCAGAGCCATTGCCCAGGTTGGGCAGAAATGAAAATCCCCAAAGAAAGGCCACCCCGTCCATTAATGAAGCACTTTACAAAAAAGTGTGGTAAGTATTCAGCAGACATTTTGATAGACAAAGAGCACTCACCAGGGGCCTTAAAAATAAAGCCCTGGGGCTTCCCTGGTGGCGCAGTGGTTGAGAGTCCGCCTGCTGATGCAGGGGACGCGGGTTCGTGCCCCAGGAGGATCCCACATGCCGTGGAGCGTCTGTGCCCGTGAGCCATGGCCGCTGAGCCTGCGCGTCCGGAGCCTGTGCTCCGCAATGGGAGAGGCCGCAACAGTGAGAGGTCCGCGTACCGCAAAAAAAAAAACCAAACAAACAAAAAAATAAAGCCCTGATTTCTGGTGGCATGTGTGGGGGGATGAGAGAGGAGAGGAGGAAGAGGTTTCCAGCATGATGTACTCTAGGTATCAAAGAGCCTCTAGTTTGGGATTTTAGGGTTCAGATGATTCTCAACTGTTCCTCCCTTCTCGGCAAGGACTCTTCTTCCATGTTGGCATTTGCTGATTCTTCTGGAGCCCACCCCTGCTGTTGTCATGCGGTTGAAAGAGAGAATCCACAGAAACCTTGAACTTGAGAGCCTGGCACACAGCAAGCATTTAGGGTATTTGTCAGGCTTGTGTGTCAGGGCCAGTCTGACTGTAGCAACAGTGCTGGAGAAAGGCCAGCCTGCAGGGCGGTGGGCCGCTGGCCAGGGTGCGTCCCCCTGCAGCCCAGCCCTCCTCTGAGCACTCTGGCAATCTGGGTTGTGCTCAGACAGCAATGCTGACCCACCAGCATGGTTGTAAACAGTGAATCTCCACACTGTCCTCTATAAAGAACCTCGTCAATTGTCGAGTGGCTTGGGGTGAGCCGTTCGTACTTTTTGCTGCAAGAGCCTTAGCTCAGGGCCTCCAAACCTATCTTCCGGTCTTACCCTCCTTTACCCTTCACACAGTCACCAACAGGCCTTTCTAGAACCAACTTCTGATGATACACACCTCTTTGGAAATCTCTGCAGGCTCCCCTTTGCCTACAGGGTCAAGGGCACAGTCCTTAGCATGGACTTCAGGGTCCTCTACAATCACCCCACCAAACACTCCCCCAGAAGGACACACCCCAGGCACTCTGTACTCATCATTCACAGCAGGGCAGGACTTTCCTGGCACCATGCTCATCCCACTGCCTGGAAGGCTGTCCCCTACCCCCTTCTCTGCCCGGCAAACTCCTGCTTCATCATTCAAGACTCAGCTGCAAGGGGACACCTCCTCTATGTGGCCTCCCCTGACTTTCTCAAGCAGAGGTTCACACGCTCCTTGGTGAGCAGGAACCTCCTGCCTGGTGAAGGTCAAGATGTTTCCTGTTATACAAGGGCCAGCTCCTGCCTACCAGCCACCCCGCCAGCCCCAGCTTCTGCGTGGGGCTTGGGTACCGCTGACCAGTGTAGCCTGGCCTTGGGAAATGTCACATGCTCTCTGTTTCAGCCTCCTTAGAAGACTCAGGATAAACATTTACCACAGAAATTGTCCTAGACCTGGAAACTGTAACTGAAGATTAGGGGATATTAAATACTGTTAAAACACCTCATCATTTTTGTGATAACGAAACAGAGAAGCACAGGGACCTAGAACTGAAATGTGCTCTGAACTATAGCAGGGATTCTCAGCTGAGGGTGGGAACAGAGGCATTTCGGAGTCACCCCCAGGGCTTTTCTTACACAGATTGGATGCTGGTGCCCCTCCCCCCAGAGTCCACCCACCCCTGTGCCCCGCTCGGACCCACCCTAGTCACTGAGCTTCAGAGTCACCTGTGTGCTGGGCACAGTGACGCTTCCTTGCTGAATCTGCTGCCTCCCTACAAAAGGGAGGGGATGATGTCAGCCTCAGAGGAATACCCTGAAGGTTAAATGAGAATCTACCTATGAGGTTCTTAGTAGGCACCAAAACGAAGTTAGTTCCATTCTCCTGTCCCTCCCTCACTTCAGCTAGAAATCTGCCCCGGGTCCCACAGGCGGCCATGGGAGGGAGTCCTCAGCTGTGATGGGTGAGACCAGAGGGTGGGATGCCTGGGGCCAAATGCAGCCCTTTTTCCTCTTCTTTCTACTGCCTAGGGATAAGCTCTGCCCACAGACACTTCATAGCAAGGGGTTCCGTAGATACTCACTCATGTCTGTGACCGAGTACTAGGTGCAGAGGTGGCGCCTTTGCCCCACCATCTCTGGTCAGTGCCCTGTGGGTCCACCGGCTTTCATCACTGGGGTGTAGACGGGCCTGGAACGGCTGAGGTGCTCTTCCAGGAAGTACACCAGGTGGCGCTGTGGAGTAACCAGAAGGTCCAAAGGGAGGGACTCTAGAAGGAGCACTTGGAGGGGCAGAAGGAGCACTTGGAGGGGCAGCAGCATCCCGACTAGGAGGCTATACTGGGGGTGACAGAGAGCCCTTGATGGCCCTCTGCTCAGGAACCCTGACGGAACACCCCTTTGACTCATTTGAGCACAAGCCAGAGCCCCTCCCTCCGTGTCCCTTGCAGAGTTGTTGACAAGAGCGTTGACCATGTGCCACATTCAGTTCTAGGTGTGGTTTAACCCGTTTAATTCTCACAACCCTGAGAGCTGAGCACACAATCTGCCCTAATGAAAAACACTGGGCAGCTGAGGCACAGAGAGGTGACGTAACTTGGCCCAGGTGACCCGGCCAGTAGGTGGGAGGCCTGGGATTAAGCCCAGGTGGTCTGGCCTCCTTACACAAAGAGCTGATTTCGCTCCCGCAGCCTAAATAACTTTCAGGTTATCTCCAGTGGTTCTAGGGTAAGTCAGCAGCCCTGGCTTCGGGAAGATACCTCAGGAGGATGAAGATTCCACTTCCTCTTGGATAATAGGCCTTTAGATTGCCATTTTCAAGAGGCCCAAACCCAGCATACCTGGGGCGCGCTCTTGGGCAGTGGGGCTCCCATTCACTTATTCCGTACAAGTTTACCATCCAGGCAGGGGGTGCCAGGGGTACAGACGGGCAAGGTCTCAGGCCTCGTGGACTTTATACTGGGGTTGGGGAAACAGCTAACAAGCAAATCCATAAGTAAGAAAATTTCAGGTAATAATAAAAAAGAAAGTAAAGGCAGGTTACCAGGGTAGAGACTGGACGATAGTTGGAAGAGGGGAGGGAAGGGTGAGCACGTTGGTGCAGCAAGGTCACTCTGTACGAAGTCTGAACTGTACATTTCCTAATTCCGTGATCTCCTTCAGGCGGAGAAAATGTCATCGGACTTTTGCACGCAACCTCTGCGTACACCCACTCGTATAATCACCTCTCCTGGAGTAGAGTCATCTTAGGCACAGGCTCTGCACTAAACGAGGGAAGACTTATTCTCTAAGTGCCAGAGGTTCTGGAGCTCGGCACTGTGTGCTGTCTGTGTGCCTTGCTTGCCCACCTGGCCCCAGGTGTAAATGGTGCAGAAACGCAGGCCCGTTCGGGCTGGGGAGCTGGCCCTGTCAGAGGACAATTGTTGAACTTGAACCTCAGTTTTGAGCCTTTTACAGGAGGAGCCTGTTCAGACTTACAGCTTGGCAGCAGTGCTTGCTTTTAGCCAAATCTCCAGTTACGAGTAATAAAGACCCAGTCCCTGGTGGGCAGCAGAGCCATAGAATTGAAGGGGTCCTGAGAGATTGCCCAGCCTCTGTCTTCAGACAGGGAATGTATAAACCACCCTGGTCCCAAGGCACTATCTCGCTTCCTGAATGTATCTAAGGACAGAGATCATAGAGGGACCCCAGATGCATTCACCCACTCATGTCCTCAGGGTGAGGGCTCTGCCTCCAGTCAGGGCATCTTCATTCAGAAATGTGGTCTCTGAAAGGGACCCAGCAGGGCCCATTAAAGTATTGGGTTACTTATCCGGTGACTGTCTCCGCTACTGACTGGGCTTCTGTTCTTGTGAAAATGGGAAGCCTATAGAGAACAGGAACCTCCCTGTCTTCACGGTCCCTCACTGCTAAGAATGTATTATCTTGATTAGGGTAATGAGAGATGTGCTCTGAAATACGTGGATGAGGACCAGAGCAGATGGACGGAATTAATTTGTGTTTGCCAGCTCTACCCAGAGCACTGCAAGGACTTTGAAAACCATGCCAAGCTCCTTGGGAATGGCATCATGGAGACATGCCACTGTGAACTGGATGAAGGGCTTGGGTGACCCAAATGACCTGTCAGTTCTACGTCTTGGATGCTGAATATTTGTTTTGTTTTGAAAGCAGGATCTTTAACAGTTTCATTTGGGGAACGTTGGCACCTACCAGGGGCAGCCCCATTGCTAGGTACCCAGAGAAGCACAGGATAAATGAGTCATGCGCCGGTGTTGAAGGGCCTCGCAAACTTGTCAAAGAGGCCAGCTGTGCGCCGGTTCTGGGACATCGCTCCTCCCTTGGCTGGTTCTCTCCTACCCGGCCCTCGGAGCCTTCAGAAGCTTCCCCCATCCTCCATCTGTGATTCCATAATATCCTTTAATGTGTTCATTAATCCCTCAAACACTTACTGTGTGCCAGGCACTGCTTAGATGCTTGTGCTAATCTGGTGATATGACAGTTTTCTGTGCACCCATCGGCCTCCCTCACTGCACGGGGGCTCCTTTAGGGCCGTGAGCACATCTTCCTTCTTGTGTTCCCAGTCCCTGGAGCAAAGCCACTGCTCCATAAACGTCTGTGGAACAAATGAAGAGAGAAATGACAACAAGAGGGGTAGTTCCTAAAATAAAAATGAGCACTTATCCCTATTTTTACGGGTGTCAGAACATTCTCAATAAAACGTTACTTCTTCTGATTCTTCACTACAGCCCCTTGGGAAGATGGAGGCTTGGGTCAAAAACGAGCCCCCCAGGAGCAGATGGGGTTCTTGATGCCAAACCCTGTGCTCTTTCTACTCCACATAGGAGTGTTTCTTCTATGAGAACTTGGAGGGGCGTGGGTATTGAGCTGGGGAAGCCCAGGGAAGAGAGAGGTCGCTCCCTGCAGAGAACTTCAGAGAAGGCTGGGCCTGAGGCTGCAACTGAGAGGCAGCTCCTGACAAGCAGAGTGGGGGGGGGGGGGGCAGGGGGGGAAGCCCATGGCCCAGGGCAGGTTCCAAGGCCAGTCACTGGCCTGGCCTGCTGAGAGGGAGCTGAAGAGAATCAAAGACCGTAGGTGTTGGGAGGGACCTTGAAATGACCCAGCCCAGCAGCTCTTAGCCTGGGGACCCTTAGCATTCCCTGGGGGCGGTTCTAAAAGGGTGGTTCCCAGGCTCCAACCCCAGACACTTTAATTCAGAAGATCTGGGGCGAATCTTTCTAAAACTCTCCAGAGCCCTTGGGATGCTGAGACCCCTTTTAAAGTCCATTCCTCAGGGTTTTTTGTTTTTTGTTTTTTTGCCTATTGAACACAGTCTTTGAGTTCAAAAGCCGTTTGGGAGGCATCATGGCTACACCGCGTCTAAGGCTTGCTAGGGGTAGTCTGAATTTTCCCCAATACTTGCAGTCTCACCCTTGTCTGTCAGCTGCATCCCCCACCTCGTCCCCCACATCCCCCCCCCCCCCGCCCCCCGACTCTACAAACTGGTCTTCCCACTCCTCTGGCTGAAAATGAAGGAGCAGCCTCTGCTGTTGGCTGTGAGTGTGTATGTTGATTTGGTCTCTCTTGAGCACCGTGCTCACACCTGAATTTCCTGGAGACGGGACGGAGGACTCTAGACTGGTTGGTGCCGGATGCCTTGGCTGGCCTGGCCTTGGGGGAATGACTGCAGGAGTGGAGCACAGCCTGAACAGCCGGAACCAAGTCCGAGAGCATCTTCAGTCAGTCCTGGGAGTGCCTCCTTGATGGCCCTTTCCGGTACAGATGGCAGTGAGGGCAAATGCTCTCTGCAGGGTGAACTGATTTCCTGAGCTCCCACACTGGCCCTTGCCTCAGTCTGCCTCTTGTTCCTCCTCCATCCTCTTTTAAAATCCAAATTAAAAGGTGTTAGAAGACTGTGGCAGGGTAGCCTGGGTCCTCAGACTGATCATTCATGGCTTTGACCAGGCTCCTGGGCAGCTGAGCATGCAGACCTCCTTCCAAGACTATTTGTCGTAGATCATTAGGAATATTTTCTGCCACTATGGAGTGTAGTTGGTTTCAGACTACTGTCAAATGAGATAAAAGGTGAGTATAATACTCACCACATATGATTTTTAAAAATTTATATGCCTCTTCCCTCTAGACGGGAAATTCCTGGAGAGCAAAGACCCGCCTGATTTCATCTTTATGCCCCGTGTGTGGTGCATGTACATGTCCACTTTGTTGGTTCAATGAAAAAATATGTATTTAAGATTTGATTCATAAAAATCCGATATGCGTACCGTTCAGTTCATGACTAAATATATTTTGAAAAGTGTAATGTTTATATCAACTATGATGCATATAGCAACAAATATAAATATTAAGAACAAATTTCTCTCTCAGCCCCCCACCATCAGTCCCCACTTTCATAGGGTCCCAGATTATGACAACAAATTAAATACACCTTGAGGGACTTCCCTGGTGGCACAGTTGTTAAGAATCCACCTGCCAATGCAGGGGACATGGGTTTGATCCCTGGTTGGGGAAGAACCTACATGCCATGGAGCAACTAAGCCCGTGTGCCACAACTACTAAAGCCTGAGCTTTAGAGCCCACAAGCCACAACTATGGAGCCCGCGTGCCACAACTACTGAGCCCGTGCACCGCAACTACTGAGCCCACGTGCCTAGACCCCATGCTCTGCGACAAGATAAGCCACCTCAATGAGAAGCCCGTGCATGGCAATGAAGGTAGCCCCTGCTCGCCACACCTAGAGAAAGCCCACGCAGAAATGAAGACCCAACGCAGCCAAAAAATAAAAATTAAAAAAAAAATTAAAGTGAACCTTGAGTTTTTAATCTTAATATTAAAAATATTTTGAAAGACACGCAAAAAGTGTTAATATTTAATAGTAATCAAAGACATGAAAATATTTTTAGAAAGCATTTCGTTTCTTTTTTCAACAAAAGTAAAGAAAATTATAACAAGCAGTAACCTCAAAACTGAAGATGCTGCATGAAACTGTTAGGTGCTTGTTATATAATCCTTCAAAAAGCCAAGCAGAATCCATAAAGTTTATATATATATATATTATATATATATAATTGGACCTACCTATTCCTAGTCCTGCGAATCTGTCCTAAAGAAATAATTCAAAAGATGCAAAAAGTTACATAAATGAAGATTTTAGCATTGACTTCTGTAGAAAAACAAAAACAAAACCTGGAAATATGTAAATGTTCCCCAAAAGGGAAATGGCTTAATAAATTACAGTACATCAACATGTTGAAGTATTACTCAGTCTTAGAATAATTATGAAGACTATAGAAATTTGGAAAAAGAATATAAAACTGCTGTTTTTGCTGGGATTACAAATGCTAAAAATACGCATGTGTGCCTACTGGCAAGAAGGTAACGTGCAAACTAACGGAATCTTCAAGAATGAGACAATATACATCAAGACGTTAACAACGGTTGTCTCTGACTGCAAGGATCACGGACGATTTTTAGTTTCCTCTTCAATCTTCCCTGTATTCTTCATGTTTCCCATTATTAAAAGAAAAAAAAGCCTGTGTTTTGTTTTGGGGGCAGGGTGTAATGGATCCTGCAGAGTAAACCTCTTCTGTCTGGAAAAGTCATTTGTGATGACGGTGCATACTATGGGTTAGCGTTTACTTCACTACTGTTTTTACAGTAAAATGAATACTTCTTGAAAAAGTAAATGGATTCGATATCCAGAAGCTGACTGCTTCTCAGGACGTCTGTGGCTACCTCTCCAGTCTTCATTGCTCACTTGGATTGTAGAAGTAATAGCTTCTACTTGTTCTTCCACCTTCTGCGCTTGTCTGTGCTCAGCACAGCAGCCAGAGTGCTGATGTGAACACATGTGTCCGTAGACTCCTCCGCCCAGCACCCTGCAGTGGCTCCCGTTCTACCCAGAGCTGCAGCCCCTAAAAGGTCCCAAATGATCTGTCTCTCCGCCCCCATCTCCAACAGCTCAACCCCTTCCTCCCACCAGCCACACTGACTGCCCTTCCCTCCAACAGGCTAGATGTGCTCCCGCCTTAGGACCTGTGCGTCCCCTCCGCCAGGAGCAGGCTCCCCGCCCCCGGAGCCCCGCCCCCGCCCCCAGGAGCACCGCTGAGTCTCATTTTCAAGTTCTTCACTCAGATGTTGCTTTGTCTGTGAGGTCTGCCTTGACCACCCCCCCCCCCCCGTGTAAGATCTCATCCTCTGCAACCCCCATGCTCTCCAGATCCCCCTCACCCTCTGCTTTTCCATTTTCCATCACCTGTATCCTTTTCTATCATACTATATTATTTATTATGTATATGTTCCTTTTCTGTCTCCAGGCATTTGAATGTAACCTCCATAAGGGCAGGGAATTTGTGCCTGCTCTGTTCACTGATAGACCTAATAAGTGCCTGGCCTATAGGTGCCTATAGATACATTTTGAATTAATTTGTTACAGCTAATTTGAATAAGGTGAGCTCCTGCTAGGAACTCCATTAAGAAGGAGAAATGTGAGCTGAGGTCCAGGCCTGGGTTGGGGAAACTAACAAAGCTCTATTGGGTCTGGATCCAGAGTCTTTGGGACATGGCCCATTCAAGTATGATCTGGGTTGACCCTGCAGTACATCCAGGGGCTGTATGCAGGGCTGGCATGGAGACAGCAGGTGATTTCCAGACTGTGCTTCCCAGTAGGGAGGATGAAAGTTGCCACCATTCTCCCACGGTCTGTCTGCAGGTGGCTGGCCACTCTTATTAACAGTGGGCTGGGGCTAAAGCAGACCCAGGATGTCTGTCGGTGGTACTCACCAACCACAGTAGACCCACAATCCCCACCTCTCTGCTAGAGGGCAGATGCCAGAGAGGTGCAGCTCTCAGCAGGTCCAAGGCCCTACAGCACAGCTCTCCTCAGTGTAAAGAACAGAAGAACAGGTGGCTGTGGAAGTTATGAAACTAGGAGCTTAGTTAATTACACCAAAGGACAGTGGTTTTATTTGCCCTCATGAGAGGAAATGCACCCCAAATCAGCCGCTGGGTTTGGCTGAATGAAATGGAGGCAGGAGAGGGAGGGAGAGAAGAAGAGGCAAACAATGTATTATTTTACTGGAACAAGGATTTCTCATAAAGTAACCTTGGCGGTAATTATACCCCTAGAGTTAGATGGTAATTGACTTAACCTATACATTAAGTGAAATAGCAAACTTTTTAGTTGCATCTCTTGATTAAAGCAATTAACAGCTTTGAAATTCTCTACACACTTTGTCCAAAAACTTTCATGCTTTCCTTCCTCTGCACATTGCTTCTGGTCAGGGTTTTTCCCCTGCCTACCATGTATTGGTCTTGTGGCTGTCAGGTTTGTTTTTGTTTTTGCAGAAACAGTCCACATTGGTGAGGTGGTCAAGCTAAGCCCACTTGGGTAAATTCCAATTTGTCAAACTATCTTTCCTTTTCTTTTTCCTTAAGAAAATGGATTGTGTATCCAGAATCTGACCGTCTCTCATAACATTTATGGCTACGCCCCTGGCCCAAGCCACCACCATCTCTCCTCTGGTTACTGTCAACGTCCAGTAGTTGGTCTCCCATCTTCCACCCTGACCCCTACAGTCTGTTCTCAACACAGCAGCCAAAGCGCTCCTCTGAGCATGACTGGGAACGAGGCTCACTTCATTGTACCCATCGGCAGTTGTCCCATCAGTTGTTCAGCTTCGTGGGATGGGATTTAAGTGGGTCCAAAAATACTTCCGGACGTGTGTGCTTGTACATCAGCTGTTCAGGATTTCTGCTGTTTCCTCAGCTGTTTGAAGGTAGAGGCACACAGAGGGACGTCAGCAAGGGCTGGTAGAAACTGTCTTCACCAGGAAAGGAAAATGTCACATCACTGTTGCAGACGGAAAATAAAACACCCAATTTTATTTTTTATAATTGACTGACTGTCTTGTTTGTTGGTGAGTCACCAAAAGTCTGCTCCGCTTGGATGGCCAACTCCTCTGCAGTGGCCCCCGAGCCTCTCTGCTTCTATGGTGGGGTTTGGTCGGTTCTGATTTCAGGGCGAGGGTAAACGTGCTCAAAGTTTTAACTTTATGGTGGTGTGTTGTCTCGGTGGACTAAGAAAACGGATATTCCTGCTTAATTCTCAGAATGATTTCCACACGAATGAAGTAAAATGATCTAGTTTTCTTTGTAATTCTGTTTAAAAGGGATAAAAGTAGATCCACTGACCATGTAAAAGGCTCGTCTAAAATATACCCCAAACCACGGGAAACTGAATACCCCTCTACCTCAACATGTTATGAAGACAACTAAAAATCGTGTAAAGAGAAACCTTTTTGCCTCTTGGGGCAGGGTGGCTTTGACAGTAGACACCCCTTTCAAATGGTGATAAGAGCACGAACAAAAGCAAAGTCTAGTGCGTGGAATGCCTTACTTCTGTCATGCCTGGTAGTGAGACTGATCTGTCACTAGTCTTGAAAGTTTCTCATTGGAATGGAAGCCTCAAGGCTTGTCTTGCTTTTTTTGTTTGTGAAGGATTTTCTGTGGGGAGCTCAGGGGTGACCGCTGGCTCATGGTCCCGTTCACCTCGCTTCTTCAGCAGGACTGCCCTGGATTCATGGCTGTGGGCTGGGTCCCCGGGTACTTTCAGGGCAAGGGCTGTTGTTGTGTTAGAAGCACCTGCCATCTGTTGGTGAAAATTTTTCGGATTCTACATGATAAGTCACTTCTTTCTTGTGCTGTTCCTTCTGCTGCCAGGATGAACTTACCTACTGGATTTTATCAGGGGATGGAGTGGAATCTCTCATCATGAAGCTTTGTCCTATGCAAAGTCCATGTCCCTAATGAGTGATCTTCCTGGTGCCATCACTAGGAGAGGTGGGGAGGAGTGTCTTCTGTATTCCCGCAAGGTGGGAAAAGACCCGGCAGCCATCCAGTCTGGCCCTCACTCTAGGGCCCTCCCAGATAAAGCTACAGCTGCTGCCCTCAGCTGGTTGGAGTTGACGGTCCAAGGTGGTTCCACACTGTCTTGCCAATGCTCCCTTGCTAGGGCGCCTATGCCTGTGAGCCGGTGTGGCACAGGGCAGACCCTCAATGACTGTGGGTTAAATGAATGACTCAGGGCTGTGACCGCAAAGTGGGCCAACTTCAGACCTACCAGGGCCACCAAGAGTTAGGTCCTGGGCTCAGCTTAGCTCATTAGGCCAGGGTACCTGATTGGCACTACCACCTACAGAGCCAAGAACGCTGAAGTTCTGATACAGTGTGTTCTTGCCAACCTCAAAAGAAGAGTACGTGGAATGATTTGGGGAAGAAATTCAGGCGTTTCTTCCCCTACAGGCCAGCTTAGTGCTCTGATATGAGCTGAAAGTAGGAGCTTTCGGAAGGGTGGGCATCTGGAGTGCCTGGGGAAGAGGACTTGGATCAAACAGCAGGGCCAAGTGCTTTGCCAAGGAGAGAACTGAAGATGGGGTTCACAACGCCCTCTGTCCATTAGCGTGGGTGGCCGAAGCCTTGGGCTGAAATAAGAAGATGCACTTCTCCACTGACTCGGTTTCACGCAAATCAGTTTTTATTATTAGTATTGTCATCTTTTGTCCCCGCAGAAAGTTTATTTGAAACAAAAGATGTGTTTCAAATCTAGCTTTGTTCACATATCCCCAAATATCCTAAAATATTCCTATGCTTTATGCCTTCCATTTTGTTCCCACTACCCCCAAAATTCTAAGCTAAACAGCAGTAGCAAACCCCTAAGCGCAGAACATTCTAACTCCTCCAAGCATGCTCCATTTCACTGCAATTTTCTAAAGATTTCCTGCCTGGAGAAATTACCAAGTCCCAGGTGGGTGGGATTTTATTCTTACCACAGAGTAGGTGGTAAGAATAAAATGTGGGAGTCTCTTCCCCCAGCCTCCTAGATCAGAGGCAGAGTTCCGTGCTCGAGTCCTGGGTAGGAGGCGAAATCCCTGGACTGTGCGTACCGGGCTCGAGTCACCAGGCCCTCCTGCGTGGTCAGCAGCCGGGGGATGCGGCCAGTGGCCTGGGCCTGCCCAAGGCGCCACCAGCCCCAGCTGACCTTTGCAGTCAGAGGAGCGGCTGACCAAATGGCATTAAGAAATTTTGCAAAACATTCCAAAATAACCTATTCTGGAACGATCTGGGTGGCGTGGGATGCAGTTAGGACAAGTCGAGCCTTCTTCAGAGGAAAGGATGTTGGTGTCCATCTCCAGGGCCAAGTATCAATTTGCTGGGAGTAACCACAAATTACTCCAACCACAGGCCTCACCTATGCACGAGATGCACTCGTTGCTATGCTTCTAGAAGTCCTGCCTTCTCTGTGTACCTAGCAAGTAGGGGTGCGTATCAGTACTCAGGGCTTTGTGATGGCTGGGCTCTGGGAGGACAGGTGTTCTCCACTCCGAACGGTGATTTGGCCATAAAGGGGATCCAGGTGAGATGTGGGAGCCTTGCTGAGCTTACAACACGAGGGAACTTTGGAAAATTTCCATGTCACCATTTCAGAGCTGGAAAAGCAAGACTCCGGGGTCTGCCACACAGCTACGGGTGTCACGCTCATCGACCAGACACTTATTTGGGCACATGGTCTCAGCGTAGGCACAGCAAAGCGACACCAAACCGAGGCGCCCTCTTCCTCCGGGTGATTCGAAATCAGAACACGGGGGCACCCCTGTCATCTCAAGGGGGCGTCCGTGTTTGGAGTAGGGGAGACCCTGAAACTGGGGGATAAAACAATGTATCCACACCCAGATAAGCCAAAGGGGCCTTTCCTACAAGCTTGTGCAGACGTGTAGGTTTGTGCCATTTAAAAACAAAAGATGCCACCACTGACAAAAGCAAAGGATGTAAGATTACCCTGGCTCTTCTCAGTTTGGGGAAAATTTTGTGCAGAGAGTAGCTACCAAAAATTGTAAACCTCGTCAGTCTCTATTAAAAATAAAGTAGCTCCTGGCAAATCCCTGCTTATGGAAGGGATTCACTTTCCAGCTCTGGGGCTCTTTCCGAAATGTTGGTGTGTTGGGGGATTTGTATTAGCTGAAGACCTATTTTTTTCCTCTGAAACCACTTCACACAAACGGTAATCCCCGAGAAACTCGAGCCACCGAGCTTGGCAAAGGAGCTGATCCCAAAATAGGGTCAAGCGCCCGCTTCTTAAAGATGCTTGCAAGAAACACAAATGCCAGTGCAGTATTTCCTGAACCCTGGTTATTTACCAGACCAGAATCCTCTCTGGGAAGTGTTTAATCCTGCATCAAATACAGAAAGGCAAACCATTGGCTTCAAGGGAGTGCAAGTTCATTGTAAAGGTAAGCAGGTGCTTCAGAAAGGACCCAAGGAGAAGAGGAGAAGGCCTGGTCACAGCTGTTCCAAGAATAGCCTTGGTCACTTGCCAGTTCACTCCCGTGGTGGAGAGAATTTAACAGCTGGAAGAGAATCCTCTTAACGCATTTGGTGCCTGCGTAGATTTCACTGCGTCGAAGAAGATGCTCTGAGGGTGAGTGTCCCAAGAGTCACAGCCGCGCCAGATTCACCTGGCACTTGGAACCAAGCTGCCTGGGAGGCTGTGGCGCCCAAGCATGCTCCTTGCTCAGAGACCCAGGACCCCAGCTGGGTGGCTGCGGACTCAGGGCCATCCCTCCCCATCTTCCTGTGAGATGCCCAGCACCGACTTGTGGAGGATTCCGCACTCCTGCAGAGACTTGGTGAGGTCAGAGAAATGTCTCCTGGGCACCTCCATCGTTTCAATGCTGCGGTGTCGGTAGGTGGCCTTGTTCTTGTGTTCGGCCACGGCGACAACGGTGTATAAGTCATCAGTTGGCCGGAAATGGTGGACAAACCTCCGTCCGGATGGTGATCTGACGGCAAGCAGCAGCCTAGGCTCTGGATCCGACGGCTCCTCCAGGTCTCTGGCCCTGTAGGAGCTTTGTCTCTTGGTCCGCACGATGAATTTCCTCTCCGGGGAACGAGGCTGAGCTCGGGAATCTTCTTCACTCATCTTCACGGTGCGGGTCTCCGCTTGGTAAAGAGCCTGGGTGCCGCTCAGCTGCAGGGAACCAGCCTTTTTAGCAACTGTTTCCAGGGCCCCCTCCTCCAGGGTCTTCCTGTTGATGGAAGGAAGGACTGGGTATTTATTGAGGGAAGAGGATGCCCCTATGGGCACCTGCTGCAGCAGCTCCGGGATCTCATCGGGGGCTCCCTGATTCGGAGATTTGGGTGCGCAGGCTCCCGGTTTCTGGCTGCTCGGCAACTCGCAGGGAATGGCTGGAGGTGAAGATGGCGTGAGGCTGCAGCATCCCTCCGTGCCTGCGGGCTTATGCAGACTTGGCCGAGGACGTCCCTTGGCGGACTTGGGCCTCATGACGCGCATGTTTAGTGAGTCTGGCCGCCAGATGAAGCCGTCAGCTGCTGTGCTGACAACAGTGCATTCAGGGGGGGCGATGTTCACAGGGGCTTCTGTGGCCATTGCTCCTCAAGACCCCTAAGGAAGCAAAAGAGAGGAGGCTGTGGGTTAAATGTTCTAGGACTTTCGGACCTGAGCCATTCACTTCCCAGGATCCAGAATAAGGACCGGCCACAATGGGGGCGGGAGGGGGTGTGCAGAGGAGCTTCTCTCTGCATTTCTGGCATCTGGAGAAGGGCACCAGCTGCAGTTCATTCATTCCTTCATTCCTGGCATTGGAATATATCAGTGAACCAGAGTCCTTGCAACTTAAATTATTATGGTGAGAAGAGGCTGGTGTTAAATCCACAAGTAAATAGATATTTTCAACGACTACTAACTGCTATGAGGAAACTAAAGTACTGCACCAGCGAGTGACTAATTCTTGTTCTTACAGGGGGCTGGGAGGGCTTTAACCTGAGAGACCAGACTGATGAGAAGGAATAAGCCCTGTTACAATCGAGAGCAGGGCTCAGCTAACTTTTTCTCTAAATGGTTTTGGCTTTGGGAGCCACGTGGTCTCTGATCCAACCACTCACCCCTGCCCCTGGAGCACAAGAACAGCCATAGACAATACGTAAGCAAGGGACTGCGGCTGTGTTCCCTGTGTTCCCAGGCAACTTTATGTACAAGGACAGGGGTGGGCCCCATTTGGTCCACAGGCTGTGGTTTGCCCACCCTTGCTCTAGGGGGAAAGTGTCCCAGGCGAGGGAAGAGCCAGGTTCCAGTCCTGAGGGCGGAATCTGCTGGCTCCCAGGGTGGGGTGCTCCGCCCTACACTGTCCACAGACCTGGAGGCCCAGAAGAGAGCGTTACCCGTGGCTGCCTTTGCTCAGAAGAAAGTATCCCTGTTCAGTTACCCAGCAGGGAATCCAAGCTCAGCTTCACTCAAGAGCTGAGAGCTATATATATGTGTTAGCAGACGGTATTTGTTTTTCTCTTTCTGACTTACTTCACTCTGTATGACAGACTCTAGGTCCATCCACCTCACTACAAATAACTCAGTTTCACTTCTTTTTATGGCTAATATTCCATTGTATGTATGTGCCACATATGGAATCTGAAAAAAAGAAAAAAAGGTTATGAAGAACCTAGGGGCAGGACGGGAATAAAAACACAGACCTACTAGAGAATGGACTTGAGGACACGGGGAGGGGGAAGGGTAAGCTGGGACGAAGTGAGAGAGTGGCATGGACATATATACACTACCAAATGTAAAATAGCTAGCTAGTGGGAAGCAGCCGCATAGCACAGGGAGATCAGCTCGGTGCTTTGTGTCCACCTAGAGGGGTGGGATAGGGAGGGTGGGAGGGAGACACAAGAGGGAGGGGATATGGGGATATATGTATACGTATAGCTGATTCACTTTGTTACACAGCCGAAACTAACACACCATTGTAAAGCAATTATACTCCAATAAAGATGATAAAAAAAAAGAGCTGAGAGCTTGAGCTTCCTGCCACAGGTGGCGGGGGGCTCCCGCCCCGTATTCACTGGGGAATCCCCACCCTCTGCCTCCCCATTTTCCCCGTTCCCCCTCCATATACTCCATTTTCCTTTCTACTGGCTTTTCATTCAACCTTGCTAGACGGCTCCGTGCAAGTCACTTCATGCAACATCCCTCGGCTGCCCTCACTTTGTCATCAGGCTGGGGGAGAGGAGAAGGAGACCCCACTGCTGGTCCACCCACTGGCCAGATCTCACAGGGGGGCACTCGGCTTCTAGACCAGGGTTGGCAATCCCTTTCCGTAAATGGCCAGAGAGTAAATATTTTCGGCTTCGTGGGCCACAGTCTGTCACAACTACTCGTCTCTGCCCTTGTGGTGTGAACGCCGCCCGCCATAGACAGTGTGTAAGTGAACGGGTGTGGCTTTGTCCCAAGAGAACTGCCTTTATGGACACTGGCATTTGAATTTCATATCATTTTCATGTGGCACAAAATCTTCTTCTTTTTATTGTCTCCAACCATTAAAAGTGTAAAAGCTATTGTTAGCTCATGAGCCACACAAACACAGTGGTGTGATCTGGCCTGTGGGCCACGGTTTACCCAACTCCAAAGGGGCCTCCGGCCACATGCTAATTCTACAGATGTGTGAGCCAGAAAAGCAGAGTAAATGCCCCAGGCCACCAAGTCAGCTGGCGGCAGAGGCTGAAAGACAACCCAGGTCTGTGACACCCAGTCCTGTTCTCCAGGACCAGACTTGGCCTCTCCCCCAGCACTCGTCACATTCAGTCTCTTCGTTAGCTGCTGACATTTCTTCTTCCCAACCACCTTGTCAACACTTTGAGGGCCCCTGTGTTTGGACCTCCCACACCCTGTATTTGGGGGTGTGCACCAGTGCGCGTCCTGAAGCACGGTGGGAGGCGTGTTTCTCTTGCGGGCCTGGAACTGCCAGGTCAGGCCCCCTCCCCTGTCCTCGCCATCTTCACAGCACCTTCGCTAACACGCTTCTGATCACCTTTTCTTCCCAGTCCCTGGTTACATCCTTCCCAGGACGCTGCAACGTGTTGGGCTCCCTGCCTCCTCTGAATCCTGACCACCACCGCGACTGTGGCTCTCTCCACCTGCAGCCCGACCAGCCCTCTCCCAGCCCTCGAAAGACCTTCTGGTAGCTTCCCAGAGCCTCCCCAGGAAGCAGCACGTTTGGGAGGTGTCGTGAGACCTAGGTTCTATTTCAGGCCCTGCCAAGAGCTAGCTGGATGACCACGGGACAATCATTCTACCTTTCTCATACATTGCTTTCCTCATCTATAGAATTAGCTGTATGACCTTGAAAACATTGTTTAACTGCCTCTAAACATCAGTCTCTATCGGCAACATGAGGACAGTAACACGAAACATCACAGGTAAGGCCGTGAAAACCAGGCTTGGCACACAGTAAAGGCTTCATTTTTCTGCTTTTGGTTTTTGTTTTCTGTTTATTTAGTGCTTTCGATTGTTTTAGGTCCGAAAGTCTTACCTGTTGCTTCAGATATTTTCCCCAGGGTGTCCACGGCGGGTCTACTCCCAGTCACCTCTAATCGGCTGGGTGACTCAGGGGACCCGTGCCTGCCCCGCCCACTGCACAGAAATGCCGGAAGGTTGACTCCAATGAGCTACTGCCTCCAAAAATGCATTCTATGTCCCTTCTGATCCCATACTTTTATTTAGTTAGTTAGCTAGTTAGTTATGTATTGGCCACGCCACATGGCTTGTGGGATCTCAGTTCCCCGACCAGGGATCAAACCTGGGCCCTCGGCAGTGAAACCGTGGAGTCCTAACCACTGGACCGCCAGGGTCCCCCTAATCTCACACTTTAATCGTATACTTACCTCCCATTCACTTACTCCAAGCTACCTTCATCACACAATGCTGAGCAATGCAATTCAAGCCCCTTAGCTCTGCACCCTAATATTCCCATTCTGTGCATACTACCATCATTGTCCAATTTTAGGGCGTATCCCCTTCCTCACCACTAAAACCACAACCAAACAAAACACAGTATCCCTGTGTATTCCTGAAGGCCTACTCAGTTCAAAGTCTGCCCTGTCAGAAAGAGAAAAACAAATACCGTATGCTAACACATATATGGAATCTTAAAAAAAAAAAAATGGTTCTGAAGAAACTAGGAGCAGGACGGGAATAAAAACGCAGACCTACTAGAGAATGGACTTGAGGACACGGGGAGGGGGAAGGGTAAGCTGGGACGAAGTGAGAGTGGCATGGACATATGTACACTACCAAATGTAAAATAGCTAGCTAGTGGGAAGCAGCCGCATAGCACAGGGAGATCAGCTCCGTGCTCTGTGACCACTTAGAGGGGTGGGATAGGGAGGGTGGGAGGGAGATGCAAGAGGGAGGGCATATATGCATACGTATAGCTGATTCACTTTGTTATAAAGCAGAAACTAACACACCATTGTAAAGCAATTATACTCCAATGAAGATGTTAAAAAAAGAAGAAAAAGAAGTCTGCCCTGTCTTTCTTGACTGCAAGGCCTCTGTGTTTGCTCCATTCTGCTCACAGGCCGTGTCTTTCCTCACTCCCATTTTCCCACTTCTAGTCTTTCACACTCAATCTGGCTGCTGGGAGTTCGGGAGCCTTCTCCTTGGCATCAAACAAGCCTGCCCAGCTCCTTGTTAATTTAATCTATTTTCTGATCAACTGTGAAGAACGTGGGGGGGGTTCCCTTTAATTTTAGTCAAAGTCTTTCACTTGTAATTAAGCAGCTCTGCACTTAACTCAGGGTGGCATGGGGAGGTCATAACTGCCCAACTGTTCTGCCAAAGAGAAGCTTAACTGGGACACCAGCTCCCCCTCTCTGCCCACCCTTCCCCGTCGAAGAAGGGCTGTTAATTTGCCACAGCTTCTACCCAGTAATCACAGACTTGGCTTCTAATTCCCACACACGCCTCGGGAAGGCTTAACTGTCAGTAAGTTTGGTAACTTAGAAACCTCTTCCTTAACAACTTCGATGAGGAAAGTCATGTGTTCTCACAGGCTCCCTGCTGGATTATTTTTAACAGTAAAACTTGAGTGTGTGCATGTACTTTCTATACCTTTTGGTACTATATAATTATCCATGTTCAGGGGGTGTCACATCCAAGACACCCTGGTCATAAGATAACATGGCTGTGAGCTATCTCGGAGAAAAACCTCAATTATGACTAAGCCCTATAAACCCACTCATGGTTATTTAGAGATTAACACCTCCTTCAGGTAAAACCGCTCCATCAAACCTGCTTTCATAACCCGCTGCCTCCTGCCGAGAGCAGGAACCATCTGTTACACGGAGGGAACATCAACTCTCCCCAGCTTCTCCCACATCGAGAGGGGAGGTGGGGGAAACAGGTGTTTGGGGACCTGGGCCAACGGTGTCTTTATATTCACACCTTGGGTCTCAAACTCTGCCTTCCCGCCTCAGTCCAGGGAGGCTTCTGCTGCATCCATCATCAACCCTGCTCAGCTCAGCTCACCACCTCTAGGCCTGGCAGACTCTCAACCACAAAGTGATTTGACAAGATCTAGGCGTAGGCTTCCATCAAGCTGCCTGTTGAATAGGCAAGTGGCCTGTTTACTTAAACATAATAGCTGCACCCCAGGGGCCTGCTAGGAGTCAGGAAACAAACATTGATAACGGTTCCCAAGGAACTGCCAAAAGGGCAGGTGCCCATTCCTTAAGATTACTCACCAAATCAACTGGAAAGAAGAACTGGATAGGAGAAGCTAACGCCATCTTCCGGCTTTCCAAAGGCTCCCACCTCCCACCACGGGGTCAGACCACCCTATTTCACTCACAACCCAAACCTAAGCCTACAATAAATGCAATAAAATATAACTACCCACATATGATCTGCTGGTATAAACCAAGGGTGCATACATTTGAATTGGTCTTTTAAAAATGTTTGTCAGTTAATACTATCCTCCACCAATCCCCACCCCTCCTTGTGAGGCTTTGAGGATGAAAACGCTCAGGAGAACAAACAGGAGATAGTAGCTGGCCTGAGAATGAGAAAACTTTGGTACCATTCCCAGTTCTACCCAGGACTAAAGATTAGAATACACTGTCCTACGCAGAGTGCCATGTTTAAAAGGAGGAGTTGAGAAACTGGACCACAAGCCACCAAGTGATCAAAGGTCTGGAAAAGGAACTGGGCATGATTCCAGCAGCAGTGGGGAGGGGGGATTAGAGGTAGGTGGAGAAGAAGAGCTCAGTTCTTTTCAAGTACCGTTAGTTCTAGAAGGAGGCAAGATTAGGCGGCAAGATGGATGTGGGGGAGGGGCAAGAAAGAGCCTCTAGAAAGTGCGAGTTGACCTGGGTGAAACAGCGGGGGTCTGGGGGGAGGCTCAGATCTGGTTCCGATCTCTCCGTGTGTCAGGACATCCCCTTGTCCCTCGGAGTCTGTGTTCGGTCTGTACTGCCCAGCCAGGAGGCCAGGACCCAGCGGTTTCCTAGGGCCCTCGGCTTCCGAAAAGCCCGGGAGCTGTCCCATTCCGGCAACGGGGAGCTCTGGCCGGGCTGGCTCTGCCCCTGGGGAGCAGCCGCTTCCCTCCTGGTCCTTGACCTGTCTCCCGGGCTTCGCCCCTGGGGCCGAGTCTGGGGAAGCCCGCCCGGGCGACGGGCCCCGGGGGGGCTCGGGGCTGGCCTCTCCCGGCCCCTCCCACGCCCCCAGGAGGCCGAGGACAAACCCGCGGGCCGGCGGCCGGTCGCGCTCACCTAGCGGCGCCGCTCCATCCGCCGCCGTCGCCTGGCACTGTCCCGCGGATAAACAGCCTGGGTCTCCCGGGCAACCGCGCCGGTGGGCGGCCACGTGCTTCCGGTCTGGCCGGAACCGGCCCGGCCTGGGGGGAGGGGGAGGGGCGGGGTAGGGTGGGGGGAGGGGCGGGGTAGGGTGGGGGGGGAGGGGCGGGGTAGGGTGGGGGGGAGGGGCGGGGTAGGGTGGGGGGGGAGGGGCGGGCGTAGGGTTGGGGCTGGGCTCGGCCCCCGGGAGGCGACGGGGTGGGGACTCAGGCCTGGCCTCTGCTGCCTCCTCTTTTCCTCACCTAGCCTCCCTGCCTCGCTGCACATCTCCTGGGGGAGAGGGCGTCCAGGGGTTGGAAAGCCCTGGCCAGGAGGCTGGGGGTGGCAGGCCCGCCTGCCTCAAACCCCTTTCGTGACCTTGGCTCAGGCCCTGACCCTCTCAGTGTCCCTGATCGGCAGATGAAGCTGCTGAGATGACTGATTCTTGTGAATCCTAGAATCTGAGCAGCTGCTTTTAGGGCATCTGTTTGAGGCCACCCTTTCGACACCCGTTCCTTGACCTCCTCATTTCCCTATCAGCCTAGCACTCCCGGGCCACATCCGAAATCTTGCTGTAGCTACATCTGCACCTGCTTTGACCCTCCTGACCATGACTTCTTCCGCAACTCCAGCCACTTCTACCACGCTTGTCATTCAACATCTTCCAGAGGCCCGTCCATTGCCTTTCTGCTTTCTCCATACGAACCTGCTTCTTCCCTACCCGGTTGAGTTCAAGTTCCATTACCTCAGCTATTCCCTTGCAAGAAGCCGTGCCCTTGTCTTGCTGTCTTTCCATCACTCCCACCTGAGGAAACCCCAACCAGTCCACCTACACCAAAGTCCTGAAGAAATCTTGACCAGCCACAGGCATTGATGTCATGGAAACATGGGGGCTCCAACCTCCTTTGGACGCTCAATCCTACACAGAAATCCTCCCACTTTCCCCAGCCCAGTTTTGACTCCTTTCTTCTCAGTGGCTATTTCAAACCTTGTCCTCTCTCCCAAAATCTCTCACCTCTCCTCGTTCCTCCTCCTTCTCAGAAGATATCCTTACTTCCCTCCTCAGAGAGAAGATAGAAGCCATCATATGGAAACTTTCTCAGCTTTCTGCCCTCAGACCTACAAACTTGCCTACTTTCATCTCCTTGCTTTCCTTCCTCCCTCCTGTTCCGATGGGAGGGAACCCACCCTCTGATTCTGTCCGAGATTCACCGCTGCTCCAGGGCTGCCCTGAAGCCTGTCCCTGGCCACAGGGTCACACCTGTACACACCCTCATCGTACTCCAGGCCCTTGCTCCTGCTGTCCCCTCTGCCTACAAGATTCTTCTCCACGCTCCCCAACTTCTCATCCTCTTTCTTTGCCTAATGGCCACTTACCCTTCAGATCCCAACTTAATAGATGAAGGTTTCCTTCCGAGATGGAATTAAGATAGCTTCAGAAGGAGTCCTAACTGGACACTTGTCGGCCAGGCCCTGTTCTAGACTCTTGGAATTTGCAGAGGAATAACTAGTGACTGTATTATTAGAAGATAATGTTAGGAGACATTCAAGAGCCATATCATCAGATGAAAAAAATTCAGATTCACTACCTAGCATAATGGCAAAATGTTTGCTACCTTGTCTATCCCAGATGCATGGATACAGGACTGTAATAGAGTGCACCTCTAACCCTCCTGCAAGATGTTCACGATTGGCTGAGAAGACAAGTCGCACAGTCATAAGGAGTTACCGATCAGATTCCTTTCAGTACAATCGGAGCCAAGGGTGGAAGAGCAGCACAGGTGGACATGATTGTGTGCCAGGTGATTGGCACAGACAGGAAGTTCTCTGGGGGCCTGGGAAAGATGGGATTGTTTCAGCGGTGGTGTTTCTTCCCATCTCAGAAAAGAAGCACCTGATCTGTGGGAGCTGCTGGTGAGGCCCTGGGTTGGGCAGGCCCCCTGCTAGGGTCACCCCCTCACCCACCCTGCACATCTAGGGAGGCATCTAAGGACCCAAGAAGGTGCAGGAGCTAGAGGTTTTGGGAGCTGAAGGTTTTAAAGCTCTGTGCTGGAGGCTTATTTCTTGTAAATGGTTCTGTCAGAAATATCTAAGCAAGACTCTTCAGCCCTTCAACGCCCACCCAAAAAAGATTAAAGCGGATTCTTCATCAGCTATTTTAATATCACCTAAGAATTATGCAATCTTTTGGAAAATCAGATTGGCTTCTTACCCCATTTGTGTGCGTGAGTGTGTTTGTGTGCGTGGATGTGTCCCCATGTGTGCACACAGTGAAACGGTGCTTATGCCTAGGGTCTGTTTAGTCTTCAGCAGTGTGTGCCTTTTGCTCCCAGGGGCCATGGAATGCACAGCCCTAGGGGGAGGCTGGAGGGAAGGGAAAGAAAGGAAGCTGGCCAGACAACTGCTGTGCCTGCCTGCTCTTTAAAGAGAGGGCTGACTCCGCTACCTTTGTCTCTCCGCCTTTTTTGAAGAGGATGTCTTTAAAGGATGAACCCTTTAATGCCAGGTCTTCAGCACACATACAAAGTGGATTCTTAGTAAACGTGGCCAAAGGTCACTGCCCTGCCAGCTTAAATGTGGATTCACCTCCTTCCCATACATGGGTCTCTCTACTCCACAGCTCTCTTCCTGGGCTCCAGCCAGCTTGTCCCCCAAATAGGCCCTCAGCCTTTTCACCTCCAGGGTCTTTGCGTGTGCCTGCCTGACCCTGCTCCCTTCCTTGAAGTTAATCCAAATTTACTGATCCTTCAAGGCCCATCTTAAAAGTCACCATTTTCTTGAAGGCCTTTCCTGACCACACACCCCCCCCCCCACCCCGACACACACACCCCTCCTGTGCTTTCTCTGATCCCTTTTGGTCCAGTGGAAGATGCCCAAGATGGCGCCACGGACCCCCACTAGGTCAACTGCTCTAATCTTCAGGTCTCTCCTCCCTGCCAATGTAGTTGGAGAAAACAATTGAATCTCAGGGCCCCCCAAGTTAACGATTGGCAGAGCACTTTTAGAACCCCAGTCCAGCTGATTCCAAAGCCCACCCTGTACCCCAGAGGCCCATCCCGCACCCCAGTATTCCCACCTGGCACTTTACCTGTACCTGCCTATTGCGCTGGTCATGGGGTTGCAGGCGTGACCTCTGGGGTCAAGGCTTGAGTTTGAATCCCAGCTCCACCCCTTGCTAGCTGGAGACCTTCGGTAACTGCTTTAACTTCTCTGGACCTCAGTTTTCACCTCTGTAGAACGGAGATGATGAGAATAGGATTGTCACGAGGGTGAAATGAGATGACACATGTAAAGGTCTTAGCATAGTGCCTGGCACGTGGTGAGTGCTTGGTGAGGGTTAAGTTCATCATCCTGTTGTTTTCATCTCACGGCGCACATCTCCTTCAGTAGATTATGAGCTCCTTGTGGGCAGGAACTTGCCCATGTCTGAGTTTCCTGCTTTGCCCACCACATGCCTGCTTTGTGGTAGGTACATATGAGAATTCAATTCATGATGATGGTGATGTTGATCGCACAGCTGGCTTTTCTGTGAGAGATCCAGCAAGTTGCCAGTTGGTATCCCCCCAAGGGTATGTGGCTTGAAGTCTAACTGAGCCCTCCCCCGGGTCTGGGCTGAAGGCCGGCGCTTCAGTTTCTTAGCAGCTTGTCCCCAAAGAGCAATCGGCCTTTTTTTTTTTTGAACTAGCGACTTGTAGGTTTTGGAGTCTGTACCCAGTGTCCTACTCTGTCTGTCCTCAATCCCATTAGACATGTTGATTGAGATCACAGATAACCTTCAAGCAGAAGGTGAACTGGGTGGATCTTCTGGTTAAGAGGCCAAGAGGCTGCCACAGTTAGTCATGCCTCCCGATGAATCAGCTTCCTGAGGGCACTGCAAGAGAGAAGTTTCTAGAAAATGAAATTCACCCCTTGACATACTGCCGTTGTTTTTTTCTTAAATATTATTTCCGCCATATTATTGGAAAACTTCCAAAAATGTATTGCCTACTCCTCCCAGTGTTCTACAGCAAAACATACCAGACATGGTAACTCACCTTGGCTACCGTTGACCAGGTGCTTTTGCCATCGGGATCTTGTTGAATCTTGCCGGCAATCTGTCGGGGGCCAGGACTATTGTCTCCGTCTCACAGACGAAGACCCTGAGGCTCAGGGAGCTGCAGTGGCTGTGACAGGAAGTGGCATCTCTGCACACTACAACCTTTTCTCGGGGCTTGGAAGGCAATAACTACGCTCCAGGTGCAATACTGTTGACGTGGCTAGAGCCATCTGCCCTGCACTCCTGGCCCCAGGTTTACGGGCTTGGTCAGTTATCCTTTTAATCATTCCTCTCTCTCCCTTGCCTTCCTGCTAAGAGCAGCCACTCTTTTTTCTAATTTCTGTTCAACTTCTGGGTCTGAGCAAAAGAGGCTGATGCTCTTGCTAGAATTTTGTCTAAAATAAGAGCATCGTGCCATGGGCTTGGCTGCTCAGGGGCGTCTTCGGTTTTGTTTTCTCAGCTGTGTGTTGGATAGGTACAGGGTTTGGCCCAGTGACCCACAGGTAAGCAAGAGAACTGCGAAGGGGTTAGGGGTGCTGTCTTTGGAGTCAGACACACCTGGACTAAGCCCTGGCTCTGTCAATTTGCGGGGCAACCTACCTACTCTCTGCCCGTCTCTCTCCCCTCATCTGTGAACTGGGCTTGATCATCTGTGCCTCTTTGGGAGGACTGAAAGAGGATTCGAGGAGATAATCCACGTACCAGGCTGAGCCCCATTCTGCTCCTCAATGGACTGTAGTTTCGTTTTTATTTCTGTGACTTGAAGCGTGATAGGCCTTGGATCATTCATTCACCCCTCCAATATTTATTACTGCCCATCTCTCAGTGCCTAGTTTCCTTTATCTTCAAAACGAGGATAATAATAGGAGTTATCTAGCTGAGGACTAGATATGAGGGCTTAAAGAGTAAATATATGTGAAGTGCTCAGAATTGTGCCAGGTGTAAAATAAACGTGATACACATGTCAACCGTCATCACCATTAGTACTAGTTTGTGCCAGGCACTGTGCTAGTTAGACGCTAGGTGAACAAACTAGAATGACCTTTGATTTGTGGATCTTGTAGGCTCTTTCCTCCTTATTTTCTCCAGGGGGAGAAAAGCCAACAATTGTTTCATCACTGCCCATGTAAGATGAAGTAATGGGTTTGAGAGAGTCCCTCCTAGGGACCTGCCAGCTTGCTGGCTGCCGCCCTAGAGGCTGGCGTAAGAGTCATGCCTCCCTCCCTCCCTCCCTCCGTCTCCCCCTTCATCAAGTCTCTGGGCCCCTAGCCCTGTGCTCTTAGCTTTGGCTCAGCAAGATTCAAAGCACCCGTAAACGATTACTCAAAGGGAGAGAACCATGTCTGTCTTGTCTAAGTCACAGCTGTGGAGGTCAGTATCTATGAAAAGGCTCTGTAACTTTCAAAATGGCACCCAGACAAGAGGTTTAGGTAGGGAGCCCAGCGAGGTGGATTTGAAGTTAGGGAACAGAGCTTAGTCCTGGCCCCGCCACTTGGTAGCTGTGTGGAACTGTTTCAGGTCACCTCTCCTCTCTGAGTTGGTTTCTCAATTGTCAAATGAAGAAGTGATAGGTCCTGCCTGGTAGGATTGTAGTGAGGAGGAAGTAGGAGCAGGATACAAATGTAAGGTCATTCAAGGCCCCCTCAAAGGCCTCCGTCCTTTTGCAGGTGAGTCCACTGCTCCTTTCTCTGAGCTCAAAGGCATTTATGTATGCAACCACTAGAGCAGTGCTCATCACTCTGCACAGGCTTAGACTGGCCTCCCCGGACACAGACTCTGAGATGGAGAAGTGCATTGCCAGGGGGCTCCCTGGAGAGACATCTGTGCGGATGTGAACCAGGCGAAGTTGGAGAGCAGCAGAAGCTGACACGTGGAGACAGTTGCTAAGGCCACAGCTGGTCCCCCAGCGAGCTCTGGGAGACCTGGGATGGCCTTTCAGAGCTGTCCTGAAGGATGCAAGGGGGTGGCCCTTTATTTATTTTTTTATTGAAGTATAGTTGGCATACAATATCATGTTAATTTCAGGGGGTTACCAGAGTGACTGAGGAAATGCATTTGGAAACGATCACCATGATAAGTCTATTAACCATCTGTCACCACTCAAAATTATTACGTATTATTAACTATATTCCTTGTGCTGTATATTACATCCCCGTGACATTTTATAACTGGAAGTTTGTATCTCTTAATGCCCTTCACCTCTTTCATCCAACCCTCCACCTCCCTCCCCTCTGGTAACCACCTGTTTGTTCTCCATATTTATGACTCTGTTTCTGTTTTGTTTTGTTTGTTCATTTGTTTTTTAGATACCACATATAAGTGAAATTATATGGTATTTGTCTTTCTTTTTATGACTTATTTCAGCTGGCCTAATGCCCTCTAGGCCCATCCATGTTGTTGCAAATGGCAAAAATTTTAATTTTTTTATGGCTGAGTAATATTTCATTATATATATATACACTTAGGTTGCTTTCATACCTTGGCTACTGAAAATAATGAACATACGGGTCATCTGCATTTTTGGATTAGTGTGGAATAGCTGGATCGTATGGTAGTTCAACTTTTAACATTTTGAGGAACATCCATACTGTTTTCCACAGAGGCTGCACCAATTTACATTCCCACCCACAGTGCACGAGAGTTCCCTTTTCTCAACATCCTGGGGGTGGGGGGTTTGGCCCTTTAAATCATCACCTCGACCAGGGGCTACTCCTCCCCCTATCACCTGGTGGAGTCATAACCTTCGACCAGACAGAGGCAGTTCCCAGTGAATGAGTGACAGTGTCAGGAACAGCTGATATCCCATCCCTAAAGAGAGGACCTGCCAGAAGCTATGCCAAGCATTCAGGATCAATGGAGAAAGAACAGAATTTCTGCACATGGGACTTTCGATCTATATATGGTCTATATTTACCTATTTGGTCTCTGGTCAGCTTGGAGGCCCACCTTGGGCCACAATCTTGTCTCATTAGAAGAACGCATAGTTGGTGCTTAATAAGAGTCTGTACCATCTCATTACCGGTAGTGCACCCAGGTCCCTTTCTTTGTCTCTCCAAAGTGTCACCACCCGATCTTTTGAAAGATATGAGTCCCTTCATCATGGGCTAAACCAACACACAGTTATTTTTTTCACACTCAAAAGAGACAAAGGAAGCCAGCCTGTAAGATGGAACCTCATTTAAAAACATCCCGTGCAGCATCTGAAACGAAGGCTGCCTGGGACCAGGCCCGGTCAGGGCCCAGTCTCGAAGCATCCACCAGAAACTTGCCAACGAGGGCGAAAATGGCAAACTCTCCCAGGACGCTTCAGCAGGTCACTCGTTTTGAAATTTTCCTGGGAAACTTCGCCACGGAGTGCAAACCTAGCTGAAGCTCTACACCTGCCAAATCCCCTAGGCTCTGCTGAGCTAGGGTTCATAGTCCAGGTCTTGACCTTATCAGAGTTAGCCTGATTTATGATGGAGTGCATAAAAACCACTTGTATTTAAAGAGAGCTGTTGACTAACTAGTGGGGGCTCCACGTGAGGACGTGGGACCCTGAGCCCACATTCTCCTCTGTCGTCCTGTGGGAAGTGTGCCGGATATGGCTACCATTACCATTGCTAATAATATTGGTTTGGCCAAAAAGTTCGTTTGGGTTTTTCTGTAAGATGCTATAATAAGAAGGGTGTGGTCGCCTGGTACAGCATTTTATAGTGCCAAGCAGTTTTACTTGCATTATTTTAGTTGGTCCCCACAAGTCTGTGCAGTAGGGGACTGTCTGAGCACAAGGAAGTTGTCCAAACTCTCTGGGCCTCAGTTTCTCCATCTCTAAGCTGATAATAGAGCCTCTTAAGTTATTGTGAGGATTAAATAATGTAACACGCATGAAGCCCTTAAAGAAAATAGCACCTGGCATGTACGAATTTTTTTCTTTTCTCTCTCTCTCTCTCTTTTATTTTTTTAAAGAATTTACTTTATTAGAAATAAAAATGGGACTTCCTTGGTGGTGCAGTGGTTAAGAATCTGCCTGCCACTGCAGAGACCCAGGTTTGAGCCCTGGTCCAGGAAGAGCCCAAATGCCACAGAGCAACTAAACCCATGTGCCACAACTACTGAGCCCGTGTGCCACAACTACTGAAGCCTACATGCCACAACTGCTGAAGCCTGCATGCCTAGAGCCTGTGCTCTGCAACAAAGAGAAGCCACCGCAATGAGAAGCCTGCAGACCGCAACAAAGAGTAGCCCCCTGGGCTTCCCTGGTGGCACAGTGGTTGAGAGTCCGCCTGCCGATGCAGGGGACACGGGTTCATGCCCGTGTCCGAGAAGATCCCACATGCCACGGAGCGGCTGGGCCCGTGAGCCATGGCCACTGAGCCTGCGCGTCCGGAGCCTGTGCTCCACAGTGGGAGAGGCCACAGCAGTGAGAGGCCCATGTACCGCAAAAAAAAAAAAAAAAAAAAAAAAAAAAGAGTAGCCCCTGCTCGTCGCAACTAGAGAAAGCCTGCGCACAGCAACTAAGGCCCAACGCAGCCGAAAAATAAAGAAATAAATAAATTTATTTAAAAAAAATAAATAATAAATTGTTATGATGCAATGATCTGCTAAGTGTTTTTTCTTTTTTTAATTGAAGTTTTATCAATTCACAATGTTGTGTTAGTTTCAGGTGTACAGTAAAGTGATTTAGTTATACATACACGTATACCTAGTCTTTTTCAGATTCTTTTCCCGTGTAGGTTATTACAGAGTTTTGAGTAGAGTTCCCTGTGGTTTATCTATATTTTTTTAATTTTTATTTATTTATTTTTGGCTGTGTTGGGTCTTCGTTTCTGTGCGAGGGCTTTCTCTAGTTGCGGCAAGCAGGGGCCACTCTTCATCGCGGTGTGCGGGCCTCTCACTATCGCGGCCTCTCTTGTTGTGGAGCACAGGCTCCAGACGCGCAGGCTCAGTAGTTGTGGCTCACGGGCCTAGTTGCTCCGCGGCATGTGGGATCCTCCCAGACCAGAGCTCGAACCCGTGTCCCCTGCATTGGCAGGCAGATTCTCAACCACTGCGCCACTAGGGAAGCCCCAGTTTTAGTCTCTTTAGGAGAGGAAAGCCAGATTCAGAGGGGATAAGTTTATGAATAAGATACCTGGGCATCAAGGAAGGAAAACAGAGGGGGACTCCCACGCAAATGGGGCCAGACTTTCCCACACTGGATTTCCAACACGAGCCATATAGCATTTGCCTGTCAACTTGGCAACAGAGGAAATACTGAATCTTCAAAAGAAAAAAAAAGATGAAGGCATAGTGTTGCCAAAGAAAGAAATTAAAAAAAAAACAAAAACCTTGCACTTTTCAAACAATTGAACCCTTCTCATCTTTATATTTAGGTCTAAATAACCAAGGGATTATCATATTCAGAGATAATTAGGTTTGAAAAAGGTCTCTTTGCTCCGAGCCCTCCACCGAGGGCTTTTGAAGGCCTGCACTGTGGTGGGGTTTCACATCCACGTGGACTCCCTCATTTTGGTTATTTCCTCCCCAAACAGAAGTTCAGCTGGCAGAACCCTCGAAAGCAGAGGAAAGTGTGATCCTGGTGCCTCGGACCCCCTGGTCTCCTCAGGAATGAAGGTTTTCGGGGTTCTCGTGGTCTTTGTCTCCTGCCGTAAGTAGTAACAGCTGAGTGAGCTCAAAGGCGCTGTCCTGTCTGTGTGTCTGTGTCCGGGGTGGCCCCTCCTCAGGTAGCATCAGGTGAGGGGAAATCAGGTGTCACTCAAAGGGGAATCGGGAGTGGAACGGCCCCCAGCAAAGTCCTCCTGCTTCTGCGTCTTCTACAAAATGGGTTGATCTTGGTGTTGGGATCTCACAGAACGTCTAGAAAATCAAAGATTGCTAACCATTTGCTAAGAAAGAGGGCATTTGACAATTATTTTACCACACACACACCATTCAGAAGTCTTTTTTTCATTTGAATGCTAGTTGTCTTTATTTAAAGTCTTGTGGATTCCAGAACAACAATGCAGATATATATCTAGCTAATTTAGGAATGATTAATTCTCATTAGAAAGCCATTCTTACGGTGACCTATGGAATAATTAGTAATTATAAGTCATTGCTACCGGGAGATCCGATTACCTACCTCTGCAAAGTGAAAGAGAACTTACTAGGAAACCGTGTTGGGTTTGTTGGAAAACTCTTTGACTCTTTGGTTTGATTAGATGAGTAGAGTTTTGCTCAAATCCATTTTTCTATCTGTTTCAGCTGTGAAGCAATCGCTTTGGGCTTCCTAAGTCAAAATGTCAAAAATGGGGTTCCCTTTTCCCTTAGTCAGTGGTGGAATTTACAGTTTTCAAGATCATGATGTTAGAGGCAGGGGACCCATGTGTAGAAAGAGCCACTGCTGCAACCCCCATCGTGTACCCCAAGAGCAGTGTCTGAGTGTGGTCCTGCCCTCTCTCCAGGGGCTGCTCCGGCCCCAGAGACCACCCCCAGGCTTTGGCCCCCTCTGCAATGCTTTGTGACAACAAGGCATCCAAAAATCACTGTATGAGGTGGGAAGACTCCTAGGAAAATTTCCCCAAACCTCCTGTCTTTGGTTTTCTTCTTCAAGTTCATGTTTTTATTTTATTTTTATTGTAAAATTAATATCTGCTTGTAATTAAAAAGAAAAATACACAGAGTAACAAGAGTATAGAATATGGAGTAACAAGATAAAGCCCCTTCTCATCCTTCCCAGACCCTGATCCCTTTCCTACACTCAGATGTAAGCACTCTTCAGAGTTTGATACACATCCTTCTAGGTCTTTATATACATACATTTCAAACATTTCAATAGAAAAGTAAAACACGCTTTTTGTAAGAAAAAAAATATATATGTATATCAGACAGCAGAAAAGTATTTAAGATAAATGTTGCCTGTTGTTTTTCTCCACCTACTTCCTCAGTCCCATTGCCTAGTGATATTGCTAAAAGTAGTATGTTTTCAAGACATCATTTAGTTATGATCTCCCTGTCTGTGGGCATGTGGGTAGTCTCCAATTTTTTGATATCACAAATAATGCTGCAGCAAACATCCCTGTATATATATATGTATATCCATATATATATGTATATCCATACATACATACATACATATATATATCCATCCATACATACATACATATATATATATCCATCCATACATATATATATATATCCATCCATACATACATACATATATATATATCCATACATACATACGTACATATATATATCCATCCATCCATACATACATACATATATATATCTATCCATCCATACATACATACATATATATATATATATCCATCCATACATACATACATATATATATATATCCATACATACATACATACATATATATATATCCATCCATCCATACATACATATATATATCCATACATACATACATACATATATACATACATACATACATACATATATATATCCATACATACATACATACAAATATATATAATTTTCTCCCCTCACTTTCTTAAGCATTTTGTAGAAGTAAAAATTGCTAGGTCCATGTGTATTTGCCGTTAAAAAAATGGATTGACGACTTTTTCTGCCTCTTGAGTATTTTGTTTCTCCTGTGAGGTTGTAAATGCCTGATGGTATTTGCAAGGACTACATTTCTGGCTTTGAACATTTCTCATTAATGTTTAACATCAGATCTGAGAGTGTTTCTGCCCAGCAGATGGTGGCCTTTTACTTTGGGGAGAAGACTAGTTGATAGTATTGTCCTAAATGTCATGGAAACTGGGTTCTTATCCTGGGCTAGCGAGACACTAGCTGTGTGACACGGTAAGCATGAACCTATCTTGTCCCCATTAAAGGGGCTGATGCCCAGGCACCACATTTAGGGGTCTCCTGATATCTGAATGCTAAGCGCTCTGGCTAGGGGACCTGAAAGCAGCATCTTTCTCATCGCATCTTCGCTTCTTCCTTATTTTCTCCTTGACAGTGATGGCCCCCACCCATGGAAACTTCTGGCAGTTTCAAAGGATGGTCAAACACATTACGGGGCGGAGCGCCTTCTTCTCAAATTATGGATACGGCTGCTACTGCGGGCTTGGGGGCATAGGGATCCCCATGGATGACACTGCCAGGTGAGTGCAGAGGCTCTGAGGCCTCTTGTCGGTTCATTTGCTTGAAGAGAGAGAGGGTGTTAGGTAGGACCCTTGCATTGTAAGGAACCGAAACCAATTCAGGTGAGCCTGAGGGTAAGAAAAAAACTGAATGGGAGTGGGAGGGTGGTCTTGAGGAACCCAAGGCTGGGGCTGGCTTCCCGTGGCCTATGCCCTTATACAGGGCCCACATGAGGTTCCCTGCTCTGTCACCTGCTGGAAATGCTTGACAATGTTTGAATAAGGGGCCCCTCGTCTTCATGTTGCACCAGGCTTTGCAGATTATGTGGTCAGCCCTGCCCAGAGCTCTAGTATGTTCAGCTCTCAGTCCTCATGGTAAACGTGGTCTTCTCTCAGGCCTCCAGTATTTAGGATTACAGATGCAGCAAGACTGACCGACTGTCTCCCAGTCCTAATTCCATTTTCCAGGAAAGAGAATCCAAGGGGCCCAGTTTGGAAAAGTTGTCCATCTGGGTGAGGACACATGGCACAAACTTGGCTGCCAGGCCTACTTCTAAGGATGGGGGTGGGGGAGGGCGAATTCCCAGAAAAGGTGGAGGTTGGTGTTAATCTGGGGAGGGAACAGGGAGGTAGGAAATAGGATGGTTTGTGTGTCTTTTTATTTGAAGAAAGAAGCAAAATGTTCCTGGTCACTTTCACCGTAGTGTGGATAAATATATCCCCATAGTAGGGCGTGAATATCACTCCTGGAGCTTGATTCCTCTGGGTCAGGCTCCGGAGACCATGGAATGTTCCAGCTGGAAGGACCCCAGAGCCCTTGAGGGGATCTGACACTGATGAAATGCCCGTCACATCCTGAGCCCTGGGATTGATGGTTTGCATGCAGGGCTTGGTTTAATGCTCCCAGCACGTGGCTGAGGCCGTGCCACCATCTCCATTCTACAGGTGACAACGGTGAGGGACCCACTAAACAAAATAGCAGAGCCCAAAGACACAGAGCCCTTGAGTGGCAGAGTCAAGATTTGGACCAGAATTTGCCTGTTTCAAAGTCCGGGCCCTTTGACACTCTGTGCCTCCCCTTCCAAGTCCTGTGGCTGATGAGAATTTTAACACTATTAGCCAACGATGACCAATGGCAAAGAGCCCACGTGTGGATGGGGACAGTGAGTGAGGAAGACAGAGCGTCCAGCCCAGGGCATCGGCCAGAAGCTGATCCTTTTCATGTCTTAGAATCTAGCCCCAGAGCTCTGTGTTCCTGCCACTCAGACATGGTGGAAGAGGGGGGGCCGAGGCCATCCCCCAGTTGTTTTCTCTCCTCCCGTGCTCTCCCTTCCCGGCACGCCCACCCCTCCCCTGGCCAAACTTGAGCCTCAGGAGAGCAAAGACTGAAGGATTATGTCTGATGTGCTGACCCTTGTCTGCTCAGAGCCTCTCCCAGGGCTGGGCACATATTCAGTGCTCAGTCAAAAGTCATTCAATGAATGAATAAGTCATGGGCACCTAGATTTGAGCCCTGACTCTATCACCTTCCAGCCGTATGATTTTGGGAAATTCACCTCTGGATCTCAGTTCCTCTCCTATAAAACGGAGACAAGGACTGCACGTCCTAGGATTACTGTGAGGCACTCATGAGACAGCAGTAGGTAGAGGAGGGCTCTTTGTGTGATTTTTATTTTTTTTTGGTACGCAGGCCTCTCCCTGTTGTGGCCTCTCCCGTTGCGGAGCACAGGCTCCGGACGCGCAGGCTCAGCGGCCATGGCTCAGGGGCTCAGCCGCTCTGCGGCATGTGGGATCTTCCCAGACCGGGGCACGAACCCGTGTCCCCTGCATCGGCAGGCGGACTCTCAACCACTGCGCCACCAGGGAAGCCCTCTTTTTGTGATTTTTAGTATCATCAGGAAGTTACCTCCCTGCCTTCCGCACCTTCTCACGGGGGGGGGTGGGGGGGGGGTGGGGGGGGGTGTGGTTGGAGGGAGGTACCAGTTCCGCGTGGCCAACGGGACCGTGATCTGTGAGTTGCCTTCCCTGTAGGGAATGTCTTTGAAACTGGGCCTTTCCTTAAGGTCAGCCTTGTGGACCCAGAGAATTTGGGGGAAATGAGATTTTTTTTTTCCAAGTGCTTTGGGATGGAGAGCTGTAATTCCGAGAATCAGAGCTTCCCGAGAGTCCTGGCCCGGTCCCTCCCCGGTCCCCATTCGCAGCTGTGCCCCCAGCTCCCTCCAGAGGTGGGGTGCAGGGCACAGCACCCCCGCGCCCGCCCAGGCTCTTGCATGTGCTCCATAAATAGTTGCTGACTCGAGAGTACAATGAATTTTGCAACTTTGCGTTGCAGCTGTTGCCGTCGAGAAGCTTCTTCCCGATGTCTGTCATGTGTTAACAAAGCAGCTCAGCTGTCATTCAGCTGAACAAATATTTGTGAAGGGTGATTGCGCACCAAGCACTGGGATAAGTGCGGGGGTGGGGGGGGGGACACCAAAGTCAATAGGAGGGGGACGGGGAAGGGAGCCCACGTGTCATGGAGGCCATTCAAGGACGAGGGCCAAGGACAGGGTGGGCAAGTGCTGAGTGTCCAGCACGTGGGGAGGGGCCCCTGATCTCCCAAAGCATGTTCTGGGACTGCTGGGTGTGTAGGGCAAGTTGGATCTAAAGAACAAGCCCATTCGCAGGTGCTGGGCCACGGCCTTGCCGTGAACGCCATTCATTTCAGCAGAACCGGTGGTTTGAATGCCCCTTCGAACGTGTGACTCGCCTTCCGCTTGGCCTTGGGGAGTTGCGTGAACCACTGTCCTCCCCTCGTGTGTTTATTCAGAGCTGTGAGAGTGTCTTGGAGATCGCCTGTCTTCTCCCGAGGCCGGGGGACCACCTCCCTTCCACTCATCTCCCAGAGGCCCCAGCCAGGGCTCCGGCTTAGGACACACTGAGCGTTAGGGTGGTGCAGTCTCCCTGGTCCCAGTGGTGAAACATGGCTCAGGCCCCTGCAGACGGGAGACCAGCTTCAGCGGAGTCTGCTTCTCGGCGCCCCCCCAAGCACACCACCGATGGGGAGGGAACCCCCTTTTTCTTATGTGAGCTCAAGGAGACTTCCTGTGTTGGAGCTCTCTAGCTGTGACCGTCCTCAGACCTAAAGCAAGGCGTCCCCTCTGTGAGGCCCCCAAGGCCATGTCCAGGAGATGGGGAGGGATCAGGGTCTAGTGGAGGGGCGGGGGAGGGGGTGCCTGGAGGAGGCTGTCCCCAGAGGATTGTCTGCTTTGGCATATGGTGCCCTCTGGAGGCCAGGGGCCAAGTTTCTGACGTCCTCCTCCCACCCCTCGTGGCTCCACATGGTGGAAGGCAGGGGCCAAGCCTGGCTGTCGGTTGATGGCAGAGAGGCACACAGAAAAGCTGCCCCTGACTCCCCTCAGCCCAGCTCATGGTCTCACTTTCACATGGTTTCTCCTCACCTCTTTTCGCCTTGATCTTAACATTTGTCATGTTAAGTGTTACCTTAGAATGGTTGAAAAGCATCACTTTGAGAGAAAATATGCTCTAAGAGCCTTCTCCTCTGATGCCCCTGTAAAGCGCAGGGACCAATGAAGGAGGGAAACGGTGTTCTGAGGAGGGAAGTGGAATTTCAGTAAGTGCAAAGGACCTTCCCGCACTGTGGTCTCAGGCCCTCCCGTGGCTCCTGTGTCACCGGGGCCAGCCCGGAATCTCTGCACCTGGACCAGCTTCCTTATCAACCCTCTTCACCCTCCCAGGTAGGGATCAGAGCGCAGCCCAGGACCCCAGGAAATGGAGGAGAGTGACCTGGGGTCAGAGGCTGGAGCCCCAGGAGGTGGCACAGGAAATGTTCTCTGCTTGGCACATCAGGCTGGGGGGTGGTGAGAGGTGCAGGCAGGGGCCGGGAGCTGGACTGGAAAGTTCGTGGCCTGGCCCTGCTTTCTGCAGATGCTGACCCCTGCCAAGCAGCAGTAGCCAGGTGCTCCCGAAGCTTGACCAGGGCTCCCAGAGCCCAACATCTTGCTTAGGGAGTTAGCACGGAGGGATGCTTCTCCGTCCTCACCAGGACATCAGCACCCCCTCCTCAGCTGACCCAGCTAGTTAGGACCAGGCTGACCCCCCTGTTGTCCCCACACCCACCTTGCCAAACCCCTATTCCAGTGTGTGCTGAGACCCCAAGTGAACCCCGCACACATCCATTCACTTGCCCAGTATCAACTGAGCACCCATTGGGTGCCCATCCAGGGCCAGTGCTGTGCCAGGGCCAGGGGCACAGAACAAGGCAGCCAGCCGCAGGCCCTGCTGTCCTGGCCTTCTCCAGAGCTGAAAGTGCCCTTGGGACCATCCAAACCAAACCCTCATTGTAGCAATGGGGAGACTGAGACCCAGAGATGGGGAAGGGTTTGATCCAAGGTAACAGGCAAGATTAAAACTCATACGTCTCGAGGCTTTCCAGTGCTCTGGAACACACTGCTGGCCTGAGTTTTCTAGGCCTCAGTTTCTTCATCCATAAAATAGGTGCACTGACAACAGCTACAGTTCATGAGCATCTGACAGATGCTTTACACTCAGCACTGTGAAGCCGTGATAAACCTTTGAGGTGGGCATTATTCCCCCCATTGTCGAGGAGGACCCTGAGGCTCAGACAGGTTAAGTGAGATGGCCAAGGCCACACAGCCGTGGAAAGAAGAGTTGGGATTCAGACCCAGGTCATCTGACCCCAGCTGGTGCCCCTGCCTCCCACCATCCTCCCCAGGGGCATGGGGCCGCTGGGAGGGCGATGGGGCTGCTCTTGGCTGGGGGCTCACACAAATGCATATCTTATTATCCACAACAGGCTTGTCAGAATGTTCAGCCCTGGCCCAAGGGGCAAAGAAGAGCAGAAGGAATTTGCCCCTCTGCAAGGACCCAGATTTTTCTGTTCTATCTCTTTGTACCCTGCTAAGGGGCCCAGAGACAGCACACGCTTTGGAGTCAGGCAGAGTTGGGCCTGCATCCCAGCTTCACCTTTTCTAGCTGGATAATTGCACAGCCCCCCTGGGCCTTAGTCTCCTCATCTGTAAAATGGAGATACTAATCAGAAGTTCATAAGGTCACTAAAGGACTGACTAAAGTAACCCAGCTCGGAGCAGGTGCTTAGTTAGTTAATGCCCCTCCTTTTAGAAGTTGAGATTTCTTTCGTTTAATCTCAGTTTCCTTTTCCCCTTTACTTTGTGGGAAAGCACTGGGAGTTTTTTTTAGTACTGTTGAGAGATTTCTTGGAAACATCTCCTCTGCATTTGCCTCCCCTTGAGCTAATGTTATTAACCCCTTATAGGATAAAAGCTCGCCCACTCTACCCCCGGTTATACTGCAGTTCAAGGAGCTGCCCTGCAAGGGTTAACCACCTCCCCAGCCTCCAAGTTCTGAAATCCCGCACCCAAGCCTGGTCCCAGGTTGCCTAGCAACCAGTGGCTGCTCCAGGATGCAGTTGGTGTGAGCAGGGAAGGGAAAGGAGAAAAACAGCTTGGTCTGCCCATGTCTCTAAATGTCACTGGGAGCTCAGTGCAGAGAAAGGCCTGGAACCCAAGCCCTGGGGCCAATTTGCCGAGGGGCGAAGGCTCCCCTCAGGTAACCGGGGAGGTCATTAGCCCTCTGTTGAGTGGGTTTACATAAGTACTTGGCATTCGCAAGGGATTTTAAGATCTGCCAGTGGTGACGCCCCCTCCACCCACACATGAATGCATCTGTAGTGCAGCGGGGAGCCCGGCCGTGGGCAGCAGAGCCCAGGTTCCAGCCAGAGGTATCACTATCACCTCCATCTCTGAGCCTGTGACTTCTCCCTCTGCAAAAGGCGGAGGGTGAAGCAGGTAACCATTGGAATCTGTAGTTTGCAAAGATATTTCTCCTTTGCTACTGAGTTTCCTCCTCACAACACCTCCGCTCGCTGACACATCACCCATTTCCTCTCCTAGCATCTGTCTCAACCTGACATCATCTCATTTTCTTGTTTACTTATTTGTTTATTTATGCATTGATTCTCCCCTCGACTGGAATGTGAATTCCTGGAGAGCGGAGAGCACTTGTTGGGGGCGGCGCTTATCCTCATAAGGCCACAGAGGATGCCCAGAGCTATGCAGTGTGGGGTCCGCTCGCTCAGACCTGTACCTCCGCACTTCCTAGCCAAAGGGCCCGCATGGGTTAGGAACTCAATACCTGTTGGTTTGATGAGTGAGTGAATGGAAAAAAATTCATGAAATAGTCAATGCAAGCACCCGTACCCTCATTTGAAAGCCGAGGGAAGATGCTCAGAGAGGGACAACTTGCCTGCCACGCTAGAACATGCAGGTGGCAGATCTGGACCAAGAAACCGACTCCCTGTTTCTTGGGATGGGGGCTTCATTCACTGCCCCGCAGGCCGTGTAAGCCCAGCCAGTAAGCCAGTAGCAAACTGGGATGGAGCGTTTACAGCGTGTCTGGGGCTGAGGATCTGCAATGAAAAGACAAACTCCCTGCCTGTGTGCAGGGAGAGAGACAGCCCATAAAATATTCAGAAAGAAAGATACACTTAGGTAGTGACAAGTGCTATGAAGCATCTAAAATAAGGCCACAAGCTAAAGGATGAGGATGGCAGTGGGCGGAAGGGCAGGGGGTGTGGGTGCGCGGGGAGGATGGCTACTTTATGTGGCTGTAGAAGGCCTCTCTAAGGAGGTGGCATTTAGCTAGTGCGGAAGGAGACGAGGGGCTGGGGGGTGGGCGTCCCACCAGGAGTGAGTCCGGAGGGGCCTGGCCGTGGGGTGAGGGGCTCACCTTCTCCTTCGGTTGCCGGGGAAGCATTAAAGCAGGAAGTGATCTGCTCAGATTTTGCCTCAGAAATATCACTCTGGCCCCTGTGCAGAGACGTTGGGGAGCAGGGGAAGAAACGGGGAGCCGTTAGTGGGTGTTTCAGTAGCACTGGGGAGAAGCGACCGTTGCACAGATCACTAGCTGGGGAGAGGTGCCAGATGCTGCGTGTGTTTGGGAGGTAGATTGATAGGACCTGCTGATGGATGAGATGTGGGGTTCGAAGGTAAGGGAGGCTGACTCTGAGGTTCTTGGTCTGAACAGTGATGGATGGTGGTGCATCTACGAGCTTGTGCAGATGGGGGAGAGCAGATTCTGCAGACACAGCAAGAGCCTGGCATGAGCCATGTTGGGTTTGAGATGCATATCAGACACCCAAGAGGGAGTCACGTGAGCACAAGCCTATTGGCATCTAGAGCTCAAAGGAGATGTCTAGGCTGAGGTGAGAACTGGAGAGTCAGCAGAGCTCGGTGGTATTTAGAGCCCTGAACTTCAAAACAAAAGCTCCCGGGCTTCCCTGGTGGCGCACTGGTTGAGAGTCCACCTGCCGATGCAGGGGACACGGGTTCGTGCCGTGTCCGGGAAGATCCCACATGCCGCGGAGCGGCTGGGCCCGTGAGCCATGGCTGCTGAGCCTGCGCGTCTGGAGCCTGTGCTCCACAACGGGAGAGGCCACAACAGTGAGAGGCCCGTGTACTGCAAAAAAAAAACACAAAAAAACCCAAACAAAACAAACAAAAAAACCCCACAAGAGCTCCCAAGGAGAGGGTTTAGAGACCAGGCCGGAGGCCGGGCACAGAGAGTAGCAGCATGGCAGGCAGTCTGGGTTAGCCCAGGCAGGAACGTAGACCTTCTTGCTTTGTCTCATTGGTGGAGGTATATTTCATGGAATGAGAAAGCATATCCTAAAGCTGTCAGTTCCATTCTTCATGCCTCAGTTTCCCCATCAGCAAATTGGAAGATGCAGGATCTGGGTTTAGGCTTGTTTTTCAAAGATGACTTCCAATATGGCATTTCTTGGCCCAGAGCTGCCTCTTCTTCCGGCCCATGACTGGCCTGATGCTACAACGGCTGTGGGATGTCCACAGCAATAGACCGCTGCTCCAGGTCGGTCCTGACAGCCTGCACCCTGGGCAAGCTGTTAGATGTAGAATTAGACAGCAGGAGAGAATTCTACTCCACGCTTTGGAAAAGAGCGGAAGACAAAGCAGGAAAAGGGGGTGGTGAGAAAGGAAGAAGGAGGTTTGGTGAATTGAGATGGAAGAAAGAAGAGATGTTACAGAATAGGAACAGGAGACAAAGAGATAAACAGAAAGGGAGATGGATGAGAAAGAGGAAAGGGTGAGAAAATTGCCTCGCTTCCAGTTTCCAGAGAAGCAGCACCCGGGTAAGTGAGAGCACCAGGTGACAGGCCCTTTGGGAGGGAAGCGAGGTTGGATGGGGCATGGCCCTGTGCCCAAGTAGCCCTGGGCCCCGCCAAGGGCAGCAGCCACACAACCCGGTGAGCCCCTGCAGACCATGGCGGCTGCCGGGGGAGGGCAGCAAGGGGCATGCTGAGCGGAGGTGAGAGACCTGGACATGGAGGCTCTCAGGGAGTCCCTGCAGGAGCTGGGGCCTGATCGGTCTTGAAGGATTGTCACAGATGGAGAAGGGAGAGCGCGAAGGCAAAGGTGATCCGGGCGCCAGGAACAGTGGGAGCGGCAGGAACCATCCCTGGCACATTTCCTGAGGGTGAGTGGAGAGGTACAGCTGAGGCGTAGGGTGGGTGTCAACATGTCTTGAGAAATCCAGGCTCCAGTGAGATGTGGGAGGACAGCTTCCTGCAGGAATTGTAGACTTCGGAGAGGGGGAAAAGCAAACAAACAGACGATAGCCAGCACTGGTCCAGTTTCAAAGGGCCCTTTTTCCAACATGTGAAGCTAAGGGTGCACCATCGTCATGATAACAAGCATTTATAGAGGCCTCTCTGTGCTCTGAGCACATCCAGACCACTCCATCTGCAACGACACCAGTGAAAATCCTTACAACAATCCTGTGAACTAGACACCATTGTTTACTTTTGATACTATTGCTTTTATCACCATTTTTTAAAAATTTATTTATTTTTGGCTGCATTGGGTCTTCGTTGCTGTGCTCAGGCTTTCTCTAGTTGCGGTGAGCGGGGGCTACTCTACGTTGCGGTGCGTGGGCTTCTCATTCTGGTGGCTTCTCTTGTTGCGGAGCATGGGCTCTAGAACGCAGGCTCAGTAGTTGTGGCGCACGGGCTTTGTTGCTCCGCGGCATGTGGGATCTTCCCGGACCAGGGCTCAAACCCGTGTCCCCTGCATTGGCAGGCTGTGAAAGCGAAAGGGGGGTAGGAATCAAGGTCGGCTGCTAGTTTTCTGGCTTGAGTGGGAGGGGCTGCCTTTCCCAAGCCGAGAGTGTGGGTGGAGGACCAGCTCAGTGGGCGGGGGGCCGGAAGGGGACCCTTACATCCAGAGCTTCCTTTGGGGCGTCTTACACTGAAGATGCCTGTGACATTCAGGTGAGATGCCAGGTAAGCTGTTGGAAGGAGGGGCTGAGTTCTGATAAAATAGGTTTCGTGTCCTTGGCCTGGGTACTGCCTGGCCGCACTAACCCAGGGCCCGTCCGTGCAGCCCACACCTGCTCCTTCTCTTGCTTCCTTCCAGGCTTCTCCTTGGGGCATGTCCCGGTGTGGTGGGGGAACGGCTTGGGGACAAAAGAAAAGAACTCCCAGTTCCTTTCCTTTCTATTTTCAACCCTTGATCCCTTGCAGCGAGCTCCCAGCTCTCCCCAACTTTAGAATCAAACCCTGGGAGTGGATGGAAGCCCCCTGTGACCCTCTGTCTCCCTTCAGTTGAATGTGCCCTTGGTCCTGGTGTCGGCTGCCTCTGTGGGCTAAGAGCCTGCGAGTGTGACACGCAATCCGCTTCAAAGAGAACCTGCCCAAACTTCAAGCGGTTCTTCTCCAGCTGGCCCCGCTGCGGCAGGAGCAAACTCCAATGCTAGTGAGGCCACGGGTCCCTGGTCGGTCTGGTCTGGGATACTCCTTTGTCACTCGGCATTAGAGGGCTGGAGATCAACAGTGGAAAAGACAGAATCCTGGCTTTCAATGGAGGGAGACAGACCATAAACATACACATAAACAGTACATTCCAATAGCAGTAAGCACTAGGAAGCAGTAAAACAAGGTGGCAGGGTAGAGAGAAGTCACCTACCCCCATCCCAGGAAATTTCCAGGAGGGGAAAGGCCCCAGGATCCGCCTTAAACTCTCCCTCCATCTCCACGTCAAAATCAGGATACAGGGCGGGTTTAGGAACCAGACCCACAACCCAGATCCAGCTGGAGCCAAGCAGGGATCCTGGAAAACAAGGTCTCAGCCACATGCCAAGGACCCGAGAAGCACACTTGGACTCTGTTTCTCATTTGCTGGAGTTCTGCCTTCTCCAGAAAACCCCGAGGTAGGAAAAAGTCGATGCCATTTTCACCTCCCAGGAGACAGAGCGCGAGAACATCAGCTCCCACGGCTGCCACCTGGATGTCACGCCAGGAAGATAACAAAGAAATGAAGAAAGAGGGCAAGGGAGAAGGAATTGGGGGTATCCAAGATTTCGATCCACATTTAGAAGCCCCTGGTTATAAGGCGTAAATTCTAATAAATATTAAAGTGGTCCAGTCAGGGTGGACGCTAATCGTCTGATGCCCGGGGGTAGATTGCAAAAATGACCACAACTCTTCTTACCTCTCTGTATCCTCACCTCTCACGATGTAATGTTCAGCTTTTCCCATCAAGCGGTAGACTGTTTTCCCCACCCCCGAATCTGAACTCTGAACTGGCCTTGTGATTTACTGTGGTCAATAGAACATGGTGGAATTGATGGTCCACCAGTTCGCCAGCAAGGCCTCTGGAGGCCCAACGCACGTCCCCTCTTTCTTGGAAACACCTGCCGCTGCCATGAGAAACACCCTGGGCCCACCTGCAGGAGGGCAGGAACCCACCTGGATCAGGGTCGTCAGGCCAGCTGGCTGGCTGAGGACCTCAGACCTGTGAGAGCACTCAGCAGGGATCAGCAAAGCCAGCTCACGGCTGACCAGAGACACCAGAGAGCCTCGCTGAGACCAAAACAACTGCCCAGCTGAGCCCCAGCTAAACCACCACCTTGCAGAAGCGCAAGCTACATAATGGGCCCGTTTAACGTCATTAAGTTTTGGTGTGGTTTGCCAGGCGGTGTAACTCACTGATGTCGTGGGTCTTCACTACCCGAGGCTCTGGGGTTCTCAGCACGGTGCCGAGCCTGGAGGCTGCATGAACAGCGTGGACATGCCCCTGCCCCTTACCTGTCAGGCTTGGGAGGAGAAAGGCCATCCTCATGCGATACTGGAGAGCACACAGAGGCTGTAATCACTCACAAAAGTTCATTGAGCCTCTGCTAGGCAGCAGGCACAGACCTGGGCAGTAGGGATACCGACGTTTAAAGAAAACAAACAGAGAATCAGGTGTAAATATCCTGGGGAGAAAGTTGAGAGCCAGAGCAGCTTTTAGAAGTTCAAGTTCAGGCACTTACAATCTGGATTGAGTGATGCTGTCACGGGTGTGAAGACAGGGAAGCCAGAGGTGGGTGGTCAGCAGAGGGTCTGGGAACTAGGGCTCCAGGGCTCTGCCTGGCTCAACTGGCAGGTCACGGGGGAAACTGGTCTGTTTTCCCACCTGCCCACGCGCTGTAGTAATCGCTACTGCAGAAGGAAACTTGGGGTTGACGGGCGTCACGGTTAAGGTTGTAAAAGGCGGTGAGGGGAGTGACCATGGAAAGGCAGGCATGGAACCAGGGTGGCTGGGCACCTCCCCTCCTTGGGGACTCTGGACCACAACAGAGACCAGCTCAGGACTGGCCAAATGACACAGTGGAGGGAGGGAGGCCAGGGCTGGGCTCAGCATGGGGGCAGGGATTTCAGTGTGAGATCCAGGCCGTGGTCCACCGCCTGGGCCTTCGATTCTAATCTGTAAAATGGGGCCTGTGGTGGTATCGAACTGCTCCCGTCGATGCCCTGATTCTGGGAGGACAGGACGGTGGTGGGACTGTGGAGGGATGTCGTTGGCTTTCACTGGGAAAGCCCGCTGTCCTGGAAGGGCGATCATTCATCCCCTCAACAAATCCACGTCAAAGGCCTGCTGCAAGCCAGGCCCTGTGCTAAAGCAGAGAAATAAAGCTGCATCCGACTCCAAGTTGCTCTCAGATCAGGCAGGACACAAGTCGGCGGGTGATTACAAGGCAGGCTGGGAGATGCTGAAGTTGGGGTCAGCTCACGAGCCATGACCACCATCGGGGCAGGGGGTCAGCATTCCCCGAGGAATGCTGAGGGTCTGATGTCTCACCTGAGAGCTGAAGATAAGGGGGAGTTGGGGTACCAAGTGAGGTAGAGGGATGGAAGGTGATTCAGCAAACCTGCTTGAAAGCGCCACTGCCACGTCTCCCCCCAGATCAGCTGAAGGGCCGTCCTCCATGTTTGCCCCTCCCCCAAGCCAAAAACATGCATGTCAAATTCTTTTTCTCATATCCCACATCTAATGTGTTGGCACCTTCAAAATACACTTAGATTCTATATTTATAAAATACGTCAGTAAAATGTACACATTTTAAAAAAGACAAAGATGAGAGGGGAAAACTTTAGAACCACCTGGGCCACCTTCAGGGCTGCCATCTTGGTCTGAGTCACCATCGCCTCGTTCCTGGGCTACTGCTTGCCCCACATCATTCTCTCCACTTCCACCCTCAGCCTCTGCAATCTCTCATCCACCAGCAGCTGGTCAGCAGGGTGCCTGGAGTCTGATCACGTCACTCCTCTCCTCACGCCCTCCCCGTCTGCCTCTGAGTAAGAGCCGATGTCCTTCCACAGCCCCGAAACCCCCATGACCATCCCCACGCAGCCTCGCTTCCTATCCTCTCCCGCTGACTCCCTCCACCCCAGCCAATGGCCTCCATGCTGTTCTGTTCCTTGAACATGGCGGCCACGCTCCCTCCCAGGACCCTGCCCACAGTGGCTCCCTCTGCCTAGAAGGGGCATCCCACGTGCCTGACTCCCTACCTCCTTCAAGTCTCTGCTGGAATCTCAGCTTCCTGATAAAGCTTATGCGACCCCCCCCCCTTTAATACTGCCCACGCTCCGCTGGCCTTTCCCATCCCCTTCATCCTGTTCTCTGTTTCCCCATGCATCGCACACTCATGGATACCACTGCTCGTTGTCTGCCTCCCCACTGGAAGATGAGCTCCTGAGGACAAGGATCTGTGTCCTTTTCTAATCCCTGGTGTATATGTTGGATGACGTGAGGTCAATGCGAAGGGGATTGCATCAGCTCAGAGTGGGGAGCATGGAATGTGGGAGTCGATTTTCAAGCGAGCAGGAGATGAAGCAGGCAAGGCCAGGTCAAGGAGAGCCTGCGGCCACTCCAAGAGGTCTGGGCTCGAGCCTGGGAGCAGCGGGGCTCCCAGTGCTCTGAGCCATCACCACTTTCCACCTGGGAGAGCTTGGGCAGCTCGGTGTCCTTAGGGGAAAACAGGCAGACGGTGGACGGCGGAGACCAGGGCGCGTGATGACTCACATGGCGAGGGCTGTGGCGATCGCGGGGACGCAGTCGTGTCCCTTCCTTCCACCTCAGCACTGTTGTAGGAGCGAACGCCCTGCCTCAAAGGGGACAGACGTCAAGTGTAGATGCGTTTTTGCGGCAGCTCTGTGTCTGCCCCTTTTCCTCAGCTGCATTTCTTGCCGTCTGGGTGAAGCTGCCAGGCGGTCAGGGAGGGGTGGAGCAGTGGGCACGCCCTCCACCAAGGGTGGGCTTTGGGCTCAGTGCCCCACAGGGAAAGGCTGTCACCGCTTGGGAGTGACTGTGTGCATGGCAGGCAGAGCCATTGTCCCCCATCCCCACTTCCGGGGTGTCTGCAAAGCTGTGAAAGGCACGGGGATGAGCAGATGTGGAGAGTCTGGCATAAAGCAGAAGCGTGGGCACGGCTGGGGGCCTGGAGTGGGGCAGCCGGCCTGGCGGGGAGAGAGGTGACTGGGTCAGCGAGTACAGAGGCTCTCTCGGGGTGCTGGGATGGGCCAGGCATTACTGAGCTCATCCGGAAGCAAAATCACGTCCGGTGGGAGAACAGAAGGCTGGGGCAGGGGGCGAGGCCCAGGCCCCGGGACCCTGAGCGGGGAGAAGGGGAATCCAGATGTGCCCCCAAGCCTCGGTTGCTGCAAAAAGCAGCCTCCAGGTACTGAGGCTCACCTCGTCCAGGCACAGCGTTCCCTTTGTGTATAGTACACCCGACCTTCCTCGGGCGGTTGCTGTTAAGTCCCCAACTGACTGAGGCTCAAGGCCACACCGCTAACGCATAGCAGAGCAGCGACTAGAGCCCAGGCTGACTCTCCTTGCCCTAAGGTCCCCCTCCCCGAGCTCATCTCGGAAGGAATCCAGTACTGACGAGACTTGGGGGAGGGGTAATGGAGGAGGCTCTTCCCCCGGGGTTTAAACACTTGCAATAGAGGGAGGCCTAGGTTCTGGTTCTGGCCAAAAGCCACTAAGTCGTTGTGTGGTTTCATACATTCATTCACCCAGTGCACAAATATCCAGTATGCCGAGACGGGGTGGGCACTGGATTCAGTGGGAATAGGAGGGCGCACCCCTGACACCTAAAGCTCACAATGGAGCTGAAGACAGACAAGTAACCAGGTGATAACAAGACAGTGAGGGGCAGGGAGCCCGGATGCAGGCATACCTGGGGGGCACCGCATCCAGACCTGCCGGTCAGCAGAGGCTTCCAGACCTGAAGGTTAGGTGGAAGGTGGCCAGGCAAGGCGGAGAGGAGGGAGAGGGCACCAGGCAGAGGGAACGGCCTGCGGCCGGGAGGCAGGCAAGGGAGAGGGGCAGCCCGTAGCTGAGATGAGTGTGAAGCAGGGGTGGGAAGCTGGGGTGAGGACGACCTCACATAAGCCCCTTCCTCTTCCTGGGCCCCAGGTTCCTATTTGTGTACATCTGACCCTTCCTGAAGCTTTTTCTCACCCAACTTGTCGATCATCAGTGAGACCTCAGAAATTATTCATTCCCTTTTCACAGATGAAAGTGGAGGGTCTGAGCAGGCAGGTGGGGCTGGAATGGGAACCCATGTCTTCGGATTCTAAACTTCTTTTTTTTTTTTGGCCACGCCGCACAGCATGCAGGATCTTAAGTTACCTGACCAGGGATGGAACCCATGCCCCCTGCAGTGGGAGCACGGAGTCTCAGCCACTGGACCGCCAGGGAAGTCCCAATTCTAAATTTCTTGTTTCCCATCCCCTTTCTCAGAATGAAGGGGTTGAAGGGATGCTCTCTGAAGCTAAGGCTCTGGAGTCAGGGTTCAAACCCTGCTTCTGTTGCATGACCTTGAGGAACTTACTTGGCTTCTCTGGGCCTCAGTTCCCCCCTTTTATAAACAAAGCTATGAATAGCCCCCACCTCACAGGGCTGCTAGGAGGGTTCAGTGAGATGGCACACAGAGAGCTCTGAGCCCCATGCTCAGCATACAGTAAGTGCTCAATAAATCTTGCTCTACTCACAGGGCCCCGACATGCTGAGGTACCAGATGGCCAGCCCAGGAGGCAGGGTGTTCGGCAGGGTTGCAGGGCCACATGCCCGGACCTTTGTACTGTGCACCCTTGCCTCCTAACGCCCAACTCTGCTTGTTGTCACAGTTGGTGGCATCAGCTGCTTGTTAGAAGCCACAGCTGGGGAAGCTGACCGGCAGTGTTGCCATGACAACCGCTGGGGAGGAGAGGGCCGCCTCCCTGCGTTCATAGTCGGTCCTGAGCATGAAGAGAGGTGGCTCCCGGGCCCAGCTGAGACCAGGGCCGGACAGGCACCAGGGGCCTGGCTGTGCAGCTGGGGCACTAAGTTGCCCCCTTCCCTTCTCCTTCTGCCTCTCTCCCTCCCCTTCCCTCCCCCCAACACCCACGTGTGGAGAGCCGGATTTTCTTGGTAAACCACAGCTTTGCTCTGCCAGGTTTCCATGTGGGGGAGAACGTCCCAGGCCATACACTTCCATCAGCATCTTCCTTCCTTCCACCTACTGCCCTTTGCCAGCCTGGCCCTGAGGACCTTTGGCCCAACATGCAGTCAGGGGCCCCAGTCTCTGCACCAGGCCCTGTGCTGGGAGCATTCTCCTCCGAGGCCTCATGCAGTCCTCAGACCCAACGACGTGCTCTTCATTATTACACACATTTTACAGAAGGGGGAGATGGAGACTGGGAGGGGTGAGGCAACTAGCCCAAGGCCAGTGGCCCCATGAGCGGCAGAGCCAGGGTTGCACCCAGTCTGCTCCTTGTGAGAGGCAGTGTCGATGGCAATGATAAGGTGGAGGTGACAGTGATGGTTTCCTAGTGCTCTACTGGGCATTGCCAGCCTGGGGCAGGGTCTCTCCCTTTGGGTTCAGACCCAGAGGGGCAGGAGGTGTGGAGCAAAGCATAGGTGGTGACCTATCATGACCACTAGGTGTCGCCCAAGTTCTAGAAAAGAGTTGACAGCCACTCCCTTGGCGGGGGGGGGGGGGGGGGGGGGGGGTCTGAAGAATGGGGGCAAGGGGCAGTACTTCTCCGAGAATGGAAGACTGACCTAGGTTTGGGCAGAGATGGTGTGTTGTAGAAAATCAGAACTGGACAGAAGTTAAAGCGGTAAAAGTAGATTTTATTAACTATCGCAGTGGGGGAAAAGAGACGGTATAGAACTGGGCTCAATTCTTAATAGAACAAAGAGAAGTGGGGATTTCTAACTAAGGAGCAGGGTGGGTGGGGGTAATCAGTGGCTGGAAAATTGCTAAGAGAGTAGGGGATTCTTGATAAACTGACCTAACAGGATTCTTGCCGAAGGCAGGTCGTGGTGATCAGATATCACCTGCGGACTAGTGAGAGGTGAGAAATTTGATCAGATATTGAGGAAGGGTGGGGATTCTCCCTAAACTGATATAGCCGGATTCTTGCTGAAACACAAGAATCCTGCAAAGATGAACACAGAAGCCCACAGGTTGAGGCCAAGTTGAGAAAATTCTCAGCGGAGCCCAAAGTTTGGTCAAGGGGAGAGTTTTTGCCAGTCCCTCCTCTGGTTCAGGGAAAGAGGAGGTCTTCTTTCTTCTGAACAATATGAGTTCCTTTCTCGATTGGTCATTTTTTGTTCCTTAGTTACCAGTGGAACCATCTGTTGAGACTTGGTGGTAAAGAGTATTTTCTCGATGATGTGAACCATCAAGCATTTAAATGAGGGGGATATCTGTGAAAAAAAGAAAAACAAAGATTAATGATCGGAGCAACTACACCCAGTTTCTGGGTTCAGAGGACAGCCAGTTGAGACTTCTAGATGTTGAGCTTGAAGCATCTGTGGATGGTGAAGTGCGGCGAGCAGTGGCAATCCATCGGTCTTCCTGGTTGCAGTTTGCATGATCTCTGGTGATGGCACCGACATAGGTGTCATGGTCATGTTTGTTTCTTGGAGAAGGGCATGGACGCATCCAGCTTCAGCTCATAGGGCTTCTTTAGAAAGTCCCAGTAAGGATCTGGGCAGTTGGGTTTTAGTTCTCAGTGACTCCAAGTCAAGAGGGTGGGAGAAAAATTGGAAACATTCATCTGAAGAGTTGTAGCCAGATTTTTGAGAAAATTAGAAGAATTAACTAAATGTGCAGGATGGCAGGATTCATTCCGTTTACAGACAGGTAACAAAGCAGAAAGGAAAATGGAATCTAGCCAAGAGGTGAAAAATAGCTCAAAGACAATGAACAGGACTGTAATGTAATAACCCACAAGGCTGTGCTATACTTTCCCACTGAAAGTGAGAGGTGTTGAATTTTTTAAAATGCACACGTGAGAGTTGCGAGTTAAGTTTTATTTGGGGCAAAATGAGAACTATAGCATCTCAAATAGCACCGAGGAGCTGCTCCAAAGAGGTAAAGGGGGGAGGGGTCAGAATATGTGTGATTGTGGTGCAGTCAGGCACACATTTTGACAAAAGCTGCTATTAGTCAAGAAGGTTGCTGCTAGTCACAAGGAGCCAGATGTCTCTTTAATGATTTTAGTGCTTTTCTAGATATGAGAAGATGCAAGAAATTGAGCTCATAGAATCTTCTGAAAATATCTAACTGTCTGAAGACCTGTTCTGCCAGTTTTTCCCAGAGCACAGAGGGCCTCATTCCTGATCTCCACCCTTAACTCCTTTCAGGGGGTGTTGAAGGTCAGAGGCTGCAGTGGCTGGTGAGTTCATTCTTATAGAAACAAGAATGGCAAGCGACAACTTTTAGTTGGCAGAGATCCCGGGGTCCAATGATGAATCTGATTCCATCTGAGTCACAACTCCTAGAAAACCAGAGCCGGACGGTAGCTTAAGCGGCCAAAACAGGTTTTGTTCAAGAGCTATTGCAATAGGGACCAGTATAGAATTGGGCTCATTTCCAAATACAATTTCAAATCCTTACATTTCTTAAGTGAGGGTTTATAGCAGGGGTTGGGGGAGGTGGAAAATCGATAAGAGCTGGGGAATTCTTGCTTAACCGACCTAACTGGATTCTTGCAGAAGGCAGGTGGGGTAATCAGGTATCACCCAGGGGATGGTGGAGGATGAGGAATCTGATCACGTATTGAGGGTGGGTAGGGATTCTCACTAAACTGACATGGCAGGATTCTTGCTAAAACGGGGCAATAGAAATCCAAATGTTGAGACCTAGCTGAGAAAAGATCTCAGAGGGGCCTGACTAAATTTTGGTCAAGGAGAGAGTTTTGATTAGTGGCAGACCCCAGACCAGTGGGAAGCAAGTCCAGCCCCCTCCTCGAGCCTCTGCATAAAAGACCTCACTAGCTTGAGGAGAGAAAGACCACCCATACTGTAGAAGCAAAGAGCCCTGCTTCAAACACTGTGACCCCACTCCCCCTCGCCACCTTCGGAGGCATCAAATACACCATCCCATCTCCACCCCATCCCCTTGGGGGCCACTTCCAGGACTGGCTGCATCCTTCATGCTCCCCGACACCACCTGGCACCCTATGTCAAGGGTATCGGTCCACGTGTCTGCCTCCCCCTCCCAGGCTGTGGGGTCCTGGGGGCAGAGGCTGTGTCTGATAAGTGGTGTCTACCCCGAAGCCCAGCCTCATGCCTGGTCCACAGGAGCCCATGGGGATAGGTCCGTTGAATGAATGAACCAATGGATGCTCGTGTCCAGGGCTTTTCAAAATGTTAGCTGAAGACTCTCTTTTCTTCTTACAGTAGCTCACGTGAAGGACCAACATGTAACACAGGAAAAGCACGGCTGCTCATGGGAGAGTGAGGTGGGGGACTCAGACCCCCATCTTCTCAGCCTCCCCTTCCCCAGAGATCACCCCTAGAAGTCCCAGGAAAACCCATGGCCTTGGGGAGCATCTGAAACAGTGGCTCTGGTCTCTCTGCACTTGGGGAAACTGATGCCCATCACAGGGAAGAGGCTAAGGCCAGGACCCAGGACCTGGCGCCCTGCTGGACTCTCAGTCACTTGTCCCACTGACCCCAGCTGCCCAAGTCATCATTAAGAAGGTGCGAAGAGATGACATTAAAAGTCAGATGCTGAGGATTCAGATCCCGGCCCCATCACTAATGACCTGTGTGACTTTGGGCAAGTTACTTACCTTCTCTGGGCCTCGGTTTTTTCAACAGAAAAGGATGGGACAGAGGGAGAGCATTGTGGAGATGGATGCCTAGTAAGTACTCAGCCCAGTAGTTGTTATCATTGTCCGACCGCTGGACCACCGCCCCACTTTCCAACCCTCCCAACAGTTTTGTCTCTGCTGGAGGAGGGCTGCTTCGCCCAGGCCAGGAGTGGGAAAGGGATAGGCCATGCCAGATGCTGAGTGTCAGGGAACCCACTTTCCCCAGAGCTGGAGACCCGGGAGGGAGTCACTGTGCTTTTCCCTGGCCAGTGGGTGCCTTGCCAAGGAGGACTCAGCAGTGGGCAGTTGAGGTAGGAGGCCTTTATTAGTTTGAGGAGGGGTGCCATGTCCTGTGGACAATCTCTGGGGGTTGCAGTATCTGGGAGAGTCTGGGGTGAGGCAGGGGGCAGGCAGGACCCCTTAGCAGCAGAATCCCGTCCCAACACCTAGACTTTTAGGAGGGGAGGCTGTCTGCACGGGTAGAGGGGCACAGCCAGAAACCCAGGCTCCCACAGGCAAGGGGTCCAGGCCTCTGCCGACCCCGCCTCTGGGGGACTCCCCATCTTGGCTTCACTCCTGCTGGGGGGGGCGGGGCTTCAGCTCAGAGTTGATGGGGTCAACTCTGAGAGCATCTCCATGACTGGGCAGGTCGGGTGCGGGCCCACGGGGGACCACAGCCATCACCCCACGGCCAGCAGGACAGCAGGGGTTGAGCAGCAGGGAGGCCTCCCACACACAGCGACAGCTGACTCCAGAGCCCAAGGCGGGTTTCTAGAAGCTGCAGCTTGGCGGGGCCCCGTCCAGTCCTACCGTCTTTTTTGTAGATGTTCTCCCTACCCCCACATCCCTCCCCGCCTGTGCTCGTCTTGACTGTCCCTCCCCCCGTGCCAGTGGTCCTCGGCAGCCGCAGGGTGGGCCGGGATTCTTGGCGGATGTTCTCAGTGTCCCGGGGGGGTCAGTGGCCCTCAGGGTTGACGCTGGCTGAAGGCAGAGGGTGGAGCGAGGCAGCGTGCACTGGCTACTCGGAGGCCGCTGACCCTGAGGTCAAGAGGTGAGTTGAGGAAGGACTGGGAAGCTGGAGAAACAGCAGTGCTGGGGCTGAGTCAGAAAAGCAGGCCCCCTGAGGCCTGACCCTCCTCCTGTTCTACCCGTAATCCCACAAGCCCCAGCGGGAACCTGGGCCCCAGGGGCGACCCCACCCCCAAGGCTCCTCTGCCCCCTCTTCTCCTGCCACGACCTCTCTGGTCTGGACGTCTGGCCCTCACCTTGTGTCACTTCTCCCACTCTCTCGCCTCCCTTCCCTCTTCACATCCTGCTGCCTTCTGGAATTCCCCACAGCCCCCTGCCTGGACCTGGTCTCTCCTGCCTTTGTCTCCTCTTCATGGAGGTGGGTCCCAGCTCCCGGCTTCCTCCCCATCGAGAGGGCTTCTGTGGCCAGGCTGCAGCCTCGCCTCTCCTTGCCCGGGGAAAGAGTGCTCTGGTCCCTTCCACGCCCTGGCCTGGTTGCTGCGCGGGGAGAGATGCAGGGGGAGCGCCTGGAGGCCTGGGGCTTCCCCATCCTGTGTTTGTCAGGGTCAGGGCGCCCCTCAGAGCAGTTCAGCGTTGCAGGGCGGTGGCCAGGGTGTTCCTCTGACATGAATGGGTTGGCAGAGGACCCAAGTGGTGGGGACACATCTGAGTGTGCTCCCATCTCAGTCCCTGTGCGCCTGGGGGCAGTGCATGTGGGTTCTGTCAGTGCCCAGTGCTCTGAGGCTCTCTGGGTAACTGAGGCTAGACTTCAGGCCTGGGACGTTAGCCCCGTGACCATCCTGTGGTGTCTGGGCTGGGACTCATGTGCTCCTTTGACAAAGGCCAGGATGGGGCCACCTGCTCTTTTCGTGGGGCTTTGGAGGGCTGCAAGGCTCCCAAAGCAGGGGTCACCCTGAGTCATCCCCTGGGAGCAGCCGAGGGGCCCCAGAACCAGGCCTGTGACCAGCGCTCTGTCTGCCTGGGAACCTGGTCCTAGGACACGCCAAGCTCTGGGCCCATGTTGGCCGCCCCAGGTCTGGCTCTCGAAGACTCCGGGCCCCAGCCTTGAGGGCCTGGTTGAGGACGTCAAGTTAGTGTCAGTGAGAGGCCCCCCTCCCTCAGAGGCCCCCAGTCTTTCGCAGGTCTTGCCTTCCACACTCGGGAGAGACCCCAACAGGGCACATGCCCCCTGCCACGTGCAGGATGAAGCCACACCCAGGTCTGGGCTGGAGGAGCCAGGTGGCCAGGGCCCCGGCCTTTCTGAGTCCTCTGAGGCCAGTCTCACTGGAGGGCTCCAGGGAGGAGGGCAGCCCAGGGACCCCGACCCGCCCCCACCTCCACCTGCTCCATCTGGCTGGTCCCCGGGACTGGAACCTCCAACCCTCCTCTCTGTCAGCCCCCAGAGGGCGCTAGGGAGGGGTGGGGGGCGTGGCCCGTAGATGCTGCAGTTGGGCGTGGGGCTCTGGCGGTAGATGTTGAGGTGGTTGCCATGCTCCTTCCTCCCTGTACGTCTGCTTCTGGAAGCACAGGACCACGCTCTTGTCACACTCGCACGTCTGCTGGTCACGCTCTGTCTGGTTGAGCTCGCCTGTGGGGAGTGGAGCACACAGACTCTGAGGTCACAGTGGACCTCAAAAGGTGGTCTCGGGCCAATAGCACCAGCACCGGCATCGGGCCCACCCCAGGCCTGCAGGCTCAGACACTCGGGGCCCAGCCTCTGCATTCACAGCCCTCCAGGTGCCCCTGGTGCGTGGGAAACAGAGAACCCCTGAAGCCCAACAGAACAATGTCAAGAGGGGGAAACTGAGGCCCAGGAAAGGGTGCGTTTGCCTAAGTCACCCAGCAAACCCAAGGCAGAGCTGGGACGGAAACTCAGGCGTCAAGAGCTCAACCCCCAGCCCAGTTACTTTCTACCATCGCAGGCCTCTCTCAAGCACAGAATCACAGCACAGCCACCCTGGAGGGAGTTCGTGGTGAGGACGGAGTGAGAAAAACACTTGTAAAGAGCTTAGCTCGGTGCGTCCCGGGGAGCAAATGCTGTCGTTGTTGTTATGGGCCTTCAGAAATCATCTACCCCATAGTTCTCATCCTTAGGTGCTCATTAGAATCAGCTGGAGGGCTCCTGAAGACCAAGGCTGCCCGACCCCACCCGTAGAGCTTCTTCTAACAAGTGCTGTTGATGCTGCAGGTTTGGGGAACACCTCTCGAGAACCACCCACTAGCCCAATTGTTTGCAAACTTGCAAATTCTCCATCAGCAGAATACCTTCTCTGACGTGAAACTCTTGGCCAAAGACTAATATATCAAACAGCCAAAAGAGGGGACTTCCCTGGGGGCCCAGTGGTTAAGACTCTGCGCTCCCAATGCAGGGGGGGGGCCGGGTTCGACCCCTGGTTGGAGAACTAAGATCCCACATACTGCAACTGAGCCCGAGAGCTGCAACTAGAGGGGCCCGCACGCCGCAGCAAAGACCCAGTGCAGCCAAAATAAAAAAGACAAGAATAAAAAAAATTTTTTTTAAACAGCTGAAAGAGAAGCCACTAGAGCTACAAAATACATGAAAGAGGCAGCTGGACCACCAATCCAGGGCTAACCGACCCCCCACTAGCTCTCACAGCAGTTGACCTGATGACCCCAGAAATCCCCAGAACCCAGTGTGAAAACCACTGCTTGGGTTAGTCCATTGTCTTGGGGGTTGAGGAGGGAGATTCCTTAATGAACTCCTCTCTCAAGCCAGACGCTCCACCGCACATCTGAACAGCAGAATATAAGGACCAGACAGCCCTGGGCTGCCAAAGGTCCCCAGATGTGCCCAGTTCCCCACCAGACTCCTTCCCAGAGAACGGGAGTCTTGAGTATCTTTGCAAAGCTGGCATTGCTTGTGAGCTCTTAGTAAGGGATGACACACAGCCTGGTGAAGATAAGGAGACAAAGGGAGCCCAGGGCTGCCCACGGGGCTGGGCCAAGGGACACCTGCTACCCCAGGGTGGGGCACTAGCAGGAGCTGGGCAGGGACACCTGGGCCATCAGCTTGGATGCTGTGCCCCTCAGGTGGGGAATGCATCCATGGTAAAGGAGGGAACCTGCCAGGCCTGGCTCCAACACCTCGAATCCCTAGAAACCCTGGGTGTCTAGGATGGGGCCACCTCATCTGCTGGGGTCCCAATGACAGAACTAGAAGGGAATGGGTCTGCTCAGATCCAAACCCCTCAATGTACCCATGGGGAGACTGAGGCCAGGTGGGGAAGGACCCTGCCCAGGGTCATACATGCTGGGAGAACATGGGTTCCAACCCAGGTCCCCTGACTCCCATGCCAGCCTGACACAAAGTTTCAGGATCACCTGAGGATCTGATTAAAAACAGAGAGTCTTGGGCTTCCCTGGTGGCGCAGTGGTTGAGAGTCCGCCTGCCGATGCAGGGGACACGGGTTCGTGCCCCGGTCCGGGAAGATCCCACATGCCGCGGAGCGGCTGGGCCCGTGGGCCATGGCCGCTGAGCCTGCGCATCCAGAGCCTGTGCTCCGCAACGGGAGAGGCCGCAACAGTGAGAGGCCCGCGTATCGCAAAAAAAAAAAAAAAAAACAGAGAGTCTTGGACCCTGCCAAGACCTGACCCACTGAATCAGGAGCACTCCCTAAGCTCTCCGAAGCTTAAGAATCTCGGCGACTGGAGAACCTGGGGACCAATTCAAGCCTGGGGGCTCCGAGCACATCAGGGAGATGTGCCAGAGCCACAGCCAGGGTTATTAGATTTGGCAAACAAACAAGCAAATGATAAACAAGATACCTGGTTAAATCTGAATTTCAGACAATAAATATTTTAGTATAAGTATATCCCAAATATTGCATGGGATATACCTATGCTAATTCTTCATTTCATACTAATACTTATTAATTTTATGCTAACATTTAGTTTTTAGTATAAGTATGTCCCATGCAATATTTAGGATATACTTACATAAAAGCATCTTTCATTGTTTACCTGAAATTTGAATTTAACTGGGCATCCTGTATTTCATCTGGTAACCTGACCCACGGCCCTAGCACAGGCTGAGGGGGCTGGCAGTACACGCTTTCTTGAGGGGAAAGGGCGATGGTGGGAGAGGGACTCACTGCAGACAGTGTTAGTGTTGTTCTCGATGGTGTAGTCATGGTGGTCCACATAGGTGTGGCAGCCCAGGTCAAAGAGCTTCTGGTAGCAGCAGTCGTGGGCATGGCATCACGTAGGGGTGGGGAGAGGAGAGCAGGCAGGCATAGCCAGGCTTGGCCCCTCTCCCACCGGCAGTGACCTCTACCATGATCATCTGTTCCTGTCCCTCACGAGTCAGATCTTCAGACTGAGGCCCAGAGAGGGCAGTTACTTGCCTTAGGTCACACAGCCAGGCAGAACCAGGCCAGTGCCCCAGGTTCTTGTCTGTGATCCCCTCCCTTTGCCCTCCGCCCAGAGCCCTAGCTTTCCCCCCCACCCCCTGGAGCCCTGGCTGCAGCTGCAGGAGGGGTCAGGGTGGGAGGGAGGGGCCTGGGTGAATTCAAAGTAGGAAGAGACTGGCTAGATGCAGGGGCTATACCTGGCTATGCACGATGGCCAGGGAGACACAAAGGCCTGGAGAGTTAAGTGGGGCTTGGGGATGGGGGACAGGGAGCAAATGTGGTGTGGCTGTCCCATCCGCTCTGGTGGAGGGAGGCAATTAGTCAACATGCATTCACGAAGCCTCCACTGATACCAGACTTGGTGCTTTGGGCGGGGGACAGGAGCAAAGGATAAGCCACGGCTTCCAGGAACTCCCAGTCTGACGGAGGAAGCACAGTCCTGTCCACCTGAGCCTCCAGTCTGAGGGGCCAGTGGTCACAGCCCTTGCCTTTGTCAAGTATAAGCTGTGTGACTATTGCTCTCATGTGTATTTGGAGACAGGTCAAAGGCTCCTTCCGGTGAGAATGGAAGTTCAAATGCCTCCAAGCCTAAGACCTTGGAAAGGGACAATGGAAAGTGTCCAAGATGGGACTTCCCTGGCAGTCCAGTGGTTAGGACTCTGCACTTTCACTGCCGAGGGCCCAGGTTCAATCCCTGGTTGGGGAACTGAGATGCCACAAGCCTCGCGGCCAAAAGAAATAAAAATAAAATAAACACGCCAATGATAGAATTAAAAAAAAAAAACCCACAATGTTATACACTTTAAAAAAAAATGAAAGAAAAGAAAAGAAAATATCCAAGGTGGTTGAGGAGGACACGGGTCAAAGGTCAGGCTTCTGGCCACTAACTCATCAAATAAGCCTCCTCCTTGGGGGAAGGGGCGTCTCCCACCTCTCAGAGATGGAGACAGTCTGACCTTTACCGTCCCTGCCCGGTTCCAGCAGACCAGACTCTCCAGGACCTACCAGTACACCTCATCCATGGGCAGGCCATGCCCCCCCACCTCCCGCAGTAGCAGCCGTAGCCCACGAAGGACAAGATGGCGTTCCTCCCTGTGTTGGCTTCCACCATGGACCTGAGGTTGAGCAGGCTGCTGTGGGCCGTGGGCAGGACTGTGAGAGAACCCAGGGGGTGCTGTGAGTTCCCTGCCCTGTGCATGGCCTCTCCTGTTTGACTGGCTGTCCTTCCAACACCCCAGGGCTGGGGAAAGGGGAAGGGACAGAGGGAGCAGGAGAGGGAGAGCAGAGCAGGAGGAGGGTGCAATCTACGAAGCAGCCGGTATGATGCGTTACACATCCTTACGCTGAGCCTGTGGCCCTGAGAATATAGTAATAGCATTTGCCAGGCACTGTCCTATGCCCCTTGCATGCATTAACTCATCAAGGGCTCCCTGCAACCCTACAGAGTGCTGATATTATCCCCATTTTACAGATGAGGAGACCGAGACCCAGAGCGTATAGTAACTTCCCCAGGACGACATGGTTGAAAAGAGGTGAAGCAGAATTTGGACCCAGCCAGTGAGAGCCCAGTGCCTTATACACTCTAAGGGGCTTCACAAATGCCACATGCCCTACTGAACACAATTCTGGGCCCTTCTGGCTTGGCCTGGCTCCTCTGCTCCTAGCAGGGACTCAGCGGCCCCACATGGCCCTGGGGCCAGTGCGTCATTCAATGAACACACACACACACACACACACACACACACACACACACACATACACGTATATATTTCTTTCCCTTTGTCCTTGTCTCACAGGTAGTGCAACAACCTTTCCTACACCAGCAAAATCAGCTTCCCAGCGTCCTCAGGCCGCTCACCCCAGGGATATATTCTCCCCTCCCCTGCTTCCCTGCCTCCTGGGCTCCCAGATGTGCTGGCTCCCTGCTGAGTCAACAGCGAGCCTGGCATTCGGGTCCTTACCTGGGTGAGGCCGCCACCCACACAGGCTGGAGGGCCACTGTCATCCCATTTTATGGATGAGCAAACTGAGGCTCAGAAAGGTGAAGCTTTGCCCAGGTCATGCAGCCTGGGAGTGGCAGAGCCCAGACCCGAACGCGGGTTTGTGTGCCCCAAGAGCTGGGACGCCTCCCCAACCCGGGCTCCTCCATCTGTGCCTGGCGCTAGGCACCCAGTTCAGCCTAACCCTAACTCTCTCCGCATCCCCCATCCAGCTCCACGGCCTGAAAGAGGAAATGTACTGGGAGAGGGAGGAAGCTAAGAATTTCAGAAACAGAGCCTGGATGCAAACCCAAAGGCCGAAATTACTTGTTTCTGGAGACGTGGTTGTCCAACATCGCTAGTGATGACAAGGGACTCACCACCTCCACGTGCCTGTGGGAAGAGCACAGACTTTGGAGTCAGACAGAGGCAGGCCCAGAACTAAAGCTCCCTGGGGCTCTGTTTTCCCATCTGCAAAATGGGAATAACAATCCCAGCCTGCAGAGATCGGGCAGGCCCACTCCCAGCTCAGGGTCTGGCACGCACCAGACCCTCGCTGCCCCCATGGTGCCCCCCACCCCAGGGCTTGTTGGGACTCCGGGCCAGGCCTGCCCTCCCTGTCAGAGAGCTGATTTTAGGAACCCTGCTCCACCTGTGTCTTCCTGTCTATTGGCTCCAGGATTTTCGTCATTACGGAGAATAAGTAGCACACGAGAGAGGAAACAAAGAAGGAGTGGGGAGAAATGACAGACAATTTTAAGAGGATGGTTTAGAGCCTGTAAATGGCTATGTTAGGTCCGGGGCAGGGAGAGAGGGGCCCCTGCATCCTGTAGGCCTCTCTCTGACTTGGGCTGTTGAAGAGAGTGGAAGGTGAGGCCAAGAGGGGTCCCCTGGAATGTTAGCTCTCCCCCCACCCTTTCTGCCTTGCAGGGCTCTTGCTGCTGGAATCAAACGTGTGCCAAGCAGCCTGGGGGTCAGACAGACCCGGATCTGCAAACTGGTCTCTCCATTAGCGCTGTGCGGCCGGAGGCAGGTTGCCCAAATTCTTTGACTTCGATTCCCAAATCTGAGAGCAGCCAAGAAAGTCATTCCCCTGCAGGGCACCGGCCGCATCGCCCTCTGTGACGTCCTGGCCTCCTCACGCCCACCCCCACTCCCACATCCTGGAGGTGTTACTCCTGGTAAGGGGCAGCTTCCATCCCCAGGGCCCCCAGCCATCAGCTCCTGCCTAAAACTCACCCATCCGCACACAGGACGGACACACACACTCTAACACACACACAGACGTAAACCCACACTCACCCACCGCACACTCTCCTCCACACAGCACACAAGTGTACACACACACGCAGACACACACCCACCCATACTTCCTGTGCTCTCACACACCTCACACATAGACGCACACTCTCGTACTCGCCAACCTCACACACGCATACACACACTCACTTTAGAGTCAGACAGAGGCAGGCCCAGAACTAAAGCTCCCTGGGCCTCTCTTTTCCCATCTGCAAAATGGGAATAACAATCCCAGCCCCCAGAGATTGGGCAGGCCTGCGCCCAGCTCAGGGCCTGGCACGCACCAGACCCTCGCTGCCCCCATGGTGCCCCCTCCCAGGAATTGTTGGGCCCCTGGGCCAGGCCTGCTCTTCCCCTATACCTCCCACACTCATACAGTCCCACAAGCAGACCCACACTCACCCCCCATGCCCGTACACGTGCACACGCACTCCCTCTCTCACACACACAGCACCCAGAGTGGCCACGCGCACATTCCACTCCGAGCGGAAGAAACAAAGCCTGCATTCACTCAGGCTGCAGCCTCTGTCCCAGGCCCCTGGGCCGGGCTGAACTCAAGGGGTTACGTTCTAAATAACAAGTCACTTCACCTGAATTCAACCAATTGTTTCTCACGTCTGGCCACATTTAACCTTCTTTCGTTTCCGATATTTTCTTCCTTCGTCTCAAACCTGGCTGGGTTCAGGGAATGCTGAACAGGTGGACAGAAAGCCAGTGGGACATTCAGCCCATCTTCCGCCTACACAGGGCAACTGCCACCAGGACGCCTGCCTGTGTGTCAGGAGCCTCAGTCGGCTGTCCGGGGGGTGGGGCCCCCCAGAAAGAAGGAAGAAGACCCCCAGACCTGCTCCATGTCTTCCGATACATCTCATACCCAGACACTGCTACACACCTGCCGTGCGAAGATGTGTACAGCCTACTTTCATATACACGCTCTAGAGACACACACGCCACTGTGAACACACACTTACACAACATGCTGATGTGTGTTACACACATAGACATCACCACGTGCTCGGACACACCCACACACACATAGATACATGCGGCTATCCGCACGCAAGCTCACTAGCTCTGCATGTACACACGTACACAAACACGTTTTCCTATGTACACAAGCACCCCGGTGTCCCTAAGGGCCCTGATGCCAAGCCACCACCACCACTTTATGAGGCTTGCTCAGCTGTGGGCCCTGCATCCTTGAGGCTCGTAAATAGTAAATGTCAACCGCCCGGGTATGTTTACAGGTGCCTGGAGGAGTAAAGAGCCCCAAAGAAGGGATGAAGCCGGGCAGGGGCAGAGCCAGGAAGCAGAGACCCAATGGCAGGCCTGAGGTCCTGTGGCCCGTGGGTGAGTCACAGCAGAAAGGCTGTGGGTGTCGAGGAAGCAGGAATTTCCCAGCACCTTCAGTCACCACAGCTGGCCAGGATGCGATGGTGATGAACATCTTCATCCCCAGGTAAGACCTGAGAGAGGAAGAAACCCTGGTCTTGGGTCCGTCCCTTCCCCCTGTGTGGGGTTCCTGGCCTGCGGCTCCCTCCTGGACCTCGTTACAGGTGTGGTCAACGCCACCTCTTTTTTTGTTGTTTTTTTTTTTTGCAGTACGCGGGCCTCTCACTGTTGTGGCCTCTCCCGCTGCAGAGCACAGGCTCTGGACGCGCAGGCTCAGCGGCCATGGCTCACGGGCCCAGCCGCTCTGCGGCACGTGGGATCTTCCCGGACCGGGGCACGAACCCGTGTCCCCTGCATCGGCAGGCGGACTCTCAACCACTGTACCACCAGGGAAGCCCAACGCCATCTCTTGATGCCCCATTTCCTGCTGCCCTTGCCTTGTGATTAGCTCCTCCAGGAAGATCTGAGCACCTCCCCCTTGCCTGTACCTCCTGGAGGGACAGCCCCCAGGATGGCAGAGCCCAGAGGCACCAGGAGCCTCCTTCCCTCCCACTCTGAGCAAGAATCAGCTTCCAAGACAGGGAGCTCCTGTCTCATGGAGTTGGACCTTGTCACAGATCAGAACCAACCCCTTTCCATATGCATGCCAGGGAGTCACATGACCCAACCTGCTGGCTGCCTCTTGCTCCCGGAGCCAAGAGACCTGGGTCCCTGCGTTCTAGCTGCAGTTCTACTTCCAAAATGCTGTGTGATTATCCATAGATCCCTTAGTCTCTCTGGGCCTCAAGTGCCTATAAGGATTAGCTAGATGATCCCAAAGGCCCTTGTAGTGCTAAAAAGGCAATGACATATCTCAGCCACCATCAGAGACTCAGAGCTCTCCTTTCCGAAGAAATGGATTCTAGGAGCCAGTTCCCCACCCTCATCCCTGCTGCTCTCCAAGGAGGGCTCCATCCCAGGGAAGCAGGCATGTACCTGGAGTTTCTCAAAGGAGAAGAGGCCCTGAGGCTCGGGCCCCTCCACCCAGAGGGGTGTCTAACCAGCCCCTTCTTCCTGAACTCTTTGGGGTTGGCCTGAGCCCCATCTGCCATGTTCCGGGTTCTGGGGGGACCAGGAACATAGGGCTCTCAAGGAGAGCCGCGATCCACCGCAAAGTCTCCAGGGAGCAGGCCCCAGCTTCCCGCTGTTGCAGTGGTAGAGTAGTGCCGGGGCAATGCCCCAGGGCAGGACGCAGGTGACACACGGCCTAGAAAAAGGAGGCGCCACCTCCCCCCACGGCCCTGCCCACAGCTGCCTGGTAACTCCCACTCCAGGGTGCTCGGGCCTGCGGGGCGTGGGAGTTGATGCACCTGATGAGGAGGTGGCCCTTCCCCCGGCATCTGAAAGGAAATTAGCCCAAAGTTCTCTCTCTTCCCATCTGAAAAGGATGAAAAAATTATCCAGTGACACTTGTTAAAGGACAGCAAGGCAGACTAATTATTCAAGGGGGCCATTGTATAGTGTAGGGACTGCTATGATGGGGTCTTGCGGCGAGGGAAAGAGATTGGATTCAACTCCAAACAGAACAAAGAAAAGTAGGAATTTGTAGCCAAGGCAACAGCGTGGGGGTCAGAGGATGGGAAATTCCTAAGAGGAAACATCAGGGTTGGGGGGATTCTGGCTAAACCCACTTAATAGGATTCTTGCTGAAGGTAGGCAGGGTGATCAGACATCACCTGGGGCTGGTGGGGGGTTGGGTGAGGAACCCCATCAGATATCAAGGATGAGGGATCCTGGCTGAAGTGACTTAGCAGATGTCATGCTAAAACTGGACAATGCCTAGATGGACATGGAAGCCCAGAAGTTGAGGCCTAGGAGGAGAAGAGTTCAAGGAGACCAAGCAAGTTTGAGTCAAGGAGAGGCTCTGCCCGGAAGGCCCTCCGTGTGGATGTGCGCACATCTGTAAGCCATCCCTTCACATCTGGAAGGGCTTTAGTCCAGAATCTGCAGAGAACTGCCTACCCACATCTGCAAGCTGCTGGTGCCCACCTCTGGCTAAGACTGGAGGGGCACCGGGCACACGCATCCAGCAGGAAGCCCCCAGCTCACATTCGGAAGGGCGAGCCTGCAGATCTGGAACAGGGCTACTCTGCGCCACCACCGCTGTCATGCGACCCGACACCTCTCGGGTGGGGACCGCCCTAGGCATCCTAGCGGGCTGGGCAGCATCCCTAACCTCCACCACTGGACCCGGTAGTGACCCCTCCCCATGCTCCTCTCCTCCTCCCTCCCCCCGCCACCCCTATTTGTGACAACAAAGGTATCTCCAGACGTGCCAAATGTGCCCTGGGGGGCCCAGTCACCTCTGGTTGAGATCCTGGTGGCCTGGGGGTCAGTGCCATTTGCCTCTTTTTGGGGGTGGCATGTGTGGGGGAAAGATGGGGCCAGGGAGGAACAGAGGGGGGCTTCAGCCCTGGGAGCCCCTGGCAGTGTGGACCGTTGCACAGACAGGGGCTCCGATCCCAGCACCCTGACTTCTTGACTCTGAGATCCTGGTAGGATAGCTCCCTTCCCTGGCCTCTGTGTTCTCAGCTGTAAGATGGGTATAACCGGGCATCACCGAGCAAGGATTCTGCTCACAGATAATAACAGATTACAGGTGTTGTGTGCTATGGGGGCATGCAGCAGGTGCTCAGATAAAGACCTCTTTGTTACCAAGCAGAGGCCTGTTCTCCAGCCTTGAGGTGAACTGAGATGGTGGGAGGGGAAAAAGGGAGGGGGGAAGAAGAGTAGCATTGGAAATGAGAACTCCAAATCGTCTCCATTGGCCCTTCCCTCCCAATGGTCCCAAACTTGTTGGCAAAGAACAGACGGGAACCGCCCGTCCCCACCACCAGCACTTCCCTTCCTACCCCCAGCTTTTCCAGCTTGCGCTTCTGGCTCTAACAAACCAACCGGCTGGCCAATCCCACGTGTCATTTCCCCGTTCTCCCAGCCCTCACCCTTCCCTTGCCCAACCTCCTCTCTGCGGGTCCAGGCCCTTCTCTTTCCCAGGAAGTTATCCTAGGAAAGCCCCACTGCGTCCAATCACACATCCCTATGTGGAAGGTGTTGACTTGTGCTTGCTTATACAGTCTTTTGTAGGCACCTGTATGTGTTTCGGTCTGTGGGTCTTGACATTGCACTCAAACCAGGGATTCTGGAGAACAGGGGACTATCATTTCCTCCAAAAAAGCCAGGGGTTCTCCTGGGACAGGGGCTGCATCTGCCCTATCGGACTGTGAGCTCCCTGAGAACAGAGCGTGGAGACGGGAGGGTGAGGCTGGTCTCTGCCTTCACTTGCCTGCACAGTTCAGTACTTGCTTTGATTTTTGCAGATGCCTCTTAATTCACTCCAAAGGAGGAAAAACCAAGAAGTAAGGCCCAGTCCAGTCCACATACTGATGATACAGCCGCCAGCATGCAGGTAACCAGGAGGCACTTAGATCTATGCCAAGGAGGCCATGGCTGGGGTTGGGGTGGAGGGTAGCAGTGGGGGAGGCCCTGAGAGCCTCTACTTAGTCCTGTGCCATTTTCTCATCACACACTCCCACTGGCTGCGTTGGTTTTGGGCTTGGTGCCTTGAGGGGAGGATGGGCGCTCCCTCCCCCTCCCTTCCCCCCTCCCCCAATCGCAGAGTGCTCAATATCTAAGGTCAACAATAGACTGGTCGACCCAGTAGTTCCACTTCTGGGACTATAAACCAAGATACAAACCTGAGTAGCTCCCAGAGACAAAGGAAAGAGGATGCTGACTGTGGCGTTCTTTACGACGCTCCTCCATCAGAAGCACTTAAGTTAGGGAACTAGTTAAGCAAATGATTAACCATCCATCCATAATTATGTTTTCAAAGATTTAACGATACAAAAGCCCCGGATATTAAAGGTAATAGCAATTTTGTAAAACAAACAAAAGAAAAGCGGGGTGGGCACAACATTTTCAAGCAAATATACCCCAATTAAAAAAAAAAGACTGTTGGAAACTAAAAACAAAAGGAGGGGTGGTTGTTGAGGGGTGGATGGGCACATGCATAAAAATTATCTGGAAGATATACAGCAAAACATTAGCAGTGGTTATTTTTAGACAGTAGAATAACTGGTGGTTTTACTGTCTGTCATTTTTTTGTGTTAAAATGAATGTAAGGCGGTATATTCAATGACTAACATGAAACAGTCACTTTCCTTGAAAAGCATGAATTCATTCAACTGGAAATAGCCCCTACATCTATTAAACAAATTGAACATGCAGTTTAAAACCTTTTCATAAATAAACCCCAGGTCTAGATGACTTCACAGGTGAATGCAACCAAATACTTACGGAAAAAATAATACTAATTGTGTCAGGCTGCTAGGGGTGCCATTACAAAGTACCATAGACTGGGTAGCTTAAACGACAGAAATTCACTTTCTCATGCTTCTGGAGGCTAGAAGTCCAAGACTGAAGTGTCGGCAGGGTTGGTTTCATTCTGAGGCCTCTCTTCTTGGCTTGCAGATGGCTCCGCACATGGTCTTTCCTCTGTGAATGCACCCCCCTCCTGTCTCTTTGTGTGTCCACATTTCCTCTTCTCATAAAAAACAGTCAGATTGGATTAGGGACCACCCTAATGGCCTCATTTAAACTCAATTAAAACCCTATTCTGAGATAATGGGGGTTAGCTTCAACATGAATTTTGGGAGGACACAATTCTACACAAATTCTTCTAGAAAATTTAAGTGGAGGAAATACTTCCCAATTCATACTATTAAGCCACTATTCTTCTGACACCAAAACCAGATAAAGACATTACAAGAAAAGAAAACTATAGACTAATATCTCTCATGAACATAGATGTAAAAATTCTTAATAAAATGTTAGCAAACAGAGTCCAACAAAATATAAAAAGGAAAATACAAAATGATCAAGTGAGGAATGAAAGTTTAGTTTTATACTAAAAAATCAATCAATGATTAACGGACTAAAAAGACACTATTAACAGACTAAAAAAGAAAACCCCTTAATAAATGCAAAAAAGCCATCCATTTGACAAACTCTGACATCTGTCCCTGATTTTTGAAAAATACTGTCAGAAAACTGAGAGAGAAGGGAACTTCCTCAGCTTGAAAAAGGGCGTCTGCAAAAAAAAGCCCTGCAGCTAACATCCTACTTAATGGGGAAAGGCTGATTACTTTTCCATCTAAGATTAGGAACAAGACAAGAATCTCCACTCTCACTACTTCTATTCAATGTTTTACTGGTGGTTTTAAGCAGTTCACTAGGGCAAGAAAAGAAATGAAAGGCATTCAGATTGGAAAAGAAGAAGTAAGATTGTCTCTATTGGCATAAACGTGATAGTCAATGTAAAAAAAAAATATCCTGTAGAATCTACAAAAAAACTGCTAGAACCAATAACTGAGTTTAGTAGCAAGGGAGAAGGATATAAGATGAAAACACAAGAAAATTGTACTCCTATTTACTAGCAGTAAACAACTGGAAAATGAAATTGAAAAAAATACTTTAACAATAATATCCAAAAATATGAAATATTTAGGGATAAATCTGGCAAAATATATGGAAGACTTGTGCATTGAAAACTATGAAACAATGCCCAGAGGAATCAAGACAGACCATGTTTATGAATCAGACTGAATACTGTTAAGGTGCCAATCCCCCCGATTCGCTCTATAAAGTCAATGCCCTCTCATTCAAAATCCTAATAGACTTTTCTTGTAGAAATTGACAAGCTGATACTAAAATTCATATGGAAATGCAAAGGACCTAGAATATCAAATCAACTTTGAAAAGAAGAACAAAGTTGCAGGATTTATACTACCTGATTTTAAGGCTTATAAAGTTACTTTAATCAAGACTGTAGGTTGGTATAAAGATAGACAAATAGATCAATGGAACAGAATAGATGATCCAGAATTAGACCTATACATTTATGGAAAATTTATTTTTGACACAGGTGCAAAGGCAATCCCGTGGAGGATTTTCTTTCTTTTATTTATTTTTGGCTGCATTGGGTCTTCATTGCTGCATGCGGGCTTTCTCTAGTTGTGGAGAGCAGGGGCTACTCTTCGTAGCTGTGTGCGGGCTTCTCATTGCGGTAACCTCTCTTGTTGTGGAGCACGGGTTCTAGGCGCGCGAGCTTCAGTAGTTGTGGCACGCGGGCTCAGTCATTGTGGCTTGCGGGCTCTAGAGCGCAGGCTCAGTAGTTGTGGCGCACGGGCTTAGTCGCTCTGCATCATGTGGGATCTTCCCGGACCAGGGCTCGAACCTGTGTCCCCTGCATTGGCAGGCGATTCTTAACCACCACGCCACCAGGGAAGCCCCGGTGGAGGATTTTCAACAATGGTGCTGGAACAATTGACTATCAATATGAAGAAAAGAGAGGAAGAAAGGAAGGAAGGAAGGAAAGAAGGAAGGAAGGAAGGAAGGGAGGAAGAGAGGGAGGGAGGGAGGGAAAAAAGATAATTTCATCCATACATCTCACCATATTCAAAAATTAACCAGAATGGATCATAGTTCAACAAGGGTGCCAAGATAATTCAATAGGGAAAGAGGTCTTCAAAAAATGGTGCTGAAACAATTAGATATCCACATGCAAAAGAATGAAACTGGTTTCCTTCCCCACACCATACACAGAAGTTAACTCAAAATGGATGATAGATTTAACTGTAAGGCTTAAAACTATAAAATTCAGAAGAAACTTAGAAGAAAAAATAAGAGTAGATCTTTGTGACCTTGGGTTAGGCAACTGTTTCTTAGATACTACAAAAAAAGCACAAGTGATAAATAAATAAATAATTGAACTTCATCGAAATTAAAAATTTTGTGCTGCAAACAATACCACTAAGAAAATAAAAAGACAGCCCACAGAATAGGATAAAATATGTGCAAATCATATGTCTGATAAGGGACTTGGGTCCAGAATTCTTATAACTCAACAATAAAGATAACAACCCAATTTAAAAATAGGCGAAGGATTTGAATAGACATTTCTCCAAAGAAGATAAACAGGGCTTCCCTGGCGGTGCAGTGGTTGAGAGTCCGCCTGCTGATGCAGGGGACACAGGTTCGTGCCCTGGTCCAGGAAGATCCCACATGCTGCGGAGCGGCTGGGCCCGTGAGCCATGGCCGCTGAGCCTGCGCATCCGGAGCCTGTGCTCCGCAACGGGAGAGGCCACAGCAGTGAGAGGCCCGCGTACCACAAAAAACAAAAACAAAAACAAAAAAAAACAAAGAAGATAAACAAATGACCAGCAAGCACATGAAAAGTTGCTCAACATCATTAGTCATTAGGGAAACAAATCAAAACCATAATGAGTTACCACTTCACACCCACTAGGATGGCTATATATATGGTATATAGGTATGTACCCAAGAGAAATGACAACATACACCCACACAAAAATTTGCACACAGATGTTCATAGCAGGATTATTCATAATAACTAAAAAGCAGGGAAAAACAAATGTCCATCAATTGATAGATACATGAAAGGTGGAATATCTATACATGGAACATTATTCAACAATTAAAAGGAATAAAATATTGATACTAGCTATAACATCGATGAACCTCAAAAACATTATGTTAAATGAAAGAAGCCAGCCACAAAAGGCCACATATTATATGATTTCCTTTATATGAAATTCCAGACAAGGCAACTCTATAGAGACGGAAAGCAGATTAGTGGTTTCCTGGGGCTTGGGGGAGGGAGTGTGGGGTAGAGGAGGTTGGTAACTGTTAATGGGGAGGGTTTCTTTGGGGGATGTTGAAAATGTTCTAAAGTTAGATTGTGGTGATGGTTGCATAACGGTGAATATACCAAAAAAAATCAAATTATACACTCAAATGAATGGTGTGATATGCAAATTATATTTCTGTAAAGCTATTCTTTTTTTTTTTTTTTTTTTTGGCTGTGTTGGGTCTTTGTTTCTGTGCAAGGGCTTTCTCTAATTGAGGCAGGCGGGGGCCACTCTTCATCGCGGTGCGCGGGCCTCTCACTATCGCGGCCTCTCTTGTTGCGGAGCACAGGTTCCAGACGCGCAGGCTCAGTAGTTGTGGCTCACGGGCCTAATTGCTCCGCGGCATGTGGGATCCTCCCAGACCAGGGCTCGAACCCATGTCCCCTGCATTGTCAGGCAGACTCTCAACCACTGCGCCATCAGGGAAGCCCCAAGCTATTCTTTTAATGGATCATAGTATTCAGGTTTAAAAAGGAAGGAAATTTCGACACATGCCATTTGGATGAACCTTGAGGACATGTGTCAAGTAAAATAAGTCAGTTAGAAAACGATGTATACTGCATGATTCCATTCGTATGAGGTACTTAGAGAGTCGAATTCAGAGACAGAAAGAATGGTGTTGCCAGGGAGGAGGGGAGGGGGAGGGCGAGATTAGGAGTTCTTGTTTAGTGGGTACAGAGTTTCAGTTTTGCAGAGGAAAGGAATTCTGCAGCTGGATGGTGGTGATGGTTGTACAACAGTGTGAAAAGTAGTTAAGATGGTAAATATTACGTTGTGTATATTTTACCAAAACTTTTAAAAAATCTTTTTTTAAAAAATGGATCATAGACCTAGATGTAAAACCTAAGCTTATAAAATTTCTAGAAGAAAGCATAGCAGAAAATCTTTGTGACCTTGGATTAGGCAGATTTCTTGGTACAACACCAAAAGCATGGTATATAGAAGAGGATATAGAAGATATGAAGCCTACAATAAATTGGGCTTCGGGAAAATGAAACTTCTGCTTTTTCTAAAGACTCTACTGAGATAACAGAAAGACACATCACAGACCAGAAGAAAATATTTGCAAATCACACATCTGATAAAGGAGTTGTATGCAGAATATATATAAGAACTCTCAAAACTCAATAATAGGAAAACAAACCACTCAATTTTTTAAAATGAGCAAAAGATGTGAACAGACTCTTCACCAAAGAAGATATTGATTGACAAATTAGCATAGAGAAAGATGCTCTGCATCATTAGTCATTAGGGAAATGAAAATTAACACCACACGAGATTCTACTACATACTTATTAGAGGGCCGGAAATTAAAAAGACTGGCTATACCAAATGTTGTGGAAATTGTACCTCAATAAAGTTGACTTTAAAAGAAACAAAAAGTTAAGAAACATATACTGCTTCTACATTTATAACAAAAGCGTTTTATATATACACACACGTATATAATGACTATATCGCCAAATAATTCCTAATCATTAAGCAGTTGACCCTGGAGGAGGGAGTCATCAAAGGACATTATTCCCATTTTATGGAGGCGGAAACTGAGGCAACAAGCTGGGCTCAGCCTTGTGAGTCAGGGAAAGCCTGGTTACAGGCAGCAGCCTGAGGACCAGGCCAGTCCCTCAGACCAGGTCTCTACTGCAGGCACGGTGCATGTGGACATTGTGAGGAGGGGAAGAGGACCAAGCAGAAGAAAGAGGGCAATGACTAGCAGCTGCTCACCTCCTCCAGGAAGCCTGCCTATGCATCCATTATTATTTCTGGGCTCTCTTAACAACTGTGTTGTCTTGATCAGGCTGCCATAACAAGGCACCACAGAGTGTGGGGCTTAAACAAGAGAATTTTGTTTTCTCACAGTTCTAGAAGCTGGAAGTCGGAGATCAAGGTATCGGTAGGGTTGGTTCCTTCTGAGGCCTTTCTTCTCGGCTTGCAGCTGGCCATCTTCTCCCTGTGTCTTCACATGGTTTTGTCCCTTTGTACCTGTCTATGTCCCAATCTCTTCTTCTTTTTTTTAAAATTTATTTTTATTTCCAATCTCTTCTTCTTATAAGGACACAAGTCATTTTAGAATAGGACCCACTCTAATGACCTCATTTTAACTTAATTACCTCTTTAAAAACCCTATCTCCAAATAGGATACTGGGGCCTAGGACTTCAACATATACATTTTACAGGGTGGGAGGACACGTTCAGCCCATAACACCACCTATTGTGCATATAGCCCATGGCGATGCCCCACTGGAAAAGAATCAGACTTGAAAGTGAGGAGACTGGGTCTGGCCAGTGCTCTGCCTGAGACGTGGCTTGATCCTTCAGAGTCCCACTAACCCCATCCGCAAATGGGACAGATAATACCCACCATACACATGGTGAGATCAAAGACCTCATGTAAAAGGCAAAACATTGCTATTTCCTATGGAGTGAATGGTGTGTCTCTTGGGTATACCCTTCCACCAGATCTCAAGAGTGTCGACTTAAATAAAAAACACTCACAGCCTAAAAGTTGAGAGTTCTGTTTCATTCTGCGGGAATTTTTAGGACTTCAAGCCCTGGAAGCAGCATCTCAAGTAACCCTGAGAGAACTGCTCCCCGGAGGTGGGGAGCTAGAATACATAGGAGTTTTGCAACAAAGCGCAGGTAGTCAGGAAGATCAAAAGATTATTGTTAATTAAAGAACACCAGATATCCCAAGTTAAGGAATTAGCATTTTTTCTATGTATGGGAAGGTGCAAGAGTCTGGGCTCACTGAAATCATTCCTTTGATATGCACCTCAGCTATCTGAGGCCAGTATCCTGTGTTTTCACATCCTGAGGTTCCTCAGGGCTCGTCGTAGCGAGTGGCTGCAGTCTGATGGCTGCTAGATGGCAGGCAGTCTTCCCTTCCTGAGTTTTCTCAGGGTTCACCGGCTCACGTTGGGGGGCTGCAATCGCTGATGACCGTGACATCCTTTGTTTACTGATATGGCAGGAAATATTCCAGCTCTCAAGAGGCTGCGGGCCCCTGGGGGAATCAGATTAACAGTAAGAAATGCCTCTGGCCTCTTGTCTGGCCCACATAAGTCAGCACCTCCCTAAGTCCCCACGAAGTAAAATCTTGCCGCTATTTCTGGGAGTCTCCCAGGTAGCCTTGGGAACCCCAGGCTCTCAGTCTTCTGCTCTGCTCCCCAAACCCACCTCCACAGCTGTTCCTGGAGGCCTCAGCACCCCAAAGCTGTGGGCCTTCAGGGGCCCAGTGGGGTCTCCCTACCCTCCAGCCTCAGAGCCACACCCACCCTGCACCACGTTTGCACCCCTCTGTCCCCTGTGCCCTGCAGAGCCCCTCCCAGTGACCAGAGCCTACGCCTGGAGTTTCTGCAGAGCTCTCTCCACAGGGCTCAGGCCAAAGCCACCAGACAAATCTCTTGGTGTCCACAGTCACACCCCGCAACTCCTGAGGCAGATCAAACCACCTCCACCCAATTCAACTTGTGCCAGGCCCCACCCACACCTGCCCTTTGCAACAGGCACCATCCGTGCCCCATGTCTCAGAATCCTCGCAAGAACTCTGAGAGCTGGACATTCTCATGTTCCTCCAGCCCACTTAACAGATGAGAAAGCAGAGGGGGAGTCAGGATCCACATCGGCCTGTCTAACCTCCTGAACACCCAGGCTCTGCTGCCTCCCAGGATGATGTGACCTTGAGGAAAGCAGCAGGGGCCCAGGCCAAGTCTGAAAACAAGGAGAGCCTTCAAGCAATGACCATCTTGAAGCTGCCTGGAGGGGGATTTTGAGTGAGTTTGAAAGTAATTCTGTGGCCACTTGTCTGAGAGGTCAAAGTGGAAATTCCCTGCTCTGTGACCAACTCTATCCTTCAGAAGCAAGAGTCTCTGGGCCTGAGGTGTGAGGGGAGGTCAGGACTTTAAACTCTTTTTTCCTGGGCGGAGGGGTCACCAGGTGCCATGCACTTACTGACCACCTACTGTGTGCCAACCATTCTACCTGTAATCATGACAACGAGCCTCCGAGGAAGCGTGACTGGTCCCAATTTCAGATGGGAAACCTGAGGTTCAGAGAGACGAAGTAATGTAATCAAAGTAATGCCGTGAATAAGCTAGAATTCGAAGCCAGATTTGCCTGATATCAAAGTAGAAATTTGTTTCTACTACACAGCTTCAGTTGTTCATAATCTGGTAGGATGTCTGAACATCTAGAAGGATATCTGATCATCTAGACGGATACTGGATCACCTAGAAGGATATTGGGTTATCTAGAAAGATTATCTGATCGTCCAGAAGGATATGTGATCATCTGGAAGGGTATCTGAAGTGTTGGGTTGGCAAAAAATTCATTCGGGGAAAATGAACCCGAATGAACTTTTTGGCCAAGCCAATACTTCCTAGTGAAGTTTGAGTCCACTTGCTTTTACTGTCATGATCTTCATTATTATTATTATTACTCAAATTTATGGATGTATAACATATACATGAAAATATACAAATCAAAAGTGAACAGCCTGGGGACTTCCCTGGCCCAGTGGTTAAGACTCTGCGCTTCCCTTGGAGGGGTACGGGTTTGATCCCTGGTCGGAGAACTATGATCCCATATGCCACATGGTGTGGCCAAAAGAAACAACAGTGAACAGCTGGAGGAATTTTCAGAATATGAACGCACCAATGTAACCAATACCCAAAGAGACAGAGTCTCAGCAGCACCCCTGAAACCCTCTTAGAAACCCCTCCAGTCACCATGCCCTTCAATGGGTAGCCACTGTCCTGACTTTTTAGTTTGTTTGTTTTGTTTTCTGTTTTGTTTTTGTTTTTGTTTTGTGGTACACGGGCCTCTCACCGTTGTGGCCTCTCCCGTTGCGGAGCACAGGCTCCGGACACGCAGGCTCAGCGGCCATGGCTCACGGGCCCAGCCGCTCCGCAGCACGTGGGATCCTCCCAGACCGGGGCACGAACCCTTGTCCCCTGCATCGGCAGGCGGACTCTCAACCACTGCGCCACCAGGGAAGCCCCTGTCCTGATTTTTAAAAGCACCAATTAGCTTGACTATTTGGGAAGGTCATATAAATCTCTCTTACAACTTGTACTCTTTTGTGTCTAGCTTTCTTCATTCAGCATTATGTTTGTGAGATTTTTCCGGGTTGTTATGTGTAGCTGTGGTTTGTCCATGTGGTGTAATCACGCCATCTACCATTCTGCAGCAGACAGACATTGAGTGGTTTCTGGTTGTTTAATTCACTTACTTTAGTTCTGCTTGGGTGCAGCTGGAGAAAAGTGGGTCACTACCCCACAAAGGAATCTCAAATCTCTCCCTCCCTCCTCGCCCCCTGCCAGATGGTATCAGAGATGAAGTTCAGAAGACCCTGAGGAAGTCCAGCTTCTTTATTTTTTTTAACCTGTTTTCCTCTTTTTATTTTTTTAATTTAATTTTTATTTTATATTGGAGTGTAGTTGATTTACCATGTTGTGTTATTTTCAGGTGTACAGCAAAACGATTCAGTTATACATATACATAAATCCATTCTTTTTCAGATTCTTTTCCCATATATGTTATTATAGAATATTGAGTAGAGTTCCCTGTGCTATACAGTAGGTGCTTGTTGATTATTTATTTTATATAGAGTAGTGTGTATATGTTACTCCCAAACTCCTAATTTGTGTCTTCCCCCTACATTTCCCCTTTGGTAACCATAAGTTTGTTTTCAAAGTCTGTGAGTCTGTTTATGTTTTGTAAATAAGTTCATTTGTATCTTTTTTTCTTTTTTAGATTCCACATATAAGTGATATCATATATTTGTCTTTCTCTGTCTGACTTACTTCACTTAGTATGATAATCTCTAGTTAAGCCCAGCTTCTTTAAATTTCCTCTTCCCCTGCAAACCTTCAGTAATTCTGAGCTGCATCTCTAACCCCCTCTGGCAGGTTTCATCATGAATGGAATTCAGGCAATGGGATCATTTCAGTAAATGGGGCTTTGCGGGGAGGGCTGCATCAAGTGGAGGACGCTGGTCACTGGCTGAAAGGACATGTTCTCACCGTATGGGGGTGTCTCTTAGGAGATGGGGGTCCACCTTCTTCTCTGCACTGAGGCTGGGGGCAGCAGTCTCCAGGCTCTGCCAGCTCTTCTCATTTCCACCTCCCTCTATGTTGGGAGGGCGAGAAAGTAGCCCCTGGGTAAAAGGACTCATCTGTAAAATGGGGATTAGGGCAGTACCTGCTTACATTTACTTAGAACAGTGCCCAGCACATAGTAAGGGCAGCCCTGGCAGACCTCTGTTCTAACCCAAATTCTGCCACGTACCTGCTGTATGACGCTAGGCGGGTTTCTAACCTCTCTGAGCCCCAGCTGATGGTAACTATTCTTAATAGAATTTGCACTTCAGTGTCTAAGTCCTCTCCTGCTCCTTTCTGTCCACCACTTGGAGATATTGATGGACTGTGGCCTAACAGTATCACCAAGTGTTCTCCCCACTGTTTCCAGGAAAGTAAAACTACAGACTTGCTGGAAAGTCTCAGGAAATGACCAGTTCCAACTATTATATGCTGCTGATGGAACCAGAAGCAAGGGAGTTTCTAAATTCCTACGAATTTCAGAAAGAGGAAGAAGTTTAAGAATGCTTCAATCTTCTAATTCAGCAGTTTCACTTCTGGAAACCTACTTTAAAGAAACCCCCTTTGAAAAATAGACAAAGATTTATTATCATAGTACCTTCTTTCCTTTTCCTTTTTTTTTTTTTTGCCTATGCTGGGAGGCATGCAGGATCTTAGTTCCCCAACCAGGGATCAAACCAGTGCCCCTGCGGAGTCTTAATCACTGGACCACCAAGGAATTCCCCATAGTATTTTCTATAACAATGAGCAATGGTGACCTAAAAGTCATAATAAGAAAAAAAAAAGCAATCAATAGAAACAGACCTAGAGACAATGCAAATGATAGAATCAGTAAATGAAGACGTTACGACAGTTGTTATAACTATATTCTATATGTTTAAGAAGATAGAGGAAAGCTTGAGCATGTTAATTAGAAACATAGAAGATATTTTTTTAAAAACCCAGGTCACATTTCTAGGGAGAAAAAAACACACTGAGATGATAGAGTGGATAGGATTAACAGCAGACTCCAAATGATTGGAACCAGAAGGTTAATGAGATTGACCCCAATCACCTCACCACCAACCAATCAGAAGAATGTCCACGAGCTGATCACACACCCCGCAACCCCCTCTCCCTCACCCTGTCTTTAAAAACCTTTCCCTGAAAGCCACCAGAGGAATTCAAGCCTTTTGAGCGTTAGCGGCCCGGACTCCTTGCTTGGCACCCTGCAATAAGCGATGCACTTTGGTTCATCACAGCCCGAGGTCAGTAGATTGGCTTTACTGTATGCTGGCAAGCAGACCCAAGTCTGGTTCAGTAACACTATCACTGCCCCATTTCACACGTGAGGAAATGGAAGACGGAGCCGAGCAGCTTTCTCCCAGTGAAGCAGCTGGAACACTGGGGAGGCAGCCTGAGTTCGAATCCCACCTCTCGGCCTCTTCACCTCCGTGTGACGCTACATAGCCCGCGTTGTGATCACCATAATGACATCGTCTCTGTGGGTGAGATTTGGTGCTGTGTGCATGTGTTCTCTAAACCCCACAGCAATCAGAGGAGGGAGGGACTGTTGCCCCCACATTGTCCCCATTCTGCCAATGAGAAAGCCAAGGCTCATGAGGTCAGGTGATTTGCCCAGGGTCCCACAGCTGGTAAGAGAAGAAGCCAGAGTTTTAACACAGTCCCTTTGATCTCAAACTCAGCCTTTCAGCTGTACACTGGGGCCTCTGGGAGTATCTGGGACAGCAGATTTTGAGAACTTTTTGTAGCATCTATTCTGGAAGCAGCAGAGAGAGGTCCTGGCTACTTTTGCTCCTGCTGAAATGATACCAGCCTGGGGGAAGCTGGGGCTCTGGAGAGTAGTCCTATGTCCCATCAAGACCCCAGATCTAGAAGACTGTACAGTAAGGTCCCACATTGATAAGAGTACCAGGGAATGACTACTGAGCACACAGAGGGGAGGATTGTCAAAGAATATGCCAGAGACATTTTGTTTACTTGCTGCTTCATTATTTTGCATGCAGATTGCTTTCTCACATAGGAGATGATCAGTTGGTGACTCAGTCTAGGAACAAAGGAAAATTCGATTTTAAAGAGAGAGCGAAGAGGGCTGGGAGAGGGAGAGGGAGAACACCTAGCAGTGTCTCGCTTTTTTGGGTGGACTGATTAGCTAGCAGCAAAGAGGTCAGCCTATGCACTGTGTTCTTGAACAGCTATCTGACGGGCATGGAAGAAACCCAATTTCTGGTCTCATGGACCCTCCATCAAACCTTGGAAGGTTACCAGTGGCGCCTTTGCGGCAGACCATCCCTTTGTAATGCCATGCGTGTCCTGCCGTCAGCATCTCCACCCTAGCTGGGCTGGGTCCACACCATGTGCCTCATTAGGATTCCCATTGTAATCTGGGGCAGACCTTCTGCAGGGTAAATAGTCAACACACGTCGATTGCCTTCAAATTGTGTGTGTGCTTTGACTCAGCAAGTTCACTTAAGGAGTAGATCCTATAGAAACAATTTTGGGCAGAAACTGAGATTTAACAACAAAGGTTTCTTTCACTGTACCACTGTATGGTCTAAAAGAGTACGAAATTGACCTACATGCCCATGAACAGGGGATTTGTTAAATGAAGAGCATAGTTATATAATGGAATACAAGGCTGCCTTTCAAAACATTTCTGCAGGAGAATAGTTAACAGCATAGAAATATGTTCAAGTTATTTTAGTAAATGAAAAGACAGACTACAAAGTACTACCTGTAACATTTTCCTAATTCGGTCAGGGAAAAGTGTGGAAAGAGGTATACAGCAATAGAACCAGAAGGACATACACCAAAGTATTAATAGTGGAAACAACTTAAGCTCCCATCAACGGGTGAAGGGACAAAGATGCCATGTATGTGAGTATATACGTACACAATGGGACATTATGCAGCCGTAAAAAGAAGGATATCCTGCCATTTGCAGCAATATGGATAGACCTTGAGGGCATTGTGGTAAGTGAGACGTAAGACAGAGAAAGACAAATACTATATAATATCACTTATATGTGGAATTTAAAACAGCCAAACATATAAAAACAGAGAGTGAAATGGTGGTTACCAGGAAGTAGGGGATGGGGAGGGATAGGACCAAAGTTGCTTAAAGGTACAAACTCGCAACAAGTAGCAAATAAGTCCTAGAGACAGTAGAGTGAATATAGAAAACAATGTTGTGTTATAATCGCCAAACTTGCTGAGGGACTAGATCTTAATTATGCCAACCACAAAAAGAAATTGTAATTATGTGACATGATAGAAGTGCTAATTATTGCTGCAATGACAACTCATATTATAATATATAATGTATCAATAAGTTGTACACCTTAAATTTGCACAATGTTGTATGTCAATTTTTTTTAAAAAATGAATGGTGATGAATGGATTCACAAGTGATTTTAAATTTCTTCTCGTCGCTTATGTTTTCCAAATCTTCTATGCTGAACTTGTTTCTTCTGCAATCAAAAAGTTGAAAAAAACAGATATCAGAAACAAAAATAATAAAATTCCTCATTGCCGGAAAAGAGGAAACAAAGAGTATGGGTGACCTCGTCCAGAGCTGGGAGGGGTACGTGCAGGCTCCGGTAGGGCTGCATCTGATATAAAGAGCTACCAGCATGGAAGGGGACTTCCAGCAGCTGCCTCCACCGCTCTGTGCTGGGATCATGCGACTTGCCTCGCTGTGCATGCTGGTGGTGTTTGCTGGTAAGTGGGGACAGGACCCACAGCTGGGAAGGCAGGGAGGGAAGCGGAGATGCCCTATATCTCTTTCCTAAGCTGAGCTGTTGCTCTGATCCTCACTGCCCTGGCCTCGCAGTCCCCAACTCTTTGGCCCCCTGCAAGGAGCCATCAGTGGCTGTCAGTCCCCTGGAACAGTGGCTTCGGCCAGAGAGCCCTGGACAGCCAAGCTGTGTGGCATACGAAGGCGGGAAAGTACAGCAACTGCGGTCCAGCTGAACTCATGCCTCTGGTACTTCGGACACAAATTATAGAAATGGATCTGCTCCCCTCTGTCCCTTTGACCAGATAATAGCAATCTCTTACCTATGTACAGCACTCTACATTTTTAGAACTCTTGCATGTTCATTATCTCCCTTGAACCTGGGAAGAGGGTTCTGTTGACTGTTGGGAGATGGGGCAGTTTCCATCTGATCTTTAGCAGATCGAATGTACAAATCTGGTTCCTAGCAAACTGGCGTTTTTGTTTCTTGAGCCATCTCAAAATCTGTGATTTGAGAAAGGATTTGCATTTTTAAATGTGGTTTTGTGTTATTTTGGGGACTTCCAAATTCTCAGGAGGAACACATCTCCAAGGTTACAGTAAAAACCATTAGGAAAGTTGCAATCAAGCTGCAGAAATTCATCTCTCAGATGCAAAGACGCAATACAGTATAGAGATAAAATACACAGATGAACCTGCATTCAGATGCTGGCCCATCACCTCCCAGTCGTATGACCTTGCCCAAGTCCCCCTACCCCTCTATATCCTCTTCTGTAAAGTGGGCACAATGGCACCCTTTACATTGGGTTGTTAGAAGGACTCTAATGAGAAAACGTTTACAAAGTGTTTAGCAAGTGTAAGTAATAGTGATGTTACCTCCTGCCACTGCCGCTAACCCTTGGGAGAAAGGGCTCCATCCCCCTCAGTGACAACTGAGGATGGAAAAAGCAACCCAGGCAGGTATTTCTGTCAAGCTAAGCCAGTGTCTGAAGCCCTCATGACCACAAGTTGAGCTCCTCAATTTCCCAGGGCTGGGTTGACCTCACTGTAAAATTATGAGAAATAAGACCACCCGAAAGCATTCTGAATCAAAGTTGAATTTATTGTTTGCCTGGCAAGGAACAGCTGCATCCTTCAGGTGTGAGTTTATTTGTGTGGTTTTTTCTAAGCTGAAATGGAAAGGGCTAGACTTAGGGGGGACAGAGGTACAGCAAAAAGGCGAGATTCTGAATTCAGGTCCCTGGCTGGCCTCCAGGGTGGACGGTAACTCTCTTGGCAGTGGGCTGCTTTCTGGTGCCTTATCACCGAATCCGGAATTCCAGAGGGCCTGGGGTCATTCCTTAGGATGGTCAAAACTTAGCAAGGTTTCTCTTTAACACCCGTACATCTACAGCCACCGTGGCAAACAGCAGTGGCATTGTGGATTCCCACATGCTGGGGACACGACCTGCCTGCAAGTCCCTGACACCACCAGTCACTTTTACCTACCGCCCAAGGCAAGCACCCTGCTTGTGATCGAACCCTTGGTCTGCTGCCTGAGTTCATCCCAACCCCACCTCTTCCCATCCCAACCTTCCCCAATCTGGGGCTCATCCCTGGTTTGCTACTTACTTCATTTGAGTGTAGCGCTTTCATTATAACATCATTTACTTGGCGGGGGGGCTCCAAAACTAGGGTCATCTGAGGGGGCCTCCCCAGCCCAGTCTCCCTGAGACTCTGGGCTCCATCTGTGTCCTTGGATCATCTCCCCAGCTTGCACACAGGTACATTCCAGTCTCCTCTTACCTTGTCTGTTTCTCCCAAATTCTCCCCTGAATTCATTGACTTAATATATTTTATTTCTCCTAATTCAATGTAATGTATTCCTCTCTCCCAATAAAATAAATTCCCCTTATGATCAACTCTAACCAGCAGATATTATGACTGAAGTGAAAAGTATCCATGAAAGTCATCGATTTCGGGGCTTCCCTGGTGGCACAGTGGTTGAGAGTCCGCCTGCCGATGCAGGGGACACGGGTTCGTGCCCTGGTCCGGGAAGATCCCACATGCCGCGGAGCGGCTGGGCCCGTGAGCCATGGCCGCTGGGGCTGCGCGTCTGGAGCCTGTGCTTCGCAACGGGAGAGGCCAGAACGGTGAGAGGCCCGCGTACCGCAAAAAAAAAAAAAAAGAAAAGAAGATCATTGATTTCTAAATCACACTGCTTCCCACGAGAGCCGTGCATGCTGTTTAATGTGTGGATTTCTCTACAGGCTATGCTGGGGGTCTGGGGAGGTGGGGTGAGTGTAAGAGGAAGGGTGTCTTCCTATTATGGAATGTGAACTCAATGCCCAGAGACAGAGAACAGAACCAGACTGCCTTGGGTTTCGATCCTGGCTCTTCTATTTACCAACTACTGTGACCTGGAGCGAGTTCCTGAGCCTCAGTGTGTTCATCTCTAATATGAGGATTAAAAACAGTATTTATAGTACCAGTGTTGGCTTTTTAGTTTTCATAAATACACCACGATTATCTAAGAAGACAATAACATTAGAGGAAACTGAATGAGGATTATATAAGAACTCTCTGTATGATCCTGGCAAATTTTCCATACATCTAGAATACACCAGAAGAAAAAGGTTATTTATTTTAAAAAAAAAAGTGTTTATCTCATGGGATGGATGGAGTCAATACGTCACTAGACGAAAAGATGCATGGTAAGCACTCACCAACTATCATTATATTTTCAGTAACCTTAGTGTTAGTTGTCATTTTATTTTATTTATTTCATTTATTTATTTTCTTTGCGGTACGCGGGCCTCACACTGCCGTGGCCTCTCCCGTTGCGGAGCACAGGCTCCGGACGCGCAGGCTCAGCGGCCATGGCTCACGGGCCTAGCCGCTCCGCGACATGTGGGATCTTCCCGGACCGGGGCACGAACCCGTGTCCCCTGCATCGGCAGGCGGACTCTCAACGACTGCACCACCAGGGAAGCCCTGTTGTCATTTTATTATCCAAGGTCATTGGTTTGATCCAGGTGCCAGGCCTGCAGCCCACTGGCCTCCACTTAGATTCATGTCCTCTCCTTGTGGCTGGGCTCCTTGACAGGTGTGATTCCAGCCCAGGGCGGGATACTGGACCTGAACAAGATGATCAGACAAGAGACGGGGAAGAGACCCATCTTCTATTTCCTCTATGGCTGTCACTGCGGATTTGGTGGCAAAGGCCAACCCAAAGATGCCACAGACTGGTAACTCCTCCCAATCATGCCCTGCCCCTACCCAGGGACCCTCCCCTTTCCTCTCCATCCATTTATTCATTTGGTACTATGTGCTAGGAACTCCACTGAGCTCCAATCCAGCCCCAGCCCTTCTGGAGAGTTCCCCAGAATCTCTAAAGGCCCCCTTGTACTCTCAACCCCAAACTAGTTAGAATACCCACACACTCCCCAGTGCCGCTGAACATTGTTTTTTAAAAGTCTTACCTCTTTTTGCTATGATCACATTTGGTTTTCACAGCAACCCTAGGGATCAGCCAGAGGAGGGATGAGAGCCAGCCAGGCCCGGGGTCAGTTCCCTCATCCACCACTTACAGGCTGTGTGATCTTGGGCAAGTGGCTTGACCTCCCAGAGTCTCAGTTTCTTCATCTGTGAAATGGAGATAATGCAAGCACCTCCATCATAAGGTGGTCAAAAAGCTTAAGAGAGAATTCATAGATAGCACAGGTGCCTGGTACACAGGAAACAATAAGAGTTAGCTAGAAAGAAGACTAGACCCTGCAGGCCTTGACTCTTCCAAGATAGGCACACGATTTCTGCTCTGGGGCAGGGGCAGCCAGAGACCCGAGCTGGCCAAGGACTCATCACCACCACCCCCGTGTCCTCTCCCTCCAGGTGCTGCCACATCCATGACTGCTGCTACCGTCACCTGCAGTACCACAAATGCAATATTTACTTGGATCGCTACAGCTACAAGTTTTCCCAGGGGAACATCCAGTGCTGTGAGTGCCCAGGCCTCAGGGTTGGAGCTGGAGGCCGAGGAAGAGAGTTCTAGCCTGCATTGCCTTAATGTGCTGTGTGACAATGCACAAGCTACTCAACCTCTGTGTTTTTCTCATGTGTCCAGTGGCAGTAGCTGGGCTGTGGAGGAGAGGCAGGAATGGGGGTAGGAGTATGGGGAGGTCCAATCGGGGCTTTGACCCCTTGTGGATCTGGAAGGCTGGCAGACCCCAGCTTAGATCCCTGACCCATCATTGACCAGCTGTGTGACCTTGGACACATTGCTTAACTTCTCTGAACCTCCTCTGGAAACTCAGGAAGATAACAGTATTCTACTCCATAAAGTCAATTCAAGAACTAAAATAAGAGCAGACATAATGGGCCCTGCAGATACATGCTCGGTGAATTACACAGGCTATCGACGTTACTCTTCATTTTTTCATCATCATTTGTCCTCAGAGCAGCCCAGCCAGGAAGCAGCACCACCCTGGTGATCTCTATTTTACAAACAAGGAAACTGAGACTAGAGTGAACTGTTTGCTCAGGGTGGCACAGGTGTAAATGACGAAGCCTGGGCTGTAACCCAGGTCACCTGGCCCCTGGGTCCGTGCACAGAGAAAGGTGGCAGGTCCCAGGGCTGGGAGTTGAATGGGCTCATTAGCTGTCACTGTTAATTGAGAACTTAACAATAAAAACAGTAATAGTCAACATTTACTGACCACTTACTATGTGCTGAGGGCTTTGCCTTCTTGCTTTAATATTTTATATATACACATATATAGATATATATTCTTTTTCAGATTCTTTTCCCTTATAGGTTATTCAAAATATTGAGTACAGTTGCCAGTGTTATACAGTAGGTCCAGGTCTTCTTACCCCCATTTTACAGATCACGAAACTGAAGCACCGTGGTCCTTTCCCCAGAGGCTTTGTGCATGCTGTTCCACCTGCCTGGAACAGTCCCCTCCTCCACCCTGACTTTCGGGAATGGGGGCAAACCCTTCCGATCTCAGCTCAAATGGCTCTTGACACTGAGTCAGATCCCACCCGTTTCCCATCTCGTAGCCCCTGCATTGTTCCTCACTCCCGGGTAGCACAGTTGCTGGCACTCATTTCTGTGGTTCTCTGATATCTGACCTCCCCAGGGGAGTGTGAACCTCACGTGTCCATTCTGTTCAGTCCTTTCCCCCCAGGGCCTGCCACAGGATAGGTGCTCAACTGTTTTCTGAAGGAATGAATAAACAAAGGAGCAATGGCACACAGGGAGGCCATGGCCCGCGCCCAAGGTCACAGAGCTAGAGTCAGAGTAGCTGGCAAGGGTACCAAAAGCCATGCAAGGACTGAGCTGCCGTCAGCGTCTCCCTCCAGGGGTCCTGAGCCACCCCTGCCCCGGCTGGGGAAGGGATAGATGCTAAGTGCCCTCCTCCTCCACCCCGCAGCTGACAAGGGGAGCTGGTGTGAGCAGCAGCTGTGCACCTGTGACAAGGAGCTGGCGCTCTGCCTGCAGCGGAACCTGGACACCTACAAGAACCACCTGCGTTACTACTGGCGGCCCAGCTGCAAGGGCCAGACCCCCACGTGCTAGGAGGAGCCCCCTGCACCGTGCCACGGCCCCTACCCCGCTCCTGGCTTCTTGAGCTCCGGAAGTCCTGCAGGACCACTGCCACCCCCTCCCAGGATCTAACCCCTGAACCAGCCTGGCTTCTTTAAAACACTCCCTGGAAGAGGGAGGGTCTTGGCCTTCCCCCACCCCGCCACCTTGCCTCTTGGACCTTCTAAATCTTCCCAGCCAAGGCAGCAGCTGTCTCCCCTGAGGGTGGAATGGGGTCTTGGGAAAAGCCAAGGTCAGGGAGCCCCCAGGGATGGTGTTTAGGCCAAAGCAGCAGGCGTTGGGCGTGGGGTCTGGGGGCGAGGTGCGGCAGAGTCTCCCTCTACTGCCGCTCCAGGCACCCCCCTCCCCAGGTCCCCCCCCACCAGTCCAATGCACCATCCAAGCTGCCACTGGAGTGACCTCTCTAAAGGGTGATATTGATCTTTCGGTCTGCATGACTCTACTTCTTAAAACCCCAAGGTGCTCCACCACCCAGGATAGGGGCAGAGTTTGGGACCTGCACTGTCTGGCACTGTGTCCCTCTCCCTTGGAAGCTTGGGGATCCTTGCGGGCATGGCCTATGTCTGTCTTGGACTCAGTTGCATCCCTGGTGCCCAAAGCAGTGCCCAGAACCCAGAAGGGACTCCGTAAATACTTTTTGAGGGAAGGGCTTGTCGACTTAAAAAAAAAACAACACAACATGAGAGTTGCGAGTTAAGTTTTATTTGGGGCAAAATGAGGACTATAGCCTGGGAGACAGCACCTCAGATAGCTCTGAGAAACTGCTCCAAAGAGGTAGGGGGCAAGATCAGTATATGTGTGATTTTGGTGAAGGGGGAGCACAGGCCATCGAGCACATTTTTTTGCAGAAGTTTGCTGCTAGTCTCGTGAAGGTTACGGCCAGTCACGAGGAACAGAAATCACCGTGAAGGATTTTAGTGCTTTTCTAGATTTGAGGAGATGCAAGTATTGGGCTCATAAAATCAGCTCCTGAAAATATCTAACTATCTAAAGGCCTGTTCTGCCAGTTTTTCCCAGAGCACAGAGGGCCTCATTTCTGCTCTCCACCCTGAACTCCTTTCAAGGGGTGTTGAAGGTCAGAGGCTGCAGCAGCTCATGACTGAGTCCTTGTAGAGGTAGTTGGCAAGTGCCAGTGGCAGGTGCCAATTTGCTGTTGACAGGCTGGACCAACAGCCCGCTCCCTTTGCTCCAGGCACCTGGTCCACAGGCCATGTGTCCTCCAGGCACCCGTTCCACAGGCCATGTGTCCTCCAGGCACCCGTTCCTCCCCCGCTGCCAGGCGTTTGCTCAGCCTGGACTTCTACAGCGATGCTCCACTATCCTGCCGTCTCCAGGTGGCTAAGCCCACGCTAGGCTCCTTGGGGTCCAAGGGCAACTTCCTACAGGAGTCTTCCCTGGCTGATTCCTCCCCAGTCCTAAGGGCTCACTCCCGCCGTTGAGCTCCCACAGCACCTTATGGGTCTACAACTTGCCGAGCTCTCGCTTGAGTGGCCTACGATGGTCCAGACTGCTCTGACCTCCCTGGACCAGACTGGAGCTCCCGGAAGATGGAGGCCACATCAGTTTCATCTTCGTTTCCTCTGCTGCCCCACATAATAGGTGCTCAGTCGATGCTCTGAGATCGAGGGAGCCCGTAATGGAGAGATGGTGGTGGGGCGGGTGGTGTCCGTGCCAGCTAAGCCAGGTGTTGGCTGCCACGTACTCACATCGGCCTCCTTCTCTTGAGGATTGCCCTTGGCTGCTGGGAGCTACCGTGCCCGTCGCCCACCCCACCCCGCCCACCTCTAACCAATGAGTTGGGAGAATAATACCATGTAGGGCATAACTGCCCCCCTCCTCATGCAGGACCATCTGGGTCACACGCTGTGTGCCCCAGTGATCCTCGTGGGGTCAGGCTAGATGTCTTGCTTTGTCCCCTGGCCTATCCTGTTTTCCTTGTCCTCCTACAGGTTTCTCCTGAGACCACTCCCTCAATAAATCATTCACTTGCACAAGAATTCCCATCTCAGGCTTGGCTTTTAGGGAAACTAACTTTGGACGGATGGATGGATAATATTTTCATATAAGGAGTCACGATCTGTCATTCATATGTGATCAGTGGTATTTCCAGCTACGTGGCTGGGGCACCTGGAGCCACCCACACCCTCCTGCCCATAACACACATCTGTGAAACAGCTGACCGAGGGGTTTTCCTTCCATGTGAAGCTCAGTGGCTCACGCTAGAGAGCGTAATAGGAATAAAGAACTACGGGTGCTGGGTTCGAATTCCAGGGAATTCCCTGGCGGTCCAGTGGTTAGGACTCCACTCTCTCACTGCCAAGGGCCCGGGTTTGATCCCTGGTCAGGGAGCTAAGATCCGCAAGCTGCGCCCTGCAGCCAAAAAAAAAAAAAAATTCCATTATACCACTGGCCAGCCAGGTGACCTTATATGAGAAATCTAGGTTTCCTCGTGTGTGAAGTATAGAGGGAAATACTAAAAAGAAAAGAAGATGAGGCTAATGTATTAAACAAGATTAATGCATATTAAGCCCATAGTAATCCCTCTTTTAAAATTAACTGTGTTATTACTGCTGTTGTCGTCGTTATGCAGAGGCCAGATCTGAATGAATGAAACAGGAGGAGAAAATAGTTCATCAGTGTTGCCCTCTTTCCACCCAATTCCTCTCTCCTTTCTGCAGGAAAGCTGTGTATGTTAGATGATGATACACGAGGTCCATTTATTCAAGACACACAGTCAAGAGCTGGCGACCCTACTTGCCCATCAGAGGTCCCCTGTGCTAGGCTCTGTGGCTTTGTGACAATATCAGTGTTGGCAGATACGGACATTATTATCCCCATTTTGCAGCTGAGCGACCTGAGGCTCGGAATGGGAACAGGAACCTCCACAGGTGCCACAACCAACAAAAGGCAGAGCCAGGATGCCACCCCAGACTCTTCCCCCTCTGCTCCCTGGCATCCCCTCCCATTTGTACCGATCAGGAAGCTTCCATCCAAAAACTGTGACTCGATGGGTTTCAACGATGAGGGCACTTATCACCTCACATGACAAGACATCCAGGAGGAAGGTGGCTCTTCAGTGGCTTGATGAAGTCATCAGCACCGGTTTCTTTCCTGGTCTCGACTGGCCACCCTCACTGTGCTGGCTTTGTCCCCTGGGTGGCTCCCCTTCCCGCTCCAAGATGGCAGCCATCATTCAGCCCTCAAGCCAAGGCAGGATAACATCCAGAGGAGAAAGTGTTGTCTGTTCCGTGTCTCTCTTTAGTAAGCCCTACCACCACCACCCAGCAGACCTCTGGCTCAGGACTGGCCACGTTAAACCGTGGTGGCCCCAGACCACCTTGCTAAAGTCAGCCCGAGAGCCGACCTGACCCCGGGCCAGCTGGATGACCCAGAATCAGGACCTGCTGTCTCTCTCCCTCTCATTTTTTTCACTTAAAATAAAGGAGAGATTTTAAGACAGTTTGTGAAAACTCGAAGCAGGTCAGAGAAGGCGGTGCGGGGGATGCCTCTCTGTTCCCTCTGCTGTAGGTTCCCGGCCAAGCCGTGCCCACCTTGGGGCTTCTGGAAGGCACTTTCCCGAGCTCTTTGCAAAACTGGCCCCTTCTGTCACCCCGAGCTCAGCTGATGGTCACTCCCTCAGAAAAAGCCCCCCCGCCCCGCCCTGCCAACCTGAAGCCACCACCTCCCCGCCCTTACTAGCTCCCTGTCTCCTGCCTTATCTTCTCTGCTTCACACTTTCTGATGGTTTTCCTCATCACTTACTCATCCACTTGTCTATATCACCCCAGAGCTCCACTAAAACGTAAACACGACAAACTCAGGGAGGGACCACCACCTCACCAGCACCCAGAATGATCCAGAATGACGCCAGAGACACATGAAATAGCTGCTGAACGAATGAGGATTGATAGGGAAACTTACCCTGTTTCTCTCAACTGGCTACTTCCCAGCCGTGTGACCTCGGGCTAGTGGTTTTACTCCTCTGACCCTCACTTTGTGATCAATCAAATGGGGGTGACAACACCTACCTCTTAAGACTGTTTATGATTCCCACGAAAGGGAATTTTTGACCAAATCTTCATCTCTTTCCCGATGAGCACTTCCAGTTGGTGAGAAGGTTGAGACAGAGTGAAAGGGGTGAGGTGCCCAGATTGGAAAGGGGGCGTGTTTTATCACCTCCCTGCTTCCTCCCTCGGACTATCAGAAATCAGCCACCCATCCTCTGCCAAGAACACTCCCCTACTCCCAGAAGGCCATAGAAGTGAGGTCAAAGGTCATTCTCCAGGTGGGCCGCTTCATCTGGAGCCCCTTCCAGGGGCGGGGCTGGGCCGGGGCCAGCAGAAGCTAAGGCTGTCCCCTCCTGTTGAGGATCCAGCCCTGAGATGAAGTCTGCCTGTGCTCCTGGTTCTGCTATGGCAGATTGCCCCTCCCAGGCCCCAAACACCCCAGGTCTGGGAACCACAGTGTAGAAGAAAAAACTCGGCTGTGGTAGCTCCTGGCTTCCCGAAAGGGAGATGGGAAAATGCCATTTTCTGGATTTCCCTGCACTAAGAACCTTACATACGTTTTCTCATTTACACCTCATTATACATGGCCCCGCCTCACTGTACAGATGAGGAAACAGGTTCTGACAAGTTAAATATCTTGCCAGAGGTGACTCGCTCAGCAGGAAGTGGCAGAGGCCGGGGGTGGGAAGTAAAGCCATCCTGGCGCTGCCTTCTCCAGCCCAGATGGGGCACTACTTAAGGCAGTGTGTTTCTAAATCATTATGGCGGACAAGAATCCCCTGGGGGCTTGCTTAAAAGGCCTCACACTCAGAGGATCTGATTTTGTAGGTCTGGGGCGGGGCCCAGAGACCTGCATTTTTTTACAAGTGCTCCTGGAGATTCTGATGCATCTGGGTGAGAAGCACACTCCCCCTCTCCTCTCTCAGTGGGTCTCCATGACCCTCACATTCCCTATGCTTGGCACCTAGAGCAGGAGTCCGTCCCCATGGCCAACCCGAGGGCTGACCAGCCCATTAATACCAAGGTTGTTCCTCCTGGGCCTGCCCAGCTCACTGGACTGAAAGATTGGAGACCCACATTTCAGCTCAGACTCTGTGTAAACCCCGTTCTATGGGCCTCCACTGCATCATCTGTCAGACAGGAGGGGGTAGAGAACGGACGTGTGCACATGGCCTTTCACACATTCCCCAGCCTTTCACACATCCCTTTCCTGGTGTTTGGTTTAATATTTCATTTTTACTCTATTTTTTTCAGGTTCCTTGGCCACACCATGCAGCTTGTTGGGTCTTAGTTCCCTGACCAGGGATTGAACCCATGCCCTCAGCGGTGAAAGCGCAGAGTCCTAACCACTTTCCCTACTTTATTATTTTTTTAAAGCTTTCTTAATCTAAATAAATTTATTTAAGAAGGGAACTTACAGCACCCTGGCAAAGGGAAAACTAGCATCAATTGTCATAAACAGAAGGTGACCATGAAAATAAAACTCTTTCTTTTTAAATTGGAGTATAATTACTTTATAATGTTGTGTTAGTTTCTGGTGTACAATTAAGTGAATCAGCCACATGTATACCTATATCCCCTCCCTCTTTTGGACCTCCCTCCCCCCTGCGTCCCACCCATTTAGGTCATCACAGAGCACCGGGCTGAGCTCCCTGTGCTATATAGCAGGTTCCCACTAGCTATCTATTTTACACAAAGTAGCGTATTTATGTCAAACCTAATCTCCCAGTTCATCCCACCCACCCCTTCCCCACTGCTGCCATGTCCACATGTCTCTTCTCTACATCTGGGTCTCTATTCCTGTCCTGCAAATAGGTTCATCTGTACTATTTTTCTAGATTCCACACACATGCGTTAGTATACGATATTGGTTTTTCTCTTTCTGACGTACTTCACTCCGTATGACAGATTTAGACAGACAAGATGCACAACTGATAGTTGTTGGGTGAAAGGGCAAGCACTTGAGAGGAGCTGAGGACACCCAGCCTCCGAGCTGAGACCACCTTCGCCTTGATGTTGTCTGAAGGATTGGGAAGGAACCAGAAGGGAAAGAGTGAGGCACCCTGTGAGCCAGTGTTATGTGTCCTCTCCTCTGGGAAACCCCACAACGGGGGAAATGCCGGGCCGGGTGATGCTGTAGAAGGTCCTGGAAATGAAGGATGAGGAACATGGGGTCTGCTCCTGGAAAGCCCAAGCATGGCAAGGGAAGGGGGCAGGGAAGGAGTACTGTGCTGGGAGACAAAAGACCCCAACGTTAAGCCTGATTTTCTCACTCCTCTGCTGCATGGCCTTGAAAGCGATCAGAATATGCCACCCAAAATATGCCACTTTAGCATAAAATTATTTTGAGCTGAAGGCAACTGAGAATTAACAGATGCATGAAGAGTTCTTTTTTCCTCCTGTTACCTGCCTAAAAGCAGATAAAAATTTCCCTTTGAGGAAGGTGCCCTCTGCCCACCACCCTTGAACTAGGGAGGGAAATGCAACTTTGATCATCAAAGACGGGGAGTCAGCTCCAAGATGAGTTTGCATAAGCAGACTTTACTAAAATAGCTCTTACCTTCCATTTTCCCCCCATATATTTCCAGGTTATTTCCCTACAATTTATTGTCCCTTGAAATCTAAACCCTCTTTCCTTTGCAAAAAAGGTAGATGAGTCCCTGAGTCTAACCACTCCTTTGAGTTTCACTTCTTTTCTGTGAACTCCTGTGCATGTAAATATTAATAAATATCACGTGCCTTTTCCCCTATTTATCTGTCTTTTCTTAGTTTAATTTGCAGGCCCCCAGGCACTAAACCTAAGAGGGGAGAGGAAAAGCTTTTCCTCACCAACACTGGTCTGCAATTCCCCATTGACACCAAAGTGACCAAGGTGAAAAAGCTCATGTTAAATGGAAAAATAAAACAAGAAGCACAGCTGTATGTTCATCTTGACTGTATTGGGGAAATGTGCCACCTGAAAGGTTGACAGGAGAAATGCTCTAACATAGTAGTCAAAAGTGTGTGTTCAGGGTCCTGAAACTGAGCACGATCCTGTGGGGATCCTGGGCAGCGAAGCTTTTCTGTATCCTCCGTTCCTTGTTTGTAGGGAACAGACTCCAGCCTCCATGACCTTCCCTGAGTCCCAAAGGGCAGATTCAAAGTTGCTAACCAGGGAAGGGAGGGGACGCAGACAAGAGAGGGGCAGCCAAAAAACAATAGTGCAGCCTCGGGGCAGGGCCCTGGTTCCACCTCAAGGGATACATATAACAATACCTTTAAGCTCTTTATAGAACCAAACCCCCAACAAATGAAAGATGTCAGCATTCTTCATTCCAGAGAAGACCACCTGAGTCCAGATTAAAGGAACCAGAGAAGCTCATCAAGAAATTACCTGAGACCAGATGAAAGGAGTGCAGGCTCTACACACACCTTAGTCTTATCAGCAGCCCCGCCCTTGAAGTATTGCTATAAAACTCCTCAACAAATCCTCCCAGGATGGGACACACAGTTTTCGAGGGCAGGAGCCTGCTGTGTCCCCCTTTGCCTGGCAAAGGAATAAACAATTCTTTTCTGGTTCACCCAAAACTCTGTCTCTGAGATTTGATTCGGCACCTGTGCACAGAGGCCAAGTTTTTGGCAACAGTCCCACACACAAGGGTCTCCTGACTCCTGGGCATGGGATTTTGTCATTGAACCTCTCTGAGCCTCAGTTTCTTTATCTATAAAACGGGAATTATATTACTGTCTTTACAAGGTATTGTGAAGAATGCATGACAGACCTCCGGAAAGCACTGAGCACCCAGTCTGGCAGGTAGAGACCGGCCTGTGAAACGCAGAGCAGCTGTTGTGACGGTTGTGATTGTGGTTGAATGACTGTTACCAGCCACAACAACAGCATCAGCTTTCTGACATTTCCTTGTTTCTTTCCTCCCCCACAGGGCTCGTCCTCCCCCAGGCCAGCTTTTTAGAGCTCTATGGCCGGATCAAGCAGGCCACGGGGAAGTGGGCTCTCCTCAGCTGCTCACCCATGGCTGTGTGGAATAAGAATGCTGCCTGCCATACCAGTAAACAAAGGATGTCGCAGTCAACAGCGATTGCAGCTATCCCCAGTGGTGCAGCCTGAGGGAACTCAGGAAGGAAACAAAGAATACCTACCATCTAGCAGTCAGCAGACTGCAGCCACCGCCAAGGGTGCAGCTTGAGGAAACTCAGAATGTGAAAACACAGGGTACTGGTCCCAGAGAGCTGAGGCGCCTATCAAAGGGATGATTTCAGTGAGCTCAGACTCTTGCATCTTCCCATATAGAAAAGGGCTAAATTCCTTAACTTGAGATACCTAGTTTTCTTTTATTAACAGTACCTGTTAATAAATAACAGTCATAATAATAAGTTAATAATAAATAATAGTATTAACTATCTGCCCTTTATTGAAAAACTCCTATATATCCTAGCTCCTCCTTTGCCTCTTAGGAGCAGTTTTCTCAGGGTTACATGAGGTGCTGCCTCCTGGGCTTGAAGTCCTAAGAATGTCTGCCGAATAAAACATAACTCTCAGCTTTTAGGTTGCGCACTGTTTTTCAGTCGACAGCAGTCACTGTGGCTTGGGGGACCAGGGGCAGCCTATGGATGATACCAACAGGTAACTCTGCTGTCTGGGGACAGCAGGCAGGCTGGCTGAGGTCTACACTGAAATCTTGCCTGAGCATCATTTGAGCAAGGGGCAGCCACATCGATTCAGCACACCTTTCCTGGGCAAAGAGGGCAGGCTCTGGGGTTCATACCCTTTTGCCCTGTTTACCAGCTGTGCTTCCTGGGGCAAGCTCCTTGACCTCTCTGTGCCTAAATCTCTTCACACACAGGATGGGGGCATTCACAGTACTTCCCCCATGAGTGAATGTGAGGGTTCCGTGGAACCATGGTGAAGCACACTTCAGACACCGTCTACACTGGGCTCTGCTTCATTGTGTCAGGCACCAGACAAGGCAGCGGGATTCATAAAGTAGTCCCAGTCAGTCCTCAAGAGATCACCATTCCCATGAGGCGCTCTAACCTTGCTACAGGGAACCAGCTTGGGTTGGGGAGACTGCCCCAAACTTCAGGGTCTGAGAACCTGGTTCAAGTGCCACTAACTTGGGTGTGACCTTAAGCAAGACATTTTTCTCTCTGTCTCTCGGTTTCCCACCCAGTAAAATGGGATGTTTTGAGGCTATATTGGATCATGGATTTGAAAATATTTTGAAAAGTATAAAATATTAAAAGGTCTGGGGTGCAGAGCAAGATAAATATTATATGATATCTCTTACATGTAGAATCTAAAAAAATAGTACAAATGAACTTATTAACAAAACAGAAACAGACTCACAGACATAGACAACAAACTATGGTTATCAAAGGGGAAGGGGAGAGGGGTAAATTTGGAGTATGGGATGAACAGATACACACTACCATATATAAAATAGATAAACAACAAGGACCTACTGCATAGCACGGAGAACTACATTCAATACAGTGTAATAGCCTATAATGGAAATGAATCCAAAAATGTATATATATAACTGAATCACTTTTCTGTATACCTGAAAATAACACAATATTGCAAATCAACTATACTTCAATTAAAAAAAGAAGGTCTGGAGGGTTCTACATAGAAAGGGAGTCTGTACGCTATTTACAGCTGCCAAGACATGGAAGCAACCTAAATGCCCGTGGGCAGCCATGGGCATTTATTCCTTTTCAGCCATAAAAAGGAACGAAATTGGGTCATTTGTAGAGACGTGGATGGACCTAGAGACTGTCATACAGAGTGAAGTAAGTCAGAAAGAGAAAAACAAATATCGTATATTAACACATATATGTGGAATCTAGAAAAATGGTACAGATGGACCAGTTTGCAAGGCAGAAATAGAGACACAGACGTAGAGAACAAATGTATGGACACCAAGGGGGGGAAAGGGTGGGTGGGATGAATCAGGAAATTGGGATTGACATCTATACACTAATATGTATAAAATAGATAACTAGTAAGAGCCTGCTGTATAGCACAGGGAACTCCACTGTACAGTAGAAACAAACACAACATTGTAAAATAAGTATACCGCAATAAAAATAAAAGATTTCATTTGGTGCTTGGTTTGGGGAAGGCTAGAGTGTCAAAAATGTAAAAAGCCTTAGATCTTTTTAAAAGTGAGAAATCTCATTCTCTTAAATAATCTAGGATACAATAAAAGTTAACAATAACTACAGGAAATTATTCTGATAAGGCAAGATTTTGGTTCCTAGGCAGATTACCTTTTACAATCTCATTAAGAGCAGACCAATATTCCAAGAAATCGTTGTCATTTTAGCAGAGACAAAACCAAAGTCTAATTTTGCATCAGTGTACTTTTTTTTTTTTTTTTTTTTTTACGGCACGCGGGTCTCTCACTGTTGTGGCCTCTTCCGTTGCGGAGCGCAGGCTCCAGACGCGCAGGCTCAGCGGCCATGGCTCACGGGCCCAGCCACTCCGCGGCATGTGAGACCCTCCCGGACCGGGGCACGAACCTGTGTCCCCTGCATCGGCAGGCGGACTCTCAACCACTGCACCACCAGGGAAGCCCGCATCAGTATACTTTTGATATCAGTTTATTTTTTTAAAAAACTTTATAAATAAATCAGTTCAGTCTTACCCACTTGACCACATATAAAAATCCATGTTCTGCAAACCTACAACTTTCTACATCCATTTAGATTTGTCCTTTTTTTTTCCTCTCTCTCTCTTTCTCATTCTGGAACAACCAGTCATCTTACTTTAAGACAAAATTACTCTCTTTTTTCTCGAGAAAAACACAGCCATCATGTCTTGTATATTTTTCCTTATCAGAAACATATCCTAATTTCCTTGCATACATTGTTCCCCTTACTATTTTTAGTAGTTTTATTGTCATATTTTGATTATAATTTTTAGCCACTAGTAACCTTTATTCTACAGAGAAAACTACAAAGTTTTCTCTAAGAAATAGTGATCTGTCATATACCAGCATTCTGTAGCAGACTAGCCAATTTTACACGTACATGTCACAATTTCTAGAGACGTTTCTTTACAAGTGGTTCCCAACTTACAGCTGTTCAACTTACGACTTTTTTGTTTTACAGTGTTGCTAACGCCATACGCATTCAATAGAAACCATACTTTGAATTTTGATATTTTCCTGGACTAGTGATATATAGTATGAGGCTCCCTCGTGATGCTGGGCAGTGGCTGCCACTGCCGCTCCCAGTCAACAACGTGATCATGAAGGTAAACTATCAATACACTTACAACCAAGTTGGTGGAGCATGTTGTCAGCAGGGGGTTGAGAAGGGAGTTTTCGGTCGACTGAGAAGCTCCCATGTTCTTAATTATCAATGCCTGTAGACTTATAAACAGAGATAACTAGGGCTCCAGCCCAGCTTCTGTGTGCCTAGGGCTCCAATGCAGCTTCTGGAACATACTCAGAACCTTAGGAACCAAAATCTGTCCTTACTGTGCTTCAGTGAACATTTGTCCGGAGCACTGGTTCAGGAGTCAGATTCGTCAATGGGTCCCCAGTCAATGAGTCAGGAGTGAAGACAAAGGCTTCAAAGAGACCCACTTAGGGTCCTGGCTGAGAAGTCTGGGGGCCCATTGATGAATCTGATCGTATCTGAGTCTCCAGCACTTAACTGTTAAAGAAAACCAGAGCTGGACAGTAGTCATAGCAGGAAAAGCAGATTTTTAACCAAGAGTGATTTCAGTAGAGGAAAAGAGACTTCATATAGAACTGGGGTCAAGTCCAAACACAGCATGGACAAGTGGGGATTGACAGCCAAGGAGCAGGGTGGGGGTCAGTGGATGGAAAATTACTAAGAGGAGAGAGACATCATGGTTAAGGAGGGGATTCTTGCTGAAGGCCGCCCAGGATGACCAGACATTACCTGGGGATGGTGGGGATTGGAAATCTGATCAGATAGCCAGGGTAGGGGATTCTCGGTAAACTGACTTATGATTCTTGCTTTGGAGGACAATGTCCGAGGACAGGGTCCCGTCAAAAAAGGACCGAGAGGAGCCTAACTCAAGTTTGGTCAAAGAAAGTCCCTGTCAGTAACAAAGTTCCAACTTTAAAAGGCAGAGATGTAACACGTTTGAAGAGAATGTTCTACCGTAAAAGATGAACAATTTTTTTTTTAATAATTTTTTAATTAAAAGAGAAAATTATAAAACATACACACATTTGGGGGACAAAGACAGTGACACATAATTCTGTTTTCATTAGGAGAACACGTCTTTACCCTGGGGACACTGTTGTAAATTTAGAAATGTACAAAATCAGGACCAGGGCCACAGCTTGTCCCGGCCTCTGTGGTCGACATCAGGCCATCCCCATGGATACATGTGAGTACATAAGGTAAGCTTTGCCCATCTTTTCTGACCTATACAACCTCCCAGCGTCCCCATACCTGACCACTATCTGCTTTACCCTGGAGCCTGTTTATAAATACAGATTTCTGGTCCCCAAACCAGAAGTGCCGATTCAGCTTGGGGAGTTGTATTTTTAACCACAGGTGATTCTGAGACAGCCCTTCTACCCGTCAGTCCCTAGGGCAGCCTTAGAAGGCATTGGGTTCCACCTGTGCAGAGCTTTCTTCTCCCCACTAGGACGAAATGCTTAACCCTTTCTATCGCCATAGAGACCGTACATGACACTGGGAAATTGTGGTCTCTGAGCTGGAGTCACCAGTCCCCCCCTGTATTGGTAGGTGGGGCTGAGTGACCTCTTCACGGCCTGAGAGTGCGTGACCCAGGTCCTTTATGCGCAGTGTCCGTGCTCTTTGCTTGCCCTGGTGGAGGGAGATGGAGTAGAATCTGTAGGGAGGCTGCTGGCCCATGGCATTAAATGATGCCTCAAATGATAGCCTCCTGGTTTAACTCAAAACTCCTTCATCAGGCATCCCATCCTCATCACGTGTGGAGTGCGTGTCTATTGCTTGTCTGTCTCCTTCCCTAGACCGAGCTTCGAGAGAGAGAGAGAGAGAGAGAGAGAGAGAGAGAGAGAGAGAGAGAGAGAGAGAGAGAGAGAGAGAGAGAGAGAGAGATATATATGTTGTTGTTGTCGAATCTCTGTGTCCCCAGGGCCCAGCCAGGCCCAGCACAAGCAGGTGTTCCATAAATGTGCACTGAAGAACTAATGACTTGTCCTCTATGGGGACCCAACAGAGGAACGATGCCCTGTGCTGGGGAAGCTGGGACAGGTGTCACCTGGAAGCAGCATTTAGGCCTGGCCTTGGTGGATGGGAGGGACGGGGAGACAAATGTTCCAGGCTCAGAAACGCACAGCCCCTGGATTGGCTGTAGGACCGCTTGTCCCAGGCCCAGTCTGGGTCTCCCCACAGCTGCTGCCTCTCACCCACAGCTGTGGCTACTGCTTCCGGAGAGCTCAGCGGCGCTCCCCCAAATGGGACCACTACAACCACTGCATCACCAGTTGCCACATCCAATGTGGTAAGGGCTTCACAGGGCAGCCTGGGAAGACGAGGAGAAGACCCCCTTCTGCCCTGGACACCAACCTTGGCCCCTAGGGCTTGTGTTTGGAGTCAAAACTCTTGGGCTTGGGTTTAATGGTACTCTCCCATGACAAGGGCCATTTACTGAGTGCCTACTGTCTGCCAGGCACTGCAGTGCATCATATCATCAAATATTCCCAACAACCTAGCGAGGAAGGTGTTATTAGTCATTTGACAGCTGAGGCTTAGGGAATGAACCCACAGCCCAGAAGGCACGTGGCGAGGAAATCCGCAGAGCTACAATATGAGTCCCTCTCGGATCCCAAAGCCCTTACACACTGGCTCCCCATGACTGAAACTCAGTGACTTGGATCTCTGTTTTCCAATCAGGTGCCACACACCTCTGCTTATGTCCTGTTCCTTTGCTGGGTAGTTATGGAATATTTAGGGACTGATGCTATCACAGGCTTGGAGATCCACAGTCAAAAGCCTAGTCCGAATCTAATATTTGAAGAGAAGCGTAAGGGAGTCAGGCATCGAGCCCCATGGGAGACTTTATGGGGTTTCGTGTAATTAAGGCTAAGACATGGAAGCCACTTAGATGTTTGCAACTTCAGAGCCAGGCGGGCCCTGAGAGGTCATGCGAACAAGGGTTTCTCAAATCCTTTTGATGGCAACCCGCACAATGTAATAAAATTGACACCCGGACCCAGTCAACCCACATATACACTCCCAGGATAGAAACACAGTTTGCTGAAGCAGTAGTTTATGACTTGTGCTATATCGGCACAAGCACGCACACACACACGCATGCACACAAGCGTACGCACGCGTGCACAAGCCAGGAGCAGCCCTCTAAACTCATGTCACGATCCACTAACGGAGCAGGGCTACAGTGAAAATTCTCTCTCAGACCTGCGCCTGTGGGAAAGCTGAGGTCAGGCAGGGTAAGGGGCCTGCCTAAGGATACCCAGGACGTGTGCAAAGTCAGACTAGAATCTGGTGTCTAGTTCCCAATACTTCTAGTTATCCAAAATACTGATTAATAGAATGTTAACCCGGGTGAGCGTGTAGGAGGTATCTGGATGCTTTGGGCTTCAGAATCCCTACAGCCAGACAGGGTCATACTGTGCTTCTTGGAGGGCTCAGAAGCTCAGTGCCTCTGGGTCACTTCTGTGTCCATCAGGTTTCACTGATCCATGGGCGTCTCGGTGGCCGGGCACCCCCCAAACCCGATTTTCTGTATTGAGTTCCTAATTCTGACTCTGGGCTGTGGTTTCTGAGAAGACGTAGGTGTGACCCCTGCTCTCTGGGCGTCTGTGATCTAAGGCAGCACTGATGGAAGCAAATGAGGCAGCAATGCGCAGGCGGTCTGACTCATGGACATTTACCAGGCGCCCCCTCTGTGCCAGGTCCTGTAGCAAGCAAGGCAGGGAGTGCTGAGAGCAATGAGGCATGGGCCCTGCCCCTGTGAGCTCAGCCTCTGGATTTGCACAGACTTAGGTTCAAACCCTCACTCTGCCTTTCTCTGGTTGCATGGCCAAGATTACATGCTCAGCCTCAATTTACTCATCCATTAAATGGGATAACCACCCCCACCTGTGGGGTTTTTGGGAGGGTCAAGTGAGATAACCTCTATGAAAGTCCCTGGCACATAGTAGGCCATCAGTAAGTGGTAGCTTTTACTCTTACTACTGATAAGAAGAGGATGCAATTCACAGTTATAGATAGGGAATGAACATTCCAGAAGGGAAGAAACAGCATGAGCGGAGGCAGAGTGGAAAGCATAGGGCAAGATTCGAGGAACAGATGTTTTCGGAAGTAGGGAGTAACCGGGAGAGCAAACTGGAAGCACACTACAGCCACAGGCGGAAAGGCCATTAAGTGTCAAACTGAAGAATTTGGCAATAGGGAGCCACTGAAGGCCTTGGAGGGAGGGAATGGTGTAATTGGAGCGCACGATAGAATAGATGGATAGAGGACACTTGATTGATAGTAGGAAACCCTGCCAGGAGTTCACTTATCCTATAGTTGTGGCTTTCGGAAATTAGCAGGAAATGCGATTCTGTCACCATCCTGGGAGGCTTCCAGGAGGTGGCAGGATTTCTAAAGTTCCCAAAGGAGGCTCTTGCCACTTGGGTGGGATGGGTTGGGTCTCTCTGATTGGCTAACCGGAGGTGAGCACTCCGGTTTCCTTGCTGGGCTGGTACAGGTCCCAGGAGCAAGTGTCAGAAGCCGATCTGCAGGAGTGACCAGAAGTTGCCCTTGTGTCAACTGCAGCCAGCCTCTGGACACATCCAACGGCTGGAACCTCATTTTCAAGAGCAAGCCATGCAGGAAGTCCATGTTCCCCTAGTGGACATTAGGACACTGAGTTATCTTCTCCCATCCCCCCGGCCCTCTGAGGATACCACCGAGCATGGCTGTCTAATAAAGTGCCCATCCCCTCGTCCAGGGCAGGTCCAGACCAGGGAGACATCAGTGACTGGGAGGCCAAAGGTTGAGCCCAGCGCTGGTCCAGACTGCTCCACCAAGGAGGTAAAATGCCACAACCACTGTATTTTCGGCCCAACTTTTCAGTTCTCTCTGTTCCCACACTGGTCTGCGAACTCCTTGAGGGTAGGGACTGTGTCTCATTCATTCATTCATTTGTTCATTCAGTCACTTATTCATTCAGCAAACACTTGTTGAGCACCTGCCATGTGGCAAGCACGCTGTTAGGCACTCGGAATCCCGCTGTTATCAACCAGGGTTTGGTCAGAGTGGCAGGAACTACTAAGAGGTACCTAGATATAAAATGAGGGATTTTTTTTTTTTTTTTTTTGCGGTACATGGGCCTCTCACTGTTGTGGCCTCTCCCGTTGTGGAGCACAGGCTCCGGACGCGCAGGCTCAGCAGCCATGGCTCACGGGCCCAGCCGCTCCGCGGCATGTGGGATCTTCCCGGACCGGGGCACGAGCCCATGTCCCCTGCATAGGCAGGCGGACTCTAAACCACTGAGCCACCAGGGAAGCCCAAAATGAGGGATTTTAATAGGGGTTTGTCTTTCTGTGATGCTGGGAGCCCATGAAACAGTCTGTGAGAGACTATTCCCTTTTGTGCTGTTGCTGGCTGCCTGAAATCTTACAGCCCAAGTGGCAGGGCAAACTGGAACTGCAAGGATAGGTGAAGCCCAAGAGGAAAGCCTAGAACGCCCTTCTGCATCTCACCACCTCCAAGGCTTCACCCAGAAGATAAAGCAGGCGATCTGGCAGGACCCAGAGTTGCTGCAGCCCTGGCTTCTTCGCCACGCCAACACAGTGAGCCCAGCAGATAAAGGACAACGTGCATTAGCCGCAAATGCATCCCATGCCGGGCTCCGACTTTCTGATTGTACAAATCAAGTGACGTCTAGTCCACCTCTGCTTCCAAATCTCAGGCCAAACATCTCTTAAGAGACCCATGCTAACCTGGAACTCTGCAGGGATGGAAATTCTGGGAAATACAGCTTCAGCATAGCTAAGTGACACAGTACAGATCCATGACAGTCTACCCCATGTTGACCTGGCATCCATACACATCTCTTTCAACCATTCTTAACCTCCAAATAAAGACAATAGCAAAATCCTGTTTCTGCCTAACATAACGAGTACAACTTGAAACAAACTAACATCCCCTAAAGAGGATACCAAGTCCTTTTACACATCATTGGGTCACGCTCATTTCTATTCCAGTTGGGTCGTAACCCCCTTTTGATATTCTCTGATTTAGATACTGAGATGTAAGGTTAGCTGCATGGACACAGCTTCTGCATGACAGGAGGGCCACCCCAGAGGAGGTCTGCAATGTTGCAGCTGTCCACATGCATGGAGTGCCAACACACCGTGGACAACCATCTGTAAGACAGGCCCCAGAACTTTTTCTTCCTTGGGCGTCTGGTCATGGGGAACTCGCCCATGAAGTCACTGGTACAGATTAAGAAAAAGGAGACAATACAGCAGGTCTAGGGGCCGTGGACCTCTGTGCCCCTTACTTATGCAGCTCACCTGGGCCTTCAGCTCCTGTTTAGGTCCAGATATTATCATGTGCTGATGTAATTGCTGCTATGCACACCCAGTTTCGTAACTTGGTGGGTCAGATAACAGCCAGTCTCATGATAACCTGTTAACCCAAGGTCAAGAATTCAGTCTCCCTGAAGAACCATTAGCAAAGCCAGATGTTGTTTCTCAAAAGGAGAGCAGTTATCTGAAGCTGATGGAGGGGCTTTGCTCCAAAATCCTAAGGGTTTACCCTGTGCTTTACCGTAGGGCCCTGAGAAATCTCCCATGGGACATTTCTACCTGCACACACTCAGCAAACATTGGTCTGCAGGGTCTCTTGTGCATTTTCAGTTTGGTAACAGCTATAATTAACACACCCCCATGCACGTGTGCTCTACAGATGATTTTTCATGTTTGAGGGGGTCCCATTTGTATCTGAAGCCCACTTTCAAATGCCAGTGAGGGCCTGGACTTACAAGGCAACCTGTCCTTAAGTGTCTGTGTATCTGTGTCATCTGCCAACTTCTGTATAAAGATCTATCCAGGGAGGCGTTTATGGTCTGGTCTGTACATTTCAGTATCTCCCTCGAAAGGGTGGGGGATGTGATTTTGAAAGGGAGACCTTCCCGATGGTTCTCTTTACAGCCAAGGAACAGTCAAAGAGAGCAGTCAAGGAGACCAACTCTTCCCAGGTTACGGGGATCGCGTGACTGCATCATTTCCCCGTGGCCGCTCACTGCGGTGAGAGTGGGGCAGGGGAGCACCATGGAGGACTCAGTGGGGTCCCCTCTACCGAGGACGAAACCAGTGCACCAGCGAGTCTAACCACCAAAGGGCAGACTCTGGAATCCCCAGAGGGAGTCAGAGCAGAGAAGAAATAGAGCTGGCTCTCAGGCTGAATCCAGGGGATTCTCCCAAGAACTGCCAATGTGGGTGAGTCCCTGAACCACTCCAGGTTCCATTTGCTCTCTTTTGGGGCCAGAGTTGAAGACAGTGGGATAGTGGTCAGAACCCAGAGTCTAGAACCGGGATCTGAGGTCTAAACCTACTTCTGCTATTGCTGTGCTGTGTGACTTTGGGAAAGTCTCCTAACCTCTCTGGGCCTCAGTTTCTTGGTAGATAAATGAAGGCTCTCCATGAGCCCTTCCAGCTCAAACTCATGTCAGCCTGTGGTGTTGCTTTCAGAATATTACAACATCCCTCATCCACAAATGCCTGTCTGAATACCAGTGCTTTGAGCTTACTTGGGTGCCCCAGTAAGAGGGGCCTGAATGCAGCCCCCTCCTGCAGAGCTTACCAGCAAGACACCACCCTGCCTGCTACCTGACCCTGACGGGAGAAGGGAGAAGCCTGGGCTGAGGTCTCTTCTCCATCATCCAGAATATCGCAATTGAAGAGAAATGGCATTGAGAGTGAAGCTCCCAATTTCCTTTACATACCTATTTAAAAATGGATTGGGAAAATGGCTCTGATCAAAAAAATTTCATGAGCAAATTGGACATTTGAATTGCTTTCTTTGGTACACTGTCAAATTTAGATGTGAGTCCATAGCAAACTTTTCGAAAACACTAGTCCATTCAGGATAATTGCATAAAATTAAATTTTATTTTGAAAATGTTCAACATTGGAGGTTTTTAAATATAGATCCCATTTATCATGTGGTTATTTTGGGATTTGTCAATGGAAGGAAGCCAAATGTCCTTTCTTGGAAAGGACTCTCCTTTGTTTTGGGATGTGTCCTTTCTTCCTGCAGTCTGGGTATTAGAACACCCTTTCTTTTATGAATAGATAGATGAGGTGGACTCTTTAGTGTCCTTCCTTGGTAAAAATAAACCCCATAGTTGAACTTTTTTTTTTTTTTTTGTAAATTTATTTATTTTTGGCTGTGTTGGGTCTTCATTTCTGTGCGAGGGCTTTGTCTAGTTGCGGCAAGCGGGGACCACTCTTCATCGCGGTGCGCGGGCCTCTCACTATCGCGGCCTCTCTTGTGTGGAGCACAGGCTCCAGACGCGCAGGCTCAGTAGTTGTGGCTCACAGGCCCAGTTGCTCCGCGGCATGTGGGATCTTCCCAGACCGGGGTTCGAACCCATATCCCCTGCACTGGCAGGCAGATTCTCAACCACTGCGCCACCACGGAAGCCCGAACTCTATTTTTTAATGTCTTGCTCTGTGAAATCCCAGAACCTCAGCATCGCCAGGTCATCATCAAGGTAGCTTTGGGATTCCCAATTTACATGGCAAAAAACATTACAGTTTCTTTTCTTTTTTTTTTTTTTGCGGTACGCGGGCCTCTCACTGTTGTGGCCTCTCCCGTTGCGGAGCACAGGTTCCGGACGTGCAAGCTCAGAGGCCACGGCTCACGGGCCCAGCCGCTCCGCGGCATGTGGGATCTTCCTGGACCGGGACACGAACCCGTGTCCCCTGCATCGGCAGGCGGACTCTCAACCACTGTGCCACCAGGAAAGCCCTACAGTTTCTTTTTTAAAGAGACCAGAAATCAGAGGGGTTCAGTAATGAGCCTGAGACCACACAGCTGGAGAAGCCAAGTTGGCATTCAAATGCGGCGCTCTCTGGTCTGGAAGCCCAAGACGGCACGATTGCCAATCATCTTCTCCCCGCTCCCTGGAGGAAGAATGAGGTCCAGTGCTTGGCTCGAGTGGACCCAAGGTTTAAGGAGATGAGCCCCAAAGAAGGCTTGGTACTCATCCCAGGAAACCTTCTAGTTACTAATCTGTACCTTCCTCCTCTGAGGGAACATGGTTAATGCTGGGTCTGGTGCCCCAACAGCAGAGAAAGAGGTGCAGGCAATCCTCCACAGCAGGGGAAATACCTGTGTGGTTATTATTAGTCTTGAGAAGGAATTTTATTTAATATCTATGTGGCAGAATTATGGAGTCACTTTTGCTTCCACTTCTGTGAAAATTCTCTACAGGATGGTAGTGATAACCCAACTGCAGAACTGAAAAGTCAATGCATCCCAGGAAAGCCTCCCTCCTGGAGAAGCAGGGCTGTCTTCAGGGATGAGGAGAAACACAGCTGGCCTGGAGTGAAGGGCGAGCTTTCGGCACCAGAGCGGCTGATCTCACAAGGGGAGGCCGGGGACCCTGACCTTGCCAAGTCTAATGACGAGAGTCACTCTCCTGGAACTCTGGAGGATGAAGTGTGGCTGTGGGCCTCCTCCGAGCCCAGTGGGACATCAAGAAAGAATGAGGTCCCAGACCTGGGAGCCTCTCTGGGGATTCCAGCAGAGTGGGTAAGCTCTGTGCTGTAGGAGAGGGTGTAAGAATCTTGGTCCAGGAGGAGCTCACTGAGGCGACTAGATGCAGAGGAAGTTGGGAAAGTATTGATAAAGAGGGTTGTAGCTCCTCATGTTTCTTTTCAGGCAGTAGACGAAATGCCGGTCACAGGCGCAGAGCTGCATCTGGCAGAGGGACCCACGTTCTGCAAACAGGACACCAAATGCAGGATGAGGAGGAAGAGATGCTCTGTGACACAGACTCTGGACTTGCTTCAGTCAGGACTTGCTGCTAGCCTGAGCAGACTCCCCAGTCTCCTTCCTGCCCTCAGTCTGATGTGGGAGGCACAGCATCTACACTGGGGGTGCATAACCTGATGGAAGAGGCACAGCTGCTGCCCAGGGCGAGCTTTCAGCTGAGGGAGACACAACTCCTGCCCTCAGGGAGTCCCCAGTCTGATGGAGGACATGCATTCCCTCCCCATCAGACTGGGAGCTCCCAGTCTGGTGATGGAGACGGCCCTGTCTCTGGAGGAACTTCAGTTCTCAGAGAGGAGACACCATCCCCAGATTTAGCTTTGAACTCAGAAGGACCTGAGCTTGAATCCCGACTCTAGCTGTGTGCACTGGCAAGCCTTTGAGTCTGTTTCCTCATCTGTAAAGTGGAGACACTAAAGCCACCCCACAGCAAGCAAAAGGACATACGGAAAGCACTTGACTCCTAATACATGCTGAGTCTAAGATGTTTCCGCCCGCCCCCTAGAGGTCAGATACAGCTGCAATAATCCTGCCCCTGTTGCCCCCATCTCTGGCCCCCAAGATATAGACTGGCTGACCTCTTGGGGCACCTGACCTCAGAGGCAGCAGGGACCCAGGCTTTTCCAGTGGCCTGAATGGAAGCCCCAGCCTTACCACAGGTGACCAGGCCGCATGCAACTCTGTATCTGTACACCTGTGTCAAGGCATTGCAGCCTTTTTTCTCCAGCCATGCGTAGCAGTGGTCATGCATCCAACAGCACCTGTCAATGCAAGAGATTTAGATCCTGAGCAGAAGGGGCCTGTCCCTTGAGCAGAGGCCACCATGGTTGGTGAGATCTGACCAAGAAAGAATCTCATAATATGGCTGAGTCCTTCCTGCTCTTCCATTAAGTCTGTCCCACACATGTACCAGTTCACGGACCAGCTCTTTCCTCCTGGGCCCACGGTGAGACTACATTTCCCAGCCCCCCTTGCAGGTATGTGTGGTCACATGACGAGGCTGGCACCCTGGAAAATGTATAGCACTTCTAAACCTACCCATAAAAAACTCCCACTGTAGGAGACCTTCAAGATGGCGGAGGAGTAAGACACGGAGATCACCTTCCTCCCCACAAATACATCAGAAATACATCTACATGTGGAACAACTCCTACAGAACACCTACTGAACGCTGGCAGAAGACCTCAGACTTCTCAAAAGGGAAAAGACACCCTCAGGAGACCTACACACAGAGGTGGGGCCAAATCCAAAGCTGAACCCCAGGAGCTGTGCGAACAAAGAAGAGAAAGGGAAATCTCTCCCAGCAGCCTCAGGAGCAGTGATTAAATCTCCACAATCAACCTGACGTACGCTGCATCTGTGGAATACCTGAAGAGACAACGAATCATCCCAAAATTGAGTCGGTGGACTTTGGGAGCAACTGTAGACTTGGGGTTTGCTTCCTGCATCTAATTTGTTTCTGGTTTTATGTTTATCTTAGTTTAGTATTTAGAGTTTATTACCATTGGTAGATTTCTTTATTGATTTGGTTGCTTTCTTCCTTTTTTTAAAAAAAAAAATATTTTCATATATATATATATTTTTTTTCCTTTTTCTCTTTTTGTGAGTGTGTATGTATATGCTTCTTTGTGTGACTTTGTCTGTATAGCTTTGTTTTTACCATTTGTCCTATGGTTCTGTCTGTCTGTTTTTGTTTTTTGGGTTTTTTTTAGTATAGTTTTTAGTGCTTGTTATAATTTGTGGATTTTTTTGGTTTTGTTGCTCTCTTCTTTCTTTCTTTTTTATTATTTTTTAATTTTTAAAATTTTAATAGTTTTTTATTTTAATAACTTTTAATTTAATTTTATTTATTTATTTATTTTTTCTCCCTTTTCTTCTGAGTCGTGTGGCTGACAGGGTCTTGGTGCTCTGGCTGGGTTTCAGGCCTGTACCTCTGAGGTGGGAGAGCCAAGTTCAGGACATTGGTCCACCAGAGACCTCCTGGCTCCATGTAATATCAAACAGCAAAAGCTCTCCCAGAGATCTCCATCTCATAGCTAAGACCCAGCTCCAGTCAATGACCAGCAAACTACAGTACTGGACACCTTATGCCAAACACCTAGCAAGACAGGAACACAACCCCACACATTAGCAGAGAGGCCACCTAAAATCATAATAAGGTCACAGACACCCCAAAACACACCACCAGACGTGGTCCTGCCCACCAGAAAGACAAGATCCAGCCTCATCCACCAGAACACACGCACCAGTCTCTTCCACCAGGAAGCCTGCACAACCCACTGAACCAACCTTAGCCACTGGGGGCAGACACCAAAAACAATGGGAATTATGAACCTGCAGCCTGCGGAAAAGAGACCCCAAACACAGTAAGTTAAGCAAAATGAGAAGACAGAGAAACACACAGCAGATGAAGGAGCAAGGCAAAAACCCACCAGACCAAACAAATGAAGAGGAAATAGGCAGTCTACATGAAAAAGAATTCAGAGTAATGATAGTAAAGATAACCGAAATTTTGGAAATAGAATAGAGAAAATACAAGAAACGTTTAACAAGGACCTAGAAGAACTAAAGAGCAAACACACAATGATGAACAGCACAATAAATGAAATTAAAAATTCTCTAGAAGGAATCAATAGCAGAATAACTGAGGCAGAAGAACAGATAAGTGACCTGGAAGATAAAATAGTGGAAATAACTACCACAGAGCAGAATAAAGAAAAAAGAATGAAAAGAGTTGAGGACAGTCTCAGAGACCTCTGGGACAACATTAAGTGCACCAACATTTGAAGTATAGGAGTCCCAGAAGAAGAAGAGAAAAAGAAAGGGACTGAGAAAATATTTGAACAGATTATAGTCGAAAACTTCCCTAATATGGGAAAGGAAATAGTCAATCGAGTCCAGGAAGTGCAGAGAGTCCCATATAGGATAAATCCAAGGAGAAACATGCCAAGACACATATTAATCAAACTATCAAAAACTAAATACAAAGAAAAAATATTAAAAGCAGCAAGGGAAAAACAACAAATAACATACAAGGGAATCCCCATAAGGTTAACAGCTGATCTTTCAGCAGAAACTCTGCAAGCCAGAAGGGACTGGCAGGATATTTAAAGTGATGAAAGGGAAAAACCTACAACCAAGATTACTCTACCCAACAAGGATCTCATTCAGATTCAATGGAGAAATCAAAAGCTTTACAAAGCTACGAGAATTCAGCACCACCAAACCAGCTTTACAACAAATGCTAAAGGAACTTCTCTAAGTGGGAAACACAAGAGAAGGGAAAGACCTACAATAACAAACCAAAAACAATTAAGAAAATGGTAATAGGAACATACATATTGATAACTACCTTAAATGTAAATCAGTTAAATGCTCCAACCAAAAGACATAGACTGGCTGAATGGATACAAAAACAAGACCCAAATATATGTTGTCTACAAGAGACCTAGGAACACATACAGACTGAAAGTGAGGGCATGGAAAAAGATATTGCATGCAAATAGAAATGAAAAGAAAGCTGGAGGGCTTCCCTGGTGGCGCAGTGGTTGAGAGTCCGCCTGCCAATGCAGGGGACACGGGTTCGTATCCTGGTCCAGGAAGATCCCGCATGCTGAGGAGTGGCTGGGCCCGTGAGCCATGGCCACTGAGCCTGCGCGTCTGGAGCCTGTGCTCTGCAACGGGAGAGGCCACAACAGTGAAAGGCCCGCGTACCGCCAAAAAAAAAAAAAAAAAAAAGAAAGCTGGAGTAGCAATTCTCATATCAGACAAAATAGATTTTAAAATGAAAACTATTACAAGAGACAAAGAACGACACTACATAATGATCAAGGGATCAATCCAAGAAGAAGATATAACAATTGTAAATATTTATGCACCCAACATAGGAACACATCAATACATAAAGCAAACGCTAACAGCCATAAAAGGGGGAATCAACAGTAACACAATCATAGTAGGGGACTTTAACACCCCACTTTCACCCATGGACAGATCATCCAAAATGAAAATAAATAAGGAAACACAAGCTTTAAATGTACATTAAAAAAGATGGACTTAATTGATATTTATAGGACATTCCACCCAAAACCAACAGAATACACTTTCTTCTCAAGTGCTCATGGAACATTCTCCAGGATAGATCATATCTTGGGTCACGAATCAAGCCTTGGTAGATTTAAGAAAATTGAAATCGTATCAAGTACCTTTTCTGACCACAATGCTATGAGACTAGATATCAGTTAGAGGGAAAAAATCTGTAAAAAATACAAGCATGTGGAGGCTAAACAATATACTACTAAATAACCAAGAGATCACTGAAGAAATCAAAGAGAAAATTTTAAAAACCTAGAAACACATGACAATGAAAACACGATGACCCAAAACCTATGGGATGCAGCATAAGCAGTTCTAAGTGGGAAGTTTATAGCAATACAATCCTACTTCAAGAAACAAGAAACATCTCAAATAAACAACCTAACCCTACACCTAAAGCAATTAGAGAAAGAAGAACAAAACCCCCCTAAGTTAGCAGAAGGAAAGAAATCATAAAGATCAGATCAGAAATAAATGAAAAAGAAATGAAGGAAACAATAGCAAAGATCAATAAAGCTAAAAGCTGGTTCTTTGAGAAGATAAACAAAATTGATAAACCATTAGCCAGACTCATCAAGAAAAAAAGGGAGAAGACTCAAATCAATAGAATTGGAAATGAAAAAGGAGAAGTAACAACCGACTCTGCAGAAATACAAAGGATAATGAGAGATTACTACAAGCAACTATATGCCAATAAAATGGACAAACTGGAAGAAATGGACAAATTGTTAGAAAAGCACAACCTTCTGAGACTGAAACAGGAAGAAATAGAAAATATAAACAGACCAATCACAAGCACTGAAATTGAGACTGATTAAGAATCTTCCAACAAACAAAAGCCCAGGACCAGATGGCTTCACAGGTGAATTCTGTCAAATATTTAGAGAAGAGCTAACAGTTATCCTTCTCAAACTCTTCCAAAATATAGCAGAGGGAGGAACACTCCCAAACTCATTCTCCGAGGCCACCGTCACCCTGGTACCCAAACCAGACAAAGATGTCACAAAGAAAGAAACCTACAGGCAATATCACTGATGAACATAAATGCAACAATCCTCAATACTAGCAAACAGAATCCATTAAAAGGATCATACATTAAAAGGATCATACACCATGATCAAGTGGGGATTATCCCAGGAATGCAAGTATTCTTCAATATACACAATTCAATCAATGTGATACACCATATTAACAAAGTGAAGGAGAAAAACCGTATGATCATCTCAATAGATGCAGAAACAGCTTTTGACAAATTCAACACCCATTTATGATAAAAACCCTCCAGAAAGTAGGCAGAGAGGGAGCTTACCTCAACATAATAAAGGCCAGATATGACAAACCCACAGCCAACATCGTCCTCAATGGTGAAAAACTGAAACTATTTCCTCTAAGATCAGGAAGAAGAGAAGGTTGTCCACTCCCACCACTATTATTCAACATAGTTTTGGAAGCTTTAGCCACATCAATGAGAGAAGAAAAAGAAATAAAAGGAATCCAAATCAGAAAAGAAGAAGTAAAGCTGTCACTGTTTGCAGATGACATAATACTATACATAGAGAATCCTAAAGATGCTACCAGAAAACTGCTAGAACTAATTAATGAATCTGGTAAAGTAGCAGGATACAAAATCAATGCACAGAAATCTCTTGCATTCCTATACACTAATGATGAAAAATCTGAAAGAGAAATTAAGGAAACACTCCCATTTACCATCATAACAAAAAGAATAAAATACCTAGGAATAAACCTACCTAAGGAGACAAAAGACCTGTATGCAGAAAACTATAAGACACTGATGAAAGAAATTAAAGATGATACAAACCAATGGAGAGATACACCATGTTCTTGGATTGGAAGAATCAGCATTGTGAAAATGACTATTCTACCCAAAGCAATCTACAGATTCAGTGCAATCCCTATCAAACTACAAATGGCATTTTTCACAGAACTAGAACAAAAAATTTCACAATTTGTATGGAAACACAAAAGACCCTGAATAGCCAAAGCAATCTTGAGAAAGAAAAATGGGCTGGAGGAATCAGGCTCCCAGACTTCAGTCTATACTACAAAGTTACAGTAATCAAGACAGTATGGTACTGGCACAAAAACAGAAATATAGATCAATGGAACAGGATAGAAAGCCCAGAGATAAACCCACGCACATATGGTCACCTTATTTTTGGTAAAGGAGGCAAGAATATACAATGGAGAAAAGACAGCCTCTTCAATAACTGGTGCTGGGAAAATTGAACAGCTACATGTAAAACAATGAAATTAGAACACTACCTAACACCATACACAAAAATAAACTCAAAATGGATTAAAGACCTAAATGTAAGGCCAGACACTATAAAACTCTTTGAGGAAAACCTAAGCAGAACACTCTATTACATAAGTCACAGCAAGATCCTTCTTGACCCACCTCCTAGAGAAATGGAAATAAAAACAAAAATAAACAAATGGGACCTAATGAAACAAAAACTTTTGTATAGCAAAGGAAGGCATAAACAAGACGAAAAGACAACCCTCAGAATGGGAGAAAATATTTGCAAATGAAGCAATTGACAAAGGATTGATCTCTAAAATTTACAAGCAGCTCATGCAGCTCAATATCAAAAAACAAACAACCCAATCCAAAAATGGGCAGAAGACCTAAATAGATATTTCTTCAAAGAAGATATACAGATTGCCGACAAACACATGAAAGAATGCTCAACATCATTAATCATTAGAGAAATGCAAATCAAAACTGCAATGAGATATCATCTCACACCAGTCAGAATGGCCATCATCAAAAAATCTAGAAACAATAAATGCTGGAGAGGGTGTGGAGAAAAGGGAACCCTCTTGCTCTGTTGGTGGGAATGTAAATTGATACAGCCACTATGGAGAACAGTATGGAGGTTCCTTAAAAAACTAAAAATAGAACAACCATATGACCCAGCAATCCCACTGCTGGGCATATACCCCGAGAAAACCATAATTCAAAAAGAGTCATGTACCACAATGTTCATTGCAGCTCTATTTACAATAGCCAGGACATGGAAGCAACCTAAGTGTCCATCAACAGATGAATGGCTAAAGAAGATGTGGCACATACATACAATGGAATATTAGCCATAAAAAGAAACGAAACTGAGTTGTTTGTGGTGAGGTGGATGGACCCTGAGTCCGTCATACAGAGTGAAGTAAGTCAGAAAGAGAAAAACAAATACTGTATGCTAACACATGTATATGGAACCTAAAAAAATAAAAATATAAAAAATGGTTCTGAAGAATCTAGGGGTAGGACAGAAATAAAGACGCAGACGTAGAGAATGGACTTGAGGACACAGGGAGGGGGAAGGTTAAGCTGGGACAAAGTGAGAGAGTGGCATGGACTTATATATACTATCAAATGTAAAATAGATAGCTAGTGGGAAGTAGCCACGTAGCACAGGGAGATCAGCTCGGGGTTCTGTGACCACGTAGAGGCGTGGGATGGGGAGGGTGGGAGGGAGACGCAAGAGGGAGGAGATATGGGGATATATGTATAGCTGATTCACTTTGTTATAAAGCAGAAACTAACACACCATTGTAAAGCAATTATACTCCAATAAAGATGTTAAAAAAAAAATTCCCACTCTGTCCTCCACTCTCTCTCTCTCCATCTCAGCTGGATGGAGATGACCCAGCCAAGGACTCTGAGGCCATGGGGAAAGTCACGGGAGAGGAGAAACCTGGGTCCTGGGATTGATATGTGATTCACATGGTTAAATGAGCAATAACTAAACTTCAATTGTGATAGCTGTGGGCAACTGCATTTTTTTAAAATTTATATTTACAGAAAAATTGAGAAGATTGTACCAAATGCTCCCTTTTACCCCACACCCAGTTTCCCCTATTATCAACACTTTTTATGAGTATAATACGTTTCTTACAGCTAACAAACCAATACTGATACATTATTAAATAAATGTTAACTAATTAAATAACAATATATCACTATTGATTCATTAATTGTAAAAGTCCATAGTTTCTTTAGATTTTCTCAGTTTTTACCTAAATGTTCTTTTCTATTCCAAGATCCAGTGATGGACACCATGTTACATGTACTTGTCCTGTCTCTTTAGGCTCCTCTTGGCTGTGGCAGTCACACTTTCCTTGTTTTTGATGCCCTTGACAATTTTGAGGAATGGTGGTTAAGTCTTTTGTAGGATGCTCTCCTACTGGGATTTCTTTGATGTTTTTGTCATGATGAGATGGGTTATGGGTTTATTTTGCTGCCCATGTTGTTCCAGTTTTGGCCATTAGGGGCTCTCCCAGTTGGCTCCTGTGCTCTTTGACATATTCCTATCAATGAAGGGTTTGGTTTGGGTTTGTTTTGTTCAAGCCCTTCCTTAATTTGGGGCACTACAAAAAGCTCCAGGTTCATCTTGTATATTTCCTGCCCTCGTCCTAGGATCAGCCATCTCTCCAAGGAGCCTTGGTTCCTCTTATTGGAGAATGGTGTCAGAAACCAGGTCTGGGCACTAGGTGCTGCTTATTGCTTCTGGGGTATTGTTTCTTTTAGGGCCCCTCAGACGACAGAGCAAAAAAAGTATGTATCTATATTAACCCACGTAATTACACATATCTCTACATATTTTTATATGTAACCATCTGCATCTATATTCAGCTAACTAGGAGTTTATACTAAAGTCTCCAACTCTAATCCATTATCACATAGATCATTCTAGCTTCCTGTCCCTGCTTGTCTGGTCTGTAAACTCCCACTCCAGCAGTGACAAGCTTGGCTCCAACCATCTGCCCTCCATTTGTTTAAGACCCCCATCCCCTTATACATGTCTAGCTGTATAAGAATTGTTAACCCAGCAGGTTGTGTTTTTCAAAGAGCAATCTCTCCCATCTCACATGTTCTTCTAGAACATTGCCACTTCCCAATCAAGAGGTAGAAACTAGGCCCCCTCTCTCTTAAAGCCTTTGTGACTGCCTTGACGAAGAAAACAGTGGAAGTGACACAGTAGAATTTCTGATGCTGGATCACAAAAACGCCATGCTCTTTTGTCATGCCGTTCTGGAACACTCACTCTTGAAACCCAAGAGGCACCGTGCTGTGAGGAAGTCTAGACAACCTTAGAGAGGCTTAAGTGAGAGGAACTGAGGCCCCTGGCCCACAGCCTCAGCTGAGCTCCCAGCCAGCAAACAACAACAACTTGCCAGCCATAGGAGTAATCATTCTAGAAAGCAGATCGCCCAGCCTCAGCGGAGCGGCCCAAGCCGAAGCCAGGTGGAGAAGAGACAAGCCATCCCGCCAGGCCCTGCCCAAGTGGCAGAATCTCAGCAAAATAAGGGGTTGTCATCGCTTTAGGCTACTACATTTTGGGGTGGTTTGTTATGTAGTGATAGATCGACTGATATATTAGGCACTGAGATTCGGGGAGTTACTAGATGTATCTTGGGCAAGTCAGTTAACCTCTCTTAAGACTCAGTTTTCTTATCTATAAAATGGTGCTTTAATACTCATCTTTCAGAATTGATATCTAATTAGATGAGATAATGTGGATATAGAGCCTGGAGCATAAAGGGCAGTTATGACAATTAACTCACCAATCAGTACAATCCTTGGGGGTCCCTCGACCCCCCCAGCCGCAGTAACAGCCGTAGAAGCCATAGCTCATCAGGGCGGGCTTCCTGGTCACCTGCTCAATCATCAGCTTCAGCTGTAGCAAGCTCCCTGGGACAGCAGGCGCACCTGAAAGACAGCCCAGGCAGACCCGCTCCAGGCCCACTTTCCCACGTGCTCCCTCCCTTTCTTCCACCTCGAGGCTCGGAGGGACCGATGTGTCCCTTTTTCATCCTCCCCATTCATGGGAGAGGAAGGAGAAACATGAGGGCAAACAGAGAAGGGATTAGAAGTTTGGACGTGGACGATCCCAGCTCTGCCACTAATTCACAGTATGATGTTAAATAGGTCACTTCATCTCTCAGAGCCTCAGTTTCGTCATCTGCAAAATGCGGGGGCGGGGGTGGGCCTAACATGAACGCCTACCTTTTGGAGATGTCATGAGGGTTGAAAAAAAAGTATGTAAATTTCTAGCACAGTGACAGACACATAGTAAGTGACCAAGAAATGTTAAGGTTAATGAATATCATTATCAGTATGAAGCAGGCAGACAGGCACTTCCTGTCTCTCCTGATGATACGCCCGTCCCTCCCCACAGTTGACGCCATCTGGAAAGGGAGGCACAGAATCTTAGAGCAGCGTGGGACCCGTAGAGACCCCTGGAGCCAGCTCCCTCATCTTAGAGTTGGGAAACTGTAGCTCAGAGGGGAGGGTGACTTGCCCAGGGTTTTGCAGTGAGCCAGAGGCACTCTCCCACTCTCCCTGCAGTCTCCAGGCATCTGGCAAGGCATCAGTAGGACAGCCCGTCAGAGGCTGTGTACATGGTGATGGGGCTGCAGGGGAGGCCTAAAGCCAGGCTCCTCCCACGCTGGGCAGTTCCCTCCAGCTGGGAGGTGGCAGCAGGTGGGACATGTAGAAAACCTGGACAGGCCTGAGCAGAGAATGCCCAGGAATTGTGGAACGGAATATTTATATAAGGATCTTGTGTTGTGATCGTTTTATCGTATTTTATTTGGCATCAAAGTAAAAAATCTGCCTCCCATGTCTACAAGCCCCATGTCTTCCAGTGGCACAATCTTTCCAGATCCCCTCCTAGAATCCTGCCACAGCCCAACCCGTGAACTATTCTGTGTCACAGATAAGGAGACAGAGGCTCGGAGAGCCCAAGGCTCTTGCTGAAATCGACATGGTCAGGGTAGGGCCAGGATTCAAAATCAGGTCTCCAGGACTTCCAAGACTGGTCTCCTTTCCACTACTTTATTGTTCCTGTGGGGTGAAAGGTCAAAAGTTCAGAGGTCTCGGGGCAAGCACTTACTACAAGCCAGGAACCAAGCCAGTGTGAGGAGGCCCTTCATCTCCATGGTTCTGGAAAAGAAAACACAGCCCATGACATGTCGATCGGGAGAGGCCCTCATGGCCCATTCAGACCCACTCCTGGCTGGGGAGGGCCACTCCATGGCCCACCAGGCCCCACCCTCTCAAGTTGGGCAGTAAACAGGCAACGGCAGCTGGAAAAATGAGACAAAAACCTCAAGGAGTTGACCCAAGGGGTCCCTGGGAGGCGAGGGGCACCCTGGGTCGTTGTCCCCATTAGAGATGGGAGAGAATTTTCCCATGGCAAAGACCCCCAACACAATCGCTCCTTCCTGAAAATTCTTTTTCAATTATATTTTACAGCTGTGTTGGTATAAAAACAAATACAATCCAGGCTGGATTCATTCTTACACGTTCATTATATTATATTATTTTTTCTCCTGATTTTAAAAGAATTTAAAATTAAAACATTTTCATGGGCCCCAGGCACCATGTCTACCTACAAAAATAAGTCAGCCCTGGGTACTCACAACAGCTCTGAAGGGTAGGTATCATTGTTCTGTAGGGGAGCAAAATTTGAACCCCAAAGTGTGTCTCTTTGGCATAAGGATTAATCTAGGCTGATTAATTTTAAGAAACAGAAGCTTAGGGGAGTCTGTCTTTTTACCTCTCCCTTAGCTGCCTCAAGAATTTTGATAAAGGTTCTGTTCCCGGCACAGAACTATTATAGAGGTATCTGTAAGGAATACGGGAATAGCTGTGGCTGGAGAAACTTGACAGGGCCTAGAAACCAGAGTCGACCCCGTGTTGCACACCCCGTGTTGCACAGTCCCTGCAGGCCCAGCAAACGTTTGCATAACAAACATCTGCTTTTCCAACTCTATGTGAATTGCCTTCCTCCCCTTTGAAGTTCCAAACCCCTACCCCCAACATCCTCTCCGGTCTTTAGCAGAAGATTGTATTTAAGATAAGGGCTTGGGCCATTTTGGTGAGTTCCTTAGTTTTCCTGGGTCTCTCCCATGGAAAAGTTACTAAACTTTTGTTTGATTTTCTCCTGTTAGTGTATCTCATGTCGGTTTAATTCTTAGACCAGCCAAGAGAACTTAGAAGGGTAGAAAATGTCTTCCTCCCCAACAGTTCTCATTTTGCCAGTGCAGAAACGGAGGCTCAGAGAGCTCAAACAACCTGCCAGAAGTTACGCAGCTGATAAAAAGTGGAGGTGACGTTCAAACCCAAGCCTGGCGCGTCGCTCACTGCCCCATACATCCTCCCTCCCTAGAGGGATGTGTTCCCCTTTGACCGGAGTGGGCTAGGGTCCTTCACATGCTCTACCCCATGGGCCTGGAGCCAATATTTCCCCTGGCCTAAATCACCCCAGGGCGGGGACCAGACCACCAGGGACCACACCTACGGCCTGAAGTCCACTGAAATTATTCAAGCTAGCCTGTCCTAAACTGTTTACCCTGGCCTGTCTTGCCTTAGCCACAGAAGACACAATGCAGGCTCTGGGCCATGCTTTCCCTCATTTCTTCTGTCTCCTGATCAACCCTGGTGCTTCTCTGTGTGGCCCTGCTAGGTGTGGTACGTCCCCTTCTCTTGGAAACTGTAACAAACTATCTTTTAAATGCAATTGTCTCCTGATCTGTTGGCTTCACCGTACCTGAAGAAAATGAAAATCAAAATCCCAGGTGCACATTAGATCGTCTTGGGACATGGCTGTTATTGTGAGGGAGGTGCCAGGTCCCACACAGAGGAGTCTGAAGGTGCACAAAAGAAGTTTCACAGAGGACGTGGCAGAGGCATTGAAATAGCTGCTCTGGAGGCCGGGAATGTGGACAATCAATGGATCCCAAAGGAGGCTCCCAGCAGAAGGATGTGGGGTTGGATATTTTTATCAGGCAACCACGGAGAAGAATGAGCGAGGCCAAGAGATAATTGTGGAGTGGAGCTCTGGCTGCGGTAATGTGAGGCGGGGAGAGTGGAGACAGACAGTCTGACAGAAGCATGGAGACATAGGGGCCGGGGAGTGGCCGGGTCACTGGGGAGACAGGTCCTCCAAGTCTACATACAGCAGCCCCCCCTGCTCCCAGGACCACCACCCCCACATCCCAGTTCATGTCTCCTGGATGGAAATGATCAACAGCACCAAACCCCCACTATACAGAAGGTGCTACTGAGACCTCCCCAAAATCTAGGGGAGGCCATGAGGGGCCAGGGGTCTCCTCTCACAGCCCCGTCCCTCTATACGCCCTGACCCCACCCACCTCGGGCAAGGCAGCCCCCAGAATGAGATTCCTCACCAGTGACACCTTCTCTCTGTCCTCGGTCTGGAGTAGAGGCAGGAGCTGGGCCCAGCTGGTTTTGAGGGCCTCCCTGCCCACCTCTTACACCCCACCTGGGCCAGCTCCAGGATGCATGGTAACTCCTGCAGAAAGCCTTACTTCACCCCTCAAGACCACTGGGGATATCTTTCCTGTCTGTGCTCAGAAGTAGCTATTTCCTGAAGCACGCCAGACGCCTGGGAGGCTTCCAGGAGAGACACAGAGGAGGGAATAACTACAGTCAGGGTTATTCTCCATCAATGGCCCATTTTCCCTGACACACACCCCCTCAACACACAATTTTATGAGAAGATGTGGGTGTGAGCTCCTTCCTCTCCTCGCTCTTAACTTCCTTTCGTCTTCCCCTCCCCTCACGGCAGTATCAGAGAGAAGCCCCTCCTTGGGCCCCGATGAACCCTTCTCTTCCCAGGACCTAAGCACCAGGCACCCGCAGGAACGCTGTGAATTCATTTCAATACGGAAAGTACTTATCGAGTGTCTAATCCCTGCCAGGTTATTGCTGGGGATCCACTGTGAATAGGACAGCTTCTCTTCTGGTTGGGAAAACTGATAGTAAAGGCATCCAGTAAATATACAGTATGTCCAAGGGCAGTAACTGCTGTGGGGAAAAGTCCTCTCTGTTCTGCATTTTCATTTCTTTTTCTCAACCAATTCCTTCCTCTGCCTACAGGTATATACAAGCTTCACCATCCTAAACCAAACAGAAGGAAGCCAAAACAACAAAAAAGGAAAACATCGCTTGCCTCTGCTGACCTCTCTCCAGCTCTTTTTCCTCTAAAAGCCAAAATTCAGGACAGAGACACCTCCTCTTGTCCATCACCCACTCTCTTCTGAACCCCTTGCTGTGTACCTTTTGTTGCATCCCTAAGCCGTCTCTCAGGGATCCCCCAAAGCCTGGCATTGCCCAAGCTTGGGCTTCTCTTGAACACTCCATCCCAATGATCACCTCCTCCTTCTTGAAACTCTTTCCCTCTGGCCTTCAAGAAGCCACAGTCTGCCATCTGTCCTCCGGCGGCTCACCCCCCATCTCTGTTGACCCCCAAAGGCAGATGTTTTCAAGGGACCTGCTCTTCCCTCTCTACCCATCTCTCAGGGTGAGTTACCCGTGTACTCTTAGGTCTTATTTCTAGGGAGATGTCCTGAGATATCCCAGAAATAAGACTTAGGTCTTATTTCTAGGGAGATGTCCCGAGATATCCCAGGTCAAGCAGTATCTGGCACTAACTCTCACTCAACAATAAACTCCCAGCCCAGACCTTGGAAATGCTTTGCTTGTCCTACCAAGTGACTTTAAAACATGGAATTAGTAGGGCTTCCCTGGTGGCACGGTGGTTCAGAGTCCACCTGCCGATGAAGGGGACATGGGTTTGTGCCCCGGTCCGGGAAGATCCCACATGTGTTCATCAGTAATGGGACAGGGAGTGCCTTGAGAGCAGAAACCATCTCTTCTGCAAACACGTGTTTGAAGTGCTCAGCTCAGAGCCTAGTCCATAGTAGTTGCTCAGTAAACGTTGTATAAGCACATTAAAGGAACCCATCCCAGGATGAAGAGGTCACTGAGGGCTTTCTAGAAGAGGAGGCACCTGGACTGAATCTCTAAAAGTAGGTTTGAGAAATTGGAACCCTTGTGCACTGTTGGTAGGAATGTAAAGTGGTACAGTTGCTGTGGAAAACAGTATATGGCAGTTCCTCAAAAGTTAAAAGTAGAATTACTATACACCCCAGCAATTCCACTTCTGGATGTGTTCCCAAAAGCATTGAAAGCAGAGTCTCAAAGAGATATTTGTACAATCATGATGATAGCAGCATTCTTCACGTAGCTAAAACATGGAAGCAACCCAAGCATCCACTGACAGGTGAATGCATAGGTAAAATGTGGTGTGTACATACAATGGAATAGTATTCAGCCTTAAATGGGGAGGGAATTCTGAAATAAACCAGTCACAGAAAGACATAGACTGGGCTTCCCTGGTGGCACGGTGGTTAAGAATCCACCTGCCAATGCAGGGGACACAGGTTCGAGCCCTGGTCCGGGAAGATCCCACATGCCGTGGAGCAACTAAGTCCATGAGCCACAACTACTGAGCCTGCGCTCTAGAACCCGCAAGCCACAACTACTGAGCCTGCGCACCGCAACGAAGAGTAGCCCCCATTCACTGCAACTAGAGAAAGCCCGTGTGCAGCAACAAAGACCCAATGCAGCCAAAAATAAAATAAATTGATGAAAAAAAAAAAAAGACTGTATGATTCCATTTACATGAGATACTTAATCAACATCATAGAAACAGAAAGTAGAATAGTGGTTGCCGGAGGCTGGGGGAGGGAGAATGGGGAGTTAATGTTTAATGGATGCAGAGTTTTAGTTTTATAAGATGAAAAGAGTTATGAAGATGGTTGGTGGTAATGGTTGCACGACACTATAAATGTAGTTAATGCCACTGAACTACATACTTCAAATGGTTAAGATGGTAAATTTTAGGTTATGTGTATATTACCACAATTTTTAAAAATGAAAAACAAAAGAGAGTGAGAGAAAGTGGATTGGAGTTCACCAGGACAAGAATGTGAGGAAGGGCATTCAGGTAGAAGGAACAGCACATGCAGGACTCATAGGCATGAATTATAAGGGCTCATTCAGGGAACTGCCAACAGATGGGGTAGCTGAGGGTGTCAGGCAGCGATATTCTAGTAAATATTTAATAAATGACCCTCCAGTGGGGTAAAAAGCCCTGATTTTTAACATTTGCCAATTTCTGTCGTGTAAATACTCTCACCCTGAGCAATTTCATGCAACTCACATCATGTCACTGAATGTAGAGCTGGGAACACACACTTACCAGGCAAGGATGCTTGGTAGCTAAGAGCCCGCATTCTGGAAGTGCCACTTATTAGCTGTGACCTCGGGCAAGTGCTCTGCTCCTCAGTTTACCCACCTGAATAATGGGGTGAATCATTTCACCTGCCTCATCCCTATGTTCTGAGCTGATACATGGCAGGCGTTTAGAATTGTGCTGGCACAGAGTAAAGGCTCAATTCATGTCTGCTCTTCTTCCTAGGAAAGACGGACATGCACGCTCTTGACTTCTCAGAAAAGGGGACCTTCTCTACGTGTACAGTAGGAATTTAGGAATGGTGGGAAAGGCTAGCTGAAGAGATGCAACTGGGTGTGTCAACAAAGAACCTTGGGTGTCAGGCTAAGGAGTTTTACTCTTCTGCTGAGTGTCCCAGAATGACCTCGATCAACAGCAAGATGATGTGACTTCAATAAGAAGAGACTGAATAGGTCTTATCCTAAGATCCCCAGAACTGAAGCACACAAGGACAGGGGTGGGTGACACAGCTCAGCAATCATATGTATGATCCCCAAGCCTGGTACCAGTCAGATCACAAAAGCAACAGCTGTGTTGGCAGTGACGGCAGGAGTGGGTGCCCAGAATGAGGTCCTAGCTGACCTTACCTGGAGGGGAGTGCCTGTTCCTGAGCCCCATCTCCAGGAGGGCTTCTTGAAAACTGGGGGTGTCTGGGTCACAGGATGCCTGTCAGATAGACGGAATGGGGGCCGACTGGTGTTTGGAAGGGGGTTTGGGGTACCCAGCCTCTGTCTCCAAACTTCTGAAGGATATTCAGGGGTAAAAAGCAGCATCGTTGTCCCACGTGGCTCCACTGCAGAGCTGGCCCCAGGTGTGGGCACCCCAAGGAGTCAGGTTTGAGCTAGAGACAAGAAAGATTTTTCTAGCAACTCCAGTGTCCTGGGGAAATAATGAGCTGTCTTGGGAGTGGTGAGTTTCCTGTCCCCAGGGGCACTTTTTAGGAACAGAACTGTAGTAGGGGCAGGGGGGATGGGGGGGGAGGGGGGAGTCACACCCTCACATGATTTCACAGGAAAAGGAGCTTTCTTTAGGTGTTGGGAACACGAGAGCCTCATCAGAAACACATGAAGTCAGTCATGCCAGTTACGAAGATTAGGTTCATAGGTTTGTAAAAGTGTAGAAAAAAAGATTACATTTTATCAAGATTAAAAAAAAAAAACAGAAAAATCAGGACCCCTTCAGTTGCTCTATGGCATGGAAAAAGCTGTCAAATATTCTCTGCTCCCCACCTTCTTGGGGGTCCTGCCCCAGCACTGATTCATGCCCAAGTCATGTCCAGGGATGTTGCGAAGAGCAACATCTATTAAGTCGGACACGGGCTGGATGAGCTCCAGGGCCGACATTCTGTGACAGTGGGTGCTCTCATGTTAACCTGTTCTTGAACATTCCAAGCTTTTCTACTGAGGACTTTGGCACTTGCTGTTCCCCCTGCCTAGAATACTGTTACTTAGCAAGACATGGTGCTCTTCATTCCTAATCCTCTAGGTCTCATCTTAAATGACACCTCTTCCAGGAAGCCCACCCTGACCATCTACCCAAGGTAGCGCCTCCTCCTCCCATTAATCCCCTATCACTGTTTTCCCCCTGCACAGCACTTACCACCATCTTTTTTTTTTTATGTTGTATGCAGTATATTATTCAACAAAATGTTTTTTCCTTCTGCAAATAGACAGATGATTTATCTACTTAGGTACAAATGATGAAAATTCTATATAGTTGAAATGATTTCATATTCAGTGATCATATTCCTCAAGATTAAACCAACAAATCATAGAAATATTCTGACCCAACTCAACAAACTACTAAATTGGATTTTTTTCCCTTTATAAGCTTTTGCCAATTATCAACATTCAGCTAACTTTAACTTCTCCCATTAACCTAGCCAAACCTAAGTAATTTAGCAATTTCTCATGCCCATTTTACCTTTCTACAACTCAGCCCTCACAGCACTTTGACATCATCTTTCACTCTCTTTGATGTATTTCTTTACTTGTTTATGACATCCGTCTCCTACCCCTTCCCCTAGAGAGCAGGAAACTTGTCAGTCTCGCTTTTCATCACATTATCAGCCACTAGCCCAAAGCCTGATACATATTCGCTGGTTGATACTTATTTGTGGAGTAACAGCAATTGGATCGGTAAACCAATTAACTCCGGAGGGAGTAGCAGCCTCACTGGATTTCAGCCATTCTGTAGGTTGGCAGTTTGCTCTAAAGACGCACACAGCCAGCCCAGTCTTGGTCTCAGTCTATTGGTACATATGTAACAGGCTCAGGTTCAACTTTCACCAAAACTTTTGCTAAAAATGCAATCCAAACACCTACTTGGTAGCAAGGACATGTTTTGCTTTATCTCTGAAAAATCAATTCAGCTGTTCGTTCTTGGGAAGCATTCCCTGAACGAGTCTTCCTTTCTGACTCTGTTTCTGTTGGTCCCTCCATCTGGAATGGAGGGACCAACATCACTCTCTTTTTCACCTGGTAAAAGCCTACTGTTCTTCCATGCAGTAATGCCACCTCTTTTTTGGAGGCAGGAGAAGCCCTAGAACAACCTATGGCTCTGACTGGCAAGACCCAAGACCTAAGAGCAAAGCTTCTAGGCTCCTGATCCTGAGATACTCACGATTCCAGGCCAATCCGCTTGTCTTCAACCCCAATCCAACCCAGCAACCATTTCCTGAGCAAGTCCTGTGGACAGAGCTGCAGTGAGGCACTAAGGAAATAGACGCAAAGCGAAATCAAGAGATGGTGATCCAGCGCCTGTCTGTTAGCATGGGGGAGATGAGAACAGGGCTTTAGAATGCCCGCGGCACCTAGAACGTTTGAACTCCTTCCCAGCGCTTAAGAGGAGGAGCCACCTCTTCCAGACGCCTCCCTGATATCTGCCTGGCAGAGTTCACAGCCTCCCCTTCTGTTCCTGGGTCCATTGGTCTCACCTCTATGACAGCACGGGCCACAAGCTGCCAAAGTACCCCGGCAGGTCCGTGGCCGATCAGGACCTGCTGCCACGCCTCTCCAGGCTTGCCTTGGATCCACACACAACCCAGCGCTTTGCTTGGAAGAAGACTGATGCCAACCCCTTCCAGTTCTCAGACACACCGTCTTGTGCTCTCTCTCTCTCTCTCTTTCTCTCCACCCCCTACTCGCCTCCCTCTCTCTCTCTTTTTTCCTCCTTCTCTTTCTTCTTTTACTCCCCCCCCCCACTTTCTTCTCTTCCTCTATTCCTTCTCCTCTTTCTAGATTTAACATGCTTAGCATTCAGTAACTCTTTTGTGAGCACCTACTATGTGCCAAGCTCTGTTCTGGGGAAAAGCAATGAACAAAACAGATGAGAACTCCACACTCATGGCCCCCAGAGACCTTGCATTCTGGTGGGAGCAGACAGAAATAGACAAGTCAATAAATAAAATATATAGAGTTTGGCAGGTGTTGATAAACACTGTGGAGAAAAATCAGGAAAGGAGGAGAGTGGTGTGTGTGTGTGTCTGTGTGTTGTGGGGAAGAGGGCTGATGGTGGGAGCAGACAGTTTGAATAGGGTGGCCAGGAAACATCTCAGGGCAGAGGGGGCATGAAGGAAGGGAGGGAGCAGGCTGTGGGGACACCCTGGAGAAGAAGGCTCCAGGCAAAGGAAGTACAAAGGTCCTGGAACAGAAGCATGCTTATGAGTTGGAGAAATAATAAGGAAATTAGGTCTACCTTTGCCAAAAAGCCTTCTGGACCCATCGTCCTGCCCCAAACTCGAAAATTAATGCTTCTCTGTGTTCTCCCAGCAGCCTGTGAGCTCCCACATCATAGCGTCAATCACAGTACATTACAACGTCTCCCCACCAGACAGGGAGCAACTTGGGGACTTTTGACTTTCCAGCACCCAGCATAGGGCTTAATACATATTTATTGACTGTCTAACTGAATCAATCAATGAATAAACAAACTAGGCTATGAATCCTGGAGGGTGTCTCATTCACCTCTACCCCTGGCAGCATCTGGTACACAGTATGGCACAGATTGGGCCCTAGAAAAAAAATGTTTGTTGAATGACTAATAGAAATAGCTAATGCTCATTAAGCACAGACACCATGCTAAGTCCTTTATGTGGCTTACCCCATTCATCCTTAAAGTGATCCTATGAGGGAGGCACTACTGTCAGATGCAGTTTGCAGATTAGGACAGCGAGGCTCAAAGGAAAAGAAATGACTCACCCAAACCAGACGGCTGCTAAGTGGCAAAGCTCTGAGTTGAACCTCATTAGTTTGACTCCCAAGGTCATGTCTGCTCAGCCCAAAGCTAAACTGCCTTCCAGAGAAGACGGCCTGGGAGTGGAGGGAGGGAGGGGTAGGGAGAGATAGAGGAAAGGAGAAGAAAGATCTCCCTATGCGGGCCAAGAACAGCATCTTCCCCATCTCTGTATTCCTCTCCACATGTACCAAAGTGTATGGCATACAGAGGAGTTTAGTAAAAGTTAAGGAATATTAAGTAGATGTTGATGATTCCTTTTCCCAAAAAGGAATAGTTTTGTGTGGTTTAAGTTAAAGAGAAATTCCGGCAAGGCCTCAGATTAACACGAACAGAAGTCCCAACTTGAATCCTACGGATGACCCTGCCCAGCTTTGCCCCTAATCTTAGGAATGATCTTCTGGGTAACCTCCATCTCCCTTTAGGTGTGGCCTTGCCTCTTTAAGAATGACACAGCTCACAAGGTTTGACACATTCTGGGTAAAGGACCCTGCAGCCCGAGGGATCTCCTCTTACAGGGTCTGTGCCTTGCCTACCTCTCCCAGGGCCCCCTCTTTGGCTTCCTGGACCCCCATCTTCTCCAGTCTCACCCACTCCCGCTGGTTGGCCTGCAGCCTCCATGCCCGCAACTGACCTCTCTGGCCTGGCCTCAGCTCCTGTTCCCACAAGCAGCGTCATCGGGCAGAGCCTGGAGCCCCAGGCCCTGCTGGCTCCCCTCCTGCAGCCACAACACTGGGGCCCACGGGCTGCGGATCCCCGTGGATTCTAGGCTTCCAGATTCTTAAAGTCGTGAATGAGAGCGAGTGGTGAAGACAGGCCTGGAGGTGGTGAGAAGGAACTTCTGCCCAGACCCAGCCGGGCAGCCGCCTGCTCAGCCCACAGCTGCCCTGGCAGGTACAGGAAGTCCAGCAAAAGCCTGGAGCCTGGAACTGGCTCTCCTGCCAAACAAGCCTGGGCTGTCACCCAGAGAATTCCAGTGAGGGTTGATGTGAGTCCTGAATTATCCAGGTCACAGCCTTATCCGGTTTCACAGGCTTTGCTAATCTCCTCAAGCCTGGAGGGATCACCCCCACCCACCCACCTCCTGGGTCCTGAGCTCAGAACTTTCTTAAGGATCCGACAGTCTGCTAAGTAACTTGACTATTTTAGTCCCTGGGGTCCTCAGTCTTGACGGAGGCAGAGGCCTGAACACAGAGCCTGGGGATGGATGGGATGCCTAGGAAAACAGATGGGGAGGAAGGTGGTCAGAGGGGGAGGTACTGGAGCCGTCAGGGAAGCAAATGTACTTCTGGAAGTGAGTTCTGAGAGTGGGGACCAGTGGCCAGAAATCAGGTGGTGTCATTCATTTCTGAATACCTACCATCATTATTTCCTGAATACCTACTGTGTGCCAGCTGCTGGGCTGAGAGGCAGGTACAGAGATGAATAATGGAGGGGGCGGTGCGGGAAGGTCCTTGCTCTCAAGGAGCTCAGAGTTTAATGATGGAGACAGAGCAGGAATGAGCACACCACCAAAAACACTGCAGGAGTGCCGGGATAGATACACCCAGAGCAGCAGCGGGGAGAGGGAGGCCCCGCCCAGCCAGCACAGGCTGGGGACTAATAACTCAGCAGCCACAATAATGATGGTAGAATTAACGTTTGTGGGTACCTACTGTGCTCCCTGCTAAGTGCAACACATGATTCATCCCGTCTAACATAGGCATTAACTCCGTGGGGGAAAGGGCTATTCAGACAGTGATCCAGGAACTTGGCCAAGGTCGCACAGCTAACCAGAGCCTCCCGTGAGCTTAGAAGGACCCTTTATTCAGATTGGCAGGCCCTGCTTTGACTGGTATAGTCCTTGACACAATACAGATACTGTCTTTTTTTTTCCTCATCATCAGAGAGGGAGATAAAAGCCTTAAAAAACAATCCAGAAATGCATAAAGTTAAAAGTGAATCATAATCCACCCAAGATAACCACTTTTCAGAATGATTTCTATTCTTAAGAATAATATTTAAAATAACTCTGATTAAAATTAACTTTTATCTCTTTCTTTGAGATATTGTCCATATTGGCTTTTATTTTATTTTATTTTTTAGAATTAAAGCCTTAAAGATTGAATTGGAATTCTTCCTTGACGCTTCTTCTGCCCTATTTCCAGCCTTCCTTCCCTATCCACAGATAAACAAATCATGAAATTGAGGTGTATCCACAAAATTAATAACATTATTTCCTGGTTTTTATTTCTACACAAATGGAATAATAGTGAAGTTAACATCTTGCAAGGTGCTTTTTTCACTCTATCCACATTGATCCCTATACAACTGATTTAAGGTATATAATGAAAAAGGCAATGTTGGGTCATAGACTATCCACATGTTTTCTTAAAATTTTATCTTGAAAAATTTGAAATCGACAGAAAAGTTGCAAGATTCATGTAATTAATACTCATAAATCCTTCAATTCACCAATTGTTGACATTTTGCTATAATTGCTTTACTTCTGTCTCACACACACACATTTGAGGGTAAGTTGCAGACTTCATTCTAAATAATTCAGCATTTATCGTCTAAAGACAGACATTCTCTCACATAACTTAACGCAGTTATGACACTCAAGAAATTTAACATTGATAGAATACTATTATCTAGTATACATTAAAAATGTCTAATATCCAATTTTCCCCTGTTGTCTCAATAATGCTCTTTATAACCAATTTAAAAATTTTTTTTTCAATCCAGAATCCAAACAAGAATCAGGCATTGCATTTAGTTGCGATCCGTTGTGTCTGTTTGGTAATCTTTCTTCTAGAATATTCCTCAGTCTTTTTTGTTTGCTTGTGTTTATGACATTGACGTTTTTGAATCCAGGCCAGCTGTCTTACAGAATCCCCCTCCATTTGGATTTGCCTGATTGTTTCCTCATGGTTAATCAGGTTAAACGTTTTTGGTAAGAATACTCCATAGGTCAGGTGGGAGGTGAGTATGGTATGAGGTAGGAATTCCGTATCTCTGTAGGGAAGGTTGATGATTTCAATACCTTTTGTCAAACAGGACAATCTTTCCCTTCTGATTTTAATGCTCCCTCTATCACCTAAGTTTCCACCTATGCTTAGAGCTGTTTCTGGGCTTGCTTTATTTTACTTTGATCTATTTGTCTACACTTGCCCTAATATCACTCTGCCCAATTACTATGGCTTTTTAAGTCTTCATATATACTGAAGACATCCCTCTTCTTCCTCCTTCTTCTTTAGAAATGTTTTGGTTATTTTTAAACACTTATTCCTCCACATGAATTTTAGAATCCGTATTTCAAGTTCTATGACAACTCCCATTGGAATTTTTATTGGAACTTCATTGAATTTTGTAGATGATGTGATGATATTTAGTCTTGCTAACCCTGAACGTGACATGGGCTTACTCTCCATTTACTTAGGTCTTCTTATATGTCCTTCAATAAGGTTTTATGATTTTTCTTCCATGCAGTGAGATACTATTCAGCAACAAAAGACATGAACTATCAGGCCTCAAAAAGACATGGAGGAACCTTAAAAGTATATTACTAAGTAAAGGAAACCAATCTGAAAAGTCTACATACTGTATGTTTCCAACTATATGACATTCTGGAATAGGCAAAACTATTGAGAGTAAAAATATCTCTGGTTGCCAAGAGTTTGGGATGGGGAGAGCACATGAGCAGGTGAAACACAGGCGTATCCTTAGGGCAGTTAAACCATTCTGTAAAAGACAGTGATGATAGATACATGACATTGCCCATTTGTCAAAATCCAGAGAATATACCACACAAAGACTCAACCTGAATGCAAACTATAGACGTTAGTTAATAATAATGCATCAATATTAATTCATTCATTGTAAGAGATGTATCCCACTAATGTAAGATGTTAATAGTAGGGGGAACTACGTCTGTGTCCAGGATGGGAGGAGGTTTATGGGAATTCTGTACAATTCTTCTGTAAATCTAAAACCTTTCCTAAATACAAAAACAAAACCCAAGTTTATTAACTTATAAAGAACTGTTATCGTAATATGTGCTTTTACATGATTATATACATTCTTTTTTAAAAAATTGAAATACAGTTTATGTACAATATTACATGAGTTTCAGGTGTGTTACATAGAGACTTGACATTTGCATACATTATGAAGTGATCACCATGATAGATCTAGTAACCATCTGGCCCCACACAAAGCTATTACGATATTATTGACCATATTCCTTATGTTGTATGTTACATCCCCATGGGTTATTTATTTTATAACTGGAGGTTTGTACTTCTTATTTCCTTTCACCTATTTCATCCAACCCCCAACCCTTCCCCTCTAGCAACCACCCATCCATTTGTTCTCTGTATCTATGAGTCTGTTTTCATTTTGTTTTGTTTTGTTTTTTTGACTTTCCCCATATAAGTGAGATCATAGACTATTTGTCTTTCTCTGTCTGATTTATTTCACTTAGCATAAAACCTTGTAGATCCATCCATGTTGCCACAAATGGCAAGATTTCATTTTTATGGCTGAGTAATATTCCAGTGTGTGTGTGTGTGTGTGTGTGTGTGTGTGTGTGTGTGTGTGTACACCACATCTTCTTTAGCCATTCATCTATTGATGGACACTTTGGTTGTTTCCATATCTTGACTATTGTAAATAATGCTGCAATGAACATTGGGGTGCATATATCTTTTTAAATTCCTGTTGTTGTTTTCTTCTGGTAAATACCCAGAAGTGAAATTGTTGGATCATATGGTAGTTCTACTTTTAATTTTTTGAGGAACCTCCATACTGGCTGCACCAATTTGCATTCCCACCCACAGTGCAGGAGGGTTCCCTTTTCTCTACATCATTGCCAACACTTGCTATTTGCTGTCTTTTTTTTTTTTTTTTTTTTTTTGGCTGTGTTGGACCTTTGTTGCTGCACGTGGGCTCTCTCCAGTTGCAGGGAGTAGGGACCACTCTTCCCTGCAGTGCACGGGCTTCTCCCTGCGGTGGCTTCTCCTGTTGCAGAGCACGGGCTCCAGGTGCACGGGCTTCAGCAGTAGTGGTGTGCAGGCTCAGTAGTCGTGGCTCGCGGGCTCCAGCGCGCAGGCTCGGCAGCTGCGGCCCTAGGGCCCAGTTGCTCTGTGGCACACGGGATCCTCCTGGACCAGGGCTCGAACCCGTGTCCCCTGCATTGGTAGGCAGACTCCCAACCACTGCGCCACCAGGAAAGCCCTTGTTGTCTTTTTGATGAAAGCTATTCTGACAGATGTGAGGTGATATCTCATTGTGGTTTTGATTGGCATTTCCCTGATGACTTGTGATGACTATACATTCTTGATTACAACACAAGTATGGCGAAGATTTTATTTTCTTTCTTTGCTCAGAGCCCATTTTGTGTTTGACTGGCTTCCATGCTCTTGGGCAGTGTTTCTTAAATTTTACTGTGCCTACAAATTACACAGGGATCTTTTTAAGATGCAGATTTTGATCCCTGGGTCTTGGGTGAGGCTGGAAAATTTACGTACAAGCTCCCTGGTGATCCCAATACTGTGGGCATATGGTCCATACTTGGAGGAGCAGGACATGCAAACAGACAAACAAACAAGACCAGAAGACCCAGTCTCTGCCCTCTATAATCTGGTTCCTAAATAAGGGGGCAAGAAATATCTAATTTCATGACAATGCTACCAGTGTTTTTGTGTTTTTTTCTAAATCCACCTTTTGTTTTTTTTTTGTTTTTTTTTTGCGGTACGCGGGCCTCTCACTGTTGTGGCCTCTCCCGTTGCGGAGCACAGGCTCCAGACGCGCAGGCTCAGCGGCCATGGCTCACGGGCCCAGCCGCTCCGCGGCATGTGGGATCTTCCCAGACCAGGGCACGAACCCATGTCCCATGCATCAGCAGGAGGACTCTCATCCACTGCGCCACCAGGGAAGCCCCTAAATCCATCTTTAAAGGGCTGTTTTCACTGTCCTTTCTTTCTGAATCACGTTCAGTTTCTATTTCCAAAGACGCTGGAACTCCTTGCTTCAACCCAATGAGTCATCTGAGATTGGAAATTTGTATGTCTGAATGAAACTCAACAAAAGGTCTATAACACCCCACGGCAGTCGATTGGGCCAACAAATGTTTGTGTTTGTATAAGTCAAGAGCATATCGTGTTCTAAAGTCTGTGAAGGTCACAGCTGGGGTCACCCAGACAATGGCTACTTTGGGGCTAGTCAGAACATGCTGCTTACTTGAATGAGAGTCTTAAGCCAGGTGGCAAACACGATGAGAGGGAGGTGGTTGCAGTGAACAAAGCTTACGTTCGCAGACAGCCATAGCACGGTGCAAGGACTCAGGGGATTAGAGTTCCGGTCCTGCCACAAACTTGCTGAGCCTCAGCTTCCCCATCTGTAAAATAAGATGATTGCACTCCATTCTAGTTAAGGGTGTTTCTAACTCTGCATTCCTTCTTTTTATTCTAAGCACACTCATTCCAAATAAGGGCCTGGATCTTCCTTTTCCAGGGCAAAGGCTTCAAGCTTCCAGCTGCATCCTCCACCCCCTTCCGCACTGCCCCACCTTGCTCATCCCACCTTTGGTCCATTGAGCAGCAGACAGATGAGGCTCTGGCCTTCCAGATGCCTGACTTCATGTCTCAAAAGCAAGGGGAATCCAGTCCCGGGACAGGTGGCCTCTCCTGGGCAGACCCCAGGATGCTGATCACAGATAGAATACCTCCAACCACATTTTCCACTGACCTCAGATGGCCCGAGGGACATCTGGCTGGAGAAGGTCCTGGGTCCATCCTGGAACCAAAGAAGATTTTGCTACAATTGAATAGATTCAGAGAGTCAACTGAGGAAATGACGGGAGAGGCAGCTGGCTCAAACCAGAGCCCTGATTTGCTATGGGGAAATCAAACTCTTGACTTAAACCAAACCATGGCTTCAAGAAGCCATGAGCGGGCATTTCCTGAACCTTCCTTGGATCTTCTCAGCTGCAGGTCCTGGGCCTCTAGAAACTTCAGACCATAGTTCTGTCCAGGTGTGAGCCAATTGTGACCCAGAGAAGCAGCTTATCAGTCAGCTCAGAGCCTTCCTCAGGCGGGGCCTAGAGTTAATCTTGTTGCCCTACTACTTGGTGTCTGGGATGGGCCCTCTGTACTGTTGACTGAAAAAAATGCACAATCTAAAGGTTGAGAGTTATGTTTTATTCGGCAGACAAAACTGAGGACTTAAGCCCAGGACACAGCACCTCAGATAACTCTGAGAGACTGCTCCAATGAGGCAAGGTGGGGAGCCAGGATATACAGGAGTTTTTGCAACAAAGACCAGGGAGTTGGAGCGTCAAAAGATTACTGTTAATTAAAGAAAACCAGATATCTCAAGTTAAGGAATTTAGCGAATTTAGCGCCTTTCTATGTATGGGAAGATGCAAGAGTTGGGCTCACTGAAATCTTTTCTTTGATACGCACCTCAGCTATCTGGGGCCAGTATCTGAGCTTCTCACTCTGAGTCTCCTCAGGGTGCACCACTTGGGGTGGCTGCAGCAGCTGACTGCTAGTTGAGGGGGCAACCTGCCTCCATCCTGGGTTCCCTCAAGGCTGCTGTAATGTGATGGCTTGCTGGCTGCTGTGTCCTTTGTTTATTGCTATGGCAGGCGATGTTTTTCATTTACAGTGCCAACATATTTACTGTTCATTCATTCATTCATTCACTCAACACACATTTATGGACCCAAATCCAACAGGCCCTGTGCTACGTGCTAGGGGAAGGAGATCACAGTAGCTGACCACCTCACCTTGTCAGCCCATGGCAAGTCCCCTCTGAGTTTTCAGCTCAGGAGAGAAGGGTATGCTCAACTCGATCTCCCTAATGCAGACAGAGGTTTTACTCTGCACAGGACTTCCCTGCTCACTGTGGTGTCCTGGCATTCTCCATGTGGTTTGAATGGAAGGGACAAGTTTCTTACACCTCCTTGGAGTACAACACAAGGAAATATAAGACTAAGAGACGCAGGGAGTTTCATGTCTGATGGGAAAGTCATTCCATATTCCCAAGGGGTTCTCAGTCATCAGGGAGACTTGGAGAGCTCCCAGACTTCAGAGAGCTCCTTGTTTGGTGGAAAGATTGGATACATAAATACTAATATGCAAAGATTTGCAGCACCTTATTAAAAAGCAGTGGGCTGGCTTACTGCTGAGGGAAGGAAAGGAGGTGACTAATCCCTAGGTGAGGTCCTTTGACATAAGATATGTGGAAACAGCGTTTCTTTCAGGCCCTGCTCAATTCAGGCATGAAGGAGAAGCCCACAATCATAATTGTGCTGAGAGATTTATAAGTACAGCAGGCAGGCCAGGGCGGAGCAAATGTGAGACGACCATTCTAAGTGCCAACATTTTAAAGTGGAACACAGAATGAAGTACGTTCTCTGGAAACGATGGAGAGGGGGTTTTATCTGTGTCTCTGGATCAAACCCCAGAGAGAGGTCTGAGCAATGGAGATGTAACCAACCCAGAAGAGAGGTAAGGAATCACCAAGCTGCAGGGTCCACGAGGGGCCAATAAACCCAGCCCCCGGCTATAATTAAAGACTTGCTTTATCCAGCTCCCAATGGGCTCTTGGCCTCTCTAAATGTCATCCCAACACTAGCCATCTCCAAAATGAGAGTCATATCTAGCTTAACCCTGTCATTATACTGTATCTGCCTCTCTCTTGAAAATACTGAATTGGTTGAAGATAAAGGCAGATCGATAATTCCATCTTCTACAATAATTCTATCTTGTACAGTATGGCTTCAAAGTGCCATAGGTTGAGGCAAGAAGGCCAGAAGAGCTGCAGTAATCTGGCCCCTTCCGACCTCTCCGCCATTATTTTACTGAGCTTTGTCCATCTGGCCTTTTCTCACTGCCTCCAACAGCATACTTTCTCCTGAACACAGTCATAGTGCTTACAGCTTCCTCTGCCAAGACTGGCCCCAACAAACTACCCTTAGGGCTCCACTTAAGACTGGAGGTCTAATTTATTTAGAAAACTATTTCCAGAAGGGCAGTGCATCCTGCAATCATTGGGAGTGGGGGTGCTGGAAAAGCAGGTTGAGTCTCCTGAAAAGACTCCCAGAGTCACACCACAGAACTAATCTACCAAGGGAGCTGCTGCTTCTGCCACAACAGGAAGCTGTTTGTCAAACGGTGAAGCTGTCGTCACATCATGCCTTCACTAGAACACTCTGCCAGCAGATTGATGCCTTACATCTTGCTCTCTTCCCATTCACTCAGTTCGGATTTCAGATCTCAGACAAATATACCTGATAGGCAGAATCTTAAAACACATGGAATCTTACCTGCAAGGAAGTCTTATTTAAGTTTTCCAGCCTCTGCAGTGCACTAGAAGGAGATGAAATAGATGCTGAACAAGCCAGTTCATAGATATCTTCTACAGTCTGTCTTTTTGTTTATTCAAGGGCTATACACACCCTTCTTCCCATATCTGTACTTCACTTTCAACTAAGTGGTCTCCCTTTGAGCCTATTGTTCCAGGGGCATAAGGACCCCAAAATGACCATGTGGTAATTCCATATGCAATTAACTTCCAGTTTAACTGAACCAATTTTTCATACCCTAGTGAAGGTAGTCCTTACCTGGACACTAATATCTTTAATCTCCCAACTAGGCCACAGAGGGACTTGCAGCCCCACACACAATCAGGAAACTGACTTGTCAGATCGAGACGCTGCTTCTGGAGCTACAGTTCCCAAATCACAATGCCCCTGCTACAAGCTGCTCCAGCCACATGGATGCCACAGACCCTAGCTCTCTCTCCCATTAAGTCCGCTCTGAATTTAAGACTCATATGATTGTAACTTATTTACAGAACCTATATCTAATTCAGAAACCTAGCTGCAAAAGAGACCCGGAATGTTGTCTACAAAAACCCACTTTAAAGACACATACAGGTTAAAATTAGAGGGATGGAGAAAGATACACCATGCTAACACTAAAAGAAAGCAGGAACAACTATATTAATTTTAGACAAAGCACGCTTCAGAGCAAGGAAAATTATCAGGAATAAAGAGGGCCATTTACACAATAATAAAGAGATTTGCTTTCTAGGAAGATATAACAATCCTTATTGTGTATGTCCCTATCAACAGATCAGCAAAACTGAACAGCACCATCAATCAACGGTACCTAATTGCCATCTATAGAGTACTTCACTCAGCAACAGCAGAATACACATTCTCCCCAAAATCCTGTGAAACATTCACCAAGATAGACCACATTCTGGGCCATAAAACACACCTTAAATTTAAAAGAACAGAAATCATACAACATATGCTCTCTGGCCACACTAAAATTAAACTAGAAACGAACAACAGAAAGATAGCTGAAAAATCTCAAAACACTTGCCAATTAAACACAGCAGTTTCTAAATAATACATCAGGAGAAATTACAAGACATTTTGAGCTAAATGAAAATGAAAACACAACCCCTCAAAATTTGTGGGATACAGTGAAAGCAGTGTTTGGGTGTGTGGGGGGGAATTTATAGCATTAAATGCATACATTAGAAAAGAAGAAAGATCTAAAGTCAATAATCTAATCTTCCACCTTAGGAAATAGAAAAAGAAAAGCAAAGAAAACCCAGAGTAAGCAGAAGAAAAGAAATAACAAAAATAAGAGAAATCAATGAAACTAAAAGCAGGAAATCAGTAGAGAAAAGCAATGAAACCAAAAGCTGGCTCTTTGAAAAGATTAATAAAATAGGGCTTCCCTGGTGGCACAGTGGTTAAGAGTCCACCTGCCAATGCAGGGTACACGGATTCGAGCCCTGGTCCGGGAAGATGCCACATGCTGCAGAGCAACTAAGCCCATGCGCCACAACTACTGAAGCCCGTACCTAGAGCCCGTGCTCTGCAGCAAGAGAAGCCACCGCAATAAGGAGCCCGCGCACCGCAACGAAGACTAGCCCTCACTCGCTGCAAGTAGAGAAAGCCTGCACACAGCAACGAAGACCCAACACAGCCATAAATAAATAAATACATTTATTTTTAAAAAAAGAAAAGATTAATAAAATCAATAACCTCTAGTGAGGCATCTAAACAAAGAGAGAATATACAAACATTAATCTTAAATGAGGAGGCAGAGTCAAGATGGTGGTGTGGGAACACGTGGAGTTAGCGTCTCCCCAAAACTAGGGCAACTGCCGGCTGCTGGTGAGGGACTCTGACAGCCAAGGAGATGGGAGGAACCCCAAGGTGAATCGGTAGGATTTAGGGGGACTGAGGGGGGAGGAGAAGTGAAGGCCAGACAGGATTGGCGCCCCTGAGGCTGGGGAGGTCAGGAGAGGCAGGTGGAAGGGACTCTCTGGGAAGAGTAGGAGAGGAGCTGAGGGTGACTGCCCCACCCACTCGGGTCCAGGGAGACTGCTGGGCTCCCAGGTGAGGTCCCCTGCCCTCTGAGACCAGGGGTGGGGGGTACGCCTGGACCCCTTCTGTTCCTTGAACCTAAGCCCCCCCGCCAGAGCCCCCAAGGCCTTTTCCAGCCCTGTGAGTCCTGAGCCTTGGCCCCACCCACTACCCAAAACTCACCCTTGCTTAGGCCCCACACTCCACAGCCAAGGCCTTCCCCCCCCACTTTTTTTTTTTTCTTTTCCCTCCTCCTCCTTTTTACTATTGTGGTACTGTTTTACCTTCCAGTGGTTGATTCATCTATATTTTTATTTTTATATTCTTCTTAACACATCTGTTAGTTTCCTAGTCTAATTTTATTTTTTACTTTGTTATTGTTTATTGTGTTGTTTTTTTGCCACCCCAGGTGGCTTGCAGGATCTTGGTTCAAAAGCCCAGGGTCAGGCTGAAGCTCCTGCAGTGGAAGCTCTGAGTCCAAACCACTGGGCTAACAGAGAACCTCAGACCCCAGGGAATATTCATTGGAGTGATGTCTCATGGAGTTCCTCATCTCAGCATCAAGACCCAGCTCTACCCAATAGCCTACAAACCCCAGAGTTGGAAACCTCAGGCCAAACAACCAGTAAGACAGGAACACAGTCCCACTCATTTAAAAAAAAAAAAAATTGGGACGTCAAAAAAATATGTCACAGATGAAGGAGCAAGATAAAAACCTACAAGACCAAATAAATGAAGAGGAAATAGGCAATCTACCTGAAAAAGAATTCAGAGTAATGACAGTAAAGATGATCCAGAATCTCAGAAATAGAATGGAGGCACGGATTGAGAAAATACAAGAAATGTTTAAAAAGATTTAGAGGAACTAAAGAACAAACGAACAGAGATGAACAACATAATAACTGAAATGAAAAATACACTAGAAGGAACCAGTAACAGAACAACTGAGGCAGAAGAATGCATAAGTGAGCTAGAAGACAAAATGGTGGAAATAACTGCCAAGGAGCAGAATAAAGAAAGAAAAGAATTGAAGACAAACTCAGAGACCTCTGGGACAACAATAAACACACCAACACTCAAACTATAGGGCTGCCAGAAGAAGAGAAAAAGAAAGGGTCTGAGAAAATATTTGAAGAGATTATAGTTGAAAGCTTCCCTAACATGGGAAAGGAAATAGTCATTCATGTCCAGGAAGCACAGAGAGTCCCATACAGGATAAACCCTAGGAGAAACACACCAAGACACATATTAATCAAACTAACAAAAATTAAATTCAAAGAAAAAATATTAAAAGCAGCAAGGGAAAAACAAAAAATAACATACAAAGGAACCCCCATAAGGTTATCAGCTGATTTTTCAGTGGAAACTCTGCAGGCCAGAAGGGAGTGGCAGGACATACTTAAAGTGGTGAAAGAGAAAAACCTAAAACCAAGATTACTCTACCCAGCAAGGATCTCATTCAGATTCGATGGAGAAGTCAAAAGCTTTTCAGACAAGCAAAAGCTAAGAGAATTCAGCACCACCAAACCAGCTTTACAATAAATGCTAAAGAAAGCTCTCTAAGCAGGAAACACAAGAGAAGAAAAAGACCCACAAAAACAAACTCAAAACAATTAAGAAAATGGTAATAGGAACATACATATCGATAATAACCTTGAATGTAAATGGATTAAATGCCCCAACCAAAAGACACAGACTGGCTGAATGGATAAAAAACAAGACCCTTATATATGCTGTCTACAGAAGACCCACTTCAGACCTAGGGACACATACAGACTGAAAGTGAAGGGATGGAAAAAGATATTCCATGCAAATGGAAATCAAAAGAAAGCTGGAGTAGCAACAGTCACATCAGATAAAATAGACTTTAAAATAAAGACTGTTACAAAAGATAAGGAGGGACACTACATAATGATCAAAGGATCAATCCAAGAAGAAGATATAACAATTATAAATGTTTATGCGCCCAACACAGGAGCACCTCAATACATAAGGCAAATGGTAACAACCATGAAAGGAGAAATCAACAGTAACACAATAATAATAGGGGAGTTTAACACCCCACTTACACCAATGGACAGATCATCCAAACAGAAAATAAATAAGGAAACACAAACTTTAAATGAAACAATAGACCAGATAGATCTAATTGATATTTATAGAACATTCCACCCTAAAATGGCAGGATACACTTTCTTCTCAAGTGCACATGGAACATTCTCCAAGATAGATCCATCATGGGTCACAAATCAAGCCTCGGAAAATTTAAGAAGATTGAAATCATATTAAACATCTTTTCCAACCACAACACTATGAGATTGGAAATCAATTAGAGGAAAAAAAACAGTAAAAAACACAAATACATGGAGGTTAAACAGTGCACTACTAAATAACCAAGAGATCACTAAAGAAATCAGAAAAGAAATTTTAAAATACATAGAAAAAAATGACAATGAAAACACGATGACCCAAAACCTGTGTATGGGACACAGCAAAAGCAGTTTTAAGAGGGAAGTTTATAGCAATACACTCTCACCTCAAGAAACAAGAAAAATCTCAAATAAACAATCTAATCCTACACTTAAAACAACTAGAGAAAGAAGAACAAAGGAAATCCAAAGTCAGTAGAGGGAAAGAAATCATAAAGACCAGAGCAGAAATAAATGAAGTAGAAATGAAGAAAACAATAGCAAAGATCATAAAAACTGGCTGTTTGAGATGACAAAAAAAATTGATAAACCCTTACCCAGACTCATCAAGAAAAAAAGGTAGAGGATGCAAATCAATAAAATAAGAAATGAAAAAGGAGAAATCATAGATGACACTGCAGAAATACAAAGGATTATAAGAGACTACTACAAACAACTATATGCCAATAAAATAGAAAACCACAAAGAAATGGACAAATTCTTGGAAAGGTACAATTTTCCAAGACTGAACCAAGAAGAATTAGAAAATATAAACAGACCTATCACAAGTAATGAAATTGAAACTGTAATTAAAAATCTTCCAACAAACAAAAGTCCAGGACCAGATGGCTTCACAGGCGAATTCTATCAAACATTTAGGGAAGAGCTAACACCGATCCTTCTCAAATTCTTCCAAAACATTGCAGATGGAGAAACACTCCCAAATTCATTCTACAAAGCCACCATCACCCTGATACCAAAACCAGAAAAAGATATCACAAAATAAAAATTACAGACCAATATCACTGATGAACATAGATGCAAAAATCATGAACAAAATACTAGCAAACAGAATCCAACAGCACATTAAAAGGATCATACACCATGATCAAGTAGGATTTACCCCAGAGATGCAATGATTCTTCAGTATATGCAAATCAGTCCATGTGATATGCCACATTAACAACTTAAGGAATAAAAACCATATGATCATCTCAATAGATGCAGAAAAAGATTTGGACAAAATTCAACACCGATTTATGATAAAAACTCTCCAGAAAATGGTCATAGGGTACCCACCTCAACATAATAAAGGCCATATATGACAAAAACCACAGCAAGCATCATACTCAATGGTGAAAAACTGAAAGCATTTCCATAAGATCAGGAACAAGACAAGGATATCCACTCTCACCACTATTATTCAACATAGTTTTGGAAGTCCTAGCCACAGCAATCAGAGAAGGAAAAGAAATACAGATTGGAAAAGAAGAAGTAAAACTGTCACTGTTTGCTGATGACATGATACTATACATAGAAAATCATAAAGATGCCACCAGAAAACTACTAGAACTAATCAATGAATTTGGTAAAGTTGCAGGATACAAGATTAATGCACAGAAATCTCTGGCATTCCTATACACCAACAATGAAAAATCAGAAAGAGAAATTAAGGAAACACTCCCATTTACCATCGCAACAAAAAGAATAAAATACCTAGGAATAGACCTACCTAAGGAGGTGAAAGACTTGTACTCAGAAAACTATAAAACACTGATGAAAGAAATCAAAGATAACGTAAACAGATGGAGAAATATACCATGTTCTTGGATTGGAAGAATCAATTTGTGAAACTGACTATTCTACCCAAACAATCTACAGATTCAATGCAATCCCTATCAAACTACCAATGGCATTCTTCACAGAATTAGAACAAAAAATTTTGCAATTCGTATGGAAACACAAAAGACCCTGAATAGCCAAAGCAATCTTGAGAAAGAAAAACAGAATTCGAGGGATCAGGCTCCCCCGATTTCAAACTATACCACAAAGCTACAGTAATCAAGACAGTATGGTACTGGCACAAAAGCAGAAATATAGCTCAATGGTACAAGATAGAACGCCCAGAGATAAACCCACGCACATGTGGCCACCTAATTTATGACAAAGGAGGCAAGAACATACAATGGAGAAAAGACAGCCTCTTCAATAAGTGGTGCTGGGAAAACTGGACAGCTACATGTAAAGGAATGAAATTAGAACACTACCTAACACCATACACAAAAATAAACTCAAAATGGATTAAAGACTTAAATGTAAGACCAGACACTATAAAACTCTTAGGGCAAAACATAGGGAAAACACTGTTTGACATAAACCACAGCAAGATCTTTTTTTGACCCACCTCCTAGAGTGATGGAAATAAAAACAAAAATAAACAAATGGGACTTAATTAAACTTAAAAGCTTTTGCACAGCAAAAGAAACCATAAACAAGACAAAAAGACAACCCTCAGAAAGGGAGAAAATATTTGCAAATGAAACAACAGACAAAGGATTAATCTCCATAATATACAAACAGCTCATGGAGCTCAATATCAAAAAACAAACGATCCAGTTAAAAAATGGGCAGAAGACCTAAATAGACATTTCACCAAGGAAGACATACAGATGGCCAAGAGGCACATGAAAAGATGCTCAACATCACTAATTATTAAAGAAATGCAAATCAAAACTACAATGAGGTATCAGCTCACACCAGTCAGAATGGCCATTATCAAAAAAGCTAGAAACAATAAAAGGGTGTGGTGAAAAGGAACTCTCCTGCACTGTTGGTGGGAATGTAAATTGATACAACCACTATGGAAAACAGTATGGAGGTTCCTTAGAAAACTAAAAATAGAACTACCATACGACCCAGCAATCCCACTACTGGGCATATGCCCTGAAAAAACCATAATTCAAAAAGAGACACGTACCACAATGTTCATTGCAGCAATATTTACAACAGCCAGGACATGGAACCAACCTAAGCGTCCATCGACAGATGAATGGATAAAGAAGATGTGGCACATATATACAATGGAATATTACTCAGCCACAAAAAGAAACGAAATTGAGTTATTTGTAGCGAGGTGGATGGACCTAAAGTCTGTCATACAGAGTGAAGTAAGTCAGAAAGAGAGAAAAAATACCATATGTTAACACATATACATGGAATCTAAAAAAAAAATGGTACTGATGAACCTAGTTGCAGGGCAGGAATAAGGAGATAGACATAGAAAATGGACTTGAGGACATGGGTTGTGAGGGTGAACCTGGTGTGAAGTGAGAGTAGCATCAAAGTAAATACATTACCAAATGTAAAATAGTTGGCTGGTGGGAAGCAGCCGCATAGCACAGGGAGATCAGCTCGGTGCTTTGCAATGACCTAGAGGGTGGGATAGGGAGGAGGGGAGGGAGGCTCAAGAGGGAGGGGATCTGGGGACATGTTGGGAGCCAAGAAGTTTTCGCCATTAGAAGATGGCCGACACCCTGCTTCTCTTCCTGCTTAATGAGATAAAAGCCCGCGCCTAAAAACGAAAGCCCGCGCTTCCAACGAAAGCCCGCGCACGCAGCACCAATGATAATTTGCCAAGTACTTCCCTTATTCTGGATCCCGCCCCCCTTTCTCTGTACTGTATAAATACAGCTACTGCAACAATAAAGGTTTGAGGCTTGATCAGGATTTTGTCTTGCCTCCATTCTTTCGCGTCTCCTGCCCCTTCTTCTCTTTTCAACCCCTACAGGTTCCTCCTCGGACTCACAAGGATTTGTCCTGCTGGTCGGGACTCCCGGGGACGCCCGGGGCCGAGCACAATTGGCGCCCAACGTGGGGCTCGAGGAACGGATCCTAACGGAGGTAGCACGCTTACGAAGGCCTGGCCAGGCACCCACTGAGCCGCCGTGAGAGTGAACTCGAAAGTGCAGCTCGATCAGGTCCCCGGAGGACTAGCCGCCCTTCGGCAGTTGTGACCGGTAGAGAGTAAGGTAAGTGGAGCTTAAAAATGGGACAGGAATTGAGTTCCCACGAACTCTTTCTTCAGGGGATCGAGGATTCCCTCAAGATGCGAAAGATTAAGGCTAGAAAAAAAGATTTGCGTGATTTTTTAAATATTTTTGTCTGATGTTTGCCCATGGTTCCCACAAGAAGGGACGATAGATAAAAAATGTTGGAATCGTGTAGGAGATTGTTTAAATGATTATTATAAGACTTTTGGGCCTTCTAAAGTACCTGTGACTGCATTTTCATATTGGAATTTAATTAGAGAGATTCTTATGGGTCATTTTTTTGACCCCGATATCCAAAAGGTTGTTGAGACCGGAGAAACAATTCTTAAAGCAGCCCCTATGATTCCAATGAGGCTCAGGCTGCTTTTCCCCCTGGTCTGTTGGCTCAAATACAAAATGCTGGCCTTAAGGCCTGGCGCCGCCTTCCGCCTAAGGGTTCGGCCACAACTTCCTTGGCGAAAATTCGCCAGGGACCAGAAGAGCCTTATTGTGAGTTTATTAGCCGCCTCACGGACGCCACCGAACGTCTGGTGGGCGACAGTGAAACTGATAACGCCTTTGTTAAACATTTAGCTTATGAAAATGCTAATCCGGCCTGCCAGGCTGCCCTTCGGGCTCATCGTGGTGGTAGCCTTGCTGATTATATTAAATTGTGTTCCGGAATTGGTCCCTCCCATTTTGTTGGTCTTGCAATAGGAGCCGCCCTAAAAGATTTTATTGAAGACACATCCGCCCTAGACAAACAACAAAAAACTTGCTATAATTGCAAACAACCTGGACACTTTGCCCGGGATTGTCCACTATATAGACAAGGACAGTCATCAAAGGCTAACCCACAACAACCCCAACATCAATCCCGAGCTCCTCCCACCACCGTTTGTCCTCGCTGTAAAAGAGGCAAACATTGGTCTTCGGAATGTTATTCAAAAACGGACATAAATGGCCAACTACTCCCCAAAAAACAGGGAAACTTTTCATGGGGCCAGCCCCTGGCCCCTTCCTTGGAACCGAACCAAGGGGCGATTCGGTTTGTTCCTCAACAATCTGGACAAGTTCCCCTCACCCAGACGTTGGCTCCCTCTGCCGAGCCACCCCCGGAAGCGCAGGATTGGACCTCTGTGCCTCCACCGACTCAATATTAGTCCCAGAACAAGGAGTGCAACCGATTCCCACAGAAGTTTATGGCCCCCTGCCCCCAAATACTTATGGCTTAATTTTAGGAAGAGGTAGCTCTGCTTTGGCTGGCCTCCAAATTATACCTGGTGTTATCAACAATGATTATTCGGGTCAAATTACCCTTTTGGCATCTGCTTTACAAGGCCCTATATCGATCCCTAGAGGTCAAAGGATAGCACAGTTAGTATTGTTACCCCTAAATTCTTTGAATAAGAGCCACACTAGTTACCCTAGAGCAGATGCTGCTTTTGGTTCCTCAGATGTCTATTGGGTCCAACAAATTACTCCTGAAAGGCCGCTCTTAACCCTGTGGTTAGATGGAAAGAAATTTGAAGGTTTAGTCGATACAGGAGCTGATGCAACAGTTATTTCAGAGAAATATTGGCCCTCCTCTTGGCCTTGTACAGTATCTATAACTCATTTACAAGGCATAGGACATTCTACCAATCCTAAACGGAGTTCCAAGGTTCTTACATGGACAGATGCTGAAGGTAATACTGGACAGGTGCAACCTTACATTTTGCCACACATCCCATTAAACCTTTGGGGACGCGACATCTTGTCACAATTAAAGTTAATCATGGCCAGCCCCAACGAGGTGGTGACCCAACAAATGCTGAATCAAGGGTTTCTACCAGGCTTAGGTTTAGGAAAAAATAATCAAGGAATCAGACAACCTATTTCCCTGACATCTAATATAAGTCGCCAGGGCCTAGGTAGTTCGCCTTTTTCTTAGCGGCCGTTGACCTTCCTGTGCCCCATGCGGACAAAATACGATGGAAAACTGATGACCCCGTTTGGGTGGACCAATGGCCTTTAACAGAAGAAAAACTCACAGCTGCCACAAAGTTAGTACAGGAACAATTGGCCGCTGGACATTTGGAAGCCACCACTTCTCCATGGAATACCCCTATATTCGTGATAAAAAAGAGGACTGGCTCATGGTGACTCCTCCAAGACCTTAGGGAAATTAATAAAACGATGTTTACTATGGGAGCTTTACAGCCTGGCTTGCCCTCTCCTATTGCCATTCCAGCTGGTTATTTTAAAATTATTATTGATCTTAAAGATTGCTTTTTTACTATCCCTCTTCATCCTCAAGATAGAGAACGTTTTGCGTTCAGTCTCCCAGTAATTAATTTTAAAGGCCCAATGCCACGTTTTCAATGGAAGGTCCTCCCACAGGGTATGGCAAATAGCCCCACCTTATGTCAGAAATTTGTTGCACAAGCTATAGATCCTCTTAGGGCTCGTTGGCCTGATATTTATATCATTCATTACATGGATGATATTCTTTTGGCTGGAAGATTAACTGACGAGCTCCTTAATTGTTATCAAGATTTAAAGGATAATCTTGCTTCCTTTGGCCTTCAAATTGCTTCGAATAAGGTACAATTAAAAGATCCATACTATTATCTTGGTTTTGAATTAAATGGGAATATAATTACCACTCAAAAGATACACATACAGGTATCACATTTACAAACCCTTAATGATTTTCAAAAATTTTTGGGAGATATTAATTGGCTACGACCATATCTTAAACTTACTACGGGAGAGTTAAAACCTTTATTTGAAATTTTACAAGGGCCATCAGATCCCTTGTCACCCCGTAGGCTGACTAAAGAGGCTAAAAATTCTCTTCAATTAGTAGAAAAGGCCATTAGATGTCAGCAGATTACCTTTTTAGATTATGGTCGTCCCTTTAGTCTTATTGTCTGTGCCACTGCACATACACCCACTGGAGTTCTATGGCAAGATCATCCCCTTTTGTGGATACATTTGTCCGTTTCTCCTAACAAAGTGCTTAAGACCTACCCTTCCTTAGTAGCAAAGGTTCTTACTTTAGGCAGGGAAAAAAGCCGTCAATTTTTTGGCAGAGATCCTGATCATTTGATTCTCCCCTATACCAAAGAAGAACTTAATTGGTTACTGCAAACTGATGATAAATGGCTTGTTTCCTTATCCTCCTTTCAGGGTAATATTGATAATCATTATCCTCCTGATAAGCTCCTTCAGTTTGCTAGAAAACATCTCTTTATATTTCCCAAAATTACTTCTGCTGTTCCTTTGGTAGATGCTGCCTTAGTATTTACTGATGGATCATCATCCGGTGTTGCTGTATATGTTATAAACAATCAGTCCTATAGGGTACAATCCCCCTTTTTGTCAGCACAGCTTGTTGAGCTTTTTGCCATTCTTCAGGTTTTTGAAATATTACAAGAAACCCCCTTTAATTTATATACGGATAGCTCATATATAGCCTTGTCCGTCCCCCTTTTAGAAACTGTTCCATATATTAAACCCTCTTCCAATGCTGTTCCCCTTTTTCAACAGCTTCAGAGTCTTATACTCCGGAGACAAGTGCCTTTTTTTATTGATCATCTTAGGGCTCATACAGATCTCCCTGGACCCCTTTCTCAGGGCAATGATTTAGCTGATAAAAATGCCCGCCTAATGTGCACCATAACCTCTGATCCTATTTCTCAGGCTACTCAATTTCATCAGCTACATCATGTTAATGCACATACTCTTCGCTTGTTGTTCAAGCTCACTCGAGAGCAGGCAAGACAAATTGTAAAAAATTGTCCAGGGTGCGTTACACTTTTACCTCTTCCACATCTTGGAGTAAACCCAAGAGGTTTATTACCTAATGAAATTTGGCAAATGGATGTCACCCATCTTGCTGAATTTGGAAAATTAAAATTTATTCATGTGTCCATTGACACTTTTAGCGGCTTTATATATGCCTCCCTCCAGGGAGGAGAAGCCACAAGAAACATTATTTCACATGTGCTCCAATGTTTTACAGTTTTAGGCAAGCCTCAAATAATTAAAACAGATAATGGGCCTGGGTATACTTCCCAGGCTTTCCAAGATTTTTGCACCCGGTTTCAAATAAAACATCTTACGGGAATTCCCTATAACCCCCAGGGTCAAGGCATAGTAGAAAGAGCCCATCAAACTCTTAAAAATACCATTTCCAAACTTAAAAATAATGATTTAACTGCTACAAAAAATTCCCCAAAAAATATTCTTAGTCATGCCCTATTTGTTATTAATTTTTTACAATTAGATATTAATGGTAGATCTGCCGCCGATCGTCTTTGGCATCAAGAAACTAAAAATCAATATGCACAAGTTATGTGGAAAGACCCTTTGACCTTTAAGTGGCATGGGCCCGATCCACTCCTCATCTGGGGGAGGGGGTCTGCATGTGTATACAATACCAAGGAAGGTGGAGCACGTTGGCTGCCCGAGCGTCTTATTAAACCTATAAATTCTATGAAATAATGAAAATTATCCAGGGCCCTTTTCCCTGAGATTGTATTTCTTTTCCTTTTCAGAAAAAGATGGAGATCCTCTTGGCATTGAAAAGACGACAAAGACAACAAGGACTATCCGTTGTGACCCTGATCCTGTCATCTTTGCTGGTTGTCAGCCAGGCTGAACCCCCTCCACACTTGCCTCAGAATTTAACCTGAAGCAGAACCAAAAGATGATTCTGGCTGCCCCTCCACTGGAGCGGCATGAGACAGAGACATGCCTACCCCCCTCTTTGATGGGAGGGTATGGGTACCGAGTTGAGTGTGACAGTAAAGCATGCACAAGGGAAAACCTTTATACATAAGGTAATCTCTGTTATTCCCTGTGAGTATACCTGAATTATGAAAGAGGTTGGTATCTAAACATTGTTTTTGGCTTCAGTATCTAAGATTATTCTTGGCTCTGCCTCTCCTCCCCAAAAGATACCAAGAGCCAGCAATGGTGGACACACATACATTGTCCACGGGAGGATTCAGGTCACTACTCCCTCACTCGGTTAATGCCCACCTCCTTAGAAGAAATAAAAAGGGAGGAGATGTTGGGAGCCAAGAAGTTTTCGCCATTAGAAGATGGCCGACACCCTGCTTCTCTTCCTGCTTAATGAGATAAAAGCCCGCGCCTAAAAACGAAAGCCCGCGCTTCCAACGAAAGCCCGCGCACGCAGCACCAATGATAATTTGCCAAGTACTTCCCTTATTCTGGATCCCGCCCCCCTTTCTCTGTACTGTATAAATACAGCTACTGCAACAATAAAGGTTTGAGGCTTGATCAGGATTTTGTCTTGCCTCCATTCTTTCGCGTCTCCTGCCCCTTCTTCTCTTTTCAACCCCTACAGGTTCCTCCTCGGACTCACAAGGATTTGTCCTGCTGGTCGGGACTCCCGGGGACGCCCGGGGCCGAGCACAGGGACACGTGTATGCATATGGCTGATTCACTTTGTTGTGCAACAGAAACTAACATGGTACTGTGAAGCAATTATACTCCAATAAACATCTATTAAAAAAAAAGTCTTAAGTGAAAGAGGGGCCATCATTACTGATCCCATGGATATTAAAGGGATAGTAAACAAATATGAACAATTCTATGGTGACAAATTTGATAGATTAGGAGGAATTTTTCAATTCCTTGAAAAACACAATGTATGAAAACACACAAGAAGAAACAGATCATTTGAATAGGTCAATATTTATTAAAGAAATTGAATCAATAACTAATAACTTTCCAAAAAAAAAAAAAAAAGCAAGGTCCAGATGATTTCACTGGTCAATTCTACCAAATATTTAAGGAAGAAACGATACCAATTCTCTACAATCTCTTCCAGAAAATTCTTCCAGAAACTCCCTAACTCATTCTATAAGGCCAACATTATTCTGATACCAAAACCAGACAAAAGCATTACAAGAAAGGAAAACTACAGACTGACGTCTCTCATAAACATAGGTGCAAAGTTCTTTAAAAAAATTAACAAATCAAATCCAATAATATATTAAAAAAGAACTGTACCTCACAACCAAGTGGGATTTATTCCAGATATGCAAGGTTGGTTCAATATTTGAAACTCAATTAATGTGCTCCATCACACCAACAGGTTAAAGAAGAAAAAGCACATGATCATAACAATAGATGCAGAGGGCATTTGACAAAATCCAACACTCATTCATGATAGAAACTCTCAGAACCTAGGAATAGAAGGGGACTTCCTCAGCTTGATAAAGAACATCTATACAAAATCTACAGCTAGAATCATACTTAATGATGAGAAACTAGACGCTTTCCTACTAAGAAAAGGAACAAGACAAAAATGTCCCATCTTACCATTCCTATTCAACATCATACTGGAAATCATAGTTAATGTAATAAGGAAAAAAAAGAAAAGTATCCTTATTGGGAAGAAAGAAATAAAACTGTCTTTTTTCACAGACAATATGGTTGTCTAAGTAGAAAATCTCAAAGAATCAACAACAATAGCAAAAAACTATTAGAACTGATAACCAATTATAGTAAGATTGTAGGGTACAAGGTTAATATACAAAAGTCAATTGCTTTTCCAGGGACTTATAGCCATTATCTTGTAATAACTTTCAATGGAGTATAATCTGGAGAAATACTGAACCATATGCTATACACCTGCAACTAATATAATATTGTAAATCAACTATACTTCAATAAAAAAGTCAGTTACTTTCCCTATATATCAACAATGAACAATTAGAAATTGAAATTTTAATATCACTTACAGTAGCACTCAAAAATGAAATACTTAAATATAACTCATACTAAATATGTCCAAGACCTAAACAAGGAAAACTACAAAACTCTGATGGAAGAAATCAAGTAACTAAATAAATGAAGAGATATTTCGTGTGCATTGATAGAAAGTCTCAATACTGTTAAGATGTCAGTTCTTCCCAACTTGATCTACAGAGTCAGTGCAATTCCAATAAAAATCCCAGCAAGTTATTTTGAAGATATTGAAAAGCCAATTCTAAAGTTTATGTGGAGAGGCAAAAAAATCCTGAATAGCCAGCACAATATTGAAGGAGAACAAAGTTGGAGGACTGACACTACCTGACTTCAAGACTAACTATAAAGCTACAGCAATCAAGACAGTGTAGTACTGCCAAAAGCATAGACAAATAGATCAGTGATACAGAATCAAGAGCTCAGAAATAGATGCATACAAATATGATCAACTGATCTTTGACAAAGGAGCAAAGGCAACTTAATGGAGAAAGGATAGTCTTTTCAACAAATGGTGCTGGAACAACTTGCACATGAAAAAAAAGAATCTATACACCGACCCTACACGCTTTGTAAAAATTCAAAATGGGATCATAGACCTAAACGCAAAACATAAACCGATCAAACTAGAAGATACCAGAGGAGAAAATCTAAATGATCCTGGGTTTGGAGATGACTTTTTAAATAGATTGGACTTCATTAAATTAAAAACTTCTATACTTCAAAAGACACAGTCAAGAGAATGGGAAGACAAGACACAGACTGTGAGAAAATATTTACAAAAGCTAATAATTTTTTTTTTCTCCCAGAGACATGGGTTTGCAATTCTGAAACTACTTGATTTGTCCTAGAATTGAATAAATAAGTAAATATGTTGTGGATAATGACGATCCTATTAGAGAAAGGAGTTCTAAACAGGGAAAAGGGGAAGGTTACATTGAACCCTGTGGTGTTGGATTGGAATTGGAGATATCAGTGTAAACTAATTGTGTGAGTGTGTGTGTGTGTGTGTGTGTGTGTGTGTGTGAGTGATTTCCCAACTTTGACTGCTGAGAAGGCCCAGAAGCAGTGATATCCCAGTAGCAATGGTCACCCAGGTTATACGGAGGGGAGGCAGTTTACCTGTCTTAGAAACGACAGTATTCTGAAGCTGAGGTGCTTATAAAAGGGCCAAGGTCTAGCCCGTCACCTCTGAACCTTCATTTAGGCCTAAAACAAATGGCCATGGGAACAAAAATCTGTTGACTGAAAAAAAAATGCAGAACCTAAAAGCTGAGAATTCTATTTTATTTGGGGCATTACTGAGGACTCATGCTCAGCATATAGCCTCTCAGAAAGCTCCTGAAGGTGTAAGGAAGACCCAGGAGAAATAAGAGCTTAAGAAAAAAAGTAGTCAAACATCAAAAGATTACTGCTAATTAAAGAAAAACCAGACATCTCGAGTTAATGAATGAGTTAGTGCTTTTCCCTGTATTAGAAAATATAAGAGTCTATGCTTAACGAAATCATTCCTGTGATAGGCACCTTACCTATCTAGGGCCAGAACCCTGTATTTCTCCATCCTGAATCCCCTCAGGATGCACCGCCAGGGGTGGCTGATGGCTTGATGCCCACAGCATCCTTTGTTCGCTGAGATGGTAGGTAACATTCTTTGTCCACAAATCCCAGATTGTGAAGGCCCACAGAGATCCCCGGAAGTTGTATTAATTTGCTAAGAATTTGAACCAGGTGACAGGTACCACAAACTGAGTAGCTTAAACAACAGAAATTTCTGGCCTCACAGTTCTGGAGGCCAGAAGTCTAGGATCAAGGTGCCACTGGGGTTGGTTCCTTCTGAGAGCTGAGAGGGAGCGTCTGTTCCATGCCACTCCCCGGGCTCTGGTGGTTTCCTGGCCATCTTTAGGATTCCTTGGTGTACAAAAGCATCCCCACCCAGATCTCTGCCTGCATCTTCAAGTGAAGATGTGTGTGTGAGTGTGTGTGTGTGTCCAAATTTCCCCCTTTTTTCTTTTGCGGTACGCGGGCCTCTCACTGCTGTGGCCTCTCCCGTTGCGGAGCACAGGCTCCGGAGACGCAGGCTCAGCGGCCATGGCTCACGGGCCCAGCCACTCTGCGGCATGTGGGATCCTCCCGGATCAGGGCACAAACCCGTGTCCCCTGCATCAGCAGGCGGACTCTCAACCACTGCACCACCAGGGAAGCCCCAGATTTCCCCTTTTTAAAGACACCAGTCATACTGCATTAAGGCCCACACTAATAACAGATCTTAACTAATCACTTCCACAAAGACCCTGTTTCAAAATAAAGCCACATTCTGAGGTCTTACTGGATGTTAGGACTTCAACATAGGAATTTGGTGGGGGATACAATTCAACCCATAATACAGGTCTAGCACTTCAAGGAAATTGTATCTTCAACATGAAAGCTGCCTGGGGTGAGGTTAGTCGGTGTAGATTAGGTTATTGTAGTGGAAACCCTGACAGTTGTTTTGGGGGTTTGTTTGGTTTTTTGTAATGTAAGTGCCTGACTTAACCTTCCTTGATTAGTGCCTGATAACCTCTGATTGCCAGGCATCCACTTCAAAGACGGCGATCTTGAATAAACACATTGCCAGCCACACACGACTACATAAAGGGCCGGGCTGCCTCCCCTCACCTTTGTTTTAGAGATTTTGGTTAATCTGAATATTTGGGCCACCTGTTTTTATCTCATCCCATGCTTTACATTACCACTCATGTGTTTTAAATTCACCAGTAAAGAGAGAACACACAAAACCCTAGCCCCCCACTCTCAACCCCAATAAAAGCAGAACCCCAGGCCCATGATCTCCTGCTCTCTACCCAAGACCTCGCTGTGGGGACCCAGGTGTACCATGTAATTTCCAGGTCCTGTAAGTAATAAACCTTTATTCTGTCAAAGTTTTTTGATGGTTATTGCTGAGGGGCATCTTGCAGTCATAACAACCATAAGGGCTGGTCCAGCCAAAACACTGGTTATTGATAGGCTGAAACCACCATGCAACTGTTTACTAGTCACTGATCTCAATATCAGTGCTTTAAAACAACCAAAGTGTATTTCTCACTCACACAAAGACTGCTGAACACCTGTGGGAATTTCCCGGACAGGTGTCCTCCATGCTGTGATTCGGGGATCCAAGCTGCCTCCATCTTCTGGTTCCACCATGAGGAGCAGAGAAAGATTGGAGCATTGCACGTGGTTTTTACCTTGTTTCAGTGGCCATCAGCACTGATGCATACGTTTTGCTGGCCAGATTCACTCTCCTTGGCCTTGTTACCTGGAGGGGGGCCTGGAGAATGTGGGGAGCAGGTGGAATGGTGACAGGTACCACCATAGCCTCTGCCACACTGGCTGTTTGGGGATGGGTGTTGGGGAGAGTTAACTGAAGGCCATGGGAGCTAAATTCTTAGCAATATTGAAGGGCAGGAAAAAAGGCATCTGTTTTAGAAATGAAAGCTAGAGTCACTGTCTCCCTGAGGCTGAAGAAGAAAGAGCAATAGATCCAAGGAGCGTCAATCAGCTCCGTCTCCAAACAGGTGAGGCCTGGGGATGAGGTGGCGGCTGTACGTGGAGGGGAAACTCCAGGACGGTCTCTGGCTTTTTCCAGAAGGGGAGGAGGAAGAAGAAGAGAAGAAAGAGGGGTAAGAAGAGAAGGTGGAGGTGCTGATCCAAGTCAATGGGAAGGGACCATCTGCCCCATTGCACTCCTTCCCCTGCTGGGGTCCCCGGGGTCCCCGGGGAAAGGGCAAGTCTCATCACCTCCTGAGAGGCTCTCATGGGTCCTGGTACTTTGTGGAGGCTTAGTATGTACTTCCTGTGAATGACTGATAGATCGAATAAATGAATAACACTAAATGCCCTGTTTCTTATTCCCGAATAAGATTTAGCCGAAGAAAGGAACCGATCAACAGCAGATGGCCCCTGCCCTCTCCTGGAAGTGGGTTCAGGAGGGTCATACCCAGAACTGGTTACGGGGCTTTATTCACTCAGGAGAGAGGCCCACGGGAAAGATTACAAAACAATCTAAAATTTTGGCATCAGCTAACAGCACATAAGGTTTTTCCATCCTCAGCTCTGTCCTGCCAGCTGATCAGAGGGAAAAATGAGGATTGCCTAGGGGCAGAGGCATGCCAAACTCTGAGTCCACCAATGGCCATTCCCCCACCCTATTCCCCTGCACCACCAACTCCTAAGATCCCAGAGGGATCAGCTGTTTAACTGGAGTTCAGAAGAAACAAGGCAGTCGCTCGGAGATATCAACTTGGGATCCTCTGAGAAGTAAATACCCAGAAATTAATACCCAGTCCCTGACCACTGGCTGCCTTCAAGAGTGGCTATGTCCTGGGTGAGAGGAAGAGGAGTTCCAGTGGGAGCGTGTTGAGTTTGGAGGCTTCCAGAACACCCAGGGAGATGGGCAGCACGCAGCTGGATGAAGGAACTCGCAGCTCAAGGGAAGGGTCTGGACACACATTCAGGAGGCGGCAGCAGAGAGCTGAGAGTTGGATGTACTCATCTATTTGATGTTTAAAGGCCGAGAAAGGAGACAGAGGAGGGACAGTCAGAGAGAGAGGAGAAGAACCAAGAAGGTCAAGGAGTTGGCAAGAGGAGATGATTAATGGCAGCCAGTTTAACAGAGGAGTCCTCCAGGATAAGGGCTGAGCTGGCTCCTTGGATTTAGAGGCAGGAAGACCACTGAGGACATCAGTGGGAGCTGTTTCCATGGAGCAGTGAGGCCAAAGCCAGATTAGAGCAGGTTGGAAGGTGGGTGGGAAGTGAAGCAGAGGTAGTAAGTGTAGACACCCTTCTGGAGCAAGTTTTGCTGTGAAGGGGAGGAGAGAGGTGGGTGGTGGCCAGAAGGGATTGCTCAGTGCCCCCAGACAGCTGACCCACGAGTAGGATTTTGAGAAAGCGTGAGTTCCCCAACAGCCCGAGCTCTCTAAGATCAGATATAAGGTCTCCCCATCATGACCTTTCCATAGGTCATGTGTCTTTAGCAGGCTTTGGGTGGCAAGCGATAAGATGTCCAGCTAACAGAGGCTCAGACAATGAGGAAGTCTATATCTCCCATAACAGAAGTCTGGAAGAGGGCAGTGCCAGGGCTGGCACACCTTCTCAACTATGTTGCCAAGGACCCAGCCTTTTCCCAGCCTTCTACTCTGCCATGTTGGCAATGTGATGCCAAGGCACAGGCTGCAGCTCCAAGGGTTATGGCTTCACCCTACAAAAGAGGCTTTCCCTTTCCATATCTCTCTTTCTGAGGGAGGAAATTAATCATTCCCGGAAGCCCGCAGCAGACTTTGCCTTGTGGCTCCAGGGCCAGAGCAAGGTCACATGCTACCCAGAGACTAATCACCACAAAAGAAATGGGATGACCATGACTGGTTTACACCAACCAAGACCCATTCCCAGACCCCAGGGGCCAGGGGCTTTGCACCTGAACACATCTGCTAGGGAGAAAAAAGAGACAATAGCTAACAGGAAGGCTTTTAACAGAATCCCAGTGCATGGCTGCAGGTGTCCCCATCAGACTGGCTGTGGGCTTCCTGAGGGCAGGAATTCTGTCTCCCCATCAGTCAGAAATATCTGGGACATAGGTGCTTGTCCCAGACTAGAAACCCTGGGAGAACAGGGCCTGTGTCTTCTCCCCCAGAATTCCCACAAGAAACCATAGAACATTAACGAACCCCTCTCCCGTGTTTATTTTCTTGTGATCAGGACTACTGTAGGAGTCAACTGTGTCAATGTGATAAAATAGCTGCCAATTGTGTTGTGAGAAACCAGAAGGCCTATAATCAAAAGCTCCAATACTACAACCTGCAGAGCAAATGGATGGCCCCCCGGTGCTGAGAGGCCCCTGATCCCGGAGACCTTGCCACCCAGTGCTGAACTTCCTTCTCTAGCACCCCACTCCCCACCCTCGCCAAGTTCCCTGGCAAGTGAAGGAAACTGCCTCTCCCATCCTGAAGACAAGCCAGGAGCCATTCTCTCCCCAGATAGAAGCCTTCTATCCAGAAGGAAAAGCCCAAATTCTGCGCGTGTATGCCTGGCGCCTTCCCCCTGCTTCCTTGGGCAGCAGGAGATTTTCTCCCCACTTCCACTCTTCTTCAAGTCCAATGTCAAGTCCAATGTCAAGTCCAATGTCAAGTTCAATGTCATGTCCAATGTCATGTTTAGCAGTAGCAGCTACAATCCTGGTGGGCTCTTCTGAATAAAGCAATTCATTTGGCAAACTGTATGTGACTGTGTGTGTGTGTGTGTGGTGCACACACTGCCCCAGGCACTTCTGGTGTGAGAACAAACTAGTAAAAGGCGATAGAGTGTAGGGGGTTAAATATACAAACCTTAGAGTCAGACTGGCTGAGCCAAAACCCCACCACCTCCACTTCCCCGAGCCTTAGCGCCCTCATCTAAATGGAGATGGCTTTGGTACAAAGTGCATGGGCTTGTTGGAGAAGTAAAAAGGATAATGGTTGTAACGCACTGAGTCTGGCATGTCTGCATCTGTCCTTATTATTACAAGTAAAACCCAGCCATCTACCTCTCCTTCCCTGGGCAAGAGCAGCTCCTGCTGGCCTGTTGGAGAAAAACAGCAGCGCTGTTCTTGACGTCTGGGGGTGCTATAGTCCACATGTTCTGTGTGGTACGTTCTTCTATGTTGCCAGCCTGGTGAAGGTGGGTCATTGTAACGCTGGCCACCAGCGGGACTCTCGCGGCATTTATCCCCTCACCCAGGGCTGGCTTCCTGGGCTTGCGACCCATGCAGAGTCCCAGCGGGCACTGCACTTAGTTTACTGCTCTGCCCCAGCCATCCCAAAATTCTTTTTTAAAAAAATTTATTTATTTATTCATTTATTTTTGGCTGCATTAGGTCTTCATTGCTGCACGCGGGCTTTCTCTAGTTGCAACAAGCAGGGGCTACTCTTCATTGCAGTGCGCGGGCTTCTCATTGCAGTGGCTTCTCTTGTTGCGGAGCATGGACTCTAGGCGCGCAGGCTTCAGTAGTTGTGGCACAAGGGCTCAGTAGTTGTGGCTCGCAGGCTTTAGAGCACAGGCTCAGTAGTTGTGGCGCATGGGCTTAGTTGCTCCACGGCATGTGGGATCTTCCCGGACCAGGGCTCGAACCCGTGTTCCCTGCATTGACAGGTGGATTCTTAACCACTGCGCCACCAGGGAAGCCCTCAAAATTCTTAATGACGTAGAATCCTACATTTTATTTTACACTGGGACCCACAAATTAGATAGCTGGTCCTACCCTTACCTGGATGCTACTTCCCCTCTTGTCATCCAGGGTTCCTCTAAGATATTCCCACCTGGACCAGCCACACCTAACTCTTTAACAATCATCATCAGGGCTGCTGGCTGTGGATCCCACAAAGGCACCCTGCTTACGGGGCATGGATGGGAGCTGAACTTTAGCAAGCTCTGCATTCACCCAAAGATAGTGCCTTTCTGTAATTCATCTTCTCAGAATGGGAGTCTTTTTTTTATTGGAGTACAGTTGCTTTACAATGTTGTGTTAGTTTCTGGGAGCCTTTTTCTAATTCTGCAAAAAGAGTCTGCATTTGCTAGTGGTAGCCCTGATCACATTCACTCTCACTCATAATAAGAGATATGCAAATGAAATCTCCACTGAGATACCATTTTGATTTATTAGAATGGATAAAAATCCCACAGTGTGACTAGCTGCTCTATTGGCAAGGCTGTATGGGGAACCAGCCCTCTCATAGACTGGCTGGTAGCAGGGCAAAATGCCCACAGAGGGCAAGTTGACGATATCGATCAAAATTTGAGATGCATTTATTTTTTTTTTTTTTTTTTAGATGTTGGGGGTAGGAGTTTATTAATTAATTTATTTTTGCTGGGTTGGGTCTTCGTTTCTGTGCGAGGGCTTTCTTTAGTCGTGGCAAGCGGGGGGCCACTCTTCATCACGGTGCGCAGGCCTCTCACTATCGCGGCCTTTCTTGCTGCGGAGCACAGGCTCCAGACGCGCAGGCTCAGTAGGTGTGGCTCACGGGCCCAGCCGCTCCGCGGCATGTGGGATCCTCCCGGACCGGGGCACGAACCCGTGTCCCCTGCATCGGCAGGCGGACTCTCAACCACTGCGCCACCAGGGAAGCCCTGAGATGCATTTATCCTTTGGCTCAGCAACTCCACTTCTGGAAATGTACCCTATGAAGGCACACACACACACACACACACACACACACACACACACACAAGCACATGCACAGTGATTCATGAGCAAGTTTTATTATTGCCACATTGTTCTGAATTGGGTTGGAAATACCGCAAGTGTGCCAGATGGAGAGAACAAATGTATGGACACCAAGGGGGGAAAGTGGTGGGGGGTGTGTGTGTGTGATGAATTGGGAGATTGGGATTGACATATATACACTAATATGTATAAAATGGATAACTAATAAGAACCTGCTGTATAAAAAAATAAATAAAATCAAAAAAATAATTTTTAATAAAAATTAAAAATACCACAAGTGTCCATGTAGGGAGGACGAGTTAGATTAACAATAATACAACCTCAAAATAGAATATAATACACCTGTTTAATGAAGGAAGTTTCCTCTGTCACAATATAGAAAATCTCCAGGATATGACAGCAAGTGAAAAGAGCAGGGTGGAAGAATATAAATGGTGTGCTACATTTATGTAGGAAAGGGTGGAAATATGAATATGTATTTGCTAATATTGACATAAACAGTTATAAAAGAGACAGGAAGTTAATTTCAGTGGTTGTCTATAGGGAGCAGGGCTGGCTATAGGGAAATGTGGGGGGCACAGATGGGATAAAGGGAGATTTCTCAATATGTAATTTTTCGTATTGTTTTGCTTTTTTAGCCCTATGAATGTATTTCCTATTCAAAAAAAATTAGGATCATCAAACACATACAAACATTCCTCTCCCTAAGACAGACACTAAGTATTAGAGACAATATAGTCTAATCCAGGGACTGGAGAACTACAGACTGCTGGACAAATCTATCAACTGCCTCTTTTCGTATAGCTTACAAGCTAAGAATGGTTTTTACATTTTTAAATGGTTGGAAAAAATCCAAGGAAGAATAATATTTGTCATACATTAAAATGATATGAAATTTAAATTTTAGTGGCAATCAACAAAGTTTTATTTGGTTTCATATTGTCCATGACTGCTTTGATGCTACAATAGCAAAATTGAATAGTTGCGACAGAGAATGTGTGTCCTTCTGCAGGAAAATTGTGCAGATCCTTGGTCTAATCTGGTGCTTCCCAAACTATCCTTGGTGAAAGATCAGTTCTTTTGGTCTTTGATCTGCTCAGATCACTTCTTTTGCAAGATAAAATACACACAAAATATCAACCCAAATATTCTACTATTTGATTCAGTGAACATAAAATTATGCTGTCAAATTGCCAAGACCAGATAGTTTCACAGGTGAATTCTACCAAACATTTAAAGAAGAATCAGTACTTATTCTTCTTAAACTATTCCAAAAAATTGACGAGGAGGGAATGCTTCTGAACTCATTCTATGAGACCAATAGCATCACTGTGATACCAAAACCCGACAAAGATACCACAAGAAAGGAAATTACAGGCCAATATCACTGATGAATAGAGATGTAAAAATCTTCAACAAAATATTAGCAAGCTGAATTCAGTAATACCTTTAAAAGATCATATACCATGATCGAGTGGAATTTATTACAGGGATGCAATGATGGTTCAATATTTGTAATTCAATCGAGGTGATATACCATATTAACAAACTGAAGAATAAAAATCATATGATCATCTCAATAGATGCAGTGAAAGCTGATGACAAAATTCAACATCAATTTATGATAAAAACTCTCCACAAAGTGGGTATAGAGGGAACATACTACAACATAATAAAGCCCATGTATGACAAACCTACAGCCAACATCATACTCAACAGTGAAAAGCTGAAAACATTTCTCTAAGATCAGGAACAAGACAAGGTTGCCCACTCTCACCACTATTATTCAACATATTATTGGAAGTTTAGCCACACAATCAGATAAGAAAAAGAAATAAAAGGAATCCAAATCAGAAAGGAAGAAGTAAAACTATTACTGTTTGCAGATGGCATGATACTATATATAGAAACACTTTAGATTCCACCAAAAAACTATCAGAACTGATAAATGAATTCAGTGGTGTTGCAAGATACAAAATTAATGTACAGAAACATGTTGCATTTTTATACACTAACAATGAACTATCAGAAAGAGAAGGGACTTTCCTGGTGGTCCAGTGGATAAGACTTCGCCTTCCAATGCAGGGGGTGTGTGTTTGATCCCTGATCAGGGAGCTAAGATCCCACATGCTTTGGGGCCAAAAACCAAAAAGTAAAACAGAAGGATTATTGTAACAAATTCAATAAAGACTTTTTTTAAATGGCCCATATCAAAAAAAATCTTTAATAAAAAGAGAAATTACAAAACAATCCCATTTACAATTGCATCAAAGAATAAAATACCTAGGAATAAATCTAACCAAGGAAGTAAAAGACCTGTACTCAGAAAACTATAAGACATGGATGAAAGAAATTGAAGACAATACACACCCAAAGAAAGGAAAAAATATGGTGCTCATTGGATTGGAAGAATTAATATTGTTAAAATGACCATACTACCTCCTACAGAATCAATTCAATCTCTATCAAAATACCAATGGAATTTTTCACAGAACTAGAACAAATACTTTTAAAATTTATACAGAATCACAAAGACTCTGAATAGCCAAAACAATCTTGAGAAAGAAGAACAAAGCTAGAGGTATCACGCTCACTGATTTCAAACTATGCTACAAAGCTACAGTATGATAAACACTGTATGTTCCCAAAAGTATGATACTGGCACAGAAACAGATGCATATATCTATGGAACAAAATAGAGATCCTTATATGGGCAATTAATCTACAACAAAGATGGCAAGAATGTATAACGGGAAAAAGACAGGCTCTTCAATAAATGGTGCTGGGAAAACTGGACAGCTACATGCAAATAATCAGACTGAACTACTTTCTGACACCATATACAAAAATAAACTCAAAATGAATTAAAGACTTACAGTTAAGACCTGAAACCATAAAATTCCTAGAAGGAAATATAGGCAGTATGTACTTTGACATACATACAGTCTTAGCAATTTTTTTGGCTATGTCTCCTCAGGCAAGGGAAACAAAAGCAAAAACAAATAAATAGGACTATATCAAACTAGAAAGATTTGCACAGCAAAGGAAACTATCAAAAAAATGAAAAGGCAGCCTACTGAATGGGAGAAGATATTTGCAAATGACATACCTGATAGGGAGTTAATATCCAAAATATACAATGAACTCATACGACTCAACATCAAAAAAACAAACAACCTGATTTAAAAATGGGCTGATAACCTGTATAGACATTGTTCCAAAGAAGACATACAGAGAGCCAACATCACTAATCGTCACAATAATGCAAAGCAAAACCACAATGAGATATCACCTCACACCTGCAAAATGGTTATCAAACAGACAACAAACCAAGTGTTGTTGAGGATGTAGCCAAAACGGAACACTTGTGCACTGTTGATGGGCATGTAAATTGGTGCAGCCACTATGGAAAATAATATGGAGGTTCTTCAAAATATTAAAAATAGAGCTACCATACAATCCAGCAATTCCATATCTGGGTATTTTTCTGAAGAAAACAAAATGACTAATTTAAAAAGATATTTGCATCCCTATGTTTATTGCAGCATTGTTTACAATAGCCAAGATAGGGAAACAACCAAAGTTCCCATCAGTAGATGAGTGGATAAAAAGGATAGGGTATATATGTACTATGGAATATTATTTGGCCATAAAAGAAAGTGAAATCTTCCCATTTGTGACAACACGGATGGACCCAGAGGGTATTATGCTAAGTGAAATAAGTCAGACAGAGAAAAACAAATACCATATGATTTCACTTAAAAGTGGAATCTAAAAGACAAAACAAATGAATAAACATAACAGAAACAGACTCATATACAAAGATTGCCAGAGGGTAGCAGTTGGGGGGGGGCGGGGGGGGGGGGATGAGTGAAATAGTGAAGGGGACTAAGAGGTACAAACTTCCATTTACAAAATAAATGAGTCATGAGGATGAAGTATACAGCATAGATAATAGAGTCAATAATACTGTAATAACTTTGTATGGTGACAGATGGTGATTAGATTTATCATAGTGATCATTTAGTAACGTACAGTAATATCAAATCAGTAGGCTGTGCACCTAGAGCTAACATAGCATTGTACGTCATTGTAGTTCAACTAAGAAAAAGAATTTTTGATGTTCTTAACTTTCACTATAATATGTCTAGTTGTCAGTTTTCTTTTATCTGTCCTGTGTACATTCTTAGGTCCTTTCACCTTTTAAATACAGGAAATTTTTTTTTAACATCTTTATTGGAGTACAATTGCTTTACAATGGTGCGTTAGTTTCTGCTTTATAACAAAGTGAATCAGCTATACATATACATATGTTCCCCATATCTCCTCCCCTTACATCTCCCTCCCACCCTCCCTATCCCACCCCTCTAGGTGGACACAAAGCACCGAGCTGATCTCCCTGTGCTATGTGGCTGCTTCCCACTAGCTATCGATTTTACATTTGGTACTGTATATATGTCCATGCCACTCTCTCGATTTATCCCAGCTTACCCTTCCCCCACCCACCCCGTGTCCTCAAGTCCATTCTCTACATCTGCGTCTTTATTCCTGTCCTGCCCCTAGGTTCTTCAGAACCTTTTTTTTTTTTTTAGGTTCCATATATATGTGTTAGCATATGGTATTTGTTTTTCTCTTTCTGACTTTAAGTACAGAAATTTTATATTGTTTCTTTGAATATTTCCTTTCCTACATTTTTCCCTCTCTCCTGAGACTTCTATTACCCAGATGTTGGCACATCTGTCCTCCACAACTCTTAGATTTCATTTTCTATTTTCAATATTTTCTCTTTACAATTTCTCCTTGGAGGATTTCTCAATCTAAAATCCCTGTGTCATTTTTCAGCTGGCTCTCCCATTTCAACGACTATATTCTTCATAACTAACTTTTACACTTAAATTTTGTTTGAGTGATTTCTTGTTCTTGACTTCACAGCGCTAATATCTTCCCTTACCTATATACGTGTATATAACAGGCTTATTTTAATTTCCTGCCCATCTATTCTGACAATTCTGTTCAGATGTTCTGTGTTGTCAAGTATGTCTCCTTTTCTTTATTGGGTGTGGTCTGTGTGCCTCAAGGTGAATTTAGGGTGAAGGGAGGGGGTGCCTCCTAGATTTGTTGAATGTCATTTGCTGCCACCCCAGGCAGGTGCTCTGGTCAGGATTTCCTCATTAAACATCTAGGAAGGGACTTCCCTGTTGGCGCAGTGGTTAAGAATATGCCTGCCAATTCAGGGGACAGAGGTTCTAGCCCTGGTCTGGGAAGATCCCACATGCCACGGAGCAACTAAGCCCGTGTGCCACAACTACTGAGCCTGCAAGTCACAACTACTGAAGCCCGTGTGCCACAACTACTGAAGTCCATGCACCTAGAGCCAGTGCTCCGCAAAAAGAGAAGCCACCACAGTGAGAAGCCCGCGCACCGCCAAAAAGAGTAGCTCCCGCTCGCTGCAACTAGAGAAAGCCCGCGTGTAGCAACGAAGACCCAACGCAGCCAAAAATAAACAAATAAATATTAATAAATACAAAAAAAAATCTGGGAAGTAGCAGCACTGGCAGGAAGCCACATCCTGAGGTTGAAATCAACCATCCCTGGGATTGGAGAGTGTGGTGGAGGAGGAAGTAGTGAAGGATGAGATAAAAGAATGAACACCTGATGGTAGCTGAGCAGCCTCCATTGTTTTCAACAATTCCTCACCCCAGCAAGGTTTTGGGACAGCCCTGCTATTCCCTCCAGAACTTGAGCATCTCAGCTCTGGCTTCTGGGATGAAGAGGCAAAGGGAGAGGAAGAAGAGAGCTTAAGAACCTAACCCGTCCTTGCCAAAACTGGCCATCCTCTGCTCCAGGGCAGAGCCGGCCCCTTCTCCCAGACACCCACGCCCAGCAGTCACGACCAGCTTCATACCTCCTTGCAGGACCCTGCATAGGTTTTTCTGTTAGTTCTTCAAATCCACGTTTCTCCCTCAGATCTGTAGTTTTGCCAGATAGGTTTTGGAGAAGAGAGCCAGCAGCCTATGCCACTTTGCAATCTTGGCAGAAGAAAAAGAGAAATGTACAGTGCAAGATCTTGTGTATAATTTAAAAGCACACACGCAGAGACACTAAATATTTTTCAAGGAACCATAGATTTAAAAAAAGCATATGAAGGACTACTGGTCGTGGAGATGGAGGAAGAAGGGGAAGAAAAGAATGAAATAAAACAAAACCGGTATCTTGCGCAAATCAGTGATAAGTGTGCTATGAGGAGAAACCATGGTGCAATTGGTCAATTACAAAAGCATTTATCCTTTGACTCAGCAAAACCACTTCTGGAAATTTTCCCTATAAACACACACACACACACACACACACACACACACACAGAATGATGCCTGAGCAGTGTGTAACCGACAGAGTGAGAATTCAAACCCAGAGCTATCTTGACCCAAAGTCTGTCCTTTCTACTGTCCATGGTATTAGAAAGCTTGCCCGGGATGTCGCTGTGACTGCCAGCTGACACACAAGCCAGCTGGGCCCCCAGGTCCTAGTTTATACCGCCTGGCCAGAATGAAATACCCATTTCTCAATTACTGCTGTGTCTTGGCTCTATTAACAGAGATTGTCCCTAATCCAAAACTCAATCTTATTTTGCTTTCGTCTTCAGTTTTAAGATGGAGTTAAAAGGGCACATACTGCCGGATAGGAAATAGAATAAAGTCAGGTTGATGCTGCGTGGCAGAAAGGTGACCATCTGAGACTTAAAATATTCTATACATGATGGAACAGGACATTAATTAAGTAAGCAAATGAGTAAATGGTAATAGAAACCACACCTGGTTCACCGTTAGCTTGGGGCCTGGCCTGGATGCAACAACTGCTGAGGGTCCTGGACACAGGTGGGCTGCAAGAATCTGGGGAGACACATAAATGGTACCTAACACAGTCCACTCCTTGGGCCACTCAGATCCACTTATGCCCTTCCATTACACCCCGCTTCCTTGTTACAACATGGAGCCTCTGTTATCTTGTGATCACAAGATGCCCTCACTTCTACACTGAAAGGGAGATACAAGGCCAATGGTCACAGAGTTCTTCACATCCAGATCTCCTGAAACACTTTCATTAAAAAGGTTAGTGAAATAGCCACTGTTCCCGCTGCTTCAGCTGCTTCTAAGGCCTTAACTGATATTCACCGTGCCCTTCTTCCCACACCTATTTCAGATTTTTCTCATTCTCAGCCAACACTTAGGCTTATTTCTTGCTCATGTAGCAAGTGTCACCTTCACTCAAAAGGATGGGCAAGCAACACACACAGGTCCTGGAGATGACTTAGGGCCATTTGGACAAGGAAATTCCAGAGTCACAGGCACCCAGATCAGAGCCTAGAAGGGGGACCACAGGCTCTGGGCAGGCACTTCCCTTGGTCTGCAGGGTCCTCACCCTAAGGTGAGGGCCCTAGCTACCCAGGTCTAATAATGGTACTGCTACCTGTCTTGGCTCAAGAAACTCTGAGAGTGGACTCAGAGAAAAGGATTTGTCTCAAAGAAAAGGCTCTTTTAGGAAAGGCTAAAAAAATCAGCCCTTTTTATAGTCACCTTCCCAAAAGCACATCTTTACTTTATTTCCATGGCTTTTATTTGGCCAATGAAGTGGTGAGGCTTCTGCTGGTCTCTGAAGACCTGGAAAATCAAATCTAGACCATCTGAGCTTCCCACATTTAGTTCAAACCTAGCCCAGGAGGCTTTTCAAGGGCAAAGCTACTGATGAATTCCCTCCCTTAAGGGAAATACATCTCATCGACCACATTACGCAGCATAGAGGAGATGAAAGAGCCACAGCTGGCTGACCGGGTCACGGCCTGGGAGTAACTTCCATCCAAATGAGAGTGTGATGGCGGAAGGTGCTCAGAAGCCAGGATACTGACGACAGCAGCAAAAACGACGTGTCTCAACAACTCTAACTTGCTGGCTTTTACTGTGTGGCAGGTCCCAGGCCAAGCATTTTAAGTGCATTTTCTCATTCAATCCTCTTAGCACCCTTATAAGGTAGATAATCTTGTTATTTCCACTTTCCATTCATTCATTCAACAGGACACTTATTGAGCTTTCAATGTTCCAGGCACTAAGGATTTAGCAAAAGCCAATCAGGCAAGGTCCCTGCCTTTGGCACTTACAAGTCACTGGGAAGAGACAGATGCAGCCAGTAAACAGACTGCAAGGAAAAAAGATATTAATACATGATATAAAGAAACTAAAACAGGAGACTAATAGAGGGGAGTGGGAAAGCAGGCTATGTATTTGAGATAGAGTGGCCATGAAAGGCGCTGCATAGGAGAAGGCATTTGAAGTGAGATCATGCATGATAGGAAGAAGTCAGCCCTAAGATGATCAAAGAGAAAATGTCCAGACAGAGGGAGCAGCTAAGTCAAGGGCACAGAGGGAGGACCAAGCTTGACATATTTGCAGACAGAGAGAAAGAAATTGTGGTTCAGAACAGAAACAGAAGGAACTAAAAGAAGGTGTAGTTAGCAAGCAAGAGAGTATAGGAAATGAAATTGAGGATGTGTGAAATCTCTTCTCAGGCAGATACGCAAGACAAAAGAAGGAGGGGAGGAAGAGGACAGGACGAGGGAGGAGGCAAAGGAGGAGGGGAAAGTCCAAGGTATCTGGAATAAAATATGGAGAAAAATGTACAGCTGGAGGCTTTGGGAAGCAATAGTAATAATAAGCATGTGTGTCTGCCTCAAACCTTACCTGAAAGCCTCTTGTGTTTTCCTTACACAAATTCAATAGACTTCTTTAATTGTTTAAACCAGTTTGAGTCAGGGTTTCTGTTACTTGCATTAAAAGTATCCTCAAGGAAGAATCAAGATGGCAGAGTAGGAAGACCCTGGGTTCACCTCCCCCCATGAACTCATCAGAACTACATCTACATAAAAAACAACTCTCTCGGGCTTCCCTGGTGGCACAGTGGTTGAGAGTCTGCCTGCTGATGCAGGGGACGCGGGTTCATGCCCCGGTCTGGGAAGATCCCACATGCCGCGGAGCGGCTGGGCCCGTGAGCCATGGCCACTGAGCCTGCGCGTCCAGAGACTGTGCTCCGCAACGGGAGAGGCCACAACAGTGAGAGGCCCACGTACCGCCAAAAAAAAAAAAAAACAACTCTCTCAGAGAACAATCTGAAGACTAGCAGAACGGCTCTTCCACAACCAAGGTTATAAATAAAGAACCACACAGAGTCTCGTAGGAGGGGAGAAACCATCTAGTCGGGACCTACATCCCTAGTGAGTGATCCAGAAGAGAAGGGAGATGTCAGAGGCTCGGGGATCCTCCCTAAGGACTGAGGGGCTCGAGTCCCATATTAGGCACCCCAGCCCTGGGACCTGGCACTGGGAAGATGAGCGCTCTTGGCTGGTCTGGAAACCAGTGGGGCTACCAGAGGGTTGTAAGAAGCTGAGACTCTGCTGCTGAAGACTGTGCACACAGATTTGCTTACTCCCAGTCCCGGCACAGAGGCAGCAGATTGAAAACTGCCTGGTTCTCTGGCCAACCTTCCAGGACCACCCCAGTACACCCCCAGCCCACACCAGGCTCCTACTCCAGCCCTACCTGCTCTGGCACTGCTCCCCATCCAGGCAGAGACCATCATCACACACACCAGGGAGAAGCATAGCCAGCTCGGAAGTGCAGCTCTAACCCCTCAGGCCGATCCCATCCCCCGCAACCAGGGCAGAGACTGCCATCACTTGCACAGGGAGAAGCGGGGCCAGCTCAAAACAGCTGTTCCAGCCCCTTGGGCCCTGCCTCTACCCAATCCCCAATCAAAGCAGAAACCTCCATCTTTCTGGGGAGAAGCCCCACTCCCTCAGGGCTCCTACTCTAGCCCCTCAGGGCTCAGTCACACACACACCCAACAAGGCAGTGACTGCCTTTGAGCCTGAGAGAAGCCCCATCTTGCACCAGGCCCCAGCTCCAGCCCCTCCAACTCTAGCCTCACCTCCGACCAAGGCATTGGTCACCAGCGCACCCCAGGAGAAGACTCCACCCATGCTCACTTCAGATCCAGCTCTCCCACCGAAGCCACCGGGCACACACAGACTGCACAGGGACTCTCCTACACAAGAACACACCTTCAAGACTGGGGTAGGTAACTGGTTCTCCCAATTTCATAGATACAAACAGAGAAAGTCAAACAAAATGAGAAGACAGAGGAATATGTTCAAAATGAAAGAACAAGATTAAAAATCCTAGAAAAAAGCCCTAATGAAATGGAGAGAAATAATTTACCTGATAAAGAGTTCAAAGCAATAGTAATAAAAATGCTCACTGAACCCAGGAAAAAAATAGAGGAACACAGTGAGAACTTCAACAAAGAACTAAAAAACATAAAACAGAACAAATCATAGCTGGAGAATACAAAACCTGAAGTGAAAAATATACTAGAAGGAATTACAGCAGATTAGGTGATGCAGAAGAATACATACGTGATCTGTAAGGCAGAAAACTGGGAAATCAGCCAATCAGAACAGCAAAAAAGAAAAACAAAGTTTTAATGAGGATAGTTTATGGGAGCTCTGGAACAACATCAAGCATACCAACATTCACATTATAGGGGTCCCAGAAGGAGAAGAGAGAGACAAAGGGGCAGAAAACGTTTTTGATGAAGTTACAGCTGAAAACTTCCCTAACCTGAACAAGTAAACAGATATCCAGGTACAGAAGGCATAGAGTTCCAAACAAGATGAACCCAAAGAGACCCACACCAAGACATATCATAATTAAAATGGCAAAATTTAAAAATAAAGAAAGAATTTTAAAGGCAGCAAGAGAAAAACAAAGAGTCGCATACAAAGATAACCCCATAAGGCTATCAGGTGATTTTCCAGCAGAAACTTTGCAGGCCAGAAGGGAGTGACATGATTTATTAACGTGCTGAAAGGAAAACATCTACAAGCAAGGATACTTTACCCAGCAAGGTTATCATTCAAAACTGAAAGAGAGTGAAAGAGTTTCCCAGACAAGAGAAATTAAGAGTTTATCACCACTAAACCAGCCTTACAAGAAGTGTTAAAGGAACTTCAAGTGAAAAAGAAAAGGCTATAACAAGAAATAAGGAAATATATGGAAGGAACAATCTCATTGGTTGAGGTAAATATATACTAATGGCAGTGGACCAACAACTTAAATAAGCTGGTACAAAGGTTAAAAGACAAAAATTGTAAAATCAACTATAACTATGCTAAACAATTAAAGGATATATATAAGGATGTAAAATATGACATCAAATACAAAAAACATGGGGGAGGGAGTAAAAAATGTAGTGCTTTTAGAATGTGTTTGAACTTAAATGACTATAAGTCTAAAACAAGTAAATATAGGTATAAACCTTATGGTAACCGCCAGTCAAAAACCTGCACTAGATACACACAAAACAAAGAGAATGAAACCCAAACCTAACATTAAAGAAAATCAAACCACAAAGGAAGAGACTAGAAGAAGAAGAAAGGGAGAGAGAAGAACCATCAAAATGACCAGAAAACAAGTAACAAAATGGCAATAAGTACATACCTATCAATAATTACTTTAAGTGTCAATGGACTAACTGAAGAAAACAGATAGGTCTCAGATGATGATAACAGATTCCAGAAATTCAAACAAGAATTTGCTGCAATGGAATAAACTGGGCCAGATGTGTCTCCTTGGTAGAGCATATCAGCATCGTACTGGTCCTCAAGTATACAGTCCTCAATCTGGTGAATGTGCTCTTTTTCATCCCTATCAAGAAAGTAGATCAGAATGAATATACATTCACATGGAGCTGACAATAATATACATTATTTGAGGGCTAGTTTAGTACTTTCACCTTCCATCATAAGATAGACTGAAGAGAACCGAACTATCTGTACATCCTGCAGGGCATCACACTGGTCAACTATATCAAGGACCTCATACTATTCAGACCGTAAGAGCAGGAAGTGGGTAATACATGGAAGGTCTTGATAATACACATGTGCTCTACACGGTGAACAAGAAACTCTACAAATATTCAGAGGCTGGACCCATCAATAAAAGTTTTAAATGTTAAAATAAAATGTCAGTGGACTAAATGCTCCAATCAAAAGACAGGCGGTGGCTGACTGGATAAAATAACAAGACCTACCTAAATGCTGCCTAAAAGAGACTCACTTTAGAGCTGAAGACACAAACAGACTGAAAGTGAATGGATAGAAAAAGATAGTCCATATATACAGAAAGCTGGGGTAGCAATATTCATATCACACAAAGTAGACTTTAAAACAGGTCTATAACAAAAGACAAAGAAGGGTATTATATAATGATAAAGGGGTCAATCCAAGAAGAAGATATAACATTTATAAACATATATGCACCTAATACAGGAGCACCTAAATATATAAAACAAATATTAACAGACATAAAGGGAGAAATCGACAATAATACAATAATATTGGGGAACTTTAGCACCCCAATTACATCAGTGGAAAGATAATCCATACGGAAACTCAATAAGGAAATGGTAACTTTAAGTGACACATTAGATTAGATGGACTTAACAGACATCTATAAAACATTCTACCCACAAACAGCAGAATACACATTCTTTACAAGTGCACATAGAACTTTCTCCAGGATAGATCACGTACTAGGCCACAAAACAAGTCTCAATAAATTTAAGAAGATTGAAATTATATCAAGCATCTTTTCTGACCACAATGGTATAAAACTAGAAATCAATTACGAGGAAGAAAAATGGAAAGAACACAAACATGTGGAGACTAAACAACATGCTATTAAAAAACCAATGGGTCGGGGCTTCCCTGGTGGCGCAGTGGTTGAGAATCTGCCTGCTAATGCAGGGGACACGGGTTCGAGCCCTGGTCTGGGAAGATCCCACATGCCGCGGAGCAACTAGGCCCGTGAGCCACAACTACTGAGCCTGCGCGTCTGGAGCCTGTGCTCCGCAACAAGAGAGGCCACGATAGTGAGAGGCCCGTGCACCGCGATGAAGAGTGGCCCCCGCTTGCCACAACTAGAGAAAGCCCTCACACAGAAACGAAGATCCAACACAGCCAAAAATAAATTAAAAAAAAAAAACAACCAAAACCAATGGGTCAACAAAAAATCAAAGAGGAAATCAGAAAATCCCTTGAGACAAATGAAAATAAAAACATAACTTTCTAAAATCTATGGGACGTAGCAAAAGCTAAGAGAAAAGTTTAGAGCAATACAGGCCTACCTCAAGAAACAAGAAAAATCTCAAATAAACAACCTAAATCTCATCTAAGGGAATTAGAAAAACAAATAAACCCACCCTCCCACCTACTGCTTCATGGGCTCCACACCCATGAAGTCAAAAGCCTGAGCCCATCAGCCAGTCCCTTCTCCTGGCTCCTGTGATTGGTTCCAGGGGTTGGGCAGTGAACCAATCTGGGCCAGTGATGGTCAGACCTGGACTTTTGTTCCAAGGGTTTGGAAGGAGCTCCCTCTGTGGATTTGAACCTGGCGGGTGTAGACCAACAGCTGCTGGCAGCCATCTTGCCACCTCTCAGAGATGGAGAATAAAGCAACACAAAAAAAGGAGTGCTAAAGATGGGGAGAGACTGGAGTTTTTCTGGATACTCAAGTCTATATAGGCTCTTTTATGGCCTAAGGCAGTCTGAGTTGGGTTTGCGGTCATTTGCGGTTGAAAGAGACATACCTCAAACAAAATGATTGGGACCCTCAGGGAACCCTTTGATAAGGGCTGGGAGGTAAGGGTCTCAGGATGAGCCCCTGCCAGTTCCCTGAACCCCTGAGGGTCTCTCTCTTCCCTCCCTTCCAGAAAGAGAGAGTTTTGTCCTCTAGGACTGTGGCCATTTTGCTGTAGTATCTTTATGTCTTTCAACCCCACATATTCTCACTTCACAAAAGCTGCACGTTGTGGTAAAAAGAACAAGTATACTTCTCAAATTCTGGCTGCCACTTACCAGCTGTGCCATCCAGAGCAAGTTACTTAATTTCTCTGAGACTCAGCTTTCTTATCTGAAAAGGACAATACTACCTCCTGGACTTTCTGTGAGAATTAGATGCAATACCACTTCTGCCCTGTGGGTGGAGCAGCACTAAAGCAGTTGGAGCCCGCAGAGGGTGGTTGACAGACGCTGGGCTTCTAAGACCCCCTTCTCTTTCCTCCTCACCCTCAGCCTTTATGGGGAGGGGATATTTGACACAACAGATATGTCATATTATGAAGACATGAGCAGTAGGATGAAAGAGATTTATTTATCTCATAGATGTTTCACTGTGAGATATATAAACATCACAGCTGCTCTCTCGGGATGGTACCCGGAGTGAGTCTCCCCAGCCTCAGACACGAGAGGTGCATGTGCATTGTGCTGACCTCCACCACGAGGCATGCAAACTGAGCAGGTGAGGACCCCGCATGGCTTTCAGCGAGTCGGAATGCCTTCTCAGGGGCCAGGGGCAGCAGAGGGCCAGGGGTGGTGATAGCAGTAGAGCCCCTGGGGCAGGGGAAGACTTCGGAACAGACGCTTCAACCAGGAGCAGGGACTCCTCCTTTAGGTCGGAATTGATGGGGCAGGATAATGGCCAGCCCTACTCAAGGGAAGGTCCCTGAAGGATTTCAAGGGAGGCAGGGGGCGTGTGCAGCAGGCAGCCTGGAGGAAGAGGTTCATGAGTGCGATTTGACCGAGCTGGTGCCAGGACCTTAGCCAGTGTGGGATCAGACTCCGCCCACACAGGGGCTCTGGGTGAACAGCCCAGGACAAGAAAAGGACCAGCAGCACAGCTTGCACTGGGCACCCCACACTGGGACACCTTGGGGCTCGTGGGAGATTAGGGCACGCGTCAGGGCAAGAAAAACTTGCTTCAACAGCTGAACACCCTTGTGAGAAGCCACAGTGATGGGAACTGTGGTGGGGTGAATATCCCAAAGATATCAAGGTCCTAATCCCTGGAACCCGTGACTGTTACCTTAGGTGGCCAAAGGGACTCTGCAGAAGTAATTAAAAGAAGGAATTTGAGACGGGGATATTACCCTGGATTAGGCAGGGGAGGCTCTACATGTAATCAGGAAGTATCCTTTATTATAAGACGAAGGCAAAGGGAGATTTTACCAAAGAAGAGAAAAGCAAAGTGACTACTGAAGCAAGATATCGCACTGTTGGCTTTGCAGATGGAGGAAGGGGCCACAAGCCAAAGAATGCAGCTTTAGAAGCTGGAAAGGCAAGGAAACAGACCCTCCCCTACAGCCTCTAGAGAGAACACAGCCCTGCCTACACCTTGATTTCTATGCAGTGAAACTGACTTTGGACCTCTGACCTCCTGAGCTATAGGAGAATAAAGTGTGCTATTTTAAGCCACCCATTTTCCAGCAGTTACAGGAAACAGGGACTGATAAACAAAGGTAGGTAATGGTGAGCCTCAAGGACCAGGAAGAAGGAGGTGGGAGGTCCCTGCACTTGACTGGCAGCTGGAGCTAGAGCCGGCCTTAGGCAGTTGAACAGAAGGCCAATTCCCAATGGCTCAGTGCCTGCCGACTGCCACCCCAAATAACATGTGTGAGGGGAGGTGGTGTTGGCACCCGGGCAGGTTCCTGGATGGGCAGCTCGGAGACGGGGCATTGCAGAGAACTGTGGAAGCAGCATCGCCGTGTCTGGTGGTAGACTGACCCATCACCCTGCCACTGGACAAAGTTCACCTGGACGCTGACCCCATCCCTGCTCTGCTTCCTCTTCTGCTGTCACTGTTGGCCTCATTCTAGTCTCGAACGTGGGGTCAAATTCTGAGTCCTCTGTCTTAAGGGCTGAGGAAGGACTTCCTGATTCCCAGGACTACTAAGCAGATTCCCCAGCACCCCCAAGGTTGGGGGTGGTGAATTTCACTGTGCTCCCCACCCCAGGTGCTGCCTCTCCTCCACAGCGCACAGACCAGTTCATTCATGCTCCATCACCTGGTCAAAGAACTGGGGGGAATCTACCCAGTCCCAAGACAGAAACAACCAGGGCTGGATAGCAGGCAAACTCCAAGCCTGGCTAGAGAGGACCCCTAACTGCCCACTGACTCACAGACAAGGAGGCAGTGGCGGACGGATGGACCCTATCTGGTGGCAAAGGGGAGAGGCAACACCCAAGGCAGAAATCCAGTGACATCTCTGAGGGACTTAAGGAACCTGCTCAGTTGTCCTGGGAGACAGGAAGCCTCCCTGAGACCTTAAGGAGAAGACTTCACATTTGAACCCTTATTCGAGACCAGAATGAGACCAATGGTGACCATGGAAGAAACAGCAAGGCAGGGGGCAGGTTTGGTGCTCAATGTGGAGAAGCCAGGCACAGCTACCTGCAAGGGGCGTCGGGAAATCCACCCAGTGTTGCAACTGACCTCTGAGAAGCTGGAGAACCTCATCTCCGTGGTTCAGCTGTGGTTCGGTGGCGACTGGTCTTTGGGGAAAAGGTGCCCACTCCCCAACCCTAGGAGAGGGGCAGAAACAATGTACCTATCGCTGCTATATCCGTAGTTATTTCTTTTTCACACTTCTGATTTTGTATGCTGGCTCTGTCTCCATTTTTTTTTTATCAGATTCGTAGATTATATTATTAGGTATTTTCCCCTCTTGAATCGGCTCTTTGACTTGTCAGTTCTGCTATTTCTCTCTTTTTTTACTTATTACAACCTGTTCTTATCTGTCTTGTTTCCTTCCTACACTCCTTTCTGTGTATTTTGTCATTCTTTTTCTAACTTCTTGCATTGAATGCTTAATTTATTCATTTCATTCTTCCTCGCTTATGAATGCATTTGACTATCAATTTTCTGTGTATGGTTTAATCTATAACCTGTAACCGTGAAATGCTGTTTTCATTATTCTACAATATTAAAAATGTCTTCATATATATGACAGTCATCTAGAAGAATTCCCTTTCCCAGTGATAGAGGCTTTTCTTTCTTCTTTTGTTAGTTATTACTGCTTCTTATTGTGTTGTAGACCACGTCTGTACTATTTCTACCTTTTTTGTTTAAATTAATTGATGTTTTCCCTGAGACCTAACATGTGGTCAGTTTTTGTTTGCATCCCACACACACTTGACTAGGAAGAATAACCTCTGTTTATTAGGCATAGAATTAGACCTATTAGATTCTTTACACAGTCATTTAATAAACATTTCTTAAGCATTTGCTATGTTCCAGCACTATTCAAGTGCACGGATCACACCAGATGAAACAGATGTCTGGCCAAGGTTCCTGCTCTGGGATGGTGGGGGGCAGGGAGGAGGAGGGGGGAGACAGTCAATGAATGTAAACATAATTAAAAGTAAATTATATAGAAGGAAGAGAAGCTGGAAAAGATGCTGGTGATAAATAAAAACTATGTAGTGTGAAAAAAATTTTAAGCACCAATAGAAAATATCTAGAATTTTTTTTTTTTTTTTTTTTTTTGCGGTACACGGGCCTCTCCCGTTGCGGAGCACAGGCTCCGGACGCACAGGCTCAGCAGCCATGGCTCACGGGCCCAGCCGCTCCATGTGGGATCTTCCCGGACCAGGGCACGAACCCGTGTCCCCTGCATCGGCAGGCGGACTCTCAACCACTGCGCCACCAGGGAAGCCCCTAGAATTTTTTTTTAAAAAGTAAATTATATTAGAAGGTGACAAATGTTATGAATATAGAAAAAGTACAGCTGGTTAAGAGGAATGGGATGGGGGAGGAGTTGTAACTGTAAATAGGGTCGGAGGGGGATTCGCTGAGAAAGTGACATTTGAAAAAAAAATTGAAGGACGTGAGGGTGTCAAGCAAACAGACATCTGGAGGAAGAGCCTGCCAGGCAGAGAGACAAACCAGGGCCGAGGCCCCAGAGCAAGGGTGAGCCTGGCATGTTGGAGGACCAGCCAGAAGACAAGGGTGTCCGGAGCACACTGAGCAAGACAGCATAACAGGGATTGGAAACAGGGCGTTGGACCATGTGGGACCCTGTTTCCCACTGTGAGACTTTGTCTTATTCTGAGACAAAGTGAGATGATGTGACTTGCACATAAAGCGATCACTCTGGCCAGTGTGTTGAGAAGAGACTGTAGGAAGCAAAGGCAGAAGCAGTTATACAGGTGAGGGAGTCATACAGGTGAGGGTGTCATACAGGTGGCAAGATGGCGGCGGCTCAGACAAGGCAGGAACCATGGAGCAGGTGAGAAGTGGTCAGTTTCTGGATATAATTTGAAACGAGAAACAATTGGATAAGGGGTGTGAGGGGTCAAGGGTGACTCCAGGGTTTTCAGCCTAAGCCCCCTAGAAGTAGAAATCCCCATGGAATGAGATGGGAAAGACAGAGTGAAGCAGTGCTCTGGGGACAGGTCAGGAGTTCACTCTTGGTCATGTTGACTTTGGGATGCCTGTCAGACATCCACGTGGGGGTGTTGAGTAGGCAGGTGAATAAAGGCATCTCCATTTACAGAAGTGCATACCTGAGCTTCAGGTATGAACTTGACAGTCATTAGCCAACAGATGGTACTGAAAAGCCGTGGGAGTTGATGGCATCACCAAGGGAGTGAGTGTGGAGAAGGGAAGCTGGGAAGGAAGATGAGAAGGAGTGGCTGGGGAGGAAACCAGGAGAAGGTGGTAGAAGCCAAGTAAAGAAAATGGGCCGATGAGGTGGAAGGGTCAGCGTGTTAAATGCTGCGATAGGTCCCCTAAGGTGAGTATTGAGAATTAGCCATTGGACCAGCAATACGGTTATCCTTGGTGACCTTAGGAAGAGCCATGGGCGAAGTTCTGGTAGTGAGACTGATTGATCAGAGTGTGTATCAGTCAAAGTCCTGACGGAAAGTATGTAGCCCCTTCGAACTGTAACTCAAGGAGACTTTAATAAAAGGACTTTCAGCAAAGATGTGGGCAGGTGTAGGGAAATCTCAAGGAATTTGTAATGGTGGGGTAGTTGTTACCATCTCCATGCCTGGAAAGTCGGGGGGTGGGGAGGGCGGGGTGGGGGAGTGAGGAGAGGAGCCTGGGGGTGTGGCCTTCAGTCAAGGGACACACCCACACCCCTCCCCAGAGAGGGGCCCAGAGGAATAAACATCCTGACCTCACTCTCCTCCCTCCTCTGATTCTTCCACTGGTCCTCCCTGGGGCCAAACCCAACAGGAAGCCACAGCTCAAGTGGACCTGTTGATGCAGCCATAGGGGTCAGCCTCCCAGGATGCAGGAAGGGCAGGGAACAGAACTGGAAGGACAGAGTACTTTGGAGAGAATAACATTTGCTGTGTTTGCATTTTCCTGGCATTTTTAATTCCCTTGTGCCCAATACTTGCAATAGGTGTAAGAGAAAGTATACACTATGACTTAAATGAAAGGAAAGAGACTTTCTTAAATTAAAAATGATGAGGTCATGAGAAATGTTACAAATGCAGGCCACTTTAATTGCCTTAACCCTCAAGTTGACAATAATCTAATTGCATCATTTCTATACCTTAACTACGAGTAGATGCGATGTTATGTTTATAGTAAAAGTATCCATTCCTTTTTAATTTTTTTCTCTGTTATAAAATCTACCACCTTTCCATGGGTGGGTCTAAAATTTGACCATGGCCTGACTTCTGTCATTGATAAATTCAGAGCTAACGTGAGACTTTGTGTGGGATTGACCACATTGGACAAGCCATCTAAATCCAAGGCTGATCCCTCTACAGCAGGGTTTTCAACCTCAGCACTATTGACATTTGGGGCTGGGTAGTTCTCTGTTGTGGGGTCTGTCCTGGGCATTGCAGGCTGTTTAACAGCATCCCTGACCTGCACCAACTGGATCCCAGTAACATCCTCTCAGTTGCAAGAACCACATACCTCTCCAGACTTTGCCACATGTCCCCTGGAGGCCAAATCACCCTTGGTTGAGATTGATCCTCTAGAGTTTAGTGCCTTGGCTCTGAGGCCATGCAAAACAACGTAAAGGGAAAGGAATTTGGGCGATCCATCTATACCGACCACAGGAGCCTTTAATGCTAAAAGCCAAAGCCTTCATACTCTAGAGCAGCACTGCTCAAAATGTAACGTGTCTGAAAATCTCCCAGGGAATCTTGTCAAAATGCAGATTCTGGTTTCCGGCCTTACATTTAGGGCCACTCTGGAAAACAGTATGGAGGTTCCTCAAAAAACTAAAAATAGAACTACCATATGATCCAGCAATCCCACTCCTGGGTATAAATCTGAAGAAAACAAAAACACTAATTCAAAAAGATACATACACCCCAATGTTCATAGCAACGTTATTTACAACAGCCAAGATATGGAAGCCACCTAAGTGTCTATCAACAGAGGAATGGATAAAGAAGATGTGAGATATATACACACACAATGGAGATACACACACACACACACGAGTATACTACTCAACCATAAAAAAGAATGAAAATTTTGCCATTTGCAGCAACATGGATGGACTTAGAGGGCCTCATGCTAACCGAAATAAGTCAGACAAAGACAAATACCGTATGATGTCACTCATATGTGGAATCTAAAAAGTAAAACAAACTAGTGAATGTAACAAAAAAGAAACAGACTCACAGATAAAGAAAACAAACTTGTGGTTACTAGTCATGAGAGGTACAAACTACTATGCATAAAATAAATAAGCTACAAGGATATATTGTACAGCACAGGGAATAGAGCCAGTATGTTATAATCACTTAAATGGAGTATAATCTATAAAAATATTGAATCACTGTGTTGTACACCTGAAACTCATAAAGTATGGTAAATCAACTACACTTCAATTTCAAAAATAATTAATTTTTTTAAATGCAGATCCTGATTCAGCAGGTCTGGGACGGGACCTACGTGGTATTCAAAGTCAAGTCCAACTCAGACTAAGTGAATCAAAATCTGCCTTTTCAGAAAACCCCCAAGGGATTCATATGTACATTAAGGGTGAGAAACACTGTCCTGAGAAAACACACTCGAATTTAGCTGAAGCTAAAGTCCTGGTCTGCAAACCTGGCTGAAGAAACACAGGAAATTCAGCAGGTCATCGTTCTGCCCCCAGTGTCTGCAGGACGTGCCTACAGGAAGCCTCGTTCCCCCATCATGAATCCTTTTGCCTCAGCTGTGCACACTGCCTAAAGCTCCCACAGCCCTCCGGCATCTGCTAAAGACCTCTGCTATCTCATGTACCTGTGCTAAGGCAGGCTCCTAGTTCAAGGTCAAGGTGAAGTTGCTTGGCCCACACTTTTGCTAAGTCCTTCCCCATGAACCTGCCCATATTTGCTTAAGAATATCTCCTGAAGCTCCACCTGTATGGAAACAGCAGCTTGTATCAAATGCCACCTGTATTGGGCTTCCCTGGTTCTATTCCCTGTTTATTTCTTACGTTCCTAACAGACATCAGATGTGGGTTTTGGAGGAAGGTCATTAAATAATATTTTTCCCTTCCCATGTAGGTAGCTTTCGTAGTGAACTTTAAATTCTCTCTCTTATTAACCCATATCCAGAAGAACATCTTATCTCACCTGACTCAATTTTTTTTTAACATTTTGAAACATTTTAACACAAATACTGTAGAACTTTATCTCTAATTGTATGGCTCCTACGTCACGTATTTCTTTCTACTGGATCAAAGTTATTCCTGCACCTGCTTATCTCCTCTTTGGGACAACAGACCTGCAGGATGGGCTACATATCCGGTTTGTTCTTGGACCAGGACATAACCTGGCACATAAGAGATGCTCAGTCAACATTTATGCAATGAATGGTCACGACTATTTTGCCCCTTAGGCCATTGTATTATAAACTAAGTAATTAATTCAACTCCTTCTAGACGTGGCATAGAGCCTACCTAGTTCTGTGGAGTAGCCCTCCCTGATCGGACCCGCTCCCTCATATCGGAACTCTGAAACTGTCTTGCAGATCTTATGCCATGTTGACTAACTCGCTGTTAGATTCCTTTTTCCTTGTCTAGTTCCGGCCTTTTGTTAATGTTTGAAGACACTTACTTGCTTTCATCTGTTCTTGGATCACCCTTGTTCTGTTATCTCAGCAGCTAAGGACTTGATGGACACATTATTTCAGATCTTGATCTGAAGATGTTCTATGTCTAACATCAGAGTATAACAAGGTGACCCTGGGTGGGAAAAGACTTGAACCTGTTTTAACCCTTAGTGAGGAACAATGAGACAGGGATGAGCCTAAGCTTGGCTGTTAGTGTTTCACACACGGTGTCACTTAACACGGAGCAGCATAGACTTGGGAGATGAGATGATGGGGATGGTGACAGGTTGACGATGATGACGATGATAAGAAGAGGGGGAGTCAATAGCATGATGTCTTCCATGACACTCAGGTACATGAAATGTCACAATGCTTTAGCTTTTCAAAGCAAATCAATTTAGCTCACCTGACCCAGGTTGGTAGGCAATTTAAGTCATGTTTTGGAGGAATCTCTTCCCCCTCCCTTGAAGTTGTACCATAGTCTTCAGGATTGACCCAGCCCAGGACATTTGGGAAAGGGTCTTGGTATACCATGCTGCACTTCCTGGTGATCACTTGGCCCATTTGAAAAGCTGAGGCTATTCTCTTTCCAAGCCATGGTTGAGCCCATGGATCTTTGTTGAGGTTTCCAACCTCTGCACCTGGTGTTCAGCCTCACCTCCATGTACCACCCAGATACCCTTCCTGGGGTCTCCTGAGTACAAGTAGAACCAGATTTCTGCTACCCATAGAAACCTTCTGGGTTATTCTTGATCCTTCTCAGTTTCAAATGACAGAACCCAAGTCAAACTAGCCTAAGTCACAAAGAGAATCTGTTGGTCTACATAACTTGAAGGTTCAGAGTAGAAATCAAACGATGTTAGATCCAAGAATCTCAACATCTCTCTCTGTCTCTCTGTCTCTGTCTCTCTATCTCTCTGCCCGCCTCCACCAGCATAGTGGCTTCATTCTATAGGAAGCTTCTCCCATGTAGTCAAGAAACATGGTCACTGACAGCTCCAGGCTTGCATGGTCTTTATAGCTCAAGGCCCCAGAGAAAGGGGAGACCCATAAATCAAATCTAAGGAAGGATTCTGATTGGTCCATTTTAAGTGCCTATTCCTGGAAATACCCCTGTAGCCAGGAGAAATAACCTGTGCTTGCACATCTTGGGTCACGAGTCTACCATAGTGGTGGAAAATGCAGGGCACCATGACGAATAATTGTACAGGATCACATAGAATGGAGGGGAGAGATGGTTTGCGAAGTAAAAAGCAGTTATTACCAACAAAATGGAGAGGAGATGTTAAAACAAACCTTCCTCACTACACACACACACACACACACACACACACGTATACACACACACTCACATAAACACGTATACACACATAGAATGCCTAGTGGTTGGGCATCCATCTCCCCACCCCCAGTCCCCACTACACTCCTAGCAAAAAAAAAAAAAATCAAAGGACTTCTATTTCAAAAAGTTGTCTAACAATAATTAGGGTAACTAATGTGGACTTTCATGCCCAAAATAAAAGAGCTCTCCATGCTGCCACAAAGGCAGCTCCCTGCCCATCCATCTGAAAGCACTGGATGACAGGCCCCACCCACATGCATGGAGATGTTTATTGTCTTGTTTATAAATATAAGCAGACCATCAAGGACTACCAGAAATGTAAAGAAACATTACAAAGTGAAGGAGGCCAACATAAACAAGGTGAGGGAGATAACCCTGTAGAAATTGAGATAATTCCGAGAACAGAAGATATATTTTTTGTTTTTTTGCGGTATGCGGGCCTCTCACTGTTGTGGCCTCTCCCGTTGCGGAGCACAGGCTCCGGACACGCAGGCTCAGCGGCCATGGCTCACGGGCCCAGCCACTCCGCGGCATGTGGGATCTTCCCGGACCGGGGCACGAACCCGTGTCCCCTGCGTTGGCAGGCGGACTCTCAACCACTCCGCCACCGGGGAAGCCTCAGAAGATATATTTTTTAAATCTCTCATTGTTACCCTCAGAAAGATTCAAGAAAATAATGCATTCATAAAGCACCAGGAAGTTATGTTAAAACAGTAAGTGGATAACAAGAAAGAAGTTTTAAAAAAAGATATGATTGCTGGAATTTTTAAAAGCAAAGAAGGGTTGGAAGAAAAAGTCAAAGTAATTCTTAGAAAGTAGAACCAAAAGACTATAAAAGAAAAAATATAACAGAAAAGAGACTCAGAGAATCAATCCAAGAAGTCTAACAGTCATCTTATAGGAAATCCAAAAAAGAGAAAACAGAGCAAAAGAAATTCTCAAAGAAACATGAGAATCCCCCAGAGCTGAAGAATAACAGTCCTCAGATTGAACGACCTCACTTGAGTGCTTAGAAAATCAGATGGGGAAAACACTCATGCCTAGCCACATCGCTGCAAAATTTTAGAACACTAAAGATGAACAAGGGATCTTATAGCTTCTGAGAAAGAGGGGGAAATAAACAGGTTATCTACAAAGGAATAAGAATTCGGCAAAAGGGCTGATTTGGTCCACGGGCCATAATTACCAACTGCTGGGATAGAGTTCTACATCCAGAGAAACTGTGAGGTAACCATGAAATTTTGGGACATGGAAGGATTTAGAAGTTGCTTCTTTTTCCTAGAAAATTATCTGAGGATGCATTCCAACAAAATAAGAATGTAAGTTAAGGTGAAGACGTAAAGTCCAAAAAACAGTGCATCAAACTCACAAAGATAGGGCTTCCCTGGTGGCGCAGTGGTTGAGAATCTGCCTGCCAATGCAGGGGACACGGGTTCGAGCCCTGGTCTGGGAAGATCCCACATGCAGTGGAGCAACTAGGACCATGAGCCACAACTACTGAGCCTGCGCGTCTGAAGCTTGTGCTCCGCAACAAGAGAGGCCGCGACAGTGAGAGGCCCGTGCACCGCAATGAAGAGTGGCCCCCGCTCGCTGCAAGTAGAGAAAGCCCTCGCACAGACACGAAGACCCAACACAGCCCCAAAAATTAATTAATTAATTAATTTTTTAAAAAGCCTCACAAAGATAATAATAGGAAGTCCCAGGATGATTGACAGCTGTACCTGATGGAAATCTATGCCAGTCTGAGTCTCTGTCTAATTCAGAAGGGATATCCTGACAGGCTCCTGGACCCTAAGGAACTTCACTGAAGTTGAGATGCTGTATATTCAGTATCCTGTCATTCGGGTGTGTCAATTACTCAAATCAAACACGATCTCAGTGGGATACCAGCCCATTTCATTTCTGGTGACTCCAAAGTAGATCAGCCCATGCTCTGAGATCTCACCACCTCACCCACCAGCTGTTGCCAGGATGACCCCCCACTCATTTTGCTCCTGATAATTGCCTGCTGCCTCCTGGCTGTGCCACCCTGGGCATCCCTCAACCCCACTGAAATAATTTCACCTATTTCATTCCTCCCCCTTGTGAAAGGAAAATCAAAATGGAGTTGGTACTGGTAAGAGAGCTCTCTAAAATGGAAAAGGGAGGGAGGCCATTGAGGAAGGATGACCTAGGTACATCTCAGCCTGGATGGAATCTGACCTTTTGACTACTTATTATCCTAACAGAACATCTGGCAAAAACTCAAGATACTGATTGGACCTTACCCTAAAACGACCCATGATAGCCATCCCTTAAGCACAAATATTTCCTTTCTTGTATCAGAGTACAGCTTCATGGCTTTTGCCTTTATAAGCCCCTGACTCCTTCTCTTCCCCAGAACACTCTTTCCACTTTACCGGAATCTGTGTCTCCTGACTTGCAATTCTATTCTTTTTTTTTTTTTTTAATTTACTTTTGGCTGCGTTGGGTCTTCGTTGCTGCGTGCGGGCTTTCTCTAGTTGCGGCGAGTGGGGGCTACTCTTCGCTGCGGTGCGCGGGCTTCTCATTGCAGTGGCTTCTCTTGTTGCAGAGCACAGGCTCTAGGCACACGGGCTTCAGTAGTTGTGGCACGAGGGCTCAGTAGTTGTGGCTCGCGGGCTCTAGACAGCAGGCTCAGTAGCTGTGGCACACAGCCTTAGTTGCTCTGCGGCATGTGGGATCTTCCCGGACCAGGGCTTGAACCCGTGTCCCCTGCATTGGCAGGAGAATTCTTAACCACTGCTCCACCAGGGAAGCCCCTAACTTGCAGTTCTTAAGACCCCAAATACACTCTTTTCTTATTTGCAGCCTTCTGTGGTTTTCTGGTTGATACTCCACGTTAAGACAATGAGTTCTGACTTTCCACATGCCGTGAACCAGCGTATGAGTTCGCCAACCCAGGCGACATTAGACTCACAGAGCTGCCCAGATTAGCACAGTGAATTACAGAACCTTGGGCTAGGGCATCCAGAGTGATAAGTTCAACCTGACACAACATTTTACTCGTGGTGGAGGAGCCTCAACATCTTTTCTCACAATTTCTCCCCAGATCTTTTTATAATACGAATTAGCAAATTCTTTTGATTCTTTCTGGGATAACGCTTCTATTCCTTACTCTAGAAATTCTAAACTAGAGCTTGCTGTTTAGTCATGCATGCATTTGCTCACTTAAGTGCCTACCTTGTGCCAGGCATTGTTCTAGGCACTGGAGGAAGAACAGTGTTCGAGACAAAGTGTCTGCCCTCCAGGAACTCACATTCTATTAGGGGAGAACAGAAGAAATAAACAAATCTGACATATAATATGTTGCGTGGTCCTGGGTATGATAAATACCTCCCGCTTTAACCAAATGCCGTCAAAACAATCATCCCGTCATGAGGTCTTTCTATTCCTCATCCTCTTAAGTTGTTGTACGTCAGCACGCACCCAGCACGCCAAGCTTTGTCCTTGTGAGCAGATGGCTGTTTAATGACTATAGGTACCACGGGCAGCTGGCGTTCGAAAATCACGGCCCCGTCTGTGCCCGTTAACCTATCCCAGGGCCTGTTGCTTACAACCTTCTTTCTGGTGCCAGTTTCTATATGAAATAAAGGTTTTTGTTTGCAAGCACATTGAACGGTTACAGAAACCTACCCTGGTTAACCAAAGTCAAAAAGGCATTTGGTGAAAGGAAACTGGATGACTCACGAACTATAAGAGCTCAGGGCGGAGTCAAGATGGCATACCAGGAGGACGTGGAATTCGCGTCTCTGCACAGCTAGGGTACCTACCAGGCACCGGTGGGGGACCACGGACACCTAAGGGGTCAGGAGGAACCCCCAGCGACCTGGTACGATGTGAGCGCGGGGGGGAGGGAGGGAGGAGGAGAAGGGGAGGGAGGGAGGAGGAGAAGTGGAGGCAGGAGAGGACTGGCACCCCTTAGGGGTGGCGCGGGGGAGGGGAAGGGATCTCAGGCCCGAAGCGGGAAACTGGGAGGGCAGAGGATCATACGGGAGCGTGGCCAGGTTTCCCCTGCCTACTTGGGCCCCGGGGAGCCTGCTGAGATCCCGGGCCTGATCCTCTGCCCACCAAGGCCCCCTCCAGCCGCGCGGGTCCTGAGGGAGTGGGAGGGAGGGAAGGGGGAGCAAAAGTAAAGGCTGGACCTCCAGAATCGGCACCCCTGAGGGGTGGCTGGAGGAGGGGAGGAGTTCCTACACCCACTTGGACCCACTCATGGCTAGGGGTCCAGCGGGGACGGGGAGACCCTGGGGGTGGACCGTGCCAGGGTGGGGGGCGGAGGAACGGAAGGGAAGGTGGCCAGCGCTTTCCCTGTGCACTTTGGCACTGGGGAGCCTATTGGGCTCCCAGGCCTAATCCTCTGCCCTTGGAGCCTCCCTCTTGCCGCGCAGAGCCCAAGCCCCGCCCCTACACCCCACCCCCAGGGCCCACCTCTACACTGGGAGACCCCCTCCAACGCGCTGAGTCTAAACTCCACGCACGCCCCCTCACCCAGGGCCTTAGCTCCCAACTCCGGAACTCCACACTCCGGAGGCCCTCCTTTGGAGGTGCGGCCTCTCCCCTTCTGCACAGGCGCTAAGCAGGGCCCGGGCCCTGCCCCACGCCTGAACATCACCCCTCGACCGGCCTAGGTCCCACCTCACCCTAAACCCCACCCCTGCCTAAGTTCCTGCCCCGCCTAAACTCCACCCACCATGGTCAAGGCTTTTTTTTTTTTTTTTTCTGTTGTGGTTTTATTTTACCTTATTGCAGCTGTTTCAATTATATTTTTTATCTTTCTAATTTTATTTTTCATTCTTTGTTATTGTATCGCTCTTTTTTTCTTTTGCCATGCCACACGGCTTGTGGGATGTTGGTTCCCAGGCCAGAGGTCAGGCTCAAGCTCCTCTGGTGGGAGCTCCAAGTCCAAACTGCTGGACTAACAGAGAACCTCAGACCCCAGGGAGTATTAATCAGAATGAGGCCTCCCAGACGTCCTCACCTCAGCACCAAGACCCAGCTCTATCCAACTGCCTGCAAACTCTAGTGCTGGACGCCTCAGGCCAAACAACCAGTAAGACAGGAATACAGCCCCACCCATCAAAAAAAAAAAATGTTACAGACAAAGGAGCAAGGTAAAAACTTACAAGACCAAATAAATGAACATGAAATAGGCAACCTACCTGAAAAAGAATTCCAAGTAATGATAGTAAAGATGATCTAAAATCTCAGAAATAGAATGGAGAAAATAAAAGAAACATTCAACAAGGATCTAGAAGAACTAAAGAGCAAACAAACAGGGATGAACAACACAATAACTGAAATTAAAAATACTCTAGATGGGCTTCCCTGGTGGCACAGTGGTTGAGAGTCCGCCTGCCAATGCAGGGGACGCAGGTTCGCGCCCCGGTCCGGGAGGATCCCACATGCCACGGAGCGGCTGGGCCCGTGAGCCATGGCCACTGAGCCTGCGCGTCTGGAGCCTGTGCTCCACAACGGGAGAGGCCACAACAGTGAGAGGCCCGCGTGCCGCAAAAAAAAAAAAAAAAAAAAAAAAAAAAAAAAAAAAACCCTAGAAGGAATCAATAGCAGAATAACTGAGGCAGAAAAACAGATAAGTGAGCTGGAAGGGAAAGTGGTAGAAATAACTTTCAGGGAGCAGAAAAAAGAATGAAAAGAATTGAGGACAGTCTCAGAGACCTCTGGGACAACATTAAATGCACAACATTCAAATTATAGGGGTCCCAGAAGAAGAGAAAAGAAAGTGTCTGAGAAAATATTTGAAGAGATTATAGTCGAAAACTTCCCTAACATGGGAAAGGAAATAGTTAATCAAGTCCAGGAAGTGCAGAGAGTCCCATACAGGATAAACCCTAAGAGAAACACGCCAAGACACGTATTAATCAAACTATCAAAAAATTAAATACAAAGAAAAAATATTAAAAGCAGCAAGGGAAAAACAACAAATAACATACAAGGGAATCCCCAGAAGGTTAACAGCTGCTCTTTCAGCAGAAACTCTGCAAGCCAGAAGGGACTGGCAGGACATATTTAAAGTGATGAAAGGGAAAAACCTACAACCAAGATTACTGTACCCAGCAAGGATCTCATTCAGATTCGATGGAGAAACCAAAAGCTTTACAAAGCTACGAGAATTCAGCACCACCAAACCAGCTTTACAACAAATGCTAAAGGAACTTCTCTAAGTGGGAAACACAAGAGAAGAAAAAGACCCATAAAAAGAAACCCAAATCGATCAAGAAAATGGTAATAGGAATATACATATCAATAACCACCTTGAATGTAAATGGATTAAATGCTCCAACCAAGAGACACAGACTGGCTGAATGGATACAAAAACAAGACCCTTATATATGCTGTCCACAGGAGACCCACTTCAGACCTAGGGACACATACAGACTGAAAGTGAAGGGATGGAAAAAGATATTCCATGCAAATGGAAATCACAAGAAAGCTGGAGTAGCAATACTCATATCAGGTAAAATAGACTTTAAAATAAAGACTGTTACAAGAGATAAGGAAGGACACTACATAATGATCAACGGATCAATCCAAGAAGAAGATATAACAATTATAAGTATATATGCACCCAACATAGGAGCACCTCAATACATAAGGCAAATGCTAACAGCCATAAAAGGAGAAATCGACAGTAACACAATAATAGAGAGAGACTTTAACACCCCACTTACACCAATAGACAGATTATCCTGCTTTGGGTAGTATAGTCATTTTCACAATGTTGATTCTTTCAATCCAAGAATATGGTATACCTCTCCATCTGTTTGTATCATCCTTAATTTCTTTCATCAGTGTCTTATAGTTTTCTGCATACAGGTCTTCTGTCTCCTTAGGTAGGTTTATTCCTAGATATTTTATTCTTTCTGTTGCAATGGTAAATGGGAGTGTTTCCTTAATTTCTCTTTCAGATTTTTCATCATTAGTGTATAGGAATGCCAGAGATTTCTGTGCATTAATTTTGTATCCTGCAACTTTACCAAATTCATTGATTAGCTCTAGTAGTTTTCTGATAGCATCTTTAGGATTCTCTGTGTATAGTATCATGTCATCTGCAAACAGTGACAGCTTTACTTCTTCTTTTCTGATTTGGATTCTTTTTATTTCTTTTTCTTCTCTGATTGCTGTGGCTAAAATTTCCAAAACAATGTTGAGTAATAGTGGTGAGAGTGGGCAACCTTGTCTTGTTCCTGATCTTAGTGGAAATGGTTTCAGTTTTTCAGCATTGAGAACGATATTGGCTGTGGGTTTGTCATATCTGGCCTTTATTATGTTGAGGTAAGTTCCCTCTATGCATGCTTTCTGGAGGGTTTTTATCATAAATTGGTCTTGCATTTTGTGGGACCTCGACATTTCTGATCACGACAGAGTCAGGTCCTCTCCTCCATCCCACGAACCTCCAGCCAAGCTTTGAAGCCCGGCCTCAGTGTTCTGACCCGATGATGGGGACAGCAGCGCTCTCTGGGGGCCAAGTTGGACCAGGAGGCTACTGTCTCCCCGACCCAGGCCCTAAGATGACATCAAAAGGATGGAAGTTTCCAGTTCATGCCGGAATGTGGGTTTTCCAGCTGAGTCAGATGGAGCCTGTTTCTATGGCAGCCACGCTCCACCACTACTCGAGGGTTTGGGGAGACAGAATTCTTAACTGGGAGTATTTTCGCTACCTGTCAAACAAGCAGGAGCCTGCCCAGGAAAGAACAATAAAGAAAAAACCCTAAGCCCAGCTGGCTGAGCGCCCAGGCTTTGGATTCTAGGTTCTTGGACAAATGGCCCCCTGCTATGGAGTCAAGTTGCCATCACCACTCTCTGTCTGGGTAACACAGGGGCTGGTTGAGGGGCAGGAAGGGGAGTCGGGGCCATGCTGAAGGAGCTGGCGTCATGGAAACAGGACAGACTTGCCCTTGGTGCTCCCTGGCCAAGGGAGCTGAGAACTTAAGTTTCTCAGCCTCTCTAGGCTGCATCATTAAAATGAGAATGAGAAAAAGACACCAAGAATGAAGAGCACCTAGCACAGCCAAGACATATAGCTCCTCGGTGGGACCAAGCACGGTGATTTGGGGAAAGGAGGAGGGGAGGGGAAGGGCGGAGAGAAGAAAGCCCACAGATCGACCCCACCTTCCCCAAACTGCCTGGAAGCAGAGCCCACAGGCCCCAGGCTGGCCCCTCCCCTGGAGACTTGGCCAAAGTGTCAGACCAGGAAGTATCATTACATCACCGGGCATTCAGGAGTTAATGAGGGGGAGTGGACAGGACCCTGGTATTTAACTAATGCGGAGAGGCCTTGAGATCAGAGGCACCCCTGCTGACTTCCTTCTCCTGCAGCCCAGCTTCTCTACTCCCTGCACCCCTCCCCTCCCAGCAGAATGAAGCTTCCCCTTCTTCTGACCTTATTTTGCCTCATGGGTAAGTAACCTTCCTGCCTTTACCCCTCCCCTGCCCCAGCTAGGAATCCCCAACTCCCTGGAGGCCCCTGAGCTGGGCCCTGAGGAGGGTGTGATTGGACATCCTGAGGAGGCCAGTTCTTCCGGGGCCATCACTAGCCAGTGGAGAGGGGGAAGAGGGGAAGACAGCAGCCCGGATGGCCCGGTGGGGCGGGGGAGAGGGGCTGGCAGGGATCCCAGACAGCACACGAGCTCCTGCCACCCCCGCTCCATCCCTCACTTAAGTTTCCATTTTTGGCTCTAACCTGCCTGGGTCAGCAGCCCCCCATTGCTGCATCATCAGGACCTAGAGGAATTTGGGGAAGTCCAGGTGGTTTGGAAGCTTATCCAGTGACATCTGATGGGACTTGACAGGGACAGAGTTCCTGCGGGGATGGGGCTGACACCTGGGGAGGTGATCAGGAAGGGTTGGGACCCGGGAGGATGAGTGGGCGGTATTCTGGGAGATGGTGGAAGGAGAGCGGGGTGGGGGGTGGGGGGTCACGTGTGCTGACACGACGCGGGTGAGAACTAGGGGATCAAGGTGCGATGATGTCATGGGGATATTATTACTGCTTAGCATTGCTATTATTGGGAATGAGGTGCTTAGGGAGGTGAGGTTATCTAGACAATCAGAGAGATGTCTGGACTCAGATTTGGGGGCACATCAGGGGCAGCTGGCTGCAGAGGGTGGGGCCCTGAGGGATCTGACCTCCTCCACCCTCCCTCCCAGCAGTGGCCCTGGCTGTTGGGAACCTGGTCCAGTTCGGGGTGATGACTGAGAGAATGAAGGGGCAGCCTGCACTGCAGTACATTGACTACGGCTGCTACTGTGGTTTCGGCGGCTCCCACGGGCCAGTGGACCAGACAGACTGGTGAGCAGGTGACCCAGCAGGTAGAGCACCTCGCTGGAGGATGGAGAGGCAGGGGGAGCATCCTGGGAGGAGGGAGGGGCTGGGGGCACCTAGAAAGTTGGGGCCGACCTCCACTTTGAGCCCCTTTGGGCACTGAGCCCCCCAGGCAGCCCCTGGTTCTGCCCAGCCTGGCTCACAGGCCCCTCCAAGCCAACCATGACCCTTACAGGTGCTGCCATGCCCATGACTGCTGCTATGGGAGTCTGGAGAAGCTGGGCTGTGAACCCATATTGGAAATGTATCTTTTCTCTGCCAGCAGGCACAGCATCTTCTGTGGTAAGTGAACAGCCTTAGACTCCCCCAGACACCAGGTTGGGGGAGAGCTTCAGCTAGGAACCCTCCCATGATGGAGACCCTTGAGCCTGGTCACCTGGGCTGGGGCGGGCGTGGGATCTTCCATCATCACGGAAGTGGGGAGAGACCTGTCCATCTACCCAGATGCTCCTGTGGCACCCAGCCTAGAGAGCACGTGACCCATCAGCTCCTGCCCTGACCCCAGGCACTTTCCCCAGCCAGAGCCCTCCCAGCTCCAGCCTCTGGGGAGAGGAGCCAAAGGCGGTAGAGCTGAGCCCCAGAGCAGCTGTACCCACACAGCCCTCCCCAGGGCCTGGGTGGCAGCTAGAGGCAAGGTTCCCAGGACAGAGCCTTGAGGGCAGAGCCCCAGACAGAGAGAGCTGGAGCTTGGATTTGGGACAGCAGACCCTGCTGCCAAAGGCTGAGTGCACCGGTGCTCATCTTTGCCAGGCCCAGTGCCCACTTGGACCAAGTAGCTCTCCTCTGGTCCCCGGCCTGGGGAAGCAGCCTGCCCCGAGTCAGAGTGCGGAGGGCTCCACGCAGCCCAGCCCCGTGGAGCAGCCTGGAAGGAGGGCAGGCCCAGCGTGGGGCACAGCAGGAGGGTCTAGGAGGGTCAAAGAAGACTCAGCTCAGATCTCTAAGGTCTGTCCTGGGGGAGGGGCAGAACAAGGACCAGAACCACTGGAGGCAGATTTGGCTCAGAGATGCCTGTTCCCAGCAAGGCAGCTTTGACAGGTAGTAAGCTCCCCATCCCTGGGGGTTCATGCAAGGCTAGGAAGCCACCTGTCAGGGACGGCACTGAGAGGATGAGTGAGGGGAGGTGTTAGGTGAAGAGGGACACCGGGTCAGGGAGTCACCTACCCATTGTATGTCTTTGGGCAAGTGACATAACCCCTCAAAAGCCTCTACTTCCTCATCTACAAAAGGGAGACAATCACTCACTTCCCTGGCTTGGTCCAGCTTCTGTTAAGAACCCCCCAAAGGAGCTGACGTGGCTGTTAAGCCCCTTCCAACTCTGACTACTGCTGAAAGAGCAGGTGAGAGCAGAACCCGGATGGGGAATGAGGCCGACCTTTGCGAAGCACAGTGAGGAACCTGGATATTTCTGAGCCGGGGGATGTCTTCGTGGGGACACAAAGGAACCAGAGCCACTCAGGGCAGACAGAGGCAGTGGAGGGAAGAGGAGGCTTTGGGGCCCCTGGTGCCTGCAGAGCTGACGTCAGCTCTGCTCCCCAGGCAGGGTGTGGCCACGTGTGGAGGGGGAGCCCTAAAGTTAATGCTAGGAAGATGGGCTTCGTCCGCTCTGAGGGAGATAGGCACGGCCGAGCAGGCCCCAGTTTCAGTCCCTCTGGGGCACGCCGAGGCCATCTGGGGCTGAGCTGCTGTAAGCGTCCCAGCTTTCCTCTCTGGCTGATGGCTGCCTCACTGTCAGTAATGCATTACATGGGAGAAGGAGTTGCCTGGAAATGCACCCTCCCTGGGCTGAGGCGGACGACAGTTAGCGAACCAGATGGTCTCCCCATGGGGGAAAGGGCTAAGGGCAGTGGAGTGGGCTTGGGAAAGGACAGGAGAACAAACTTCCAGGCTTCCCAGCATCCTGGGCCCCAGCAGGCCCTCCAGGACTCTGCCCTTTCTCTCACCCATCCCTGGAACATCCCCCATGAGAATGGGCTTCCAGCAGAATGGGGCTGAGAACAGGGACCCCAGAGCAGTCCCCTGCATGTCTGAGAGTGGCAGGACCGAGGCGCCCAGGCCCTGACTCACCTCGTCCCATCCAGGCGGCAGAACCACCTGCCAAAAACAGACCTGCGAGTGTGACAAGAGGGCTGCTCTCTGCTTTCGCGACAACCTGGGCACCTACGACCGCAAATATGCCCGTTACCCCAACAAGCTGTGCACCGGACCTACCCCACCCTGCTAAGGCTGTGCTCCGCTTCTTCCCTGCGGTCCCCTGCCCTCCAGCTGCTGGAGCCCCAGACCTCCCGAACGTTGGCACCAAAGCCCCTCCCTCTGGAAAATTCCTTTCCTGCAAACCCATCCCTCCCTGAGAGCTCCCAGATGAGGAAGAGCCATGCCCGGGGGCCCTTTAGCTCCCAGAAGATTCTATAACCCACCCCCTGGGATCTCAGTTCCCTCTTCCAAATACGCGAATGATATTTTCCCATAATTCTAATACTGATCCTCAGATTCTATCATTGTAGGGCTTAATTAGTCTACAGTTTCATTCATTCATTCGTTTTTTGAGCACCCACCATGTGCCAACAATGTGCTAAGTACTGGGACACAGCGTGGGTCTGACACGGGTGGCCCCGGTACACAGTTCTGACATTCTGTCCTTTTAATTTCCCATTACAGTGAGTTTTTGTGACTCTCTTTTTCTAACATTCCACCATCTTATCCAAGATAATAATGGCAATCTCTAGAAGGAATGTTTCTGGCCATATGGCATAATGTGAGAAGCACGCAAAATACCAACCTAAAAATATTGTCCCCACCATGTCATCAGGCTTCAAATCCCTCCCATTAGAAGACTGGCTCAAAGTGAAAAGAAGCTCTCAAATCACCTTTTTCGAAGCCCTCCCTTGACAGATGGGCATCCGGGGCTCAGAGAGGGAAAGGTCTACCTGAAGGGGTGTCCTCACTCCCATGCCAGTGTGCCTTCATCTCTTCATGAGTGGGTATCAGTCACTGACACTCTACCCCTCTGGTTGTCATCTTGGACAGCCTAGGGTGCCCAGGGAAGGTCAGCTGTGAGGATGCCCAGGCCAGGTCAGGCTCCTGATACAGGGAGGGGAAGAGGAAAGGTTTCAACATCCAACACCCTAGGGCCAACTCTGGAGCCAATTTAAAGCACCAAAGGATTCCCATCAAATGGAATGCAACCTATCTGGGAAGCAATGAACTTCAGCAGATTCTACTCCTAAATATAGACATATCTCCTCTATCTATAATATGCTGATAAAATCTTCCAGGATTGGGATGAGCCTATTCAATGAGATAAAGCATGTAAAAAAGCATCACACAGGCAACGCTCTCAGCGGCCAGGTAATAAACATCCACTCCCTTTGTCCATTTCATGGCACATGTGCAACTTTCAGGACTTTGAGGGCAGGAAGGAGCCTGAAGCCATCAAATCGATGATCATCATACATTTTAAAAGGTGAAGAAGTTCTGTGCTAGCAAAACAAACACAAACAAAACACAAGAGGGGCAGATGTGCGTGCTTTGTTGCTGTGACTTGACTCAAATCCTTGGCGAATAATCACCAGGAGACCAGGTCGTAAAGCACAGTGTGTGTGGGTGGGGAAGAGAGCACAGTGTTTGTTGGGAAGAGTGGTCCTGAGGCGCCCTCTGTTGTCCATTTTGTTCAGACTAATAGGTGGAAACAAATTTGGCTTAAGCCTGAATTTCCCTTCACCATGGGGGCAAAGTATGTTTCTGGTCAAGTGAAACCGGTCGCTTCGCACTTTCAGTAATCATATGCTGAGAAATAAAGTCCTTACAGACATCTTAGAATGATGGTACGACTGACTGCATACACGAGAAACACAGGAAGAAGGAACTGACCTGGGGGAGATGGAGAGAGGTGGTGCCCTGGGCGTTATGGATTCAAGGCAGCGATGGAAGGAGTACCTTGTGATGTTACAGTTGCTTAACCATCTGACAGGGTGAAAATTGGAACTTAAGAACAAGCCTCGGTGCAGTCTGTTTTTCGAAGAATCAATAAATATTTGGTGAATGCAAGAATGATTCCGTCTAAATCCTGTTTGTGTGTGTCTACAGTACATACGCTTGATTTCCAGTGCAGACTTGGTGGAAAAGGCTGAAAAAAGGAAAGGAGAACCCTGAACTTGATGTCAGAGCTTCCAGGTAGAGCCCTCTGCTCTGCCAGTTAGCAGTGGTGCATCTGTTCTAGACCTCGCTGCTCAGGGAGCTTATTAGAAATGCAGAACCGCCGAGTTAACAAGACCCCCAGGTGACTCGTGTGTACACTGAAATCCAAAAAGCACTGATATATGGCCACAGACAGCCTCAGTGTCTGCACCTGTAAAATAGAACAATGACATTTCCCTGGTAGGTTGATTGTAGCAAGGTTTTAATAAATTAGCATGTGTGAATGTACACAAAGTAATGCCTAGCACATTATAAGCATCCCATAAATGAATGAATGATAGGCATAATAACAAAAAATACCTAACGTTTATTAAGCATTTGGCATTCACCAGGCACTGTTCTAAATGCTTTATGCTTATTAATTTATCAAATGAATGAATGAGTGAATGAATGAATGGCTGAATGAGGCATGGGGACTAAATCAAGGCTGGGGAGGGGACTTTGTTACCTGAATGTTTCACAGCTTGCGTCTCCAATTTTGATGATAGGATTTGGATGGTTTTTGCTTTTGTTCCCACTTGGCCCCCTAACAAAAGCTATGAACCAAGTGTTCAATTAAATAACTTGCTGAGTAAGCGATTAGAAATCAAATCACATTGGAATTCCAGAGTTAAGTCCAATTATTATTTCATGGACATTCGTCCACTCCTTTAGGGTTCTTCGCAGTGTCACTGCTGGAGAACTGAATACTGTATTAAATTCCATTCTTTCCCTCAGTACGCTTTCATACAAACCGTGCTCCTGGCCCCTTGCTGAAACCTGGAGACAGAGCTAAATCTGATGTGGCCAACCTATAGACAGACAACACCAATTACTCTACACTGGTAAGTGTCATAATAGAGCTAAGATCAGGCTCTCAGGACCTAAGGTTCTTCAGCCCTCCGTTCTCCACCCAGCCTCCATCCTGTCCACAATGCCAGCTTCATTTTCCCAGAGATTGGTTTCCATCGTATCACTCTTCTGCCCCTGAACCATCAGTGGCTCCCCATTGTCCACCAAGCCCTGGCATTCAAGCTTGGTATCATCTGCTTTTCCCGCCATATATATTTCTCTATGCTCCTCGCCACTGCCAGAACATGCCCACCTGTCTTCACACCTCTGTGCAACAGCTTCCTTCGACCCGGAAGCCTCCCTCTCACAGGCTCCTTATCACCACATTCCCATGCATGTGCTTTGAGGCACATCTCAAATGCCACCTTTCCCATGTGCTTTTCCACCTGGAGAAGATTTCACCCTCCTCTGAACAGCTAAGCAATGTGTTTATCCTTTTCTTAGGGATACTTACCCCAGCTATTTGGGCTCTTGTTTTGGGTTCCTATATGGGGAAGGCAGACTGCCCTGGGTTCAATTCTGTGATCTTGGACTCATTATTTATTTCCTCATGTGTAAAATTGGGATGGGACCATCAGCCTCACTGGGTGGTTTTAAGGTTTAAATGAGATAACTTATTCAAAGTGCCTGGAGCATCATAGATGCTCCATCCGTGCTAGGTCACTTTGCATTTTCGTCTCCCCTGTGGAATCCATCACATGGTGGATGCTAAATAAATATCTGCTTAAATGAATCCACAGATACATGATAATTGTGATTATTTTACAGAAGCGGCATCATACACTTGGTAAGTAGTATACTAATTTATTTGAATAGCCCCTTGGCCCACTACTCTGAGTGCCATTTATCTTAAAACATTTATCTTAAACGGACAAGTGTTTGGAAATCATTAACCTTCAGTGCCCTGATCTGTTGTCCCACAGAGGTAAAATTGGCTGGAGAGACGGTACACAGCACTCTTCCTGGAGGGCTGTTACCTGTGATGTGTTCCAAGGTCAAAATGCACATACAGGCTGACTCGTGACACTGTAAGAAGAGGTCAGGAGGAACCAGGTATTTCTGATCTTTGGAATTCATTCAGTATGCACAGCATTAGTCTTCCAGTAGCAAAAGGCATGCGACAAGTGTTTGAAGAAAGGAGTTCCCAGTCCTTCTCCAAACGAATTGTATACCCTTAATAAACTGTCCCAAACACGTGGGACATCCTACTCTCCCACTGGAGGGGTTTGCTTATGCTGGTCCTTCAGGCCCAAATATCTTAGCTTCCTATTTCCACCTCCTATCTTCCCTTTCATGCCTCGTCTAAATGTCACTTCCTCCACGGAGCCTTCCTTGATTTCCCGTCTGAACTCACAGCCCTCCTATCAGTACCTCCTTTTATGGCCTGTGTTCTCTTGGGTCATAGTTAACATATCCGCTTTCACTGCTGGGCTGAAAGGTTTTCGAGGACAAGGTCCATGTCTGATTCAATGCCCAGAAATAAAGACTCCAACACAGCACAGGTTCAGTGAATGATGGATGGATTCTTGGATGTCTGGATTGGTGAATAAATTGAACAAAAACTGAGCATCTTGAGATATCTAAATCCCTCTATCATAGGGAAATTCAGACAAGCTTCTCCAAGGTGGAGAATTTTTCCTTCTGCCAAGCCAGAATCCATGAATCAGCAAGATTGTTCTTGACCCTATTCAACCCAGAAAGTTCTAAATCGCTGCATCACTATGGTCTGAGGGCCCACCCTGTCCAGCAGTCCAGTCAAAATCATATTGGAGCAGAGCATTTCATGACAAATTTCGGTTGTATCTCAAGGCCAACATGCACTTTCTGTGCATCTGGCAAACAGGTAACTTTAAACCTGGGGGTTTCAACTCTGTTTTCTCCTAGACAACCAAAAGCAGTTAACAAGAGGGGACACGGGAGCTGCCACTTTCCCTCTTATGGTATCTCAATCTTTGGCACCATAACTTGTCACTCACCCAGAATAAGCAAGGCTATAGCCTGGAGGAAAGTGTAAATAATAAACTGTGTTCTCTAATTATCACCTATGTGGCCTGAGGACACTTCCGCCCTTACAGACTCATCCAATCTCACGGGTCACCGAGACCCAGCCAGGAAGCCCCACGGCCCCCGGCCCCAGCTGAACCACTGCGGAATGGAATTAAGGAGGCCACGGAAGTCTTCCAACTGGGGGAGGGGACACTTACATCGGGACAGCACTCTGGTCCTAGCAGATCTTTCAGAAAGATTCTCAGTTGGGTTAACAGAGTCCAGAGTCTGGGCCTCGTGGGCTCAGGAACTGGATAGCATTTGTGCACCCAGAAGTCTCTTGGTCACGGAATGAGGCAAAAATCACACAGGGAGGACAGTGCCCAAGGGGGGTCGGCCCTGCCAGTAGCTGGAGAATTCTTCCACCCAGGGTGGTACCGGACACTGTTCAGTGCCAAGATCCTGCAGAAACAATTCAAAGGCTGCCTGATGAGCACAAACATAGACCAAGAGCGAGCAGGAGCCTCGAGGCCAAAATCATGAGGCCGCGGCGAGGCTGGTGAGATGGCAGCAATCTTGACCTGTGACTGGCCCTGGAGCCCGGTGCGAGCAGCGCCCTGCTGCACGGGCCAAAGGGTCCCCTCCCTCTGGTTTTCTGTGGCCGCCCTTCCCCCTCCCGAGGACCTCTTCCAGGTGAGTCCGTGCAGCCACTGCTGCCCACGTGCGCCTGGGGGAAGATGCTCCCTCCTGGAATGGGATCAAACCAAGCCCCCGAGTTCTAGAGAAACCCCAAGGTGGAAGCCAAAAGACAGCTGCTCTGTATTTAGACAACTACGAACTATCAGAGACGTTCTTAGATACCAGGCAGAAATCTGAGGGATGGCCCTGCCGGTGTGTGCGGCGGCCATACTCCCCTGGACGGAAGCTACAATCAGCTGCTTAAGCTCAGTGAACCCCAGACGAGCATACACTGGAAGAACGTGCACATCTTCCGTGCCAAGGTCTCTAAGGAGGACATTTCCCAGCATGCTCTCTGTCTCATGCAAACGGCGGCCAGACAGTGACAAAAACAACTTGAAACTTTCTCTTTAAACTAGAATTTACTGGTGTACAAAACTCCATTTCATAGATAAAGTGGCACGTCTTTGCAGCTTCTATTGCACCAAGTATTGAAGATTAAAAACACAAAAAAAGAAACATTTGGTTTTGAAAACACTGCAAGTAGCCAAGTACAGTACTTTGGTAAATAAAAAATAAAATGGTTCAGAGTAACACAATCTGAGGAAAGAAACATCCTGGAGGAAATGAACTATGGACATCAGACAATGGTCACATTCCCCCCATCCAGCTCCACAGATAAGGCAAGACTTGCTAAGTCTATGGATCATGACCCCACAGAGGTCTTAAGTATCTTCGGACTGCAGTGAGGACAAGTATAGTGCAATTAGAAAAAAAGAGAAGGTGGCTGAGCCTGTGAAGGCCCCTGTGTTCTCCACAGACCCACCTGCCCTCCTTCATAAAGGGGATTAACACCCACCAGCGCTTCTACATCAGCAAGAGGAACACGGAGGTCTGATGTCCGACCCCTGGCTCTTTTCTTCTTCTCACGGAGCTCGGTGCTGGTGGCGGACGCTGGAAGGGTAGCCAGGGAGGCCGAGGGCCCTTCTCCCCAAGGAAAATGAACCATGAGAGGAGCCCACACCCGCATTCCTCAAGTTCTGGTTGAGGGACCTGCCAGGGGATCAAACCACAGGCGAGGTCTGTGACTGTGCTCAAACAACTACCACAGATGGCTGGCAACAGCGAGGGGCTGGATGTCGAGATGCAGAGGATGAGGGGCAGACCACTGAGGTTTCGCCCAGCGGTCATTACCTTCCAGGGCTACAGCACAGCGAGCAGGGCTAGTTCCGGGACCAGGGGCATGCCCTGCTTAAACCACAGTCACCACGCAGAAGTCCGCGCTCTTACAGAAATTGTTCTCTACTGGTACCAGCCCCTTCTCAAGTAACTTTGCGAGAATGCTAAACGTTTTAATCAAGCTACCAGGTAGTCTGAACTAGGAGAGCGAGGCTCTAGAAGGTAATTCCTCAGAGGGAATGGCTAAGAGCCTGAGGTTTTTACAGGGAATGTTACCTTGGACAGACGCAGCCAAGCAGTCAACGAGGCCCAGCTCCTCCCTGGAGCCGGGCCCTGTGCGCACCTTCTGAGCTCCGTACTTCGTGCCGGGTGCTCAATGTCTCCACTTCAATCCAATTATCCATTCCCCCTCTCGCATGTGACAACAGAAGATCTGCTATCATTTACATATGCCATCGAGATCTTCAACTTAACAACATCAATGGAAAAATACAATTTGCTTTAGAGTCAGAAAAACACACCTTGTAGAAAGTGCCATTATTAAATCACCTCAGAACAACCGTCGGAAGGCCCCAGAGTTCGAGCAACGCCTGTTCTGAAGGCTGAGATGAACAAAACAGTGAATAATGAAAATGTCAAAACACAAAAACTGCATCAGACTCTGAGTCTAAAGGTTTGCTATAGATAGAGCCTTGAGGTAAAAAAAGGTGAAGAGCTACGCATCTACCCAAAATGGGAGTCAGAGAGGGCCACAGATGTGACATTGAAACTACAAAGCTCCACTGTCACGCCATCCACACAGACCCTTCTGGTCAGGGTGAGAGTTAGTCAGCTCTGACTAGGAGCCCAAGTTTCCTTCAACTGACTGCACATTCGAGTGGAACATCTCACAGAGGTAAAACTGACAGCATTCCATGTGGACACAATAAAACCCAGGCAGTCCAGTTTCTCAGAATGAGAGAAACTGCACACTGATGACAGGGACTCACTACGAGCACAGTTCAATGCCAAGTCCATCTGATATCTACCTATTTAACATGGGAGCAGCTCCCCCCCTCAGCGTGGCCCTCCCCCCACCCCAGGACAGTATCATTTCCAACCGTCAAAGCTCCCCAGGGAAGCAGGCAGCACCATGAGAAATGACCTACACAAAGGCCCGCTCTAGCTGCCCCACAATGGAGCTCCCACTTCACAAGCCCTCAGAATCACAATAGGTAGGGAAGTGTTTTCAGAGCTTATAAAAGAAACTATAGACAAGCTCAACTAACACTTAAGATTCTTCTTTCTGCCACAATTCTTCAACCAGACTTCACTCCTGAAAGCATATTTCCTATTATTGAAAAATTAAATATACATATACATTCTTTCTCTAATATCTCCTGGTGGCAACTATATTAATTCAGAAGTTGTGATTCTATGTTGTTTCAATACATCTACCTCTCTAGTACAAAGCTGATGCTACTAAAATTTTATTTTGTATTTTGACCTTTAAAAAAATCTTTTTTTAAACTCCATAAAACCTTTATATACAGTTTATAAGACTAGTAAGCAGCTATGGACCACAGCCTCATCCCCCTTCTCCTGACCAAAGCTACCGAGACGATCGCACATAACAAACCTCTAACAGCCACAGAGGTTAAGAAAGAGTTGCCTCCTCCTATGCAGTTCACCTGAGTAACGATACCCGGTAACCGTCACTGACCACAGTCGTCCCAGGACTAAACATGCCGGGCCTGCATTCTGGCTGCCAATAAAGTAGTTCTCAAGTGCCTACCAAGGCAACCAAGTACTACGTGGATTCCATCTACCTCATACTTTGGTGGGACTGAGGCAGCGAAGGCTAAATTTAAACCCTTAGCTAGAAGTTATCACTAAAGCTGGATACATGTTCCCCATTCCTAATAATTAACATACTAAACACAGATCAATTATAACTGGAAAACTATGAGATGGTAATAAAAGAAAACTACTGAAGCCATTTGATTAGTTTTTAAAACCACTGTTATTTTACCCAAGAAATGCCAAAGCCTATGATCAGAATTAGGTAATTTATAAATAAATGTGCCCAGTATTCTTTAGCAACTTTTTAGCAACTTCTAAAACCCAACAGGAAAAAACAATAGGGCCCAAGGCCACCTTCATTAACCAAGTAAATAAAGCGATCCTACTACTTCTGACAATGGGTCTCCCTCAAGCTATTTCTGACTCCCAATTCTGCTGAATTTCTGGTACACAATCAGTCTTTCTGAGGGGATCTGGTCTCCTGTACTCTCACAGTACAAAAGAGTGCTCGCTCAGAAATGCTCAGCCAGAGTCAGGAACGTGCCCAGAGTTAAAAGCCAAGAGAACCGATCCTGAAGCACTGGACCTCACTCCCTTGGAGACAGTGAGACAACGGAGACCCCTCACTTGTCTGGACTGAGTACTAGAGGCTCTAACTCAGGACTCCGCAATGTGCAAAGAAAAAATGCTGTGCAGTTTCTAAATCTGCTACATGTTACGATGTACTGTACCAGGATGTTCTGGGAGCACTTCCAAGAGACCACTGATGCTCCAACCACAAAAAGCCACCAAAGTCAAACAAACAAAAAATTTAAATACATCACCAAAACCACAGAAAGCAAATCACCTGCTGATAAAGACAATCCAATGAATCCAAGGCCAGCCCACACGATGATATGTCTATACGTGTCAAAACCTTTTTATAGTTTTTCCCTTTGCCTCGGAACTCTGATAATTTTGAAATCTGAGACGGGGGAGGTAACTAATAATTTACCTTTTGATTCAGCATACATTATTTCTCCAAATATTAGGTCCCCAAAAGGCAAAGAGAGTCCAAGATTGGCCACTTCGTACATTCCAGTTTTAAGGTTCACATTCACCTAATTCGGTTTGAGGAATGAAATCTCTCCACTGCCCAAATCTATTTCAGCACTGTGGAGTCATTTGAAGGCCTCAGCCAAAGTAAGTTCTCTGCCCTGCTAGTCTAACCTAAGTCACCGACAACTTCTGGAGGGTGCTGGAGAGTGTTTTGAACAGCAAAATCCCCAAACAGGGCTTAACTAAAAAGAAGTTAAGTGCAGCATTTTATGGGATTTCATTTTCACAATACTAAGAAAATTCAGCGAAGGGTCAAGTTACCTTTTATCTCTCTGAAGGCATCTTTCTAAATCCAGAATAGTAAGGAAGAAAAGACACTTACTTACTTAAAATGTGAATGTGAAAAGCCTTAGAAATCCTTCCAGACACCCCCAACCCCCCCCCACCCCAAATCAATTACCTCTTCAGACTTCTTCCTGAGCAAAATCTCAGGACTCTCTTGACTTCTGCCTTTACAACTATGGCTTCTGCGCTCCACGCTATCAGAATCCCAGAACTGTATCATAAGCACTGATGATACACTGTCTTCTCGTTGTCAAGAAACAAGTACAAACTACTCAGCAACACTACAGATTTTCCAGCAAAGCCCAGGCCTTATTAACAGTCTGGCCTATTTATCATATGGCTTGAGTGCAAACGAACCAACAGCACCTGCATCCCATCTGAGCATCAGAATCAGGAAGAAGAGAAACGCAGCTGTTTAATTTCCACCCTGACTACAGGCCACAACCTTCACATCCTATTACTTTGGGAAAACACTTCCTGAATTATTTTCTGATTAACTTGCATTAGAAGAAAGTTAATTCTAAACATGTACCTGAGTTGGACATCATTTATAAACTATCCTGCGTATGAATGTCTGTTTGAAAATGAAAGAGAAACAAAGGAAACTTGTCATTCTGAATTTCTAGCAATTAATCTAAATTACTTCATGAACAATTACAGTGAAACCCCGAGTGTTAAGGAAAGATCACGGGGTCACCGAACTCCGATTTTCAGGGCAAATAAAACCACACTTAAAAAGGTTTTTTTTGACCTAACTATCCACCCCTAAAAGTCGATATTTTAATTACGGAACATGAATGGCTTCACTGCACTTTCATTAAATAAGACACATCACTGACAAAACTGAACAAAAAAGGAGGCAGCTTGAAGGAAACTAACTCAGTGTGTGATTCTGTGGGTTGAGTTTCGTTTTGTAAAAGGATGGCCTCGCTGGAAAGCCTGGCACACGGCCCTCCGCTTTCCATTCCCTTCTCACAACTCCCAGGAGGCCAGAGTCAGATGTTGAGAGCCGCGAAAGTCTTCACCAAGGTGACCTGGGTGCTCGCGTCTGCTTCACTTCTGTTGTTGTCCCTGTGGCTACTCCTGCCCTCCAGGGCTTTGTGGCGGTGCCTCTCCTCCTGTCGTCTCTTCTTCTCTAGTCGCTGCTGTTCTCGCCTCTGTTTGTTCGTGACCTGAAAGAGAAGACTGCCACCTGAGTCGCCTCTGCACCAGTGGACGGGAAACGCAGGGCTGACAGATGCAAAGGGTACAGACTGCCTTTCAACGAGAACAGAGAAAACCCACCTAACCAAAAATGATTTATTTCCCATTACTGCTCAAATTTACATTTAAATTTACACCCTCTTGCTGAGCTAGCAAACGAAATCAATTCCATTCTCCTCATAAACCTATTCAAAATGACCTAAAGAAACATTAACCCTAGTCCAGCAGGAGGTAACACTCAAACATGCCACAGGATGCCTTCCTGTACATAATTTATTGCCCCAGGGGATCCTAACAAAATCCTCAGAAGCTTACCACATCTTAGCCTCTGCCTGTGACCTTTTACATTACCGTTGCATTTTGAGTTCAGAATTTCCTGGTGAAAGCCTTTACGATAAGTTCCAAACTCAGTAAAATTAATGGTGTCATATACTACTTGTGGGAGTGGGGTTGGGAAGGGAGCAGTACAACCTTTCGGGGAAGCATTTGACAATCTACCAAAAGACCTTAAAAAGATTCAAATATCCATGCCCTTTAACCTGTTAATTCCTCTTCTGGGATTCTAGCCAAGCAAATAAGGCAAAATACTAAGACTTATACACAAAGATGTTCACTGAAGGTGATGGTATTTACAAAAAAATGGGATTCAATCACATGGGTTAGCATGGAAAGCACCCACACACGCAGTAATGTGAGGCGGGAAATGGAGCCGATCCGCGTGTATGAGTATGAATTCACAGTATACTTCCTTCTAGCCATCACTGCAAAGTCCAGGCAGGACAAAGTGAGGTCTTCCTTCCACTTCATGATGCACTTCCCTCACGCACTCCCTGTATTTCCTACAGTAACCACTTTCATAGATCAAGAGAAAATCACACACTAAATGGAGCTCCAAGTTCCCTCCACGCCACCGAATTACAGCAGCCCACCATTTGCCCTTGCAGCCCCATCTTTCCTACCTTTGGGAGGTGATCTTTATTTGCTTTGTTTTCTTCACTAGGGCTGGCCCGAGACTTATCGTTTTCAGTTCTGCCTTCATTTAAGCCCTGATTTCCAAAGATTCTGGTGCCACTGCCACCCTCCTCCCATAAAGGGTCACACTGCTTCAGCACTCGGCCACTGGACTCAAGGTTCTCCTCTGCATCTTCCGAAGAAAGATATTTTGTTAAATTGAAAACCTAAGATAGTTACACAATGCGATTATTGTTAAATGACTCCCAAATTACCCGGGTCCCTAGATCACTGGCATTTGGAGAGCAAGTTTCCTTGAGGCAAAATTCTAATATCAAGTCAATACAGTGGGGAACATAAGGAAAAAATAATTGGTAAAAATCGGAAGATAAATTTTAAAATAACCTGTTGACCACCAGTCTTATCATCAGCTTCCTACCAGCTGAGTGCTTTGTTTTGTTAGATTAAACCGCTTTTTAACATGAATTTTTAGGGGGAAATCTTTCATTTGTACCCCAAAACCAGAAAGGAAACAAGCTCTAAAGCTGTGCTCTCCAATACAGTAGCTACGAGCCACATGCAGCTATTTAAATTAAAATTAAATAAAGTTAAATAAAATTTTAAACTTAGTTCCTCAGTCGGTCTCGCTTAGCCACGTGTCAAGTACATACCATATGGGATAGCACAGACACTGCATAGCATTATTTTAAAATCACAGAGACCAAGTTACTTACAGCTTTCTAAGAAGGCATAGCAAATATGTAAGGAGGATAATAAAATACCCAATTAGAAAACTCTAATGCCAGGAACAGTATGTGGCACATGTCTGGCAATAAATATTGAAATCATTTAAAATAAATAACTTGAGAAAACAGTTCATTGTTAACAACTTTTTTCCTTCCTCTGAATCACAGAATTAAACTCAGTTCAAGCAAAAAGAAATTCTGAATTATCACCAGTTGACAGGTGCCAGTAATTTAAATATTTCCATTAGAAAAATAATTTTTCTCTCCATTCCATTTCAATGATCATTTTGGTATTATAACGGGATCTTATTTCTAAAAGGCTAAAGTCTTCCCTGACATTTTCCATTCCTCCAAAACTGAGCAAGGTGGCCTTTCCATGCGTTCCCCTAGCAGCCTGTACCCACACTTCATTATGTCTTATTATACCAATTTACTTATCTCTCTCCATCAAGCCCCTCCCCACCCCAGACTATACTCTTTCTGACACAGGGCTGGCACCTAGTAAAAAACACCTGCATATATAAAGCTGCTGAATGAATAAATAACAATATAATTATTACCTGTCACTTGATTAAAAATAAGTATTTGGAAAATCACCAACATAATCATTTTGAAACCTTATAAATATCAATCATGGACTTACTATTTCTTTTCCCCTGGTTCATCTGGAGCATGGCAATTATCGCAGATTCAATATTATAATTTTCAGCTTCCAGGTTCTGGACTACCAAATTAAAATCCTATGAAAGAAACAAAGGAACAAATCAAGACTCTGGGTATACTCTTCTACCTACCTCTACATCAATAATCTGACAAACAATTTTATAAACTTTTGCATGTAAAAGTGTAAGTGGACTCAAGCAATGTGCAGTCTATTCCTTAGAATGTTAATAAAAAGCAACCTATTCTAAAAATAAACAAAAGGATGTCATTGAGGCAAGGTTTCAAGACCTTCCGTTTAGAACATGTCTTAATTTTCAGTAAGGTTAATCACCTGAAATAACCATTTAATAAAATGAATTCTTATAAAACCGCACTAGTCAGAAAATAATAAACCCACATACTTCCTTAGGATTTTGAACAGTATTGGATAAAGTCTAGCAAACGAGAGAAATGAATGAACATCTCTCATTAAACTGTATCACATAAGCTAATTAAACTACAAATATCATGGGTCTGTTTTGGCCCATCAGGTGTTAGCATGCTAGAGGGATGCCACAAAACTAGCAGATAAACTAGGCACAGCAATGCCTGTCTATAAACCACTGTTACTGCATGACAAATACTAACTGAACATCCAGTTGCATTGCAAACTTTCTGGACAGCATCTTCTACTTCATCTCTCAGGTCATCTTCAAAGTCAACTCCCTTTGTTTTGATCTTCTCTCTTTTATTTGAGTCATCCTGATGAAGCATCTGAAACTGAAGTACACAGAACGAGTAATAATCATGAACTCTAGCAAACTGTGCTCAGAACCTGCAATACAGGAAGACCCTCTAATCTCAAAAACATCTAAACAGATGGGAAAAGATTCCAGCGACAATCTTAAAGGAATAGCAACCACTAGGCTAAATTTTATCCAGACACTGAGATTCCAGGCCACAACTGAAGTATTAAAAAGAAAGGCCCAAGATACGGGATAAACTGTTCAGTAAAAATGGCATTAGAGTGCCTACAGCTTCTAGAGACCAACATTTTGGCAATGACTGCTGACTCAGACAGCACGTATCTGTCTCAGCCAGTTTCCAGAGCTGTGAGCTTAGTTAACAGAATCGATCCTCTACGCTAGCATCCAATGAGCTTTTTCAGCAGGACAACTCATCTTGAAGAAACACACGTACAACTCTCATCTGGTTCCCTAGGCCCTGTTTGATCATCAGCAAGCTTCAATGTGCTGGAGCTCCTGTCCCAACCAGATTATCACAGGTGAGCGTGACTCATTTAACCTCACGTGCTACCACCACACTCAAGGGTACCTGTCAAATTCTAAAAACTTGAAGAGCCGCTCACTTGGTATCCACAGGCCTTTACAACCTAAACCCATTTCAGAAAAGCTAAAACCATCCCTCTGTGGCTCCCAATCACTTTCTTCCCCTGCCGGCTATTAATGCAGGGAGATAGGAAATGAGCAAGGACATTTCCACTTTCTGCATGTGAAAGTGTAAGTGGACTCTAGCAATGTCAGTCTATTCCTTAGAATGTTCATAAAAAGCAACCTATTCTAAAAATTTACCCTAACCATTTGGCTATGTGCAGCAAGTCTTTGAAATTCATCCAAAGGAAATAATGTCAAGTATAGAAGGAATTTTTGTTAAAGCGCTCCTCACAGCGCCATTAAGAGTGGTGGATAACCGGAAACACCTAAAGGTTTCATAGTGTGAGTGTGGTTAAATAACCACGGTAAATCCACAGAATGGTGCTTCATTCCCATTCAAGTAAGGTACACAGCAAGGACTTTCACCACCACCATGATTATTTAACCATGTCTTGGAGGTAACAGCAATGCAATTAGCGCCCCCCCCAAAAAAAAGAAAAATTAGAAGTATAGAACTGAAAAGGAAGAAGTTATTGCTATCTGCAGATAATATAATTCTATACGTTAAAAAAAAAAAGAGAAAGAGAGAGAATCAACAAAAAAACTACTCCAAACAAAAAGAAAAAAATCCTATGTTTTCCTATGGAAAATCCTATGTTTATAAGGAATGTAAATTGATAAAGCCACTATGGTAAACAGTATGGAGGTTCCTTAAAAAACTAAAAATAGAATTACCATATGACCCAGCAATCCCACTACTGGGCATGTACCCAGAGAAAACCATAATTCAAAAAGACACACGCACCCCAACGTGCACTGAAGCACGGTTTACAATAGCCAGGACGTGGAAGCAACTTAATTACCCATTGACAGATGAATGCATAAAGAAGATGTGGCACATATATACAATGGAATATTACTCAGCCATAAAAAGGAACGAGATTGGGTCATTTGTAGAGACGTGGATGGACCTAAAGACTATCATACAGAGTGAAGTAAGTCAGAAAAACAAATACCGTATATTAACGCATATATGTGGAGTCTAGAAAAATGGTACAGATGAACCAGTTTGCAAGGCAGAAACAGACACAGATGTAGAGAACAAACGTATGGACACCGAGGGGGGAAAGCAGCGGGGGGCAGGGGTGGGTGGTGGGATGAATTGGGAGATTGGGATTGACATGTATACACTAATCTTTTAAAGTACATGTATCTTTTAAAAAGAAATAAAAATAACAAGCGCTGGCGAGGATGTGGAGACAGCAGACCCCTCAATACGCTGCTGGTGGGAACGTAAAATGGTGCAGCTACGCACTGTGGAAAACAGTGTGGCAGTTTCTCAAAAAGTTAAAGATAGAATTACCATGTGATCCAGCAATTTCACTCCTAGATATACAGTTGGCGGGTCTGGGCTACACGGTCCACTTATACAGATTTTTTTCAGCAGTTAATACTACAGTACTACACAATTCACGACTGGTCAAATCCAAAGATGCAGAACTGCAGATACGGAAGCTCAGATACAGTCAACTCTAAGCTATACTTGGATTTTCAACTGCACGTAATTGGCAGCCCTGACCCCTGTGTTGTTCACAGGCCAGCTGTATATCCAAAAGGTTGAGAATAGGTACTCAAATACGATACACACATATTCAGAGCAGCACTATTCACAACAGCCAAAGAGTATGAAACAACCCAAATGCCCGTCAACAGATGAAAGGATAAGACAAAATGTGATATATCATGCAATGGAATATTATTCAACCTTGAAAAGAGCAAAGTACTGATAAGTGCTATGACATGGATGAACCTTGAAAATATTATGCTAAGGAAACCCAGACACAAAAAGCCACATAGTGTGTGATTCCATTTATAAGAAATGTCCAGGATAAGTAAGTCCACAGAGACAGAAAGTAGACTGGTAGTTGCTGGGATAGAAAAGGAATGGGGAATGACTGCTTAAGGGGCACCAAGTTTTCTTCACGGTGATGAAAATGTTTTGGAACTGGATGGAGGAAGTGGTTACACAGCTTTATAGGTGTTTTCGGTGCCACTGAATCATATACTTTAAAATGGTGAATTTTCTGTTGTGTGAATTTTACCTCAATTAAAAAGTAAGAAAATTCTGTAGCATAGCTGGGTATGTACATAATTAACATTTTGTTAACAAATCTCATATATACAAATATAAAGGGGAAAAAGATCCTTTCCTAACAACAGGAACAGAAAACATAAAACATCTAAGAATAACTCAGTAAAAAATGGGAAAGAGCTATATGAAAAAAGTGCTCCCGCAGATCGCCAAAAAGTCAACGAAACAAATAAAAAGCTTATCAGGTTCCTGGCTAGGAAGATTCAACATCATAAAGATGAAAATTTTTGCCTGTTAATCTATTAATTTAATGAGATCCAATAAAAGCAAATTATCAACAGGACTTCTTTTTAACTAGACAAACATATTCTAACACTCATATATAAAACAAAAAAAGCAAGAATATACAGGAAATCAAAAAAAAAGAAAGTGACGACGAGTGAAGAGTTCTACTAGATTTTAAAATACACTGTTTCTTAACTAAAACATGAACACATTAACATATGAAGAGTAAAACCAGTGGAATAGAACCAATGTCTAGAAAATAGACCCAACTACACATGGGAATTTATTATATGAAAAAAGCAGCATTTTAAATCAGTGGACAAAAGACATGTAATTAATAAACAGTTTTGGGTTCAACTAGGTAACCACAAGGAAAAAATATAAAGTTGGATCCATACCTCACACCTGTATATCAATATAAATCCCAAATAGAGACAAGATCTAATTTCTTTTAAAAAATGAAAGTACAGAAGGACTAAAATAAACTATGGGAGAATTCTTTTTAACCTCAGAGTGGGAAGAGCTTCCTAATCATGACCCAAAACCCAGAAGACATTTATATGTTGTCTTGAAAACTTGATAAATTTAGCCACATAAAAATTTAAAATTCCTTCAGAGCAAAGACAATATGGGAAAGAATAAAAAGACAAATGACAGACTGTGAAAAATTTGCAACTCATACCACAAATAGAGGCTAATTTCCCTAATACATAACGATTTCCTAAAAATCATTAAGAAAATTGAACAGGAAAAAAATGGACAAAAAACATGAATACAGTTCACACAAAAAAGGACAAAAGTAGGTTTTAAACACAAGAAAAGATGCATAAGCTCACTAATAAGAAAAATACAAATTAAAGCCATGTTAAGAAAACTATTTTTTCCCTAACAGTGACACAGATTTAAAAACTTGATAACACACTGTGCTGGCAAAGGTGCAGAAGAGACACATATTGCAAGTGGGAGTGTAAACTGACTAAGACTTCTACAGAGAGCAACTTGGCAATATCTACCAAAATTATAAATGCACACGTCCTCTGATGTAGTAAGAACCTTCTAGGAATTTATTCCACAAATATACTCGCACATGTGTGAAGAGATACACATATAAGGCACTGCATGTTGTTTGTAAAAGCAAAGTTTGAAAGCCATCTAAAAGTCCATCAAAGGGACTATTCAAGCACATTATAATGCATCCATACACTAGAATACTATGGAGCCGTTTAAAAAGATTTAGGAAGTTCCTTATGTACTGCTATGAATTAAACTCCGAGATGTGTTCCATTCGAAAAGCATGGTGCAGAACAGTATACAGAGGATGCTACAGTTGTGGATAGGAAGAATGTACTCCAGCAAAAGTGAAATACATGCACATACTCACATATTTGCTTGATATGTAAAATATCTCTAGGTAATTTTATGATATACTAATAACATTGGTTGCATCCAGGGAGGTAAACAAGGGTGAGAGAGTGACATTTACTTTATTTTTTTAATTACAAAGAAAGTGTCTAATAATGTGAGGAAAGGCTTGTGAAATAATGTTAATGGCAAAAAAGCAGGAAACAAAGCTATACAAATACGAAAACAATACCAAAAATTGTTGATTCCGTGCATTTTAAATTTTCTTCTCTACTTTTTCTATAGTTTCTGAATTTTAGATACGAAGCATGGATTAATTTTAAAACATAAAAGTTATTTTAAATGTTTATATAAATTATATTCATGCAATCATAGCCATCAGCTGTTAGGGAAAGCAAAAGAACAATAATTTTATCTGCTGCTCTCACCTGAACTAACAAAATTTAAAAAAAAAAAATCAAGCCCAGAGATTCTTAAAGGCAACTTTCTATTAAAACATCACTGGTTTTTAGCTCCAGGGCACACAGCTCTCGACCTGGTTCCTGCAGGGCTGAGAACAGAGAAGAAAACGGAGGCTTCACTCACATCAGTCTGGAGGTGTGCAGGCGCTTCTGAGTTGTCATTGACCCTCCGAACGCTGTCATAGTGCTCTCCGTACCGGTACGCGATGTGTAACTCCTGCACATTGCTCTTATCCGTACCACGAATCTGCAGGCAAAGGAAGGGGAGATGCCAGCGCGGATCTGCACAGTGTCCACTTCAGAAGAGAAACGCCACCTGATTGCCCAGGAAGCCCAGTCAACAGGCTCTATATAGAAGGAACTGGGAATATGACTGCGATACGTCCTAAGCAATCGTTGAGTTATCCTTCTTCCACTCATGTATGTATGATTCATCGTGCTTTAATGTGCAACTATATGGATGTAAATCCATACAAAAATGCATATTCAAAAACCAGGGGCAGATTTACCATGAAGTTAAATAAGCTTAAGTTTCAGGAGTGTTAGTACCTCTCAGCCCCTCAAATGCACAGGTCCCTTCCAAGAGGGAAGGCCCAGGGGCAGAGGCAGATTTGTTGGGCTTGAAACTCAAACAATTTGGGACCCTCTTCGAGAAAAAGAATATAAAATTACATATATAAAATTGCTAGAACTCCTCCCAAGGCCTTGAACGGGGCTCCATAAAAATGAAGGACCTGACACTTATGCTTCACTAGCTTCACAGTAAATCCACACTGTTTTTTTTAACAAAAATAGCATTTTTCATCAAACGCATACTGAGAAACATTAACAACTCAAAACATCCCACTTATATCAATTGCAAAATAAAATTATACACAGTCAGGCAGTACTACCGCACTGCGCAACCTGGAAGCACTGCTCACAAGGTGTTCCGTGTGAATGGTGCCCTGCAGCACAGCCCAACCAGAATGGGGCTCCCTGGAGTCATGCAATACAGACGGCCCGAAGTGGAGCCTGGGCATCCCCCCCAAACCACCAACTCTGCAGAAGCTCTACAGTAATTCCGAATCTGTCCTTTAGAAAGCCCAGTAACTGTCTATTTGTTAAAACCCCAAAATATCAGCACCTCCTTCTTGTTTCTGCTGAAAGTCACAGGCAGTAAGATCCTATTATTAATTTAAACAATATCTGTGGTCTAAAACCACAGCAAAACCATGGAACAAACAGGAACTGCACAGGTCTAGAAGTCAGAACCACGCAAGTTTTCTCCAGGTAGAACATCTAGGTCTCAAAGGGCAGAGGGTCTGGTTTTGACACATGCAAAACAGAGAGAGCACCATTCATCTCCCAGGAAGACTACTGGAAAGGAAATTAGTTGATCAGAATCTCTGAATGACATAATCCCTAAAGCACTTATATATTTAAATAATAATAACACTACGTATGCATTATGAATAAGAAAAAATAACTTGACGAACAGTCACCGAATTGTGATGCTCATGGAGAGGGAGACCACAGAGGACTTTCATTTTCTAAGTCACACGTGTCTCTATTGTTTACAGAAGCATATATTCCATTTGTAGCCAGAAAAAAAAATGTACGTTGTGAGTATAAACCTCCTCATTATTAATGTAAGAGCTCTTACCCATGATAGTAGCAACCAATTCAGTTTCAATTCTCAAATTTTATAAGGTGCTTCACTGGGGTGGGGAGAGATGGGGAAAACCTAGTAGACAATTCCAGTATACAGGAAATGTATTTATTTTAAAAACATATACTCTGAATGTTTAGCAAGAGGACACTACAGAAATAAATGTATTTGAAAAAAAAATCTAGTTATGCAGAATTATCTTCCACAACTACCTAGATAATTAAGAAACTTTAAAAACGGTTATCAAAGGAGGAAAAGGCAACCTACAGTTACTGAGTTGGCCCTGAGTATATTCCTTCAAGAAGAGGATCATTATGCTGTATATTCAAATGATTTTGATGACTTCTGCTAAGCAGTAAAGATTTCAAGACAAAAAATTGGGACAACGAAAGAGGTAACCGGTCTTCTTGGCTCAAAGACATCCTTAGAAAGAGAGAGCCTCACTAAAAATATGATAGCTCTCCCCGGTGTCAGTACATGTGACAACACTACCGCAAAGAACAGCACATACAGATATTGTTTCCCATCCTGTTCACTGTATCCCTGCAACGTAAAGTCCTTACCAACCCATGGAGTATCTAATTTATTTTGTTGTAGTGTAATTTTTGTTAAAAGGACATTATGCCAGACACAAAAAGCTATATACTTCCATTTATATGACATTCTGCAAAGGCAAAAACTGTAAGAGACAAATCAGATTAGTGGTTACAAGAATCTGGGAGTGGGGGGAGGGGACTAGTGACTGCAAAGGGGCATGAGGTAACTTTTTGGGGTGGTGGAAATATACTGTATATTGATAGTGGTGGTATTTACATGACTATGTTTGTCAAAACACATAGAACTATACACCAGAGAATGGTGAATTTTGTTACATGTAAATTATATCTCTATAAATGACTTTATTTTTAATGAGCAAAGGCTAAGCAAAGGAATAAGCAATTTACAAAGAAATATATATGCAGGTGATATAGGAAACCAATGAGGAAAAAAGGCCATTGGTGCCTTGATAATAATATAATATATAGGGATACACAGTGTGTATATATACACGTATGGATGTGTCTGTGTGTGTGTAGACTTGCTTAAAACGTGTGACATTGTGATAGTCTCTTCCCAGTCATACATGAATGATTTTATAGTTAAGAGTGTGTGTGAATAACAGGGATGCACACTAAAATGTTAATAGTAATTATCTCTGGGGAGTATGATGACTCTGAGTGATTTTTATTTGCCTTTAATGGGCTTTTCTGAATTTTGAAATTGTTCTATAATCATTATGTTTTACTTTCTAATTAAAAAAAAACAAAGTTAGAAATGGGGGAGTAGTGGAGCAGGGGAGAGGGGAAGACTGATAGGAATCACCTGACCAGTCTCCAGGAGCTGAGCCACAAAGTGAAAAGCTGAGTGCAAGGAGGACGAGTAAGGGGTGGCAGTCTGTGTACAGTTTCACCCCGACCTCTGACCTTCTGTACTCCAGAATGTTCGGTTTGATGGACTGTTTGGGGAACTAGGGTACTTTAGAATAGAATAGCAAAGGTAAAGGAGGGTAAGGCAGGCCTAAGCGACCCAGCAGCAGCGTGCTCTGCCATCCCACAGCACAAACGCAGCATTTGTTGTAAAATCTTACTTGCTGTAGAAAAACCATTGGAACCGCTATGTATAGCCGGGCAGGGCACAGAAATAGAGCTTGACACCCTAGGCCATGAAATAAATTTTGTTGTTCAGAAATTCTTTTTAGCAACAGCTATTATAGTGAATTTGGTCTTTGTTTTCCTCCATCTAAAAAACAAAAACATATACATGGAACAGATATATTTCAAACTAGAATATGTATGCAAATCCTTTAAATTCTCACTGAGGTATTTTTACAAAATTATCTAAGTTATTTCCACAGGAGGCTCTCCACCCCAAACTACCCAATTAACTGACTGCTGAGTAACATTTCTGGCATTTTAAAGGTTTTTGAATTATACTTCAGACTCCATTTGTAATGCAGGGTTTAACTCCAAGCCACCACAAGCTTCCCATCTTGGGTTAAAGTTACCCTGCATAGTTCAATATCGTAAGTCAAGCCCCATCATCTGAGGACATCCCCAAAGCTAATTTATAAACAAGAGCTTAACATAAATTCCTGAATAGGGGACCTACCTGCCACAAAGGGGCATTAAGTTGATGAATCACCACATTCAACTGATGATTTCTTGCGAAGGCTACAATTGCATCATTGCCAGCAAATGTTCCAGGCTTTGCCAAACTGGCCACTGCATGGAAAGAGAGAAAGAAAAATGAAGTCTTTATCATAGAAAAATCCAAATGCAAACATGCTTTGGTATAATTTAGTTCTAAATAACGAGAAACAGTGAACATACCTGAAAAAGTCCATTAGCTTTGTCAGTCTACGAATTGAAGCTGGTTAAACAGTACATAGACTCCTACTCAGAAGGGCACCAATCACTCATAAAAGAAAGGACTCATTTATTCATTCCTTCAATAGACATTTTCTAAATGCTTCCTAAATGCCTAACTCTATGAGAGGCATTGGAAATGTGACAATAACCATAACAGTTTGCATTAATGATGCTTATTATGTGGCAAGCACCGCTCTACTCACTTCTCACATTCTTTCAGATTTTATTAATTTCTTCTCACAAATCACTTTTTTTAACGTTTTTATTGGAGTATAATTGCTTTACAATGGTGTGTTAGTTTCTGCTATATATACATATACATATACATATAACCCCACATCTCTTCCCTCTTGCATCTCCCTCCCTCCCACACTCCCTATCCCACCCTTCTAGCTGGTCACAAAGCACCGAGCTGATCTCCCTGTGCTATGCGGCTGCTTCCCACTAGCTATCTACTTTACATTTGGTAGTGTATATATGTCCATTTATACACTACCACTCTCTCACTTTGTCCCAGCTTACCCTTCCCACTCCCCATGTCCTCAAGTCCATTCTCTAGTAGGTCTGTGTCTTTATTCCCGTCTTGGTCCTAGGCTCTTCATGACCTCTTTTTTTTAGATTCCATACATATGTGTTGGCATACGGCATTTGTTTTTCTCTTTCTGACTTACTTCACTCTGTATGACAGACTCTAGGTCCATCCACCTCAAATCCACTACAAATAACTCAATTTCATTCCTTTTTATGGCTGAGTAATATTCCATTGTATATATGTGCCACATCTTCTTTATCTATTCATCTGTCGATGGACGTTTAGGTTGGTTCCATGTCCTGGCTATTGTAAATAGAGCTGCAATGAACATTGTGGTACATGACTCTTTTTGAATTATGGTTTTCTCAGGGTGTATGCCCAGTAGTGGGATTGCTGGGTCGTATGGCAGTTCTATTTTTAGTTTTTTAAGGAACCTCCATACTGTTCTCCACAGTGGCTGTATCAATTTACATTCCCACCAACTCACAAATCACTTTTAATCCTCAAAACGATCCCCTGAATAAAGGTATTATCATGTACACCATCTTATAGATGAGGAAACCAAGGCACACAGTGGTTTGCAACTGTGTCCAAGGTCACGAGCCAGTAGAGAGCAGAGCTGAGTTTCACCCCAGGCATCCTAAATCCAAGACCCTGGCTCCTGGCCACTCCATTACACAGCCTGTCACAGTTTGCCCTGAAGGAGTTTATAACCAGTGGGGAACAAACAACAAGAAATTGGACACTGCTGATGTGTAGGTGCTTTAGGAAAGAAACATGTAGTAAAGAACGTGGTCTTACCCAAAGAGAGGTCTGGCCTTTACCCGCCCTCCACTCCTGTGAGAGAACCTCTAAACCCTTGGCATTTCCCAAGTGATAGGGGTGTCTTTGTCATCCACAGTAGGCCCCTCAGCCTCAGCTGACAGCTGATGCTAAGTTTATGCTCGAGGCGACTCATGGTGGACCTCTCTGGCCGTGTGATATTAGAACGACCTGGGGGACTGGGGAGCTGGAGACTGAGTTGATCCACTTAGGCAATCGATCAATAACATCTACATAATGGAAGCCCTAATAAAAATTCTGGACACTGAAGTTTGGGTGAGGGTCCCTGGTTGCCAATACTCTTTGTATAGTGTGTAACCTTCCCAGATTCTACCATTTGGCTAATTTTGATCTGTATTCTTCCCTTGTAACACACTACAACTGTGAGTATAACAGCCTTCAGTGAGCTCTCTGAGTCTTTCTAGCAAATTATCAAACCTGAGAGTGGTTCTGGGAAACCACTAACTTGCGGCTGGCGTCGGAAGTCAGGGAAGTCTCGTGTAAGACCGTGTCCTTAAACCTTGCAGCTTGGCTAACTCCAGGTGGGGAACATAAGCCAGTCTGACCAGTGGGGAGGGGAGGTAAGGTGTACCAGATAAGCTTCTCAGCTGAGACGACTACGCTGCTTCCCAAAGGGCAGGTAAAAGACAGACACACAGAAGAGGAATGGGTGATGTTCCAAGCAGAAGTGAGGAAGAGCATGATGAGCTGTGGACTACACGGTATTGGCAGGGACTCAGAATGCTGAGATGGCAGGGTGGGGAAGCAAGAAAATATATTAGGAAATGACAAGAGAAGAGGGTAGGGAAAGAAGAAAATCACAGATCAGAAAGGGCTAAAGAGTTGGTACTTTCCTGGGGTCAACAGGGAGCTGCCAACAGGCATTAGACAGGGGAAGACCTATTTGATGTCCACTTAGATCACCACTCTGGCTGCAATGTGGAAAACAAACTGAAGGGGTCAGGAGGCAAACAGTATTGAAGAAATCTAGGCAAATGGCCAAAGAGGCCTGATTCTATGAGACAGGAGAATGAGAAAAAAAACATTGAGGTAGAAGTGACAAGACTTAATGAACGACTGGGTATGAGGAGGGAGGGAGAGAAGGCATTAAGAACATTCAGGTTTCTGATCTGGGTATCTGTTTAGTTAGGGAAAAGATGATGCCGATTCTCCAAAGCCACAGTCTAAAGGAAAGAAAGAATCCTAAAGACACAGCCAGATGCAAGGGTAACCAGGTCCTGAAGAGTTAAGTGAGCCATTCAATGATTCAGTCAACAAATATGAGTGCCTACCATGTGCCAGCCATTGCCACAGTGGGGAAAAGACACAGTCCCTGCCCTCAAGAATATCATAGTATAACAAGGTAGGTAGACATTAAAAACGTAACTTGGGGCTTCCCTGGTGGCGCAGTGGTTGAGAATCTGCCTGCTAATGCAGGGGACACGGGTTCGAGCCCTGGCCTGGGAGGATCCCACATGCCGCGGAGCAACTAGGCCCGTGAGCCACAACTACTGAGCCTGCGCGTCTGGAGCCTGTGCTCCGCAACAGGAGAGGCTGCGATAGTGAGACACCCGTGCACCGCGATGAAGAGTGGCCCCTGCTTGCCACAACTAGAGAAAGCCCTCGCACAGAAACGAAGACCCAACGCAGCAAAAATAAATAAACTAATAAACTCCTACCCCCAACATCAAAAAAAAAAGAAAACTATAAGAGTAATAAATGTAACAAGTCTAGTCTTCAACTGACACACAAGTAGAATGTGCAGACTTCTAGGTTTCTTTTCCCTTCTGCTATGGCAGTCAGAGTCACTTCCCACTTCTATGATACTCAAACTCTTATAAAGCACCAACCAAACCAACCAGCAGGCACGCACAGCGACATTTCTTGAAAACACCTTCCCACCGTACACCTAGGGTCCTGCCATACCCCCAAATCTACCACGTGAACATCACTGAAGATGTTCAAAGTCACAAACTAAAAACTCTCTTCACCTAAAATATTTTAATTGGATCAATGACACAACTCATTTTATATGGCATTAAACTCCCAAACTTGCTCCATACACCCACACTTAATTTGTAAACTGGTGACCATCTGATTAACCGGTGTCTGCTAGACAAAAAGTGACCCAGGAAGAGACCGTCAGAACTCCGTGGCTATGACTAGAATAAACTAATCGCTAGGAGTTTCGCTACTGTTTCTGTTTTGTTGCTTGTGCCTAATGAATGAGTTCTTCCCCACTGAGGAAAGAGAAAGGCTTTGGGATCACAGATAGCTTCCCTCCCAAATGTCTTCCTCCTGCTGCCCTCTAGTTTATTAACAGTACAGCAACTTGGTCTTTCCCCAGGCAGAAACTTCAGAATCTCCTTTGTCTCCCCCACCCCTCCCCTCCCCCCACCACCTCCCAAGTCCTGTCAATTATATTGCCAAACTGTGTCTTGGTCTGGACGCCACTCATCATCCCCAGTCGCTGCCTCGGTGGAGACACGCTTATGCTTTCATCTGGCCAATGTGCCGAGCTCTCTAACTCATCTCCCTTCTCAGTCTCTCTCCCCATCCTCTCCTGACATGGTTCCCAGAGTTAGCGCTCTAAAACGCAAAATGATTCTCTTGCCTGATAAGAGACAGACAAGACTGTGAGACCTGTAATGAAAATGTTATTTGTAAAACATATATATATCAGCACCCAGCACAGTAGATTCTCAGTAAATATCTGTCAAAATCAAAGCTTAAAAGCTAGTATTTTCTTACTAGCTTTGAGCCTATTAAGGAACTAATTTAAGTCACTAACTGACTTGCCTCAAAGAACCCAGGTTGTGTTTGGGTTTGGGGGGAAAAATTAAAATGACTTTATTGATTTTTCTGATTACAAAAGTAATGCATGATCATTTAAAAATCAGAAGAACCTACAGAAGATAATTTAAACACTCATAGTCCCATCATCCCCAGATGGCTGACACTTATTAAGAACTTATTTTAATTGTATTAACTAATTTAATCTTTACCAAAAACCCCTATAAATTAGGTCCTATTATTATCTCCCCTTAATAAAAGTTGTTGAAAGAGTGAGTGGTTTCTGAAAAATAGATGGAGCTGGGAATTAACCATATAATGTTAGTATCTTTCCAGACTTCCTAATTTGGTTCTGTGTGCACACACCTTTTAAAAACAGGATCAATCTATACACACTATTTTATAACCTGCTTCCCCGCTCCCTCCCCACCACTAAATAAGAAGTCACGAATAGCTTTTCAGGTTAATTAACATCAACATTTTTTTTTTCAGATTTTACTTATTTATTTATTTATTATTGGGGCCACACCACACAGCTTGGGGGATCTTAGTTCCCCAACCAGGGATCGAACCCGCGCCCTTGGCAGTGAAAGCATGGAGCCCTAACCACTGGACCACCAGGGAGTTCCCAACATCATTTTTATTAATGGCATCTACATCTAAACCTAATGATTCCCAACTGCCTAGCACGCTGCCTATTATGGAGCAGACAAATAAATACTTGTCGAATAAATGAATGCCATAATTTATGTAATCAAACCCCTAGCTGGAAGGGTAGGCGATCCTGATGGATTTAATTACCCAATGCATTTACTCCTGGAGGATCCAGTGTCCCACGGTGAACCTACCATGTTTCTCAAAAGGAATGTCATCTTCTACAAAGGGTTCAAAATCTTCTCTCTGCTTTATCATGTAGTCCACTGTCTCTTGTCGGTGCTTGAGGTGATTTCGCGAGTGTCCCTCCAACTGATCACCAAGAGCTCTGAATAGGCAATTGCTATCAAAACAAAACTCTGGTCAAGACCTTTTAAAAATGAACTTAGTTCATCTAAAACAATGATGCTCCATGCTAGGCCATCCATGGAAATCTTTCACACAGAAAAGAGATAAAGCCTCAACTCTGACTGTCCAGGTTCCTCTCAGATACCAGGGGGGAGAGCACTAGGGAAGATATTCAATCACATTACCTTTTTGAGAGGCATCAAGTAAGAATCCTATTCCCCACTTACCAGCTGGCTGGCTCAGGAGAGATACTGAACTTCTCTGTACCTTCGCTGCTTCAACAAGCGAAGTTTGGTGATATACTAACCACCTGAAGACAGGGTCCAGACACTACAGGCCATTCCACACCTAAGGGCTATGACTCCCAGATCCCCTTCCAAAATAATAAATCATATCTACTGCCTCTTTTCTGAAACCCTTTTCACTATGGCTGCTCAGCTATTCACCTAACAAGTACCAAAAGGATAGCAATTTGTCAAGCTCCCAATAGAAACAGCTGAGCTGAACATCCTCTCTGAGTCCTAAGGACACAGTGGGGAAAGCTGTGGGAAGAGCACCTGGACAACACACAGGCATAGTTCACAAGGACACTCTCCCTCCTCGGCTCATCACCTCTCACCCAAGGGCCACAATGCTGTCCTTATTCCTGCCAAATGGAAACTCTCCAAGTTTTCTTTCTGTTTTGTTTCTAAAATTAAAATGCTGGTAATAAATTGTAAGAGTTATCTGTACTTTCAAACCCCTTAAAGGCTTCTAAAATTCCAAACTATACCACAAACACAGAGCCCAGATACACAGAGACTGAAACAAGACAAAAACAATCTGGTATCCTCAAAACTAAGGAAATAGCCATTCTGAAGCCAAACAGTTGTCTACTTTCACGCCAAACGGTTTACTCTTCCAAATGAAAACCTATGATATTCTAATTCCAAAATATAAACTCATCACACTTCTGGAAGGACTTCAAACCTAAATGTATAGGTGACAGAGGTTTTCTGTTTTTCAACTCAGAAAAGTGAGTTTTCAACAGAAAGTTATAGAGAGGTAGGAATCTCTTCAAACATATAAGGAGATATATATATATATATATTTTGTGTTTGTTTGTTTGTTTTCGTGGGGCGAAGGGGAGAATTTAGACAACAGATTCTACAAACTAGAATCCAAGAAACTCTACATCAATCTGGGGCAACATTCTAGAAGGGACTGGAACATAACAGTTCTATACACTAGAATGAGGGATCTGTTGCTAAAATCTAACAATGGCAGTCTTTTCTCAACCACAGGAATAAAGTAAGCTAATGGATAAGATGTTCTCAATTTTAAGCTTCTCTCTCAAACTTTTCTTAAAACTTTAACACCTGCCACCACTAGTTCATTCTTGAATCCAGTTTAAAAGAAGGCATGATTTGCTGCAAAATTACATATTTAGTTGCTTTACATTTGACATCTCAAAATTCATGGTGTTCTGCAGAAAGTAACATGCTTTCCATGAACTTTCAGCAACACAGGCAAATGTTCTCCACATAAGCCAAAAAAGTAGGTATCAAACTGTATATACTGCATGAGTGCAAGCATGTTCGTCTGTATACTATATACACAGATGTAGAAACACATACAAATGTATGCAAAGAAAAAGCGCTGAAACCATCACTTAAACAGCTCTTACAATGTGCCAGGGACTGTTCCAAACACTTTATATGTACTAAATGTGTTTAGTCCTTACAACTCTATGAGATGGGCACTATTACTATCCCCCTAAGGTAACTTGCCCAAGGTCACAAACTCAGTAGGTGGTGGACCCAGGATTCAATCCCAGGCACCAAAACGTTAGTAACAGTTATCCCTGGGGAGTGGAATTAGGATTATTTGTTAAACTTAGTTCGATATACTTTTCTATATTTACCAAACTTTCCTTGAGCTCACTAAAAACAAGTAGTCAAAATGAAAAATCAAGATAGACAAATCACTTCCTTTTCTGACAGAGTTACAAGATAGTAGCACATGAAATGTGAACAAACTCTACGAACAACCTCGGTTCCCTTAGGGAGCCCAGCAAGCGCACTCACGATCCTCGTGAGAACAGTGCGGCCAGGGCCCAAAGGGCCTCTAGGAGATCCCAGCTGTTTCCTGAGTCCACACCCTCACCCAATACACTACAGCAGGGCTCCTCACCACCCCACACACTGTTGACATTCTGGAATAACCCTTTGTCCTGTGCACTGGAAGATGTTTAGGAGCAACCTTGGGCTCTACCCGCTAGATGCCAGTAACACCACTACCACCATGTTCCCGCCAGTTTTAACAGCCAAAAATATCTCCAGCCATTATTGCCAAATGTTCCCTTGGGGGAAAAATCATGCCCACTTCAGAACCACTGCACTATAAGGATATATGTAAAGTCTTGCATTTGAGTTCACAAAACTAACCAATTACATTAATTAAGGGTTTTGGGTGCTCAGTAATTTAGCATGAGACAATACTGCAACGTTAGGCGTTAAAAAAATTAATGGGCTCTTAGGCTGCAGTAATGGCAGTAAGTATGCAGAAGTCGGGGGAGAGGGGGTCAGATTTTGTTCTGTTCTTTGAGGTCAGACCCCAGCTAAAGTACTGTATATGATTCTAGTTACTACATTTTAAGATAGGTTCAGATGAGTTGATGCGGCTTTAAACTAAATAATATGAAGAACATAAACAGCGAGTGACTTCTAGCCTAAAGAAAGCTCAGGGGGACATGATAGCTGCCTCCAACTATTCGTCATGGTGAAAGGGATATTATCCTTGTACAATAAAACTAAACTAAAACAAGGAAGCTACAGGGACATGGATTTTGGCAAATAAAAGGTAATTTTATTTTAGGTCTATAGAGACGGACTGCACAGACTAAGGATTTTGTACATTTCTATTGACAAGCCTCAGGAATTGCCTACATGTGTGTTATACAATATGGTTGCCACTAACCACAGGTGATTACTAAGCACTTGAAATGTGGTTGATACAAATCGAGGTGTGTTGTCATTGTAAGAGACTTAAACTTTTGGACATTATTTTTAAAACTTGTTTCATTTTACCTTTTTAATGTGGCTAACAGACAAATTTTTAATTATTGTACATATGTGGTTCCCATTTTATTTCTATCAGACAGTGCTGGTCTCAATCACTGATTCTCGAAGTGTGATCCCTGACCAGCAACATCAGCATCACCTGAGAACTTGTTCAAAATGAAAATTCTGAGCCGCCTAGCCCAGCCCCAGCCCTACTGAGTCAGACACTCTGGGGCTGGGAACCCAGCAATCTCTTCCCTCTGAGGGTTTAATGAGCCCTCCAGGTGATTCTGTTGTATGTTAAAGTTTGAGAAACACCAGTCTAGACTCTAGACTCCAAATCAGCAGTTCTCAATTATACTGTACATTAAAATCACATGTGGACATTTTTAAAAATTATCCCTAACCAGGCCCCACTGCCTGAGATTCTGGTGTGGCTGATCTAAGGGAGCGCCCAGGCGCTGTATTTTCTCCAAAGTTCCCCAAGTGATTCTATTGTGCCACCAAGGTTGAAAACCACTGAGCCAGACACAAAAGGTGAGGCTGCTGTACAGGTGATGCAGATGCTAATGGATAATCAGACAAGATGACAAAGTGTGAACGCCCTTCTAGCACTAAGATCCTACGATTATAAAAATAAGGTAAAACTTTCACCATAAAACAACCTGAGACAGAGACAAATGGCTAAAATTAGTGATTCTTTAATGCTTTAATATTGGAACAGTACTAATTAGCAACGTACTCTGAGGCTACATTTAGGAAGATACAACTGGATACAGTTCAGAGATGTTAATATTGTACTGCCTAATCCAATTAGCGATTCTTTTCACGCTACATCCAATCATGCTTTTAAGGACAGCATCAAGGTTAAAATATTTCTTGTTTTGAAACGGAATCCAATTTATGTCCACCCTCCAGATAACACAACAAATATGAAGGCAGGCCATGATGCATTACAAAAATCCGTAGGTAGCTCCCTGATTAATCTATGCTACATTGATTTCACGTAAAGGCTACATTAGAGAACACCAGCTAATTTCTTCCCAAGTACCCGAAGGTTCCAGAATGCTACAAGTGCCACACTGCCAACAACGAATACGCCTATATAGTGTGAGATGCTATCTCAGGCTACTCAATATTGTAATCAGACCAGAATGGAAAGACAGAAGAGTGGAGATTGTCAACTATTTTTTTATTACCGTAACTTTATATTTCACCAAGCGTACTCAATAAATGTTAACAACTAAAAGAATCTGTTGATGCCCACTAACCTGTAACATACACAGGAAGCACCACCCACTGCACAGTGATAAAGCCTGTCATCTCCATATTCCAAAGTACCACAACACTAAAGAAGGCTGAACAGTCCATGGCACCCATGGGAAGAATTTGTGAACAGAAAGGGGTTAGCTTCATGGAGCCCCCAAAGGAGAAATTATCATTATCCTTTTATCCATCTAACATTGTCCAAAGAATAGGGACGTCAGAAGTGAGAGACGTGAGCATTGCAGTCAAGCTGGCCTCTGCCTCTGCAGCCTCACTGCCGCTGACTTCTACCCTTGTACCCTATACTCCTGTCATCCTAAACAACTTGCAGATGTCTCAAAAATAATGTGCTCCTGTGCCTTTACATGTATTACTCCTCAGCCTGGAATGTTCTCTTGGCATATTTTTATTGGATTTTTATTGGTCCTTCATGACCCAGTCTGAGTATGACCTCCTCTGAAAGGCATCTAGCACACGGTAGGTTTCGATGAACGTTTGATGAACGAACAAGGTTTCCCTGACCACTTCTGGGAGTGTTGGCAACTTCCTTCTCAATAGTACCACTATAATCGGTCACTGTTAAGAATATATCAACTTGCATTTTAATTATTTATATCACCCATTCTTAAAGTGTGGCCCAGTTTGGGAAGGGAGGGTATCTCTGAGAAACTTTCAGGGTATCCATGAGTCCAAAACTAAGATGTTATTTATCTTTTTCACTCTCATTCTCTCACAAGTGTCCCGTGGAGTTTTCCAGAGGCTACCTGATATATGATACTCGATGTTATCACTCTGAAAGTTAATATAATGTGTGTTTGTGTATTATGTTTTTAATTTTTATTTTACTTCCTAATATAGTAAATATTGCTACCTATAACCCACATAAACAAAAGCTCTTTGGAGTTCTCAGTAATTTTTAAGAGTGTAAAGGGATCCTAAGACCAAAATGTTTGAGACCTGCTGCTATGTCTCTCTTACTAAGCTTGAACGTTATCTTAGTCATCAGTGTGTTCCCAGCATCTCTGTGCTGCAGTTCCCGCTCATAAGCAATCTTCCGTTGAGTACTTCAGTTTCCTGGATACCCTGCCAGTGGGAAGCCCATGCCCAGTACAGCAGACACAAGCAAACCAATCATTTGCAAGGAAGAAGCAGACCCCAGCCCAATCCCACCGGAAAGTACTCAACTGGTATTTCGGTTTATAGAGCAATGTCTTGTGCTTGTGAGTTTGCTTAGGATAAATAAGGCCCTGAATACTTATTAACTATATTTGACAAAAATCAAGGTACTAGGCTAAAAGCAAGACCCAGCAAAGCAAGCTTTTAACTGTAGCGACTCCACTAAGAAAACGCCTCTCTGAGGGGCCCTGCTGAGGGTCTAGTTGGCCTCCCTCTATGATATTTTTATCATTCATTCATTCAACAAAAATGCCCAAATGAAGAGAGGAACAAAAACAACCAGGCTGTTATTAATACTATCTCTTCAAGAGTGCCACACTCTGGCCTCCAGACCCCCTTTTACCTACCCCTGCAATGGGGATGTTAACTGATCTCCTGCCCTCTCCCCTACCCTTTCTCTCCTTCCCTCCACGCTCCTGGATCCATATGCCCCTTCCCGAGGCCATTCTTCCTTCCCTTCGCCCAGTCCCTCCCTCCCACCCCGTTTATTTATCCCGTGTTCCCTAAAAAAGTTGGACACAGATTCCAGTCTAAACTCCAAGCAAACTTGGGTAAACGCCATTGCTTACAGAGAAACTGAAGCCCATATAAGTAAGAATTAGAGAAGCTGCCTTCAGCTCAGTAAACAACAGGCCCTCACAGACCTAATTTCCCAAGCGTAAAAGGAGGGCAATATCCAACAGTAAGGACTCAAAGGAGGCCAAGCGTTATACCAAGTGGGGCTTACGCCTTTCTACTCGTCTGATGGTCATTATGAACGCTCTCCGCGCGGTCCTGCTCTTCGGCTGACTGGCTCCATCTCATTCGTTCAGGTCTCAGCTTAAATGTCACCTTCCAGGGGGGCCTTCCTGAGCACCGATCTAAAGGAGACCTGCTCCAGTATTCTCTCTCAGGACCCCTTTACAGTTTGCTTGGAGCCTTTGCCACGATTAGGGCAACTGCGGATTACTCGAGCGTCTCGAGGGGAGGGGCCTGGCCGCCTCGCTCGCCGCCGGACCCCCTGCATTAGGAAACGGCTGGCTCGCAGCTGGCGCTCGGGGCCGCCCGATGAATGGATGGGCGAGAACCGGCGACGGTCGCCATGCCCGGCGGGTCCCCCGGCGCCGCCCCCCGCGCTCCCGGGCCCGCCTCACCCGTCCCCCGGCACCTCCCGCAGCTTCAGCCCCAGGGCCTGCAGCTGGTTGGCGAAGCTGACGAACTCCTCCTCGCAGCCGCCGCCGCCGCCGGGCTCCGGCCGGTTCCGCCGCTCCTTAGCCAGGGCCCGACGCGCCGCCCGCTCGTCCCGCTTGCGCTCGGCCTCGGCTTTCCGGCTGCCGCTGCCCGGCCGGCTCTTCGCCGCCTGCTTCCGGGACATGGCCTTGGCCCCGCGGCCCGCAGCGGCAGGAGGGAGAGCCGCAGGACCGCCGGGCGGCCGCCTCAGGTGCCGAGGAGGCGAAGCGTCGTAGGCTACGGAACCCGGCGACGGCGACACTGCCACCTCGCCTGCGCCCGCGCCGGGGACCCAGGTCATGTGATGGAACCCCGCCCCTCCGCCCGGCTAGGCTGACAGGCGCCATAGAGAGCTCGCCTGGGAGGGCTAGAGGGGAACCCATCTTTGTTTGTTTCGCTCCTCCCTCTATCGGTGGGTGGTACTCCAAGTGAGCCGCCGGTGGGACCAGAGAGAACAAAGCAGGAAAAGGTCAAGGAGAGCCGGGGAACTAAAGCGCATACACTTTACTTAATCCTGGCGTTCTCTGCTTCTCTACCTTCCCTCATAACTCAGGGGGAGGTAGCCCTTGTCCAAAACTGGCTCCTCTTGTAATCTTGATTCCACCGTAAGGTGACCAGCCCAGGTTTACCTGGACTAAGGGTTTTCCAAGGGCGCAGGACTTTCAGTTTTAAAACGGGGCTAGCCCCAGGTAAACCAGGGTAGTTGGTAACCCTAATCCACATCCACGTACCCTGGAAGCTAACTCCAGCAGTAATCCCCTCTCTCCTGCTGTAATCCCCTCTTCTCCCTCATCCTGGACCCTCTTTCTTAACTCTTCCCACGGTGATGCCACTGTCTCCTCCACGTCTTGACCCTCTAACCAGTCTCTTTCACCATTTCTGGGAATGTTCCTAATGTTTCTGCCCTTAATGATGTTACTTTCCCTACCTACAAGTTCCCCTTTGGGAATAGCTTCCATTTCCTCAGTTTCAACTAATGTCTGTACTTCTCTTCAGTGTGTAAGTAACTCTCACTTCAGCCCTTGTGGTAGATACCAGATGTAACACTGAATCAGAGAGACATGGCGATTGCCCTCAGGGAGCCCAGATTCCAATGAGACATATGGGCAAGGACACAGCAATTTCGATACTGCATGACAAATTCTATCAAGGGTGCAGTGGGGCAAAAAGTGGAGTGAAAAATGCAGAAAGGCTTCCGGGAAGAGCTGGGTTCTAGGCTGAAGCTTAAAGGCTGAGTAGGACTTGGCCAGACTACGACAGTTAAGAGAGAGGGGATTGTGTGTGCAATACCAGAGCTCCATTTTGAGGAACTGAAGAAAGTTCAATCTGACAGCAGCCCAGGACTTGAGCTATGAGACAGGAAATGAAAGGAAGGCCCAGATCTGGACCAGTCTTGTGGGCCCTGTGAACAGGTTTAGTCCCAGTTCTCAGAGCCATGGGGAGCCATTGAAACACTTTAATCAGGAACTAACCTGAGCAGGCTTATGTTTAAAAAATGTCTTTGGCTCTAGTTAGGAGAATGGGTTGAAGGAGGGATGCCAGGTAGGAAGTTCCTGTAGCTATCCAAGGACAGGTGATGGTGATGGGGTTGGGGATGTGGATTGGGATGGGAGGCTGAGTCTGGGATGGAAGGGAAGAGAAGTAGGTCGGCAAGATCAATTCACATGCTAGTAAAAGTTCATGAAATGGAACTGGACTGAATTGCTGTAGAATGTTTCACTTGCTTCTCTGAAGCTGCTGAAATTCCTCCTCTACAGATCCCTCTTTTAGTCTCAGAAAGAAAGAATGTGAGTTATGCCCGGCCCCGCCTTTTCTTACACAGACATCCCAAGGCCTGCAACAACCCCTCTGCTTGTATTTAGTTAAGTTGGGAGGCAGTGCTAGGAGTGGAAAAACCACTGCACAGGATGGCAGAGCCCCAGGTACCGGTTCAGGTCTATCGCTAACTCATTCCATGATCGTGGGTGAGTTGCTTAACAAACAGTGAAGACCACATACGATCATAATGGTAATAATGACAAACTTTTATGGTATTGACCGTGTTCAAGGCTCTATTCTAATTGCTTTACAAATACTGCCTTATTTAATCATTAAAACAACCCAGTGAAATATGTGGGGTTTTTTTGAAAGTGGACTTTTAAAAAATTTTTTTATAATTTTTATTGGCGTATAGCTGATTTACAATGTTGTTTTAGTTTCAGGTGTACAGCAAAGTGAATCTGTTATACATATATCACATATCCACTCTTTTTTAGATTCTTTTCCCATATAGGTCATTACAGAGTACTGAGTAGAGTTCCCTGTGCTATACAGTAGGTCCTTATTAGTTCTATTTTATATATAGTAGTGTGTATATGTCAATCCCAGTCTTCCAATTTACTCTCCCCCCCTTACCCTCTGGTAACCATAATTTTTTTTTTACATCTGTAACTCTATTTCTGTTTTGTAGATAAGTTCATTTGTACCCTTTTTTTAGATTCCACATATAAGCAATACCATATTATATTTGTCTTTCTCTATCTGATTTACTGAAATCTGTGTTATTTTTAATTCCCACCATCTAGGTGAGAAAACTGAGGCACAGAGAGGTTAAGTAACTTGCCCAAAGTCACATAGCTAGTAAGTGGCAGAGCCAGGATTTGAAGCCAGGCCACCTGGCTCCAGAGTAACTGAAGAAAGTTCAGTCTGACAGCAGCCCAGGACTTGAGCTATGAGACAGGAAATGAAAGGAAGGCCCAGATCTGGTTACGTATGCTCGTAACCACCGTGTTATAGGACACATATAACTTTTTCATAAACTACTCTGTGAAGAGTCCTCTACAAAATACCTGAATTTATTTCATTTTTAACTCCCTTACACTGCCCATAATTGTTGTCAATATAGTCTTTCTACTATAATCTGTTGTCAGATATCACTATTGTCTGACTTTCTAGTTAACTTTCTCTGCATTAAAGCGGATCACAAAGATTTAGAGCCTGATAGGCCTGGGTTTCTATCCTGGTTTCAGATGAGTTATTTGACTTCTGAACATCATTTTTCTATTCTATACAATGACTAAGATAACATAAGAATGAGAGGGAGAGTTGTAAAGATTACATAAAAGTGTAAAGCTCTAGGCCAACAGTAAGTACCAGCTTAGTGAAGTTGTTTGAATCATTCTTTTGACCGTGGAAAACGCCTGGGCTCGGGGCAAAGAGTGACATTGCAAACTTCAGACACCAGGGAAGAAGGTTTTGTCACCACAAAACATGTGGAAAGGTGGGTGGAACACGTGGAAATATTGACAGAAATGCAAGGACTTGCCCTGTTACCGAACGCAAGTTCATGTGCCCGACGCACGGTGAGGCCAAACAAACCGAAATGTTGGAGTTCGGAGCAGAAATGTTTATTTCAGGGCCATGTGAGGAGACGGGTGACTCATGCCCAGGAAACTGAACTCCCCAAGGTTTCAGCAAAGCATTTTTAACGGCAAGCTGAGGGAGGGGCATGGTTGGTTTTTGCAGGCTTCTTGGTGTAGGAATCCTTTGTTCTTGCCGCTGTCCACGTAGGTCAGGTCATGATGTAAACCTCCAACAAGATAAATGTTTTTCTCTGTTCTACAATTTTTTATCACTGTATGAATGGGAAAGTGTTTTACCCTTAAAAGTCAGAGCCTTGAGAATGGGCTATCCTGTATAGTTCAGGCTATAGGCAACATTCTTAACTGGAAGCAGAAGCAATAGAACACAAAGGTTGAAGTAAAAGAAACAGATCCAACATGGAGTCAGGTTTGTTCTTCCCTATTACAGTCCTTCTTGTAAAATCTTTTCTTGCATAAGCCCTTGACCTGTCAGGCCATGCCTAGAATTTTGAATAAGCTCATTTCTCTTCTGTCATCAGAGGCCTGTATTAAACGATGTCTCCCTTTGAGGGCAAATCAATACTGCTTATAAATTATATCTAAAGGCCAAAGGGAGGGAGGACTTGTGAATTAAATGAATTAATTAAAAGAATCATCAAACCTCATTGAGTGGCATTTAGTTCAAATTTAGTTCAAATTAGTTTTTATAAAAAAGTGTGACTAGTAGAATTTTAGTGAAGAAATGCAGCTTTAAGACTTTCAAGAACATAGTATCAAGGGTATGGGGAAATGAGAAATCTCACACACTGCTGTTGGGAGCTAAACTAGCCTGGCCACTGGGAGAGCTGTTTGGGCAGTCTCTGGTAACATTTTAAATGCCCAGGGACCCAGAAATACCACATCTCATTAACTGTCCTAAAACAAACCTTGCACACGTGCATTAGGAAGTCTGTCCAAGGATATTTAAGGCATAGTGGTGAGTAAAAGTAAATCATTATAGTGTAAATATCCATCAATAGGAAAACGGCTTCTTCAATTATGAAACAGCCATTTATGAAATACTCTGCAACCATTTTAAAAAATGGTAAAGGGGAAAAGAGGTAGGTCTAGATGAGTTCAAATGGATAGCTCTCCTGGATGTGTGTTGGAATGAAAGATCACGTGGTAAAGTGATCCACTCCATGTAGCCTTTATGTAAGACAGAACAACAAAACAGAAGAACTATGTTTTCTACAGGTACACATGTGTACGGTCACCCCTCAGTATCTGTGGGAGATGGCTCCAGGACTCCTGCAGTACCAAATCCACGGGTGCTTAAGTCCCTATATAAAATGACTGTAGTACAATCGGTCCTCTGTAACCACGGGTTCCCCATCTGTGGATTCAACCAACCTTGGATCCACCATTAGTTGAATCCATGGGTGTGGAACCCCCAGATACAGAGGGCTGACTCTTCTAAATATGTAGAAAATGGTCTAGAAAGATAAATACCAAATTGATAAAAATGAGGAGGGAGGAAAGAGTGAAAGTGAACTTACATGTTTTTTTTTAAATGAGTGCAATATGATTTTGTATTACATATATAACAAAATTAATAAAATTATCTTTACTAGACTAATAAAATCTATTCTTTCCTTCAAACTGAAGCCCAATAGACTTCTTTGGGGGACCTCTTTATCAGCTAAGCCAAATTTGTAATAAGCATATTGCTTTTCCCAAGAAGTGGGTATTTCTTAAGTCTTTAAGTGTTCTCAGGGGCTTCCCTGGTGGTGCAGTGGCTAAGAATCCACCTGCCAATGCAGGGGGCACAGGTTCGAGCCTCGGTCCGGGAAGATCCCACATGCTGTGGAGCAACAAAGCCCGTGCACCACAACTACTGAGCCTGAGCTCTAGAGCCCCAGAGCCACAACTACTGAAGCCCATGCGCCTAGACCCCCTGCTCCGCAACAAGAGAAGCCACTGCAATGAGAAGCCCGCACACCACAACGAAGAGTAGCCCCCGCTAGCCACAACTAGAGAAACCCCACGCAGCAACGAAGACCCAACACAGCCAAAAATAATAAATAAATAAAAATAATAATAAAAGAGTTCTCGGCATCTTGCCTTTCTCACCATGTCACCTTTGGATCAATCTCGTTTTGCTGTTAATTTGCTTTTCCTGTAAGGACAGGGCTTCCTAAGCAAAATTAAATATCAACTCAGCCATGTCCAAACTGTCACAGACTGTGTAGTACTAAATGTGAGTTAATGATACATCGTTCTATTTGATGGATATAAAGCACATATGTATACATCAAGTACTCAGGACAAGGATAATCCCCCCACCCCCCCCCCACCCAGAACCCCTCTGCATGTTCCCTTGGGCATATGTGCACACATACACATGAAGCTTTGTCACCCCTTCACCTCTTTTTCCATTTGTGGCTCCTGTTCTTGGTGGTGGTTGGTCTCAATGGGTGCCTCTGTCCCTCTTACTTCCCCACTTGTCCTCTTTCTCTGGATTTCCAGCGCCCCCTTTGTCTCACCCGCTCAGCATATGGCGGACCGAAAAGAAAGGACTTTTGGAGTGGTCAGACTGAATTAAGTCGAAATCCCATTTCTGCGGCCTGTGGGACCAGCACTATTTTCCATAATCTTTCCAAGCTGCAGTTTCCTCATCTGGGAAATGAGAGCAGTGGTGGCTCCTTCTGCGAGTTGTTCTGAGGTATTAATATCACGACCCTAACAAAGTACCTGATCCATTAAATATTAGTTTCCTTCCTCTTCTCTCCCTTACTTCTCTCTTTTTTCTACCTCAGCACTGCCCATTCTCTCCACTTTCCCTTAAGTGGCTATAAAACCGAAATATATTACATATACCAAATTATTTATATATGTAAAGTGAATAGTTTCATATCCTCCATTGCTAATTTTTCCGGCAACTAAATAGAATATTTTACCCTGCTCTTGAGGGCATTAAAAGACATCAGTTTCTGTTTTCATGTGATCCTCGCTTGATTTCTGTTTCATCAATGACCCTTGAAGAGAGAAGAAGGTGATCGGTGTGGGAAAGGGAGTTCCCGTCCCTGAACTAGATGCCCATACTCATTCAAAATGACTTTTCTAGTCCTTGAGCTGCAGGATTTATCTTTACGGCTCCATAATAATTGCTCTGTCTGGTATCTCTGTGCCAAAGATCCTAACTGCCCTCAGAGTCTGTTGTTATCATTATCCTGCGTAAACCACCTGCAACTGTTCCATCAGCACCTGTGCCCGGACCCCACCCTGTGGTGCAGATTAACTAACCTGGCAGGTGAAAGGAAAGGGAGCCCTGTGCTATAGGGCACACAAGGGGGCAGCAGAAAGACAGCTTTCTCTCTTTCTTTCCAAACGATCCACATAGAAATTTTTCTGATATGGAAAATATAACCTGTTCATGGGAGAAAATCTGAAAAGACATCAAAGAATTTTTTTTAAAGATCATCCATAAATCTACTCTCAGAGATAGTGATTGTTGCCATTTCAGTGTATCAATTTTACCCATATGAGATTGCTGATAATCAGCCATTTTTTAACCTACAAAAATGACAATTTCGTGTGGTTTAACCTAATATTTCCTGCTATCTTTTCTCTATGAGAACATAAATGAACTTTTAAATATAAAATTGAGATGGGACTATATGTGTATATGTGTATATATTTTTAAAACCTGCCTTTTTAAATGAAATATTAACAGCTACAAATATGGATAGGGAATTCCCTGGCCATCCAGTGATTAGGACTCGGTGCTTTCACTGCTGTGGCCTGGGTTCCATCCCTGGTCAGGGAACTAAGATCCTGCAAGCCACACTGTTTGGGGGAAAAAGTGGATAAAGAATAATGCAATTACACTAACACGCCTAACAAAATGTCACGTACAGCTGAAGCCCCCCATACACTGCTCCCCAACAGCTGCCCCCTCCCTAGCTCCTTGGGGCAACCATGCTCATACATCTGGTGTTTATCATACATAGGTTTGTATCATTACACAATATGGTTTAGCATTTTTAACTTTACGTAAACGATACCAAAGTGAATGTATCATTCTGACTTGTTTACTGAACGTTGTATTTTTAATGTATTATTTTTTACTGAAGTATAGTTGATTTATAACATTGTGTTCGTTTCTGGTGTACATCAAAGTGATTCAGTCATACATATATATTCGTTTTCATATTCTTTTCCATTATGGTTTATTACAGTATATTGAATATAGTTCCCTGTGCTATACAAGTAGGACCTTGTTGTTTATCTATTTTATATATAGCAGTTTTTATTTGCTAATGCCAAACTCCCAGTTTATCCATCCCCACCCCCTTTCCCCTTTGGTAACCATAAATTTGTTTTCTATGTCTGTGAATCTGTTTCTCTTTCGTAAATAAGTTCACTTGTGTCATATTTTAGATTCCACATATAAGTGATATCATACGGTATTTGTCTTTCTCTTTCTGACTTACTTCACTTAGTATGATCATCTCTAGGTCGATCCATGTTGCTGCAAATAGCATTATTTCATTCTTTTTTATGGCTGAATGGTATTCCATTGTATATATGTACCACATCTTCTTTATATGTTCATCTGTCGATGGACATTAGGTTGTTTCCATGTCTTGACTATTGTAAATAGTGCTGCTATGAACACTGAGGTTCATGTATCTTTTCAAACTATAGTTTTCTCCAGATATATCCCCAAGGGTGGGATTGTTGGATCATATGGCAATTCTATTTTTAGTTTTTTGAGGAACCTCCATACTGTTCTCCATATTGGCTATACCAGTTTACATTCCCACCAACAGTGTAGGAGAGTTCCCTTTTCTCCATACTCTCTCCAGATTTGTAATTTGTAGACTTTTTAATGATGGCCATTCTGACCGGTGTGAGGTGGTACCTCATTGTAGTATTGATTTCTCTAATAATTAGCGACGTTGAGCATCTTTTCATGTGCCTATTGGCCATCTGTATGAACATTAAATTTTTTAAAGTTATCCATGTTTATACATGGAGCTTTTGTTGTTTCATTCTCAAGTTTTTGCTATTAACTATTCAGAGTTGCTATCTGCCTCTCTCCACTAGACTAGGCTCCTCCATGCTAGAACCCTGTCTTAGTTATCTATGGCCTAAGAGGTCCCATTAATGGGAGTGGACTGGACAAATGCAGAAAGTGAAAGAGTGAGGACCACTGTGCTAGAAAATCAAGCCTAGACTCCTTTGTTGGGTACCCAAGGCAAAGAGCAGTGGTGACAAGAAGGCTCTCATGTCTGGGAGAGGCAGACATCAAAGGTGAACATTTCATTGTGATGTCACCTCTCTAGTGCCAGGCTTAGGGTGCTAGGGCATCCCATCCAGAACTGAAGGGGCAGAGCAAGAGCATCTGGGAAAGCTTCCAGAGAGGGTCCTGCGTCCATTCCTGAAAGATGGTGGGTCCCTTTCACCGTGGCAACCAAAAGCCCACATTTTTAGATAAAGGCATTGACATGTTCTCAGGATTCTCTGAGTATTTATCTCCAGGTTTTTTGGACAATTAAAATGTATGATAGGTAGAAAATGGCATGCTGGAGTCTTAAAACATAGACAACCAAAAAACCCAATTCCTTTAGTAGCCAAAATCTTCCTAACCCTGATGAGTTTAAAGTTTACCTGTAAAACACAAGGATAACAATAAATCAGAGTAGAAATGAGGTGTAGCAGCAAGAAGTTAGGGGCTCTGGAATCACTGAGAGTAGAGTTAGAATCCTGACTCTTTAGCTTCCTGAACATGTGATGCTGGGTAAGTTAGCTAACCATTCAATTCTTGTCTCTTCATCTGCAAAATAGAGATACTAATGCCCACCTTGCAAGTTGAGGATGTAAACTGCCTGGTCTATACCGAGCATCCCGTAAATGGGAGCAGCTTTTATTGACAGGCTGGGTTGGCAGGGAACTGTCTTTGACACTTGAAGCTGGACCTGGTCACTGAGAGAGAAAGAAAACTCCTCACAGATACTAAACCCCAGAATCTCACGGTGACAGCTGCTGCCAGCTGCTGGCCCTGGAAGTCACTGTCCCCAACCCTCCTCAACAACACGTCTGTCCCTTGAAGAAGATACATCTCTGACATCCCAGGAAGCTGCCTTTGGTTCTGTGTCCACTTCTCTTCTTGGAGAAGATGGAGGGAATAAAAAGGTGTGTATCAGCAAATCTCAAAAAAAAAAAAAAAAGTGAATGTTCCCAAGCTCACCTAAGAATCCTCTGTGAAACCTCTGGGTGCAAAAGGACAAACTCAAAAACATTCGGAAAGTAAGACAGGCTGGGACCTGGAACCCTTTGCTGCAATGCTTGCACCTGGACAAACATCTCCTCCTCGAGTTCCAACATACAAAGAAACTTAGGGGGCAAATTCTGGACAACAAGACACAAAGAGACCAAAAAGTCCAACCGCCACTCCTGAAGAGCCGGGAGCAAAGCAGCGTCCTGCACATGCCCCCTGCACACAACACCACCAAAGGGGTGGGCAAACCACTTAAGCTACCCCTCCGGCCTGACACCTGGGCACACCCCTACCCTCACCCCATATACGGAACCAGCTTGACCTCCCTCCGAGGGCAAGCCAGCAAGGGAAGCTGTTACTTGTTCTCGCTCCCTCCTGCTGTAGCAGGGGCCCCAATAAAGCCTTGCCTGAATTTCTTGTCTGGTCTCTGATCAATTTCTATTGATTAAGGAGGCCAAGAACACTGGTTGGTAACAAAAGGAAGTAAAATCTGGTGGTTCCATTATACCTACTACTCCCCTGGCAAACATCTTTTTTTTTTTTTTTTTTTGGTTAGATGAAAAAGGAATTGGGGCCAAAATGACCCCGGTGGAGTAGATCTATTTAAAGAAATGAACATTTAATTTTTGTATTTGCAGTTAATCTCTCTCCCTCTGTCACACACACACCCACTTTATTTAAATCAGCCTTTATTTTTATTTGTTCAGCTAGAGCCGCTAGAACTTCTCTACTTTGCTGGTAAAGAGCTAGTCATGCTTTTAAAATGTGCACACCATTTGACTCGATACCTAACCTTAAAGATAATCATTACAGCATTTGTTATCATGGGAAAAAATGGTAAACAACCTAGATATCCAGCAAGAGTGGGTTTTTCAAATAAGCTAGGATGTCACCATACCATAGAATATCTCTCGCCATTCCAAATAGTCTCGTAGAAGGTGATCGATCCAATGAAATGGAATGGAATAATGTATACAATGTGTTATTAGGTGAAAAAAAGCAGTTTGCAAAGAGATAAGGATCTTATTTCTGTTAAAAAAAAAAGAAAAAAGAAAGACACACATACACACAGAAAGAATGGAAGAGTAGATATCAAAATGCTACGCTGATGACCTCCGGGCTCTTGAAAATGGAGGTGATTTTTATTTTCTTTCGTTTGTATTGTTGCATGTTTGTATTTTTCTGGATTTCAGACATTGAAAGCTTATTACAGTGGTAGTAAGAAAACCATCCCCCAAAAGATGTGAACGGTCCTTGGAACACCTGGTTCTTTGCTCTTATCCTGTTCCCTAAAGCTTCCCACTGGCATCAGAACTCATAATGCCAAGGCTGGAGCAGCCTCTTATGGGGAAAGGTCAAATACTTCATTCTCTAGCAGCCGACCCTAACTTTAATCCCCGCCAGACATGTCACTTGTGACATTATCTAAGCATATTCATAGTAGCTGCCATATCCATTGACTTAACTTACCCAAAAAGAAAATAGGAGAGTAGGCACTCAGATTTCTAAGAAAAACATTGAGTACCTCTCCTTAGGGACACTGATGTCTACAGCTGTGACATTTGCATTGCTGTGACATCAGGACTTTGAGATGGGCGGACCGTCATATGGATGGCTGGGTCATTCTTATTTATAGGCTAAAGAAAGGTGCCAGCCCTTTGCTATGAACCTAGCATCTGCCCTCGGCCCCCTCTAAGAAAGACAGAAAGGGCAAGCCCACCTTGTCCCATGGTGACTCCATTCTCTACCCTTTATATTGTGTATAGTAGCGGTCCCCAACGTTTTTGGCACCAGGGACCAGTTTCATGAAAGACAATTTTTCCACAGACGGGGGTGGGGGGGTGGGCAGAATTGTTCAGGTGGTAACGCGAGCGATGGGGAGCGATGGGGAGCAGCGGGTGAAGGTTTGCTTGCTCGCCAGCCGCTCACCTCCTGCCGTGCAGCCCCATTCCTAACAGGTACCCGTCCGCAGCCCGGGGCTTGGGGACCCCTGGTGTACAGGGTTCAGGAGCTTTGCCATCATAAAGTGGTAGCCGGGCTGGTCTCCTTGCTGAACAATGATAGTTTACAAAGCCCAGGGAAGCAATGTATTTGGTTACAGACCAAATGAAGGTGTAAAAGCATCAAGAGAAGTAATACGACACCCCCTTCTCTGAGGCACAATTAAATACTCCCTCCAGCTCTAATATTACCACCTACCGGAAGCCTTCCAGGGTTTCACAAGTTACCCTTAGACCAAGGACTATCATCTCTCTATCCTTAGATTAGGCCCTGGCATTTTAGAAAGAGTCTATGAATGAATGAAGGAAGGAAGGAATGACTAATACAGGAGTGAATGGATGTGAGAATGAATAAATGAATGCACCTGCTCTTTGTGGAGACGTCTACTCATTCTTTTCACAACAACTTATTGAGGATTTACTGTGTGCCAGACTCCGTGATGGTCACTGGGATACAAAGTGAGCAAGACAGACAAGCTTCTTGCTTCCAGGGAGCTTATATTATAGTCAAGGACACAGTCAATCCACAGGAAACACGTATGTGCCTGATTTCAGATAGATAGTGTTACAGAGAGAATACACAAGGTTACACGAAACAGCGTATCTGGAGGAGCAGGGTGGTTGGAAGAAGAGGGCAGCAGGGAAGGCCTCTCTGAGAAGGTGGCATCTGAGCTCTGAACGACGGTGAGAGCACTAGTTTTCAAGTACTTATTTAGCTTATTTCAAGAGCTTTTTTTTTTGGCCACACCACACAGCATGCGGGATCTTAGTTCCCCAGCCAGGGACCAAACCCGCACTCCCTGCAGTGGAAGTGCAGAGTCTTAACCACTGGACCGCCAGGGACATCCCAAGAGCTTTAATCTTGAAAGTAAAATTTCAAGGGTGTGTCTGACTTTGTCTTTTTCTTGACAGTGGAGACTACATCTTATTCATCACTGTGAACGAGCAGGATACAATGGCAAGCACATGGGATTTGAAAATGGACTACCTGGGTTCAAATCCAGCCTCTACCACTTATCAGCTTTGGACCTTGGGGAAGTTATTTAAATAAGCCTCAGTTTCCCCATCCAAAAAATGGGGATGATGATGATACTTTTACAAAAGAGATAACTAGCTGTCCACCAAAAACCTATGCTTCCTCTTCCACAGTGTGAAGTTGAAGTTGTTTCATCGACAACTTCAACTGCCCAACCATGGTTTCCATTTTCCAGCCCCTTTTGCACCCAGATGCAGCCAAAGACAAATTTTTGCCGCTGAGATGTGAATACAAGTGATGTGTGTCATTTCCAGGCCTGGGTCCCTGAGTCACCATAAGGAGGAAAACCACCATTGACCAGGAACACCCTCTTTGGACTGTTAAGTGAGGGGAGGTTAGTGACTATAGGATGAGGAATATTGGGACCCTGGGACCTTGCTGACTTGTGCTGTCAAAATTTTTTTTAATTGCCTGGGGATACAGGAGGAGAGAATCTTGCTCAACAAAGTAATCTCTCTCTTCCTTGAGATCAGACTTTGCAGTGGAACTTGAAGATCAAGAGCTTCTTGGGACTTCCTGGAGGTCCAGTGGTTAAAACTCCCATGCTTCCAATGCAGGGGACTTGGGTTTGATTCCTGGTCAGGGAGCTAAGATCCCACATGCTGCAAGGTACGGCCAAAAAATTTTTTAAAATCAATTTTTTTAATTTAAAAAAAAAAAGAGCTTCTCCCCAAATCTAAAAGATCTTTTCTCTCTTCCTCTTCCTCCTCCTCCAGGACACTTCTGCGATGAGATCCCTGCAAGGTTTTTAGTTCTCAGGCATCTAAGAGAGAAGAAGAGAACTATATGTCTCATGTTTTCATACGCCTTAAAATAAGATAATGAATGTAATGCCCCTAGCACAGCAAACGGCACGTGGTAGGAATCCAACAAATGGGCCTGACCTCCCTTTAGCTCATTTAATTCCCATTAGCTCACTGTCAACTGTGACATGATGGATAGCCTGTCTCAACCTATACTAAAAACAACCCAACTGGAATTATTTTCCTCACTAGACAAATATGAAAACAGAGTCTTAAGGTGTTCAAATATATAGCATTATTGTATCAATAGAGGTGTGGTACACGTTTTATCTAAACTTAATTCTTACAACCATATACAGAATCCATGATATTGGTATTATTGTACCCATTTTCCAGATAAGAAAACCGAGGCTCAAAGAGTTTAGATGACTATCATTCTTGGACACACGTTTTTTTAGTGCTTTTCTGTGTACAGGCTCTGTGCTGGGGTGCGGGGGTCAACAATGAGTACTACACACACATTCTCGCTCTCATAGACCTCACAATCTGGTGTAAGAGGCAGCCGGATAAAGAGGCAATTTCAGGTATGATAAGTAAAAAAGTCTGAGTAAGCCCAGGATGCTGTGGGAGCAAAGAAGATGGACCACCTAACAAGAAGTGGAGCGAGAAGGAGGGACATGAAGTATTTTAATTTACATTAGCTGTAAAATAAGATGTGACTTGTGGATAGGATTTAGCTAGAATGGGCATTGTGGAAGAATGTTCCAGGAATAGGGAATCACTGGGGCAGTTTTACCATTAGGTGTTCCCATGTGAATTTCTTTCTGTTTACCTTGCTTGGGAATGTTTGGGCTTCTTGTGTCTTTGGAAAGATGTGTCCTCATCCCTGGAAATTTTTCTGTCATTTTTTTCAAATATAACCTGTGCTCTGTTCTGTTTTTCCTTCTGGGAAAAATACTTTTCTGGAAAAGTCAAATTCAATTAATCCTAAATTAGACATTCTGCGTCACTTAGCTCTCTTCTGTAGTTCATGCCTTTTTGACTCCCCATGCTTTTTTCTGGACATACTCTTTTTACCTGTCTTACAGTTTATGCTGTTAACTCTTTCTTTAGTTGTGTCTAATCCGATGTTAAAACCATCCACTGCATTCTTAGTTTTGGTTCTTATATTTTTCAGTTCTAGAATTTCTATTTGGTTCTTTTTCAAATCTGCTATGTCACTTTTTATCACTTCCTGTTTCCTGACAGAATTTTCCAGTTTTATGTGTATCTCTTTGAACATAGTGAATGTAGTTATTTTATTGTTGTTTTCTGATCATTCTAACAACACTAGTCCCTATCGATCTGTTTCATTGTCTCTTGTTTCTCTTAACTCTTGTTCATGGTGCCTTGTCTTTTAGTGTGCTTAGTTATCTTTAATTAACTAATAATAGTAGAATATTATTAGTTAATTAGTTAATATTAGTTAGTTATTATTAACTAATAATAGTAGAATATTGTAGTTTAAAACATCTTTGTAAAACAATTTGTGGCCAGGATGATGTTATATTCTCTCAAAAGAGGATTTTCTTTAGCTTCTATCAAACACCTGAGGATACTAACTGCCTAAGATGATTTAACCAACCAAATTCAAAAGACTGACGTTTTTCTGGACCACCCTGGTGACTCAAAGACTGGCTACAGTCTGAGATACAGCTTGTTTATTTCCATCTCACCCCTTCTCCTAGGGTATAGCCCTTTTGAGTCTCAGCCAAAAGTGGAAATGGTTTACCAGGATTCTTACCCTTGATGGGATTCAATATTTTACTTTAGTTCCACCGTGTCTGAGAGAGCGGCCTGCTTGATATCAGCAAATGTATGGAACAATACAAGTGGCCCTAAGTGTAATGCTCACCTCTCTGGGATCCTGTCTTTTCCGAGATCTCAAGCAGTACCCCTCACTGGCTTGTTAGCTATTTGATACTTTTAAGATGTTTTTGTATTTTATGCAGTTCACTTAAGCATCTCCAGCTTCCAGCCATTACTGAATACAAAAACTTAAGAACAGTTGTATCCAGAGATCACAGAACTTTTGAGTAGTACAGGCAGGATTGGAATAAAAGGTATATATGCTTCAAATCCTAGATTCTTTCCTCTACATTGCACTGTTCAGTCCAGATGATAATGATATTGATAAACAGATGATAGATAGATAGATAGATAGAAACTAACACTTATCAAGCCCCCTACTCAGTCAGGAACTCTGTTCTAAAAGCTTTAAATTTTTTAACCCATTCAATTTTCACAACAATCCTATGAGTTAGGTACTATCATTATTCTTGTTTTACAGATGAAGAAACTGAGGCATGGAGAGATTGATTAAATCAGCCCAAAGCCACACAGCTAGAAAGAGTTGAGCTGTAATTCAAACCTGAGAGTCCAACTCCAGAGTCTGTGCTCCTAACCACGAAGTTTTAAACAAAACTTTCCTGTTGCCAAGGGTCTGAGAATCACTTATCCTACCACATGGATTCATACACAAACATCAATTCTAAGACTATTGGTTCTTCAAGATTGAGCTGCATGCTACTTCCACCTATACCTGCCTGAGTCTGTATAGAACAAAGTCTTCAGTTCCAGGTATCAGGAAGCGTTGCTTTGAAAAGAAATCTTCATTTCTGTAAACTGCAACCATCCTCATCGCTTCTTTTTTTTTTTTTAACATCTTTATTGGAGTATAATTGCTTTACAATGGTGTGTTAGTTTCTGCTTTATAACAAAGTGAATCAGTTATACATATACATATATTCCCATATCTCTTCCCTCTTGCGTCTCCCTCCCTCCCACCCTCCCTATCCCACCCCTCTAGGTGGTCACAAACCACCGAGCTGGTCTCCCTGTGCACATCGCTTCTGTTAGATATTTTTCTCCAAGGGAAACCACAGCAGTTTACAGGCTAATCAGTGCTCCCGCCAGCCTCATAAATTGGGAGAGAGGGTGGAGCAGTGAAGGGGAAAATGTTTTATTATCCCCATTTTGCAAAGGCAGCTTTCAAGCAAAAGCAGGTGAGTCATCCACAGAGATCAGATTCCAATGCCCACTCCATTCCACCCCCCTGAATTCCCTCCAGCAGTGGGGGACATTACCCTATAGAGAAAGCTACTTGTCTTCTTAAGAAATATGCATAGTAGACTCTGGACCGCCAGGGAGAGAGTGATAGGAGACAGATGCATGCCGGGTCCATGAGTCTCCCTAAGGATTGGATGATCCCATATCTTGAATTTTCAGCACATTAATAACTACCCAAGTTACTATTTTTTTATATATAAATTTATTTATTTATTTTTGGCTGCATTGGGTCTTTGTTGCTGCATGTGGGCTTTCTCTAGTTGCGGCCAGAGGGGGCTACTCTTCGTTGCGGTGCGCAGGCTTCTCACTGCGGTAGCTTCTCTTGTTGCAGAGCACAGGTTCTAGGCGCTCGGGCTTCAGTAGTTGTGGCACAAGGGCTCAGTAGTTGTGGCTCGCAAGCTCTAGAGTGCAGGCTCAGTAGTTGTGGCGCACAGGCTTAGTTGGCTCCGCAGCATGTGGGATCTTCCCGGACCAGGGCTCAGACCCGTGTCCCCTGCATTGGCAGGCAGATTCTTAACCACTGTGCCACCAGGGAAGTCCCCAAGTTACTATTAACTAAGCATTCACCACTGTGTTAAAGCACCTCCGTGAATTACTTATTTAGTTCTCACATAACCCTGTAATGAAGATTCTATCATGATCCTCCCTTTCAGATTAGGAAACTGAGGCCTGGGGAGGTTAAGGCACTTGCCACAGCCATCTAGTTAGGAAGCAGCAGACCTTTGGTTCAACACTCCGAAGTCAGTGATCTTCCATTGTCTTTCCTTCCCCACCTACAGATGTGTTTCTAGATATTGAGAGACAGAGTAGGGACAGACGGCTTCCCTGAGGCCCAGGCTCACTCAGAGACATAGCTGAGGAAGCTAAAACCCAGAGCAAATGACACCAGGAAGAGGAGAGGGTTTCTCTGAAAACAGCAGGGTGGGTGCAAACTGACGTACTTGTCCACATGGCAACCTGGACACACCTGGAAACACCTGCTCCACCTCTCAGATGGGGCCAGTGCCGCTTGGGTCATGCTCTTTCAGTTGTTATTCTCTTCTTATTTCTTCAGAGTTGTACAAAGGTCAAGTCCCACCAAGGGGGCTCCCGAGGACCCCTAGTCCCACCTTATCTTAGGAAGAACCTTGGAGAATGTTTTGGCACTGAGGCCCATGCATTGGAAAGGCCTCTCCAGGACAAGGTAAGTGCCGCTTCAATCGCATGGCTTTGGAAGGGTATCCTTGCCTCCAAAGAGATCTCCTATCTTGAAATGTCACACGGCTTAAATTCCACAATTAGAGCTACCTTTTTTGGGTAAAAAGAAGTGAAACCTCTTTCAAAATGTAAACATTCCCAGAAAGGTTCTAAATTTTTGTCACTCTTAATTTTTTCTCACTTAAAGATTTTTTTTCCCCCAGACTTTTGGAACTTACTACCATTTGTCTACTGGGAATCTGACCCATAAAAGACCCCCAATAAGTATAGTATTTATTTACTATCTGATGAATGCTCATAAATGACTAAACAAATAAATAACAGCTTAAAGTTAGAGAGAAAGCTCAGAAAAGACATGTTTCAACCACTCTTTTTATTTTAGTGGAGTTGAGCATATAGCATAGTTGCATTAATTTGTTCTTTGGGGACAGTATGTATAAAATTTTTATAATGTTCCACAAAGAGCACTGTGACTAAAGGTGCTTTAGTTTCTCCGCGGCATGTGGGATCTTCCCGGACCAGGGCTCGAACCCGTGTCCCCTGCATCAGTAGGTGGATTCTTAACCTCTGCGCCACCAGGGAAGCCCCCTGAACAATTTTTAAAACAACTGGATTCAGGTGATTGGTCTGGCTACCATTCATCCATCCATTCTTTTTTTTTCCTTTTTTTTTTTTTGCGGTACGCAGGCCTCTCACTGTTGTGGCGTCTCTCGTTGCGGAGCACAGGCTCCGGACGCGCAAGCTCAGCGGCCACGGCTCACGGGCCCAGCCGCTCCGCTGCATGTGGGATCTTCCCGGACCGGGGCACAGAACCCGTATCCCCTGCATCGGCAGACGGACTCTCAACCACTGCGCCACCAGGGAAGCCCCATCCATTCTTTAGAATAAACTACTTTGTGAAGCTGTCTTTCTTCAAACACGTTTCTGGGTGTCTCAGCATCAACAAGGAAACGTATCAAAAGGGCTCAGTACAGAGCCCGGCACAGAGTAAGCACAGACAATATCGCAGCTGGTATTATTGATATTTGGGGACTTGAACTTGGAGACTCTTAAAATTTGGTCTAGAGTATTTTAATGCCACCCCATTCTGCCTCTTAAAGAGCAAGAGCATTGATGGAGAGGTAGTAAACACCTCCATGCAAGATTCCCTGCAGCCTGTGGGCACAGAGCACACAGCAAGCCAGCAAGAGGAAAAGCACAACCAGAAACTTCTCTTACCACCACAGACTCATCAAGATTGTGTACAACGAGAAGAAAAGTAGAAGTGGGGTGTCAGGGGAAGAAAGGAAAAGAGAACAGAAGAAATGGAAAAGACGGTGGGAGAGGAGAGGAGCTGCAGTTTGATGCTCCATCTGTAAAGTCGATAGGCAATGCTAGATGATTTTTAATGTCCCTTTCTAGTACTTTATGATGGGAAAGTAGTGAAAAAAGTTGGGGGGTGGGGGAAGCAGAAAGAGGGTTTGCGATAGTGAGGAGTCATCCAAAAGCCTAAAAGCAAATGCTGAGCCCACGAGGGCTATGTTGCTTATCCCGGGCATTGTATCCAGTCTACAAACAGTGCATCGCAAAGAGCGGGAGGGAGAAGAGCAACAGTAAAGATACCATGCTGTCATCTCAGCCAGGATTTTCCACGAAGACCTCATCTGTTCTGAATTTATGCCAAGCCACCAACACAGTGCCCAGGACCTGATGGGTGCCCTGCAAATATTTGTTGTTTCAAACATTATTATACTTTCACTTTAGAGAATATGAGAAAAAAAAGACCAAAGAGTATAAAGAAAAAAGAAACCATCATTCATGAGCTCGTCACCAAGAAATAGTAATAGAGAATGATAGTTAACATGTCTGAGTGACTATTACGTGAAAAGCACTTTGCAGGATCTGCCTCATTTAGTCGTTTACTTAATTACTGTGACTATTTCTGTTTGCTTTCCAAGTGTTTTTCTATACATGATACATAAATCTTTCCAACAGCTGTGCAAGCCTTTTACATGTTTTCTTATTATCATTCTTCCCACTATTATTGCTTATAATCCTCACAACAAACTTGTGAGATATCTGTTTTCTCTCCAATTTTACAAATGGAATCACTGAGGCTCAGGAGTTAAGTTGCCTAAGATCACAAGGCTAATAAATGGCAAGGCTGGGATTTGAAACAAGTTTGGACTGGAGTAATGCCTATATTTCATTTATTACTTGATTTGTTTCTCTCTCTCTCTCTTTCTCTCTCTCTCTCTTTCTCTTTCTCTCTCTCTCTCTTTCTTTCTTTCTCTCTCTCTCTCTCTCTCTCTCTTTCTTTCTCTCTCTCTCTCAGCTTCCCATATTTTCTTCACCATAGGATGTGAGTGAAGAGTGATTGGCTGAATGTTCCCAAGGGGTCTTAAAGACACACCTTCAAAACAGTACAAGGGTTAAACACGTGTAAGGTGTGTTTATTGCTGTAAATGGCCAAAGAGACCCTTGATTCATACTGCTTTTCTGCCAAAGAGATAGTCTTGTGATATCCAGTGACCCAAGCAGAAAGGTGTGGGCAGTGCCAGGGTCCATCCAGGGCTTCTGCTGTGGGAAGCAGAGACGAAGTTACCAAGATCTATAATCTGATCGACATACGTTTACAACTGCCTGGACAGTTCAGCCAGGTAGAGGAGAGAACTCACCAATGTCCTGAGTCTAGAATTGCCAGATAAAATCCAGGATGTCCAGGTGAACTTGAATTTAGCCATTTATTTAACCACTGTCAACATGACAGATATACTCATAAGGCTAATTATGGAGATATGCTTACATTAAAATATTACCTGTTCTTCATCTGAAATTGAAGTTTAACTGGGCATATTTGGAACATACTTATACTAAAAAATTATTGTTTAACTGAAATTCAGATTAAACTGGATGTTCTGTTTTTTTGTTTGTGAAATATGGCAACCCTAGTAAAAGCTCCCCTTTTAAATTTTACTTTATTTTTTCCTTTCCCTTTCATCCTCTATTTCCTCTTCTGTCCTTCCTCATTGTAAGCACTCAGATTGATTTAATTTAAGTCCATCTAATTTACCTTCCATTTGTTTATTTTGATATATACATACATTTGAAACTGTATCCTACTGATTTTTTTAATTCACACAAATGGAATTGCACTATAAATCTAATTCTGTTCCTTCTTGTTTCCTCAGCACTTTCTTCTTGAGATCTCTCCTGTTACTACATATACATCTGGATCATTAGTTCATTAGTTCTGCATTCTATGTAATATTTCATTGCATGCATAGACCAGGTTTTACCTAACAGTCCCCCTCTGGGGGACACCTAGGTAGCTTCCACCTCTTGGTTCCATAAACATTTCGGGGTCAAGTTGTGTGCATATTTGTTGAGTGTCAAGTCAGTCATGTTGTATTTATTTGTATTTCTCTGGTTATCTTACAGATGTGCATGAGAGAGTTTCTCTGGGGAGCATTCTTAGGAGTGGAACAGCAGGTTCACAGGGTATACACGTATGGTATTCAAAATATTTAACAACCATCAAGATACAGACACTGATCACTCAACACACTCACTGCCCATGAGCCATATTGGTGCCCACAAACTGAATCTCTGCCTTGAATATCCACAAACATAGTTTCACCAGGCAACTAGAGTTACTTAGGGACAGCTCTGCCAGTCTACCCTCCCACCAGCAGTGCATGAAGATCCTCTTTTTTTAATTTACTTATTCATTCATTCATTCATTTGGTTGTGCCAGGTCTTAGTTGTGGCAGGCAGGCTCCTTAGTTGCAGTTCACCAGCTCCTTAGTTGCAGCACATGGGCTCCCCAGTTGCGGCAGGCAGGCTCCCTAGTTGTGGCATGCGAAATCCCAGTTGCGGCATGCACGAGGGACCTAGCTCCCTGGCCAGGGATCAAACCCCAGCCCCCAGCATTGGGAGCACAGAGTCCTCTCCATTGCGCCACCAGGGAAGTCCTGAAGATCCTCTTTTTTTTCACATTGTCCCCATTTGAAACTAACTTTTGACTTTTGCTGATTTGAAGGGCGTTGAGTTACTCTCATTGTTGTACTTTACTTGCATTTCTCTGCTTATTAGTGAGGCTGAACATTTCTTCACACACTTTTTAGCCATTTTGGTTTCCTTTTGTAAATTGCATGTTTATACCTTCTACCCAGTTTTCTCTTGGGTTTCCACTCTTTTTTCCTCCAACTATATAGGAGTTTCTCATATAGTCTAGAACAGCCCTGTCCAATAGAAATATAATGTGAGCCACATATGTAATGAGCATTTTTTTCTAATAGCCACATTTAAAAGTAAAAAGAAGCAGATGAAATGAACTTTGGCAATACATTTATTACAATATATTTAAAATATTATCATTTCACCATGTAATCAATATAAAGATTATTGAGATGCATTACATTCCTTTGTGTATGCTAAGTCTTTGAAATTTGGTATGTATTTGACATTTACAGCACATCTAATTTGTACTAGTCACATATAAAGTGCTTAATAGCCACAGATGGCTAGTGGCATATTGAACAGTGCAGGTCTAGAACCTAGACTCCTCATAATAGTTCCTGCTGGTTTAAGACTGAAAATACCTTCTTCTGGTTCATCTATCTGTTAACTTTGTTTAAGGTATCCTTTGTTTAGAAAACATGTTAATTTATATGTAGCTAGGTCCATTTTTTCCACTAAAATTTGTGTTTCATGTTCTTATTTTTGAAATCCATACCCATGCCAATGTGTCCAAAATATACAATGGCACTCTTCTTCTATTAGTTTTATAATTTTTCTTTCACTGGTAGGTAGTAAATCCATTGGAGGATTTTTTTTTCATATTGTAGGAAATAGAGATTCAACTTTTTTTTAATAGAGTAGGCTGATTTCCCCAACACCATCTACTAAATAATCTGTTCTTTCTCCACTCATTTGTGAAGACACTTCTATCATATATCAATATCCCATATATACAATCTGTTTTATAGTTCTCTATCCTGATATTTAATTATCACCATAACCCTTGTTTTTTAAAATATGACAATAACTTGCAGATAATTTGGGTAAATGGCCCAAAGTCACCCACATAGTGTTAGTTATGATTTGAACCCACCCAGGTATGTATGATGCTGTACTAGTTAGGATTGTATTTGGCCCCATGTAACAAAAGCCAGACTAAGTGGCTGGAACAAAGGGGTTTATTTTTCTCAGATACCAAGAATTCTAGGGATCATCCAGTACAGGTGTAGTGGCCCCATGATGCTGCAAAGGATCCAGGAGACTTCTGTTTTTCCAATCAGCCATATTTATGTGTGGTTTTTTCGTCATGGTTACAAGATGGCTGCTGCACCTCCTAGAATCTGTCCTCATTTCCAGAAGGTAGAAAGGGGAAAAGAAAGAGCAAAGGCAAAGGAGTGTGTCAGCTGAATCTATGCCTTTTAATCAGGAAAACAATTGCTTTTCTACAGGTTACACCTACTTGGCAAGAAGTAGGTCACACAGGCATGCCTTGCTGCAAGAGAATCTAGAAAATGGAAGCTGTTATTTTTTCAGCTGGGACCATGTCTACCTGTTCTAGTCTGTTTGGGCTGCTGTGACAAAAATACTATAGACTGATGACTTAAAAACAACAGAAATTTATTTCCCACAGTTCTGGAAGCTGGAAAGTCCAAGATCAAGGCATTGTCCTATCCAGTATTTGGTGAGAGCCTGTTTCTTAGTTCGTAGACAGCTGTCTTCTCACTATGTCTTCATAAGGTCGAAAGGACTAGGGAGATCTCTGGGGCCTATAAGGGCACTAATCTCATTCAGGAGGACTCCACCCTCATAACCAAATCACCTCCCAAAGGCCCCATCTCCAAATATCATCACATGGGGAGTTAGGTTTCAACATATGAATTTTGAAGGGACATAAACATTTAGTCCATAGCACCACCCAAACAAAATTTGGGTTCTGTTAAAAATTAAGTGGAGAATGGATATGGGGTAGGCATCAGAATAGGTTACTGAAGAGCTAATGAAGCATAAGGTTCAGAGTATCTCTTTCATCAGGCCCTTTCCAATGCCCTATACCTAATTTTATATACTTAGTTTTATATTATTTTTCTTAACACCACACCCCCCAAATTGCATAAGCTTCAAGTTCCATACAACTTGCATCTACCCCTGGTGGGCATCTAGCAGTACCTGCCACACCTGTCAAAGCCAACACTCTGCTTTTTGCTTTGAATTTTTCTGGTTTTAGTGAGTGATAAGGTGAAATGTGTGCTTAGGTTGTCGAAGTGAAGTACACATTTCCAACTGATTCCCCCAGGATCTACATTAATGCTTTTTTGGCCAAGACAAGACCTGAGAAAGAGCATTATTTTAAGCAAATGATGACAATAGTAATAACTGCCATTTCTGAGTGCCAGACACTGTGCTAAGAACTTTCCCATATGTGTTTTTCAATTAATTCTTACTAAAAGTCTTTGCATTTCAGAGGGGTTAAGTAACTTGCCCCAGATCGCAGAGTCGGTAAGTGGCCAAATTAGTATGTGAACCTAATTTCAAAACCTTTCCATGTTTTCCACTGCATTATAGCTAAAATTTTTCTAAGGGCTTTGGACTCATGCAAGATTGTAAGAAGATTTAGTAAATAAAAATACAGTTACAAAATGAATAGTTTTTTAGTATAATTATTATCTGTTGTTTATCTGAAGTTCAAATTTAACTGGCTGTCATAATTTAATTAGGCAATCCCATGTTTTACAAACAGTTAATTGTGCCATGAACTGAAGAGTATATGAACTGATTCACTTTGTTATAAAGCAGAAACTAAACACACCATTGTAAAGCAATTATACTCCAATAAAGACGTTAAAAAACAAAAAGAGTATATGAATTGTGCGCACATATCTTTCTTACAAGTGAAACAAGATGAAGCATGTGAAGTGTCTGGAACTCAACGCAGTTTAACCCCTTGGTATTGGACATCAGGATTTCAGGGATTGTGGTCTTGGCTGGGTGATCTAGGACAAGTTGGTTTCCCTTTCTGGGCTCAGTTTCCCCTTCTGTAAGGTGAGAGGTTTCTCTGATCATCACTTAGGACCCCGAAGCTGCAGTGTCCAATGGTAACTGGTCATCGTCTTTGCATATGAAATTCCACCATCTTTGCATGTGAAGAAAGGGACTTTTCCTTCTAGGGAAGGCACGTCCACTTAGTTTTCCTGTGGTTGTTCCCAGAGACCAGGATCACTTTGGTGGTTGTTGGGGACCCACATGGGGAAAAACTAAAATATCTTCAGCTAAATGAAACCACAACCAAGTTTCTGAAATCGTGTTCTGCTGAATCCTAGTCCTGGAAGATGTCCTTAAAAGAGGGAGAGAGGTTTGATGATCAGATAAGTTTGGGAAACAATATCATATATATCCACCCCATACATCCCTCAGCAATTCAAAAGCATGTGTTTGTATAAGAAGAAATGGAGAATCGAGCTCTATTTAACTTTACTTAACACCCGATTTCCCAAGATGTTTGACAGTAGAATTCCTTGTTTGCAAATCATCCTATGCAATAGTTGTTCCATGGGACTCACTTTGGGACACTGAGCTGCAAGAGCTAAACTTGCTATTACAATGATGTGTCTAAGATAATAGTCAAAACTGAGTTTCTACTCTTGGTGACTTTAAATCAGGGCAGGTCCTAACACTCAAGTTGGGATTCAGAAGAATACAGCATCAATTTCCTTTTAACATTTGTCTTATTTTCTCTTTGGAAATGGATAGAGAGCCTGGCAACGATGTAAGGCAACCAGGTGGGGTTAGTAGGCTCAGACCCAGAAAAGGAAGGTGTGAATCCCTGTTCTACAACTTTCTAGCTGGGTGACCTTGGGCACAGTTCTTGACCTTTCTGGTTCTTAGATTCCACATCTAAAAATCAGGCACAGGTATACTTCCCAAATGAAGTACCATAGGAGAATATCTCCCAGCATGCCTGACCCAGAGGAGGTGCTCATTATGTCTGTTAGATCTAAACCAATTGTTGAAGCAAAGAAACAGAAGTGTCCCCATGTTGAAAAGATTAGAATTGATGGGGATAGCAGCCAGGCATGGAGTACCAATGGAGGACAGAAACAGAGCATGGGGTAGTCTCGTACGTATACGGCAAGCAGATCAAAGGAGTGAAAGTTAGAGAAGCAAAATGTTGGCGAAATTTAAGGCCAGTAGGAGCCCTGAAGCCAGAAGTGCTGGTAGTCAATCTCGAGGTTGAGTGACCCAGCATGGGGCCCAGCCCAGGCCTCCCTGGGCATAGGAAAGAATCACGAAAGACTCATTTATGAATCAACTTTCTCGGCTTCAGCAAATTAAACGACACTTGCCTTATTCACCATCAAAGTGTAATGCGAGGTAAAATGGCATTTTGCATGTGACAGGGCTGTATTGGAATCTCATAAAGTACTCAATCAATAGAATACACCAAAATTTGAAAGTAAAGGAAATATAAAGATTGTTATGTGGATCAAAGTCAGTATTTATGTAACTGAACTCCCTGACAATCTGGCATAAGAAAAATGTTCATTCTCTAATGAGCCCCACCTGCCTGGCTAGCCGGAAATTCCATCTTGATCATGTTTTGGGAGTCCCTCTTCTCTCCAGGTTTGTGCAAATGTCCTTGGGAGCTTATGCAATCTAGAACATCTGGGGAGAGACACTCTGATTATGAGCTCACGCTGAACTCTGCTAGGTCCACCATCCCAGCCTACCTTGAAGGTGGCACTGCCTTGGAGCCACGCTTGAGCACAGGAGGTCATTGCCCAGGTGGAGAGTCTCTGCGCCTGGGGTCAGAACTCTCTCTGCTCAGCCCATCAGAAGTCCTGCCAGTCCATATTTCTGGAACCCATAAAATCTCTCTGTCCTGCCTTTCCTATTCTCTGAGGAAACTCTCCCAAATTCCTCCTCTTTCCTCTTTTCACTAAGGGCTACCTCTCCCAACCCTGGGAGACCTGTCCCAGACAATCCCACTCTGGTCACCCAGGGGAACTCAAGTCCTCTGTGGGGGGTGGCTCTGATTGAAGGGGCCTGGAAACTTCAGCTCTGGCTACCTTCTTGGGATGAAGGAGGGGAAAGTCTTCACCATGATGAGAACAAAAACACAAATTAATATCTCAGTAAATGATCACAAATACACAGGTATTACATCCTTCACACTCTTAAATAAGGATTTAAGGTGAACTGTTTGGATTGAGTTTCATTTTATTTTTAGTAAGAGATCCATTTGTTTTGTAAGCAAACCACGCCACTGGCAGAAAACTTACACTGCCGACCACGTGCTCTGACCTCATCCCCATCACCAAATGCACGAAGCTCTCCCTAGCTGCTGACTCGGTTGTTTTAAGAGTCAGATAAATTCCTTGAAGATGAATAGGTGACAATGACCCCATAGTGTGAAGACAGTCCCCAAAGAAGGTGAACAAAGAAAGGAAAATACTCCAAACCCCACCCTTTGCCCCCTCACACCTCACATTCTTTCTTACATTTGGAAAATATTCTGTCTCTCCTTCCTCCTCTTTTTGGGTTACAGCTGTTTATTTTAGAGCACAAGGTCACTGTCAAGGAACAGCTGAACAAGCCTGGTGATTTTTCCTGTGACATGGGGACAAGGCTGGGGCCAAGTCTACAAGCCAGGACTTTACCTTGAGATGGAAATAAATTTTCTTGAGGCCCAGAGGAGGGTGGCTTGATTGCTGGGGAGATGACTACATGCTTTTATATGTATGAAAGAGAGGAGGAAAATCAAGGTCGACAGAAAGAAGAAACAGAGGAGGTGGGTGGAGCTCACTCCCAGGGAAAACACGAATGCGCCAGGATTGTCAAAGCTGGCCATGAACTTGCCACCCAATATGGTTCAGAGGGAAACACAAATACATTGAAATAGGTCTGGAGAAGGAGAACAAATTGATACAAGAGGCTACTCCTGTAGAGGGGATGCGATGGGGGCCATGGAGGGGGCTGTAAATGTGGTCAAGGAGAATTTAAGCTTACCTGTAGTGCATTAAATTTTAGGATGGATTTATAGTCATGTGATACATGTGTAATCAAAATTACTGTTTAAAAGTTTAATTTAGCAGAAAAAAATATGTGAGATTTGGAGTTGTAAGTTTTGGATTTGAGACCTATCTTTTCTACTTGGAGATATTCTGCCATCATTTTTGATGCCATTTTTACGTGCCAAGGAATATGCCGGGCACTGAGTGTACAAAGATGAAGAAAAAGAGTCATTGCCCTAAAGTCTAAGAACATGACTTATCTAGATCTCAATTCACGTGTCTCTATAATGGGTATGATAATTTCTACTTCACAGGATTGTCAGGAATATTCAATTAAAGTATAAAAATATACTTCTGTTAACTATAAAACACTATACAAATGCTCTTTATATATTTATTGCAAGTCTTGTTCAAAGGAGGGCTTGAAAGAGTAACATTAAATCTTCTCTTTTTTTAGTTTAATTTTTTTTGAAACAATAAAAACTTTACAAAAAAGTTTGAAATATGCTACAAAGAATGGCGTTACTGATACATGTTCAACAATCAGCTCTACAGGGTAAAAAAAAAAGACCTGAGTTGTAACATTTACTAATTTCCATGGTGTAAATACTCCCACCACAGCCAGTTTCAAGCTACCAACATGATGTCACTGAGTGCAGAGTTGGAAAGATATAAGCATAATGGACTCTAGCATACCACTGACAAAAAAAAATAAACTTTTTTTCCTGAACCATTTGAGAATAAATAGCCAATCTGATGCATCACCCCCAAATATTATAGTATGTATTTCCCACAAACACAGACATATCTTTATACAACCACATTAAAACTCTAAAAATCAGGAAATGAACGCCATCTAATCCAGAGACCCCATGCAAATTTCACCAATGTCCCAACAACGCCCTTTATACCAAAAAAGATCCAATTCAGAATCACACGTTGCATTTAGATATCAAGTCTCTTTAGACTCCTTAAATCTGGAAGTTTCTCAGTTTTTCCTTGACTTTAATTACCTTGACATTTTTAAAGATTACGGGCCATTTAATTTATAGAATGTCCCTCGATATGGATTTGAACTTTATTTCCCCGTGATTCTACCTAGGTTTTGCATCATTGGCAGAAATACTAAGGAAGCAGTGCTGAGCTCTCATTGCATCCTATCAGGTGGGGCATCATTTAGTTCTATCCCTTTATTGATGATGTTCACTTTAATCTCTTGATTATGGTGGTATTTGCTAGGCTTTTCCACCATGAGATTATTCTTTTCAGTTTTGCCATTTGTAAGTATTGTGTGGAGAGGTACTTTGCAACTATGTCAATATCCTGTTTTCCATGACATCTTCAAGTTATTCCTTTATTGATTTAGATCTATATGGACTCATGGTTTCCTATTTCATTTCATGTGTTTGAATCCATTATTATCATTACTTATTTCTATACCAAACTGTCCCTGGCTTGGACAGTGGGACATTGTTCTTTGAGCACTTCCTTACTTCCTTACTTCCTGGCATATGATGTTCCAGGCTCACCTTGTACTGTTTCCACCCCAGCCTTGGATTCAGCCATTTCTCCAAGGTGTCCTGTTTCCTTGGACTCCTTAGCAGAGTCCTTAGTGGAAAATGGTATTTAGAAACCAAGATCTGAGTTGGCTAGCTGTGCTCATTGCTATGAGGATGTCACTGCTCCCAGGCCCTTTCAGCAGACAGAGATAAGGAATGCACACACACACGCGTGCACACACACACACACACACACTTAAACCTATATTTATTTCTGTATCTAATCATCTATATATACTGAAAGTCATGAGTTCACATGTGACCTCAAATTCCAATTCAAAACCTCAGAGTTTATTCTAATTTTCTCCCTTTCCATACTTGTATCTCCTCCGACAGTGAGAAATTAGGTCCCCTTTTTTTTTTAAGATATAACTCACACACTATAAAATTCACCAGTTTAAAGTTTACAATTCATTGGTTTTCAGGATATTCACAAGGTTGTGCAACCATCATCATAATCTATAACTAGAGGGTTTTTTTGTTTTGTTTTGTTTTTGTTACGCGGGCCTCTCCCTGCTGTGGCCTCTCCCTTTGCGGAGCACAGGCTCCAGACGTGCAGGCTCAGCGGCCATGGCTCACGGGCCCAGCCGCTCCGTGGCATGTGGGATCCTCCTGCACCGGGGCACGAACCCGTGGCCCCTGCATCGGCAGGCAGACTCTCAACCACTGCGCCACCAGGGAAGCCCAATACCTAGAGTACTTTTATCACCCCAAAAGGAACTCCAAATCCATTAGCAGTCTCTCCCCAAAGCTCTCCTCTCTCTAACCTTTGTCAAACACTAATCTACTGTTATAAATGGGATCAAACAATATGTGACCTTTTCTGTCTGCCTTCTTTAGTTTAGCACAGTGTTTGCAAGGTTTATCCATGTTGCGGCACGTGTCATTACTTCATTTATTGTTATAGCTGAGTAATATGTCATTGTATGGATATTCCACATTTTGTCTATCTATTCATCAGTTAATGGACAATTGGGTTGCTTCCACTTTTTTGGCTATTATGAATAAAATGCTTCATTTACAAGTTTTTAGGTGAACATGTTTTTGTGCAGTTGCCGGGTCATGTGGCAATTCTGTTTTAGTTTTTGAGGAACTGCCAAAATGTTTTCCACAGTGTCTGCATAATTTTACTTTCTCACCAGCAATGTAGGAGGGTTCCAATTTCTCCACATCTTCCCCCAAACAGTTATTGTCTGCTTTTTTTAAAATTATAGTCATTCTAGTGGGTGTTAAGTAATATCTCATTGTGGGTTTGGTTTGCATTTTGCTAATAACTAATGATATTGAACATCTTTTCATGTGCTTATGTATATGTCTTCTTTGGAGAAATATCTATTCAAATTCTTTGCCCGTTTTTGACTGTGTTGTCTTTTTACTGTTGAATTATGAGTCTTATATGTTATATGTTCTAAATACTAGACCCTTATCAGATATAGAATTTAAAGATTATTTTCCCAATCTGTGGGTTGTTTTTTCGCTTTTGTGATCATGCCTTTGATGCACAGAAGTTTTTCACTTGGACGATTTAATCATCTGTAGATGATTTAATCTATTTTTTTTCTTTGTTGCTTGTGCTTTGTGTGTCACATCTAAGAAATTATTGTCCAATCCAAGGTCATAAAGATTTGCATCTATGTGTTCTTCTAAGAGTGTTATAATTTTAGCTTTTACATTTAGGTCTTTGATCCATTTTGAGTTAAGGTTTGTATATGATGTTCAACTTCATTTTTTGCATGTGAATATCCAGTCGCTCCAGCACCTTTTGTTGAAAGACTATTCTTTCCCCACTTAACTGTATAACAACCTAGTATAAAATTAAATTATCGTAAATGTATGACTCTCAATTCTATTCAGTAGATCTATATGTCTTTCCTCATGTTAGTACCACACAGTCTTGCTTACTGTAGAATTGTATTTAGTTTTGAGATCAGGATGTGTGAGTCCTCCAACTTCACTCTTATTTTCTTAGTGGTTGCCCTGGGAATTGCAATTAACATTTTAACTTATTATCTAGTTCAGGTAAATGCTAACTTAATTTAAATAGTGTACAAAACCTTTGCTCTTGTATAATTCCATTTCCTTCCCTTCCTTTTGTACTGTTGGTGCCATACAAATTATGATTTTTTATGTCCAACATGTATTTATAATTATTTTCGGGTAGTTGTCTTTTAAATCAGATAAAAAATGAGTTGCAAACAAATAATACACTTTATATTGTCTTTTATATTTCCCTATGTAATTACCTTTATTGGTGCTCTTTATTTCTTCATGTGGATTTGAGTTACTGTCTAGTAACCTATGTCACTAGACACTAGACAGTGTTTAGTGTCTAGTGTACTTTCATTTCAGTCTGAAGTACTCTCTTTAGTGTTTCTTGTAGGTCTACCAGTGAGAGTTCTCAGGGTTTATTTTCTAATCTAAGAATGTCTTAATTTATCCTTCAGTTTTGAAGGATACTTTTGCTGAGTATAGAATTCTTGGTTGATAAATGTTTTTCTTCCATTACTTTGAATGAATATGCCATTCCATTGCCCTCTGGCCACTATGGTTTCTGATGAGAAATCAGCTGTTAATCTTATTGAGGATCCCTTGTATGTGATAACTACCTTCTCTCTTGCTGCTTTCAAGATATTCCCTTTGTCTTTGGCTTGTGGCAGTTTGATTATAACATGTATAGGTGTGGAACCCTTTGAGTTTCTCTTTCTTGGAATTCATTGAGTTGCTTGGATGTGTAAAATATTGTTTTCATCAAATGTGAAAAGATTTCAGCCATTGTTTCTTCAAATACTCTTTCTGCCCCTTTCTCTCTCTCCTCTCCTTCTGGGACTCCCAGTATTCATATATTGGTATATTGCATTGTGTTTCACAGCTCTCTGAGACTCTGTTCATTTCCCTTCCTTTTTTTTCTTTCTGTTCCTCCAACTGACAACCTCAATTGACCTATCATCAGGTTCTCTGATTCTGTCTTCCACCTGCTCAAATCTTCCAGTCAGGCTCTCTAATGAATTTTTAACTGCGATTATACTTTTTGACTCCAGGATTTCCATTTGGTTCTTTTTTTATAATTTCTTTTTTAAAAATTTTATTAACATTCTCTATTTGGTGACACATTATTCTCATGCTTTTCTCTATTTCTTTAGTCATGGTTTCCTTTAGTTCTTTGAATACATTTAAAACAGCTAACTCAAAGTCTTTGTCTAGTAAGTCCAATATGTGGGGTTTCCTCAGGGAAATACTCTATTATTGCTTTTTTCCTTGTGTATGTGCTATACTTACTTGTTTTTGGTTTGTTTGTTTGCATGCCTCTTAATTTTTGGTTGAAAACTGGATGCTTTAAATAATATAATGTAGCAATTCTATATATCAAATTCCTCTTCACTTCTCCAAGGTTTGTTGTTGTTGATATTTGTTATTTTTGCTATTGTTGTCTGTTTCACGACTTTTATTAACTAATTCTGTAAAATCTGTATTCTTTGCTGTGTGTGGCAACTGAAGACTTTGCATAGTAACCTTAGTGGTCAGTCAACGATTAGACATAGATTTCCTTAAACACTAGGAACCTATAAGTCTCCCAGTCTTGGCCAATGGGCTCTGTGCATGTGCTGAGGCATGCCTTCAACATTCAGCCAGAGAGATAACAGCTCTGCCTTAGTCTTCACTTCCTGCTTGTGCAGAGCCTCAAGGACAGACAGAAGTAAGAGCTTAGGGTCTTCCCAGATTTTTCCTGAGCACATGCATAACCCTTCACATGCTCACAGCCCTCACATGCATGTGGTTTTCTAGATTCCCAGGAATATGCCAGAGCTTTTTATAGACCCTATGAATATCTCATTCCCTAATTTTTCCTTTCAAGCTTTTTGGTTAGCCTATTGTTTACCCCAACTCTTATTCACTACCTCAGGCAGTCACAATTCACCCTAAATGTTTCTGACAAATACCTTTGGAAAAAAGGCTTTTCGAACTGGGTGAGCTGCAAGTTAGGTCAAATAAAGACAGGCTTGCAAGTGGCGTCTTCCAGTTAACCACCAGACAAGTCAAATAATGACAAGTCTCTGAGAGTAATACTTTGAAGGCTCTCCAACCCTATTGTAACCTCTCCATTGGCTGCCTGGCTGCAGGTTTTCACTGAGATCATAGGCTGTTAATTTTCATGGCTACCACAGAGCTAGAGAGACTAATGGGGATAGCATACATTAAAATACCATAGGGAATTCTCTGGTGGTCCAGAGGTTAGTATGTGGGCTTTCACTGCCATGGGCCTGGGTTCAATCCCTGGTCAGAGAACTAAGATCCCACAAGCCACGCAGCAAGGCCAAAAAACTATATATATGCCATAGAGCTTATTATTCTTACCAAGAGCTAGCCATTTTTCTTGAATAAATGCTCCCTGCCCTGCTGCAAGCCTTTGGTTAATTTCTAGAGTTCTGCAAAAATTATTTCTGACAATTGTTGCATATTTCCTTTTTTCCTTTATAAAGGAAAGAAATTTCAGAGGTCTTCACTCTGACATTTTCACTGACGTCACCTTGATCTCATAATTTTTAACATATTTACTTATTTGGGCAATCTTCATTTGTCACAAATCTCCCAAGCATGCCAACACCTCAACCTGTGCAGATGTCTCCCTCACCCCACTAGGCTTTGATATCCTGTGCTAGAATATCCTACTCACCCTGCTTGGGCTCTGACAACACACACCAGGTCATACCTCACACAAACAGTCTCCTCTCTTCACTGACCTCTGACTCTTTGTACCAGGCTGCACCTGTGTGTGATCACCCTCCCTACCCTACTCCAGGTCATTGCAGCTTCCCATCTCACCTCCTACCAGAGCAGGCACCTACCTTGCTCTGCCCTACATAATGATTTTAGAACTAAATTGTTCAGGAAAAGAAGGTGAATGGGAAATTTTTCTTTCTAAGAAAAGAAAACAAGGAATTGGAGCAGCTGAGTGACTTGCTCAAGGACACAAAGTAAGTGAGGGCCAGGAACAGACCCAGGTCAAATTACTCTTGGTGACTCAGTTCTTTTTCCATTATAATACCTAAAAACAATGGCTATTATTTGACTGAACACTTTCAAGTTATTCAGATCTCAGCATAATTGTCACTTCCTGACCACCCAATCTAAATAGCCACCCAGTCCCTTATGACCATGTCACCCTGTTTTAATTCTCCTTATTTCCCTCACCACTAACATTTTTCTTTATTTGTTGGCTCCAAGAACAAGGACTGTGTTTTTCTTGTTCACCACTGTGTCCTTAATACCTAATCTGTTGGCTGTTTCATAGTTGGTGCTCAATATACATTTGCTGGACAAATGAATAAACCACGTGTCTGACACAGACTAGTTTCTCTTATAGTTGTCAGAAGAGAGGCTCAAAGAGGTTAAGTAATTTTCTTAAGGTTACATGCAAGTAAAGGCCTTATTAGTTAAATTAGGTTTCTATAAGTGACAGTAGTAAAACTGAAATTTTGACTGGGCCCATGGCATCTTATACAAAGACACGTTTTCCACCCTCTTTTATAGGTAGGTGTGGCCATGTGATTAAACTCTGGCCAATACAATGTAAGTGGCATTGGTCTGTGCAACTTCTGGGAAGTGTCCTTAGTGGTGGGACCAGTGCTCTCTGCCCTCCCTTTCCTCCTTTCTTCAGGCTGGAATGCAGACCTGAGCAGCCATCTTGGAGTACGAGGTGAACTTGGGGACGGGGGCCACTAAAGGTAGAGAAAGATGATAGACATCCTTGACACTGTGAAGCACCACACCAGTCCCAGATCACCAATCAAGACTTCATGGGATAAAAAAATAAATTTCTGTTATGAACTAAATTATGTCCCTCACCTCCAAATTCATATGTTGAAGCTGTAATCCCCAATATGAATGTATTTGGAGATAGGGCTTTTAAAGAGGTAATAAGGTTAAATGAGGTCAAAGTGGTAGGTCCCTAATCGAACATGATTTGTATCTTTATAAGAAAAAGAAGAGACACCACAGCCCTCTCTCCTTGCATATGCACAGAAGAAAAGCCATCTACAAGCCAGGAAGAGAGGCCTCACCAGAAACCAATTTTGATGACACCTTGATCCTAGCCTTCTAGACTCCAGAATTCTGAGAAAATTAATTTCTGCTGTTTAAGCCACTCTGTCTGTGGTATTCTATATATTACGGCAGTCCTAGCAGATTAATCCAACTTCCATCTTGTTTAATCCCTTGTAATTTAGCATTTTGCCAGCAAGCAAAAAAGACAAGGAGGGTAATGGCTATTCAACAACCAAGAAAAACATGATCTGCCACAGAGACACACAGAGCTACAGCTACATGCTCATCAACAAATATTAAGTGCCTACTATGGGCCCAACTCTGTTCTGGGGATTTAGGATACTTGAGCGAACCAAAGAGACAAAGATACCTGCCCTCTGGGAAAGCTGCAGGTAGATTGGGTTCTGTGGCTGGAGTTGAGGAACAGGAGTTTAGTTTTGGACATACTGAGTCTGAGACATCAATCAGACATTCAAGTAGAATGGGGAATAGACAAACAATAAACATAAATTATATAGTATGTTAAAAAGCAATAACTATGAAACAGGGGTACCTAGAGCAGGATAAATGGAAAAAGGAGTCCGAGGTGGAGAAGACAGTTTGTTGTAATAAATAGGATAGTTAGGGAAGACTTCATTGAACAGATGACTTTTCAACAAAGACTTGAAAGGCAATTCGATATCTGGGGGAAAAGAAGTCCAGGCAGAGGGAACAGATAAAGCAAAGGCCCTCAGTTTGAATTGGGAGTCGGTGTGCAAAGTGTGGTGAAAAGGAAGAGAGTGGTAAGAGAAAGTCAGAGAGATAACAGGGCCACTCATGGGGAGCCTTGTGGACTATTGGCCACTCATGGGGAGCCTTGTGAGCTAGCACAGGCCCTAGGCTCGCGGGCTTCAGTAGTTGCAGCACACAGGCTCAGTAGTTGTGGCTCATGGGCTCTAGAGCACAGGCTCAGTAGTTGTGGTGCATGGGCTTAGTTGCTCCACAGCATGTGGGATCTTCCCGGACCAGGGCTCAAACCCGGGTCCCCTGCATTGGCAGGCAGATTCTCAATGACTGCGCCACGAGGGAAGCCCAACAATCATTTTTAAAGGATAACTGTGGAGACTTCCCTGGTGGTGCAGTGGTTAAGAATCCACCTGCCAATGCAGGGGATATGGGTGTGAGCCCTGGTCTGGGAAGATCCCACATGCCACGGAGCAACTAAGCCCGCAAGCCACAACTACTGAGCCCACAAGCCACAACTACTGAACCTAGAAGCCACAACTACTGAGCCCACGCACCTAGAGCCCATGCTCTGCAACGAGAAGCCACTGCAATGAGAAGCCTGAGCACCACAACAAAGAGTAGCCCTGTTCACTACAACTAGAGAAAGCCCGTGCACAGCAACGAAGACCTGATGCAGCTAAAAATAAAAGTAAATAAATAAATTTATATATAAAAAAAAGATAACTGTGGCTGTTGTGTGAAGAATGTGCAAGGGAGATCAGTTCGGTGCTTTGTGACCACCTAGAGGGATGGGATAGGGAGGGTGGGAGGGAGGGAGAAGCAAGAGTGAAGAGATATGGGAATATATGTATATGTATAACTGATTCACTTTGTTATAAAGCAGAAACTAACACACCATTGTAAAGCAATTATACTCCAATAAAGATGTTAAAAAAAAAAGAATGTGCAGAACACGGGTGGGAACAGGAGGACCTATCGGGAAGCTATTGCCAGGAGTCCAGGCGAGAGAAGATGGTGGCTTAGACAAGGGGGCGGCAGTGGCAATGGTGAGAAGTGGTTGGGTTTGGGATATAGTTTGAAGATAGAGTAAATTAGATTTCTGACCAATTGGCTGTAAGTATGAAAGAAACAAGAACATCAAGGACAGCTCCAAGCTTGGGTTTTTTGTTTATTTGCTTGTTTGTTTGTTTTTGTCTGGGCCATGCAGCATGCGGGATCTTACTTCCCCACCAGGGATCGAACCAGTGGCCCCTGCAGTGGAAGCGCGGCGTCTCAACCACTGGACCGCCAGGGAAGTCCCAACTCCAAGGTTTTTATATCTGAGCATCTTGAATGGAGTTGCCATCTACTGGAAAAAAGGTTGAACTGGGGGAAGGTTGCAGGTAGATTGGGTATTTTGGGGGTAGAGGGAGAACAGGAGTTTAGTTTAGGACATGTTGAGTTTGAAACATCAGACATCCAAAGAGAGACGTAGGCAATTGGTTATGCAAATTTAGAGTTCAAGAGTGAGCTTCAAGGCTGGAGACATAAATTTGGGGGTTGTCAGCATCTAGGTGATATATAAACCATGAAATGAATGAGATTCCCAAGTAAGTGAATGTAGGTGGAGAAGGGAAGAGAACCAAATCCTCCTGATAAGGAAGATAACAGAGAAGGCTGAGAAGTGATTGGTGGTACTGAGAGCCAAGTAGAGACACGAGGGAGTAATCAACTTGTGTTAGGTAAGTAAATTAAGGACTAAGGATTGCCCATTGGATTTAGCAATATGGAGGTGATCGGTGGGATGGTGGAGATGAAAGTCTGATTCAAGCAGCTTTAAAAGAGTATAGAGCTAAAATATGTGCATTTCATTATATGCAAATTATTTCACAAAACAAATATGTCTTAGGTAGTAACATGCATACTAAAGTATTTAGAGGGAAGTATACTTATATCTGCAATTTACTTTGAAGTGTATTAAAAAAATCAAATGGATTGATGGATAGACAGAAGAATGGTTGGATAGTTAGATATATAATAAAGTGAGTACAATAGAATATTGAAGGTAGAATCTAGGTGGTGGATATATAGGTGTCCACTGTAAACTTCTTCAACTGTACAGTATTTTATTTTTCATAATAAAATGTTGGGGGAAAAGAACAAGGGACAGATACTACAGATGACTTTTTTTTCAGGGAATTTTGTTCAAAGGAAAACAAAGAAATAAGATGGCAGCTGGCTGGGGAAGTGAAGTCAATATACGTTTGATTCTTTTTTTTAAGATGAAAAAAAGAATAGATGTGATTCTGTCACTAGGAATGATCCAGAAAAGAGCAAAAGAAGTTGTAGAAAAGAGAGGAGTGAATTTCCTATGCAGTGTCCTTGACCAGACCCAAAGGGATGGGATCTCACAAGTGGCGGGGCCAGCTTTAGCCAGAGCACAGTAGTTCACGACAGGAGGGGAGGGAAAAATGTTGGCGGGCGGTGGGGGGGGGGGGGCAGATCCTGGTGGGTGGGCAGAGCAGGAGAGGGAAACTAGGGAAGTTCTCTTCTGATTGCTTCAATATCTCAATAAATGGGCCACAAGGTCAACAGTTGAGAGTAAGGATGGGGGAGGAGGCGGGGGTTTCAGCAGAAGATGTGATCTAGCCATCCTGGAGAGGGGAGAATGAATGGACCAAGGATATAGCAGGTCCTTGCCTGGAAGCATTAAAGCCCCATTGTAAGATCATGGTCAGCATGGCCGTGCATTTGTCTTCAGCCTTGTTTACCTTCACTGAGACAGGCGCAGAACAGGTGGAGAATTGGATTTTATCAAGGAGTCAAGTGATTATAATAACTGACCATGGCATTGGAGCTGGGGAAGGACATTAAGAGATGAGGGGCCATGAAATGCTGATAAGACCACTGGAGGGTCCAATGTCCAAGGATTGTCAGAGTTTGGATACTAAAGGGAGAGAGCTAGAAAGACAGGAAGTGGTAGGTAGAGAACTGGATGCATGAAACTGAAATTGTGACTTATTGGTAAAAACTAAATATGATCAGGGGAGTGAGAGGCTGAGATTGCATGGAAGTCAAGATCGTGGACGGAGAGGTTGTCGAGGAACCAAGAGGCCTGGGGTTTGGAAGGATCATCTCCACATACATTGCCACCATATGAATCCGGTCTGAGTCAGGGGAACAAGCAACAGTGAGCCAGGAGCCCAGATCGCTGGGAAATGAGGGGCCAGAAGTCAGTGGGAGACAGTGACAATGAGGGGCAGTAGAATGGAGAACCTGATGATGTGAGGTTCAAAGCCAAGGAGTTTTAGGATGAGGGGCGGGAGAAGGGTCTGTACATGACAGTCAGGAGCAGGAGGACAGCTGCCCACCTCCACACACAGCGGCACAAGGGCAATGGGAGGAAAAACAGCCACAGCTCCAGAGACAGCAGGGTCCCGAGGGGGAGCCAGGGTCCTGTTAGAGCACATGGGTGATGGGAACTTCCAAGGAAGAAGTCAGGATACGGCAACTTTTGCTGATAACCAACCGTGAACTCCAGAGAGCACAGTGGGAGGTTCTGGGGAGTCGGGGAAGGGCAGAGAAGGGACAGAATAGGGCATGATAGAGCCTCTTGGAAATTAGCAAGCCCAAGATGGGAGGTGACCTGGGAGTCTGGAGTCCCAGTGGTTGCTGATAAACACTAGGATAAAGGGTCACATGAGACAAGTCCGGGGGCTCAAGGCAGATCTCAGAGGCCAGGTGAGAGTGTCAGAAGAGGGGAGGGCTGTGTGTTTGGGACTCCCTCTCTGCATGAGGGTACAGATGTTCACTCTCATGCCCCACCAGCGAAAGAGGAATCTAACTCAGCATGGTGTAATGGGGTAGAGTCAGACTTCCCTGACTGCATTCTAGCTGCCACTTGCCAGCCATGCAATGCCACTTCACCACTCTGTGACCTAGTTTCCCCACCCACAATGTAGAGATAATATTTCTGTCCTACGTGCGTTGTGAGGAATAAATAACTAATCCGTGCAAGCCTTCAGCAAATGGTCGCTCTTGTGAGAGCCACACGGTCTAACTCACCTAAAGCCAGACCACCTCCAGACTTCTCAGTCACATGAGCCAAGATATGCCCTTTCTTTGTGGACTATGCTAGCTTGAGTTGAGTTTTTTGACCCTTATGACCAAAAGATTTCTGGCGCAGGCACTGTTTTTGTAACAGGGATGAACAAATCTGACTCCATATTGGATCTGTTTCTTTTACTTTACAAGTTAATCACTAAAGGCTTGTTGCCTATAAGTGTAAATTATGCATAATGGTCCATCTCTAGGAACACTGCCTCCCATGTAATGAGTGTTAAGCTAAAATATCTTTGTTTAGCTCACTGGAAACATCTTGACCACACCTACCCGTGAATGGCTGCAGGAAGGAAGAAATTAACACATCCCCTCCAGAGTCTCTGACCTGCCAGTCTGCTCAGAAACAGCCATACTACCACCAACTCAAAGTCCAAGTGCCCAGGATCCTTTATTATTTCTAGTCAAGTGTCTTCCTCCCAGGGGAGCCCTGCAAAGGCCAGGACTCGACATTTTGAGAAAAAAGGCGAGCTGGTTTGACAGCTTCCCAACCTTGGGCAGATCACCCTGGAGAGTAGTTTAATGAGTCACAGGCCATGCTGGGGAGGATTCATTTTCACATAGTTCAGTGGTACAGATCGCAGGTCCACGCTTTTGGGACGAGCAGAGGACAAGTGGAGAGGTATTCTGATAGGCACACATCGTATCCAGGACAGCATGAGTCGAAGGAGGCAAGAGCCCAAGGATTTTATCTCAAGAAAGGGATGCCAGGTTACACACCCACACTCTCCCTGCCACCTCCACCTCCCATCTTATACAGGCATACCTTATTTTATTGCACTTTATTTTACTTCACAGATAATTCATTTCTTACAAAATTGAAGGTTTGGGGGCTTCCCTGGTGGCACAGTGGTTAAGAATCCGCCTGCCAATGCAGAGGACGTGGGTTCAAGCCCTGGTCCAGGAAGATCCCACATGCTGCGGAGCAACTAAGCCCATGCACCACAACTACTGAGCCTGCGCTCTAGAGCCCACGAGCCACAACTACTGAGCCCACGTACCACAACTACTGAAGCCCGCGTGCCTAGAGCCCGTGCTCCGCAACAAGAGAAGCCACTGCAATGAGAAGCCCGCGCACCGCAATGAAGAGTAGCCCCCACTCGCCGCAACTAGAGAAAGCCCGCACAGCAACAAAGACCCAACGCAGCCCAAAATAAATAAATTATTTTTTTTTGATTGAAGGTTTGTGACAACCCTGTGTCGAGCAAATCTATCAGCACCGCTTTTCCAACAGTATTATTTTTTAATTAAGATATGTGCACCGTTTTCTTTAGATGTATGCCATTGCACACTTAATAGACTACAGTATAGTGTAAATGTAACTTTTATATGCACTGGGAAACCAAAAAGTTCATGTGACTTGCTTTATTGCCATATTTGTTTTATTGCAGTGGTCTAGAACTGAACCCTCAATATCTCCAAGGTCTGCCTGTATTTTCCAATTCTTCCTTATTATTCTATCATCATTTCTTTTCTTCTTCTTTTCCTACCTCTCCTCTTTCCACAAACATTTTGGAATCATTACAAAAAATATATAAAAGTGAAATCTAAATACAAAGATAAAGCATCAGACTTCAGGACTAGGTAAGCCATTAACTAGACTTAGGGAATGGGAATGGACTGTAGCACCACATGCCAAATGTGATATTCCAGAGTTGCTATGGTTGAGCTTCCTGGTGGCCAAAGCAAAATGGGAAACTACAATTAGGTAGTTCAGAATAGCTGAACTACAGCTAGTCGTGTGAACAGACACAAACTGCTCTCAGAGGAAACGAAGCTTTTCCTAGCACTTAGCCCAAAAATAAAATTTTCACACATGTATACATATGACATTGAATAGTGTCATGCACAGGTGTCCCTGGCCACATCCCTGAATGTACATGCAGTAATGGGTTTCCTAAGCCTACTTTTTGGAGTATCCTTTGAAGAAGCCGGTGGAACAGCTCTAAAATACAATTCAGTGAGAGCCTTTAGAAAACAGAGTCAAATGCAACTTTCTAATGGCTTAGCTTGATCCAACAGCATTTCCCAAACTGTGTTCCTCAGAGGCCCAGATTTGCACACAGCATTAATAAGTGTTCTGTAAGAAAAGGGTTCCACAGGAGATAAATTGGAGATAAAATCAGGATTAAACAAAATCAAGCAAGTTTTTTAACTGCAGAATTTCTACAAGTGCTTAATACTTGAGTGTCCGTGTGAATCTCCAAGGTCAGGTGCAGGATGAATTATTTTCTGTCTTCATGGAACCTTCCTCTCCACCCATCCCCAATTTTTTCAGGAGTTCCTTTTAGAAGCTTACAGAAAGCTAGAGATGCGAGGACCATAGTTTGAGAGATGCTGATATGGAGAAATGGATGAGCTAAACTCCTCCAAATCAAATTTCTCTCAGCCAGGCATTTGACAGAGTTAGCCATCTGATGGTTTAAGGCAGGGGTCCCCAGCCTCCGGGCCACAGACTGGTACTGGTCCATGGCCTGTTAGGAAATGGGTCGCACAGCAGGAGGTGAGCGGCAGGCAAGTGAGCAAAGCTTCATTTGTATTTACAGCTGCTCCCCATCACTCACATTATCACCTGAGCTCCGCCTCCTGTCAAATCAGCGACGGCATTAGATTCTCACAGGAGCGTGAACCCTACCGTGAACTGTGCATGTGAGGGATCTCAGTTGCGTGCTCCTTATGAGAATCTAATGCCTGATGATCCGAGGTGGAGCTGAGGCAGTGATGCTAGTGCGGGGGAGCGGCTGCAGACACAGGTTATCATTAGCAGAGAGGTTTAAGTCAGAATCCGACACTTATTTTAGTCCACCCGTGGCCCACCCATTATTTTATTTACCACTTCCGTCCGCGCCTCTTTCCCTCCCTGAGCACTGGTCTCAGTCACAGTTTTGGTAAGCCCACAGGCTAACCCTAGCCAAAATGAGTAAAAAACAAACTTCGCTGGAGAGCTTCTTTGTAAAGAGGGAAAGACCCAATGATGAAATGGCAGACTCTAAGTCTGCCAGCAAAAAGAAAGCTGCATTTAAAAGAAAGTACCAAGTCCTACTTAAATTCCGGGTTCATTGCAACAGGTGATTCACATTCTCCAAGCCCGCTTTGTATAATATGAGGCAACCGGCTATCCAACGAAGCCATGACAACCTCAAACTGCTTTGCCACTTGGAGACCAAGCACCCTGCGTTAAAAGACAAGCCTTTGGAGTTTTTCAAAAGAAAAAAATGTGAACACAAAGAACAGAAGCAATTATTGAAGGCCACCACTTCATCAAATGTGTCTGCACTGAGAGCTTCATTCTTAGTGGCTGACCACGTTGCTAAAGCTAAGAAGCCCTTTACTGCTGGTGAAGAGTTGATCCTGCCTGCTGCTAAGGACATGTGTCATGAACTTTTAGGAGAGGATGCAGTTCAAAATGTGGCACGTGTTCCTCTTTCGGCTAGCACCGTAACTAGACAAATTGATGAAATAGCTGAAGATATCGAGGCACAACTGGTAGAGAAGATTAATGAGTCACCATGGTACGCAATCCAGGTTGACAAGTCTACTGATGTTGACAACAAGGCAACAATGTTTGTTTTTATGTGATACGTTTTTCGGGAGGATGTGCGTGAGCATTTGTTGTGTGCACTTTTGTTGCCAACCAACACCACAGCTGCAGAACCTTTCAAGTCTTTGAATGATTACGTATCAGGAAAACTGAATTGGCCGTTTTGTGTCAGTATATGCACGGATGAAGCAGCTGCCATGACTGGACGGCTTTCTGGTTTCACTACTCGGTTCAAAGAGGTCGCTTCTGAATGTGGGTCTATGCACCGTGTCATCCACAGAGAAATGCCGGCTAGCCGAAAAATGTCACCTGAACTTAACAATGTTTTGCAGGATGTGATTAAAATTATCAACCACATTAAAGTACATGCCCTTAACTCACGTCTGTTTGTGCAGCTCTGTGAGGAGATGGACGCAGAGTACACACGTCTTCTCTTATACACAGAAGTGAGATGGCTTTCCAAAGGTAGATCACTGGCCAGAGTTTCTGAGTTACGAGAGCCGCTCCAGAGATTTCTTTTAGAAAGACAGTCACCACTGGTAGCAGATTTCAGTGACACAGAATAGGTCGCAAAACTTGCTTACTTGTGTGACGTATTCAACCTGCTCAACAAACTCAATCTGTCACTTCAGGGGAGAACGATAACTGTGTTCAAGTCGGCAGATGAAGTGGCTGCATTCAAAGCCAAATTGGAATTATGGGGGCGACAAGTGAACATTGGGATTTTTGACATGTTTCAAACATTAGCAGAGATTTTGAAAGAGACTGAGCGAGAGCTTTCTTTCTCCCAGCTGGTGCATGATCACCTATTTTAGCTTTCTAAAGAGTTTGAGCATTACTTCCCAACCACAAAAGACCCCTGAACTGGGAAGGAATGGATCCTCAACCCATTTGTGGATAAGCCAGGTGAATCGACTTTGTCCGTGCTAGAAGAGGATCAACTGCTTGAGATCGCAAATGACGGTGGCCTTAAAAGTATGTTTGAGACTTCAGTCTCCATACGTTCCGGATTAAAGTCAAGGTGGAATAGCCTGAGATTGCCACAGAAGCACTGAGAAGCCTGCTTCCATTTCCAACGTCCTGTCTTTGTGAAGCAGTGTTTTCTGCAGTGATGGCAACGGAAACGAGATTACGGAGTAGATGGACAGAAGCAACACACGTCAGGTGTCACTGTCTCCCATCACCCCCAGATGGGACCATCTAGTTGCAGGAAAAGGAGCTCAGGGCTCCCACTGATTCTGCATTATGGTGAGTTGTATAATTATTTCATTATATATTACACGTAATAATAATAAAAATAAAGTGCACAGCAAATGTAATACGCTTGAATCATCCCGAAACCATCTCCCGCCCACCCTGGCCCGTGGAAAAATTGGCTTCCACGAAACCGGTCCCTGGTGCCAAAAAGGTTAGGGAGCGCTGGTTTAAGGCAATGGAGTCTGACAGGGGCCGGACTCGAGGTCTCCCAATACTCTCATGGTGAGATGAAAATGCCTCTTCCACCAGCTCCTCTTCCAGGACTCACATTCTTAGTCCAAACAACTAGAGAACGTGCAAAAGAGGTTACGAGGGTGAGGATGAAAATTTCTCACAACCTGTGAGATGCTCTGTCTCCACTAAGGGGGGCAGGTGCGTTCCCTGGGGCCTGGGCAACGGCAAAGGTGGGGGTCCCTATGCTTGGCTGCATGGAATTGCGGGGGCAATTAAGGGAATGCAGACTCAAAGACATGCCAGATGTTTCCAAGGAGATATTCAGAAGGGGGTCAACGGAGAATTCCAAGTTGAAGGGTTAACTAGAGCTAGCCAGAGAGATAGGGGGAGGGAGGGACAGGAAAGGAAGTTTAGAGGTGGCAGTGAGAAATGGGTTTAGACTGTAGAATCATTCCAAATTCAAAGAAAATGCGGTCTTAGGGGCTCACTATCTGATTTCTGTAATCCAGGCATAGACACGTTTTGATAATTCTGAGTCAGACGGAAGTGGTCTCACCTATTGCCCATCAGCTCATGGTTCCAACCTTCATGGCTTGAGTCAGGTTCATAAACAACTCGGCACAGATCCAAGTTTAGGACCTGAACCAGCAGATGCTCCTCAGGCAAAAAGGCAGATCGAGAAGATATCGTAGGGGCTTCCCTGATGGCGCAGTTGTTGAGAGTCCGCCTGCCGATGCAGGGGACACGGGTTCATGCCCCGGTCCAGGAAGGTCCCACATGCCGCGGAGTGGCTGGGCCCGTGAGCCATGGCCGCTGAGCCTGCGCGTCCGGAGCCTGTGCAACGGGAGAGGCCACAGCAGTGAGAGGCCCGCGTACCGCCAAAAAAAAAAAAAAAAAAAAAAAAGCAGAGGGGGAAAGCGTTATTTCCAACCTCCCACAGTTGATACCGGAAGCCCTCACTTTCTTGCATGGTCTCTCCCTCTCCATCCTTATCTTCACTATCCTGTTATTGTTGTTTTGGTTCCAAATCCTGCCCCTCCATCTCCCCCACCCATCCACCCTCAGACACACTGACGCTTTGAGAGGGGTGGAGGCATAGCCGGCTGGATTCCGAGGAGCAGAGAGGCAGGAATTCTGGAAGACGAGTGTGAGGTAAGACACTAGCCAGCCTGGGGTGGGGAGGGGAGTGGGGCTGATGGGGTGTTTGCTGGGACATGGCTCTCTGGGGCCACTGGGGTGTGGAGCGAGGGTGGGCTGGTCAAGATCAGAGGCCAGGCAAGGATCAGGCAGCTTGACTCATGACAACACCGCCCTCTCACGCCTTTGCCAGTGAACTTGATGCAGGGCCTAAAGCTCACATCAGAAATGTCTTTGTAGGGTGAGGGTCTGTGACGACCTGCAAAGTGGGGTTTCCAAGGTGGTCCATCAGGAGACCTGAGTCTGGTTTCCCCACTCACAGGAGGCTATGAAATTCTAAGCTCACTGAGGCTGTGCTTCTCAGATTCCTTACAACCCAGGGACTGTGTGAAGCCACAGGATGGAAGAAACTGCATTTCAAAGGGGAAAAGAAAAGTTTTACTGAGAATTAATGAATTCGCATTTGTATAGTAATTTAAAAATTATGTTTTATTTGAAGATTTGGAAGGACTCAATTTCCTAATTGTAATATTACTGCAAGCACACATGTAACACGGAGTAGAATAAAAAACCTAGATGAACTGAACATTTTGAAGGCTCCAGAGACATTTTTTCCTTCCCCTGGGATAGATCTGCTTCAGGCTATGCTTCAGATCCTGCCCACTTTCACTTCTCTTTAAGAAGCACTGGCTGGGGACTTCCCTGGTGGCACAGTGGTTAAGAATCCACCTGCCAATGCAGGGGACACGGGTTTCATCCCTGGTCCGGGGAGATCCCACACGCTGCAGAGCAACTAAGCCCGCACGCCACAACTACTGAAGCCTGTGCGCCACAACTACTGAAGCCCGTGCGCCTAGAGCCCGTGCTCCGCGACAAGAAAAGCCACCACAGTGAGAAGCCTGCACACTGCAACGAAGAGTAGCCCCAGCTCACCACAACCAGAGAAAGCCCGCACACAGCAAAGAAGACCCAACACAGCCAAAAATAAATAAAATTAAATTAATTAATTTTTATAAAAGAAGAAGCAGCACTGGCTAAACAGATCACCGAAGTGTCTTACCTCTGTGTCCCTGGGTGTGGTCAATTACACTGAGGTCAGTTAGTTGGCAAGGTGTATAAATTACTGTCTCCCCTGAGCAGGGTTTGATGGAGGTGGGAAGGGGTGCTTAAGTAATCTCCCACAATTTCCTACAGTGTTACTGTCTCCATTTTATCAAAATGAGAAACTGAGCTTCGATGAAGTTGAAAAGGCTTGCCGAAGGCCACGCAGCTGGCAAAGTGACAAGAGCTGGCTGTCTAACTATAAAGCCAGTGCAAATGATAGTTAAGCCAAGGCACCTTTAAGAAACAAAGTAGCTCCCAAGCCCAGATGGTAGGATGGGGGCAATGTGAAGGAACGTGCTGTTAAATGCTGTCATTTCTCAGAAAACAGAAGTTTTTCAAAGGAACTTTCACGTTCTCCTTTATTTATTTCTGTAATATTTGGGTTGTTATAACCAATATATATTTTCTTCATGGTGGTTGCCCCCCAACATCAAAAAGTTATTTAGACACTAACCCCAAATAACTTCCCTTGGTCTGATTACAACCTCATCCAGCTACCTTCCTAATTATTTGGCTTCCAGTAGAGCTGGCTAGCAGAGAGGGGCTCAATGGCCAAGCTGACCAAACTGTGTTGCCCACCTGATTTTCTATTTCTCATTATAAATGAATGCAGCTCAACAAATTTTTTCTTCTCCTATCTCAACCCTTCCTCAGGTCTAGCAAACAGAAAGGAGCATTACATAATGCGGGTCAAAGCAGGAAAGAGACACAAAGTCTCTTTCGGCATAGTAACCCACAGGTGTTAGTTCTCCCTTGGCCATGTACAGCTCGATTGTCTTGTGTCAGGTAGCAATTAAAGGCTTCTTTTCTTCATCTATTGCTGCATTACTCAGCTGTCTTTCCCTTGCAAGGGACAGAAATCCAACTCAAGCTGACTTAAGAATAAAAATCAGAGTAAATTTTATTGGTTATTATAACTAAAAAACTCCAAAGAACTCTGACTTCAGGTATGGCTGGATCAAGGCATTCAATGTCATCAGGCCTTTTTCTGACTCTTTTCTCATCTTTCTTTTGTGTCACACTGTGTGTTCCTGGCACTTCCAGGGTTCCATCCTCTAGCTTGGAAACCCAGCAGTAAGAGAAACTTGTGAGCCGTTCCAACAGAACTCCCAGAATTGAATCTCATTGGTTTGGCTTAGATCACATACCCGTGTCTGAACCAATTCTTTTAGCCAGCGGGGTGGAATATGCTGATTGGTCTGCCCTGAATTACATCGCCTCTCTCCTCCCACAGAGCTTTGAACCACACACAACGACGGTGGAGAGCAGTGGTTGCCCAAAAGGAAAACAGGCCACTGTAGAAGGAGAGATGGATGCTGGGCTTGGGGAGAAAACAGATGCCCAGTGCTAGACCTGAGGCACCTTTCAGCTTGATCTGGGGGAGAACAGAATAGAAAGAAATAAGTGATTGTCAGGCTGATGGCTGAGGAGGAGAAGAGATGTGATGGCGAGGGTAGAGGGTGCAGAATTCGATTTCAGAGACAGGGAACCCAGGGGGAGGGTGAAGCAAGAGAGCAGAGCCTGTCCCTTAGGGCGGAGGAAAGCACTGGGTCAGAAGAGCTGGACTCTGTGGACCTCAGCTGGTGACAGAAGCCGCAAAGGACGGTGGATTCGGCGTGACGTAGGTGAGGCATTAGTTTGAGGAGGTGGATTGCACCACCCCACCCTCTGACGTTCAGGGCAAAGTGAGGAAATCACATTTTCTTTTTTAATTTTAAATTTGTTATTAAAGTATAGTTGATTTACAATGTCTTGTTAGTCTCTGGTGTACAGCAAAGTGATTCAGTTATACATATATATTGTTTTCCTTTTTCCTATTCTTTTCCATTATGGGAATCACGTTTTCTTAACTGCATGCTATGTATGTCTTTCAGTCCCACATGAGTCCTGTTAGCTTGAGTCAGCTGCCTAAAGGCCAACTGTCTCTACACCAAAGGACGAGATTGAGTTCCTGGACGCAAGAGGCTGGGAACCTGACCTTGGACGCTGGTAGATTCCACGGGGTCCTGGCCCCATGAAAGGCCCCTTGACAGGCAGCTGGCAGGCCTGCCCCGACCACACCCTGCCTTTGCTTCCAGACCTCTGCAGCGCCTTCCTTATAGGGTTGTGCCAGGATGCAGGGAGATGGCAGGTGAAGGTTCTGTCTCGAGGCTCGGCTCCAAGCAGGCCCAAACAAACAGCAGCTGTTTTTATTACTACTGGCTCTGCAGTGTGCCTGGCACACAACAAACTGTACCTATTAGTAGGTATGTGAAGTGCACAGCTGGATCGGGATGAGATTCTTGGGAAACAGTAACGGTTAATACAATTATTGTGACTGTAAAGGAACAGATGGCAGTAGCGGGTGAGACACACCTATGGACTGTTTCGGTTTTACTGTTTGGCTGGACATTTTCCCCCCGGCTACTCAGAATACGTTTCCGATCACTTCTTTCTTCTTCACAGGGCCACCTGCTTGCAAACATTCTCAAAGCACAAATAAACTTTTTCCCGCTGATCCTGACATCCAAAACCTTTTGGGAAACACCCATGGCGGTGTTTCTCAAAGTGATGCTCCCTGGTCCACCTGGGTTAGAATCCACCTGGGTTAGAGTCCACCTGGGTTAGAATCCACATCATGGTGTTTGTTAACTGAGCAAATTCTAAGATTCCCATCCAGACCTTGCTGAATCTCAATCTCTGGGTTTGGGACCTAGAAACCTGCATGTTAAAAGGCTCCTGGGGTGGGGGGCAGGGGGTGGTGGTGGTGATTCTAATGTACCCTGAAGCTCACAAGCCATAATCCCGCGGGCACTCATGAGGCACCAGACGCCACAGGAAAATCCGATTCACGCACTGGCCCTGCCCCCTTGGCCCTTCCAGGCCCTCAAGTTACTGATTAACCCCAGGTTTCAAGGAAAGAAATAATAATAACTGAAGGGACAACGTGAGCCAAGAAACAAGCTGAGCAGCCCTGGGAGAGCGCTGCTAGATGGATGATGACGAGAAGGAAATAGGGGCTTGAGAAGCCCAGCCTGAGGTCAGACCACATCCAGGTCCCAGTGACACCGGCTGACACTTCCCTGTCGATGCCCAGGTCCTGAGCTGCCACGTCCCGGTGGCCCCTGTGCCCAGAATGGCCTGCACTGAGCTCCTGCAGCAGCCCCAGCTTACGTCCAAAGAAGCCACCGCCTCTGACACCGCGGGCCCTGCTGGGGGTCATCGTGGCTCCGCGGATAGCAACCTGGAGTGCCTGGTGTGCCGGGAGTCCTATAGCCGTGCCCGGCTGCCCAAGCTGCTGAGCTGCCAGCACACCTTCTGTGCCGTCTGCCTGAAGCTGCTGCTGTGCGTGCAGGACGACACCTGGTCCATCACCTGCCCGCTGTGCCGCAAGGTCACTGCCGTCCCTGGGGGCCTCATCTGCAGCCTGCGTGACCAGGAGGCCGTGTTGGGGCAGCTGGCCCGGCCGGACCCGGAGGTGCGGCTCTGTCCTCAGGGACTGGTGGATCCTGCTACCCTGATAGCAGGGCATCCCAGCTTAGCCGGAGAGGATGAACAGGACACGGAGAGTGCCAACTGCGTGGCAGCCCAGCGCCTGGCGGCACACCTGTTCCTACTGGTCTTGCTCATCGTCCTCATCCTGCCCTTCATCTACCCGGGCATCATCTGGTGGATGCTCTGCTTCGTCGTCGCACTGGCCCTGCTGTTGTCCATGCTTTTCTGCTGTCACCGCAGCAGCCAGGCCGGCTACTGGTCCTCCCCCAGGACCCTTTTCTGCAGACAGCAGAAACCCAGCGAGATCTCTTCCATTGCCTGAGAGCGCTCCGACCAGACAGTGTCTGGGGACTTCTGTCTCTGCGGCCCGTTTACTGTCACAGTAAACAGGGTAAGGGGCTCTGCATCAGACTGGCTCCCTTGGGAGAGTAAACGCCAGCTGCACCTGCAAGCCAAAGCCAGAATGGCAGTCTTGGGTCAAGAACTGTGTGTTTGGACAATAGACATACACCTGCTCAGGGAACAGCATAGCTAAACTGTTTGGGAATGGGGAAGAGGCACAGACTACTTGAATGCTACAGGGGCGGGGGGACCATCTGTTCCGCTTATTCCAACGCTCCCGTTTTTCCTTCTATACCTTGATAAAAGTATTACAAATATTGACGTTATTGCACAACAAATAGAACCGGAACCCCTTTTTCTACAGTTTATGTATCTGGTTGTTTCTTGCTTGCTTTTGGTTTGGTTTTGTGTGTTTGGGGCCGTTTGTTTCTATTTCTGGCTGTGACACATTTTCCCTCTGGGGTAGTCAGAGCCCACAGGAAGTCCTCCTGTGCTCCCCCGGATGTTGTCCATCTCGTGCCCATCCCACCTCGCCAAAGGTCCTGGGGGTTCGGGTCTCCCATTGAGCTGCCCCCAGGAATGGAGAGGGAGAACTTGTGTGGAGGAGTGGGTCTTCTGCTGCTGCCAGGGGATGCCCACATTTGGTTGGCAGAGTTGGGGAGGGTTGGAGAGGACACAGGTGGGTCTGGGAATTGCTCTCAGCAGCTCCACCAGGATTTCTCAGCTCCATGTCATCAGACCCTAACTTAACAGAGAATCACAGCATTACAAGAACTACCCCCATCCCCCCACAGCGGGTCCAGCTGCCCACTGGATGCACATGATCCCACACTCTAGAACGAAATCTTTATGGGCATTGTTTCTTTCTTACTGCCTCCCGATGCCCATTTGAGCTTTTGTCATAAAGATAAGAGGCCCCATAAATGAAACAGTCCTCTCCAATAACCCCACATTTCCTGCCTCTCCCTGAGAGTCACAGCCACCTGAAAGGCTTTTGTGTCTTCTCTCCACCGTTTCTGCTCCATAACAGAGAGGAGACTTCTGCCAGAGTCAGGCGTCAGCCGGGGGGGGACCCACCAGGGTGCAGGGGAGTAAAAGACAGGAGATGTCACATTATTTCCTTCCAAAGACCCCGTAACTGGGAAGCAGACTTGAAACCTCAGAAGGGTTCCTTGAGTACAATCCATTGTCCCTCCTTGCCCGCCTTTCCTCCTGATAGGATGACAGCTGCAGGGTGGACGTGAAGTTCGCGGTGACGGTCCCTTTGTCAGGGAGAGATGAGAGAACACCGCCACTGCAGCACGTGGAGGGGGCCGGGGTGGGGGGGGGGCGTGCAGGTTGGCCCCGGCCCAGCCGTTGCGTGTGTGTTGTTGAACAGGGCCTTCTGGCTCTCTGAGCTTCACTTCCCCAAAATGAGCCAGTAGCACTGGATTATTCCTAAGTCCCCTGAAGCCCAGAAGCTGAGGATGCCGCTGGGCTCCCAGATAATGAACGTGGGGTCACATCCCCTGTGGAGTCACACCCAGAAAAGTCAAAATGTAAGTCTGTATGCAATTAGCTGTTCTTGCAGTCTGCACACACACAAAAAAATCTTCCTTTTTCTTATAAGGTACCTTCAGGGCACACTGTGACACCCATGCTATTGGCCTTATTAACCCCTGGTGCTGGGAAAGAGTGTGGGTGAGTGCGTGTGGGTGTACATGTGCCCATGCTTTTAAGCCAACGCCAAGCGGGCCTGGAGGACACCCTGTCTCCATAGGATGGATAAATGACAAGAATTGTTTGGCATTTCCAGAGCTGGCCTCGGGCATGTGCAGTTTGGGATGGTTGCCAGTAGGAGAAGGAAAGAACATTCTTTCCTCACTCACCTCCACTCCCATTCCATCTCATTCTTGGACCCTCCACCAGAAGAAAACCTCCACCAAGGTTTCAGTTGCTAACGACAACACCATTTCTACCAAAGTAACGGTGGGCTCATGTTTACGGAGTGCTTACTGTGCAGCCAGCACTGCATTAACAGCTTTATGTCCATTGTCTAGCTGAATCTTCATAACAGCTTTATGAAGAAGAGACCATCTTGCCGATGAGGATACTGAGGATCAGAGAGGTCAGTTCATCTGCCTGAGGTTGCACAGCCAGCCACTGCCAGAGCCCCCTAGGAAATTAACCCATTGTTCTTTCTGCTCCCACATGTTTCCTCCTTTGTGTGCAGTTTCAAAACAACCAGGAAGCTGGTCACTGCTTGTGGGCTTGCGAGAGAGAATAGGAAACTAACCACAGGAGCCTCCAATTCCAGTAGTCAGGTGCTCAGAGAAGCCCGAGAATTCTGGAATCTATTGTCTACGCTAAAGAGAAAGAAAAGAGAATGATAAAAGTGGGATGGCTTTCCTGACTTTTACCACCCAGTGCCAGCCTCCACTGAAGGGAGCTGTGTTAGCACATGACCAATGTGCCCTCCGTCCCCATGGGCAAAGATGTCTCGACACTTCTGTCCCATTGTCCTGAAGCCCAGCTGGTCCCCGAGTACTGTTGGCCCCTGGCAGTGTTGGGGCAGAGAGCACCAGAGGCTAATTTCAGCCCAGGCTGCCCTGGAGAGGAACAGAGGAAACAGGCAGTGCTGCAAAAGGATGTAAGTGGAAGAAATCGGAGGGGCAGGCCAAGGCTCAAAGGCAGGCTCTCACCCAGTGTGTGGCCAATAGGAGTAACAGAACTTCTCTGAGCCATGGTGTGCCCACCTGTAACGCAGCGTGTGTGGAGGATGCCACACACATCCCAGGGCCTCCGTGGGGATTCAAAGTGCTGCTGAACGAGAATCCCGTGTCCTAACAGTCTGCCTTTACCATCAGACATTGACCCCTGGGGGTGAACGTGTTCCACAGGGCCTGTCCGGTGTGATAGAGCGGGGGGCCAGCCTTGGTGATGGGGTGGAGAAGCCAGTCTGGAGTAGGAGTGCTGTCCAGGACAGGCCGATCTGGTGGAGAACCTTATGCTTAGGTCCTAAGGATGGAGAGGAATTGCAGGGGGAGGCCACATTTCATCCCCATCAGCCCCGTCACCCTATTCTGTGACCTGGAAGTCAGACATACCTGGCTTGAATTCTAGCTTCACTGCTTAGAAGTCATCTCACCTCTCTGAGTCTCAGATTCCTTATCCATGAAACAGGTTATATACATATTTCACAGGGTTGTGGGGGAATTAGCAAAATAAGCCATGGTTGAGCACTGGGGACTGCAAGGAAGTAAAGAAGGAAGGGAGAAGACAAGGAGAGATGGGCTGAGTTCTAGAAAGCCCCAACAGGAATGATGAGAACAGACCCGTCTTATTTTATTCAGTCTTATTAATAAGGAAATATATTAAAACCCAAGCACTAGAATTTACCTCCCCCATTAACCAGCCTCAACGTCAGCAACATCTTCATTAATATAAGAAAACAATCATCGCTAACATGGTTTGAATGCACCATGCAAAGTTTATTACATATGTTATTACATCTGCTAGAATGTAGATGCTACTATCAATTACCCTCAAATTACCAACAGGGATGCTGAGGCACAGAGAGGTTAAGTAACTTTCCTCAAGATCGCACAATGAGGTGATGGTGAGGCCAAGACCAGGTCCAACTCCAGAGTTTAGGCTTTGAGTCACTTTGCTGTATCAGATGAAACATTCCCAGCACACTGTAATCACTCAAGGTGTGTGGGCCCCCTGGCCCAAAGGGTGAAAAACTAAGAAGAGATGGCATCCCCTCTTGGATGGGGGACTCAGGGGTAGACGTTTGTGGAGGTCACCTGTCCCGTTACCCACAGCCATGTTCTCATCTCACACTAAAGCACCTATTCATCATTGGAAGCCCTTTTCAAATGACTGGAGGAAGTCTTGCAGTCTTCGCTGGAACAATGAATTCTTTGTGGCGATGGAAAACATTTCCGAGAATGAAGGATATTCCCGCAATCTCTCAGGCTATGGGAACAGCATAGAGCACAGTCAAAGGGAGATGAGATCCAAGCTCTTGAATCTGCCTGGAGCTATTCATGTGAACTTTATATTCTTGTCCAAGAACCTCGAAGTTACTTTTTTTAAGGCAGAATATTTCCTGGGTCAGTAGAGAACTCTCTGAAGAATGCAGGACACCATGAAAGCTAAGATCCATCTGTGCATTTATTCAACAAATATTTATTCAAGGTCTTCTCTGTGCCAGGTACTGAGCAAGATATTTAATCTTATTTGATAAGGAATTTTGATGAAAAAGGAAAACTAATAAGTGCACAGTTGAATTGTGTCCCCCTCCCCCCAAAATATATGTTGAAGTCCTAACCCCCACTACCTCAGAATGTGACCTTATTTGGAAATAGGGTTTTTACAGAGATAATCAAGTTAAAACGAGGTCATTGGGGTGGGTCCTAATCCAGTATGACTGGCATCCTTATAAAAAGGGGGAAATTGGATGTAGAGACAGACATACAAAGAAGAAAGACAATATGAAGATACACAGGAAGAAGACAGCCATGTGAAGGTGAAGGCTGAGACCAGGGTTATGTTCCTATAAGCCAAGGAATGCCAAAGATGGCCAGGAAATGACCAGAAGCCAGGAGAGAGGCCCGGAAGAGATTCTCAGAGCTCTCATCAGGAACCAGTCCTACCGACGCCTTGATCTTGGACTTGTAGCCTGCAGAACTGTGTGAGACAATACGTTTCCATTGTTTAAGCAACCAGGTACTGTGGCACCTTGGTGTGGCAGCCCTAGGAACCAATACAGCCTCTATCCTGTGCCTGTGCTTGCGACAGGCCCCTTAGCTGGGTTGCTTCAAGTTCAGCTAAATGACTTGCCCAGAGTCATATGGCACATACATAGCAATGTCAGGCTCAAAATCGAGTCTGATTGATTCCCAAGATTAATTCCTCACCCCCATTGTGTAGATAGGAAATCGAGGCTCAGAGAAGCCCTGTGATTTCCCCCCAGACAGAGCCCAATATGTCAGAGATGGAGCTGGAATCAGAGCCCACAGTTCCTAAATTATCCTTAATCTTAGCAACCACCATATGAGAATTACTGAGTTATTATCCCCATTTCACAGATTAAAGAGTTAAAACCCAAGTCATTAAGATACCTGACCTTCAGGTCACAAACGAGTAAGTGAGATACTAGAATTTGAACCTACTGTTTGACTCTAAAGCTATGTCTGCACTTCCCACTGCCCCACACTGCTTCTTAGCACCCTGTCTGCATTGAGAAGCAGGAAAGCATATCTTTCAGGATGCTTGAGGAACCCACCATAAGAGCCTGTACGCTCAAAGAGGGCAGGACTGAAGTGGACCTTCGTCTTGTTTCCTTTGATTGTCTTATATTCAGCTGGGCCCCCCTTGTTCCCCCACCTCCCTTACTGAGGAAACTGCCCTGTAGCTCATCTTGCCCAAAGGAGCATTCCACCAGCAACCACTACACCAGTTGGGGCGCTTGGTCCTTCCTCTACCCACCTCCCATTTCACCTGAAGCAGTCACATGATAATATGTCATATGATCTTTCCAGAACTGGAATCTGGAGCTAGTGATGAAGGAGAGATGAGTGTTTAAAGTGGCAGCAACATGGGACTTCCCTGGTGGTCTAGTGGCTAGGACTTCATGCTCCCAATGCAGGGGGCCCAGGTTTGACCCCTGGTCAGGGAACTAGATCCCACATGCCTCAACTAAAAGATCCCGCATGCCACAATGAAGATCCCAGCTGGTCAGGGAACTAGATCCCACATGCCTCAACTAAAAGATCCCGCATGCCACAATTAAGATCCCAGCCCACATGCTGCAACCAAGAACCGAGGCAGCCAAATAAATAAATAAATACATAGTTTTTACATTTAAAATAAATAAAGTGGCAGCAACAGAGCAGATGGTCCCCATAGCTTTTGGTCCTTGAGGGTCAGTAAACCCTCAGGTTCCTTCCCCACAATTATTATTTTTTTCTTTAGATAGCCAGAATCAGTTTCTGTTGCTTGCAACCAACATTCGTGACCTAATACAGGAGCTGTCCACACTCCTGCTTGCTGAAAAATCCCACCATGAACTTCAGCCCCTCCAAAGACTGGGAAAGGAAAGTTGCAATGCCACAGGCCAGGGAGCGGAAGCCCTCTGGTACCCCCACCCTCAGCCCTCCTGAGAGCCAGCCTGACCTCGTGCCGAGGCTGCCCTGATATCAGGCCCAGGAGAACGGTGCCCAGGTCAGCTCTGCTCAGACGTGGGGTCAGACGGGAAAACACGGCATTGGATCTCAGGCCAGCCACTTGGGAGGAGGCTGGTCTCTGGTCTATTGGCCTCAGAATCCCCAGAAGAAACAAGCTCTAGTAGACAATCAGCCAGAGGTCCTTCACTGGAGTCAGATTGCAAAAGAAAACAGCCTGCAAAGTAGCTGTGGGTACAGCAGTTCCAAAACAACTGCAGCAACCATCCTGGCTAATGTTTATCAAGTGCTTACTAACATTCAGGCTACTGTTCTCAGAGCTTCCTTAACCCTTCTGTTCTTCACAACAACCCTGTTATTCTTTATGCTAGACATTTGACATGTCATCTCAGTGACTTGACACAGAGCTCCTATTTAGGTAGGCAGCTGAGGCAGAGAGAAGGTAAGGAACTTGCTTAAGCGGCAGAGCTAGGGTTGAACGCAGGCAGTCTAATCCAGCTCTGCCTTATTCAGTCACTGCATTTACCATCCCCCTCCTACCCTCACCTCTCTCCCTTGCTTCCTCACCTTCCTGCCCCAATCAAAATGTACCAAAGAAAAAAGGAAGAAAAAGAAAAAAAGAAAAGAAAAGAAGGGCCCTCAGTAACAGACACACCTGGGTTCAAAACCAAGTCCCTCCATTTATTCTCTGTGTGACCTTGGGTGTGATACATGCCTTCCCTGAACCTTAGTTTCCTTGTTTGGAAATGCAAGCTAATCAAACCTACCTGAGGGAAGTTCTGTGACAATTCAATGAGATAATGCGTAAAACACCTGGCACAGTTCCCAACATAGAGTAGGTGCTCGCCCATTCCAGTCAACCTGTCAACAAATGTGTGTGAGCACTTATTACTCACCTGGCAAGTGGGGGAAGCAATAAAATACAGGGGAAGTGATGGTCCTTACCAGCAACACCCCTGTCAGCGCTCTCCCTAGCTGGGAAAGAAGATATGCACATAGGTGCTAAATCAGACCCCAGCGTGAGATCTGGACCGTCTAGACAAAGGGTAGCCCTAGAGGAGGTGGTTCTCCCTGCGGAGAGGCAGCCAGTGGGGCTCTGGAATGCTGCTCATGTTCTATTTCTGGACTTAGGCGATAGTTACACAGATGAGACTTATTTTCTAATTATTTATAAACAGTGCCTACATCTTGGATGTGCTTTTCTGTACATATTTCATAGTGAAAAAATAAAACTTTAAACCTAACTTAACAACGCTACAGAGTCTAAGCAGCTTGAGGGCAAAGGCCGGGCCTGAGGCTGGTACCCAGCGCTAATCCCGCATTCGGATGCCTGCCCCATCCACAACCAATTCACCCCGGGTTTTAGAGCTTTGTGGGTTGCTCTGTCGATGGTCTGTCTGGTTTGAATCCTGACTCTGCTACTTACTGGCTGTATGAATCAGTCTCTCAAACTCCCTAATCCTCATTCTCACACCTATAAAATGGGGAAATAATGATGGAGTTATGAGCATCAAAAGAGATCACCTGTAGATACCATTTAGCACCATGTACCAGCACACAGGATGTGCCCAAGAAACACTAGCTGCCCAAGTTAGGCAAAAAGATGAACGTATTGGCTCATTTAACCAAATGGTGGCAAAGGCAGTTTCCTGTTGGGTTTTGGCAACGATGAAACTAAGGTATGGGGCTTCATTCAGACTGTTTCTCTCCATTTCCATCTCCTGTTCTCTCTGCATTTGAGTCTTGTTCTCACTGACCAGCTTTGTCCATGAGATTGGAAACTTGGCCAGCTCCTACTCATGTCTTCCTAGCTTCACCTCCAGAAAGAAATGAGCAGACGTTCTTCCTTTGGTCAAATGATGAAAAATCCCAAGGAAGGAGTCTGATTGGTCATCTCGGGTCACATGCCCCTCCTCTGTGAATCAGCAGGGCTGTGACTAGCAGCCCAAGAGAATCTTGTGGTTAGGAAGGAGAAGGACCTCAAACAAAGGAGAATGCTATTTGCAGAAGAACGAGAGGTGTTGAGTAGAGAGAGCAGCAGGTGTGAGTCAATCCCCACCCCTCCACAGCTAATTAGAGATGAACTCCAACTTGATTGGGTCTCTCTTTGAGAGGCCTGCCTCCTCCCCACCCGATCTCAGTCCAAGTGGGTTCTGATAGTAACAATACCATATTCGTCTCTTATGGGTAGAGCATGTGTCCCAAACCTGCCAATCAAAGCATCATGTCGCCTGGCCACAAGGTCTGGTTCAAAGCTAAGCCAATGTCAGCTCTACCCAAGAATATTACTGGAGCTACCTGGAGGAAGTATTTTCTCTGCCAGAGCTGCTAGGCTGGTAAAATGTTTGGACTTTCCGGTTACCATCTTTCCCCACCAAGGGAAGGATTTTTCTATGGGTGAAGCCAACCCAGAGCAAAGCTGAGCCCAGTGATAGAGAGAGGTTCCTAATCATATTATTTGAGTACCTAGATCTGGCCACACCTGAAACCTGACTTTCCTCTGAACTTCATAGTTACATGGGTCAACAAATTCTTTTTCTTAGCTTAAACCCTTTTGACCATGTCGTCTCACTTCCAGGCAAAGGAGCACTGAATCACTCGTGGGTGCTTGAGTTATGAGGTCATAGAGAGGGAAAGCTAAGATAGCCAGTCCAGAGCCAGATTTATGTCACAGTACAATAGAGAGCTGGATGTGAGTGATGAATGAAGCTGATACAGAGGCAGACAAGAGGGGGCCCGTGTCCTCTGAGAGGCAAAGAGAAAAGCCTCAGGTCCTGATATCCCAAGTCGCCAGTCTCAGTGAGGCCTGGCCATTCGCCAGCCTTGTCCTGCCTGTCCACGAGACCGCCTGTCATATCCTTCAATATCCCTCTTTTAAATAAGCTAGCTAGGGCTTCCCTGATGGCGTCATGGTTAAGAATCTACCTGCCAATGCAGGGTACATAGGTTCAAGCCCTGGTCCAGGAAGATCCCACATGCCACGGAGCAACTAGGCCTGTTCGCCACAACTACCGAGCCTACGCTCTAGAGCCCACACACCACAACTACTGAGCCCACGCGTCACAGCTACTGAAGCCCGTGCATCTAGAGCCCGTGCCCCACAGCAAGGTAAGCCACCGCACTGAGAAGCCTGCGCACGGCAACGGAGACCCAACGCAGCCAAACATATACAAATAAAATAAATTTTAAAAAATAAATAAATAAATAAGATAGCTACCCAGAGGATTCCGGTACCTCCTCATCCCCTCCCCTAAGACCCGGTGCTCTGTGAGGTCTACAACCTCTGTTGAATGTTAAATGGAAGAGTGCCCCAGGGCAGGACATGGCATATGTGAACTCCTAGGGAAGACATAAGGAAGGGGGTTTTGGTGGCCAGGGCAAGCCTCAGGAAGGATGTGGGAACTGGCTGGGTCTTGAAGGAAAGGTTGGATTTGAACAGACAGCAAGAATGGGGTGAATAAGGGTATTGCAGGAATAGTGTGAGAAAAGTATGGAAGTTGGAAAATACAGAGTCTATTCAGGGACAGAGAGTGGGCCTGTCTAGGTCAGGAATTTGTCAGGAACAGGGAAGAAAGCTGGGCCTGGCGGCAGAGGGTCCGGTGTACCAGGCTGTGGGGTCCACTACGGCACATGAAAGGCTTAGCATGGAAGTGCTGAGTCATCCAGCAGCACTGAAACTCTGAAACAGCAACAGCAGACTCTCGCTGGCAGACCCGGCAGCTGTCCACCGGAGGTGAGCATGGTAGTGAGTCGGGGTGCAGCGGGAACGGTGTCCAGAGTGCTGGGGTTTGCTCTGCTACAGACCCCAGATAAACTTCCTTGGGACTTGGCCTCCAACAGCATCCATCCCTGTGGGAGGGGATGCAGGACAATTTCAAGTGGTACTAACACAGATATCCATTCATTCACTCACTTATTCAATCAGTAAGCATGTATTAAACACCTACCATACACTAGGCATTAGGTTAGGTCCTAGGGAGATGAGGGTCAATAAAACATAAGACCCCTGGTCCCACTGAGCTCACACTGGGGCACTAAGGGCTGTCTTCTCAATAGCCATTCCACCTTCTCCTTCAGAGAAACCTGATTTTATCTGTGCAGCAATGCGCCCCATTAATACCGGCGAGAGCAGTCTCTGCTCTGGGCCCCATCCTTTAGGGGGCCCCCCCTGGCCTCTTCCATCCTGATGGAGAGAGAAGCCTACGAGGCCAAGAGGATGTGCCCACCTAAGCCCACACTCTGGGTGCCTGGTACCCCAATATTCCCTGTCCAAACTGCCCCAAATCCACTTCCAGACTGCAGGAGTGAACCTCTCCCCTGACCCATTCTCCTAAGGGTGCAGCCACTACACACATTCCTAGGTTTGAGGAGTGGCCAAGTGGCAGCTCTTTGCAGGAGGGGTATTCAGATCTTGGATGCCTGGGCTGCAGTGTCCACACACCTGTGTGGGAGACCTCATGTGGTATGGGATGGAATTGGGGCTGGGAAGAGAAGGAAGATGGGCAGTAAACCAGGAGCCACATCATGGCGTGGAACTCTGAGGGGCTGAAGGATTTCTAAATTCACACCTGATATTCCATGTGGTTTGAAGGTGTGTCTGTCTGCTTGGAAGGTTAGGACATGTTTTTTTTTTATCACTTTGTGTTCTTGCCCTGAGCTCTGCAAATGTTAGGACTGGCCTGAGCCAATCCCCTTTGCCAGATTCCTTGCTTTCCCAGACTCCCTTGCATCCACGGGTGATCATGTGATCCAGACATGTGATCCCAGCAAAAGGGCTTCTGGGAAATCATTTCCACCTTGACCATGGGAGAGAAACCATGAGGAAAGTCTCATGAGGAGAGCTCCCTTTTTCTCTTTTCTGCGTTTGAACACAACTGCTTAGCAATGCTTGACGCTGAGGGAGCCATTTGGGCCACAGCATGACACAGTGAAGGGCAACAGCCAACATGCTGAGGACGATGAAAGATGGAAAGAGCTTAGGTCTTTGAGCTTTGGGGCCAACTCTGGAACCATCTACCTCCGGATTTTATGTTCCATAAATCATCAGTGTCATTATGATTTTGGCCACACATTGGGAAGCGCTGGATACAACAGTGGCCAGACATCCTAATGGAAACATGCATTCTTTTTTTTTTTTTTTTTTGGCCGCTCTGCATGGCTTGCTGTATCTTAGTTCCCCGACCAGGGATCAAACCCAGGCCCCTGGCAGTGGAAACACAAAGTCTAACCACTGGACCACCAGGGAATTCCCAGAAACATACATTCTAATGACAAGTGAGAGAAACCAATCTGGCCATCTTGACAGCCTATGGGGAGGATTTTCCCATGGGTGAAGTCAACCCAGAGGAAACAGAATTTTTTGCTACATCTGCATGTTACTTTTACTATTACTGTCTTTTTAAAGGAATCTCATTTTGTTTAATGTTTTAAAATGGTGTCTCTGTCATAAAGAAAAAGCCAAGGTCATTTGCTGTTGCAGAAAGTAATAAAAAGATTTTTGGGGACTTCCCTGGTGGTGCAGTGGTTAAGAAACCGCCCACCAATGCAGGGAACACAGGTTTGAGCCCTGGTCTGGGAAGATCCCACATGCCGCGGAGCAACTAAGCCTGTGAGCCACAACTACTGAGCCCACGTGCCACAACTACTGAAGCCCGCATGCCTAGAGCCTGTGCTCCTCAATAAGAGAAGCAATGAGAAGCCTACACACCACAGCGAAGAGTAGCTCCCGCTCGTCACAGCTAGAGAAATCTCGTGCACAGCAACAAAGACCCAACGCAGCCAAAAGTAAATTAAATTAAAAAAAAAAAAAAGATTTTTAAAGTGAAATCAATGCTGAGAACAAACAAACAAACAAACAAAAACATTAAGTGCATTGTGGTATCCCAGATGGGATTCTGGGACTGTAAAAGGACAATAGTAGAAAAACCAATGAATAAAGTCTATACTTTAGTTAACAGTAATGTACCAATGTTGTTACCAAGTCCAAGTTCGTACTGCTCACAGCACAACAGGCCAATAAATTGAGAGACAAGTTGTTGGGGCAGGGAATGGTGACTTTATTCGGAAAGCCAGCAAACCGAGAAGATGGTGGACTCGTGTCCCAAAGACCCATTTACCGGAGGTAGAATTCAGGCTTCTTTTATACTAAAAGGGGAGGGGGTGTGCCTGGTTGCTGCAAACTTCTTGGTGTCAGAATCCTTTATTCTTGCAGCTGTCCACATAGGATAGATCACCATGTTTCTGTAAACCTCCAACAAGGCAAATGTTATTCTCTGCTCTGCAACTTTTTATCTCTGTATGAATGCAAAAGCGTTAGACCTTTAAAGGTCAGAGCCTCTGGAATGGGCTATCCTGTGTATTTCAAGCTATAGGCAACATTCTTAACTTGTAGCAAAAGCAATAGAATACAAAGCTTAAAGTAAAAGAAACAGATCCAATACAGAGTCAGATTTGTTCTTCCCTATTACAACATTGGTTTCTCAGTCTTGAAACATGTACCATGGTTATGTAAGATGTTAACATTGGGGAAACAAGGTGAAGCATTATATGATTCTTAGGTAAGAATTCTGTACTGTCTTTGGAACTTTTCTGTCAATCTAAAATTCTTCCAGAATAAAAAGGTTATTAAATAAATAAATAACAGGATGTTTAAATCCTAACTCAATATTTTGGAGAGTCGAAGACTCTGAGCTGAGGCCCGTTCTCCTTTTGTTAAAAAGGAAGATCAGCAAATGTTACAGGAGTACAATGGCATACTATTCAGCCTTAAAAAAAGAAGGAAATTGCCTCACTTGCAACAACGTGGATGAACCTGGAGGACCTTGTGCTCAGTGAAATATGCCAGACACAGAAAGACAAATACTGTATGATCTCACTTATGTGTGTAATCTAAAATAGTCAAACTCATAGTGGCAGAGCGTAGAATGGTAGTTGCCAGGGTTTGCGTGGAGGGAGAAGGGAGATATGAGGACATGTTGGTCAAAGGGTACAAAGTCTCAGTTATGCAAGATGAATGACTATGAGTTCTGGAAATCTAATATACAGCATGGTGACCACAGGTAACAATACTATACTGTATACTTGAAATTTGCTAAGAGGATAGATCTTAAAGCAAATCTTCTCGACACACGCGCGCGCGCGCGCACACACACACAAATGATAACTACGTACACATGATGGATTAAGTTATTTAGCTTGACAGGGATGATCTTTTACAAGGTATACAAATACTATCAAAAATTCAAATTGTATACCTCAAATATATATAATTTTGTAAGTCAAAGATATCTCAATAAAGTTTGTTTTTAACAAAAGAAATATATATACTTTTTGTGTGTTTGTGAATCTGTAAGTCACAAAGAAAATGGTTTAAATATGAGTTTAATTAATGGCCTTGATTATTAATTTATCAGAAACAAATAAAAATTGTACCTCAACAAACAAAAAAAAAGATTCCATAGCATCAAACTGTGTTCTCAATAGAATAAGGATTAAAGGGAATAACTTCTCATGCATCATTCAAGGTGATTTAATGCAAGTTCATGTACCAGCTGAAGATATCTGTGTACCACCAGTGATATGGGTCTCATGCACTGAGATCCATATCAGTGCAGATCAGTTCAGGGGTAAGTGCAAAGCATTCTTAGATGAGAAGCAGGTAGAGGGTCATCACTCAAACTTCTGTGTAAGAGATAAGGCAGAAGACTACAAAATTATTACCTAACAGACAAGAACAATGGGGGAAAATACTAACCCAAGTGTCTTTGACCCTAAATGCTGCCGCTTAGATTGGCCAATTCTAGTTGATAGTCCCATTAACAGACAGATGTTTAGTTCTTTGGGTCAAAGACACCTTAGAACAAACAAGAAACTGCTCAGCGATGTAACAATAGCCATAGTAACCAGAAACTATCCACAGCACCCTCCACCCTGACCTTCCTCTGTGGTTGTGTGCAGTCCCTCCCCATGGTAGCCCTGCTTATTTGAGCGCCATTAGGAAAGAAGTGACCATAAACGAGCTTCTGTGTCGTTCAGTCTCAAGTTCAGCACAACAGCATCATAAGGATATTCTACGGGAAGGGATGTGGGGTTGCTTTCAGTGACGTCACCCCCAGAATTCAGTACCATTCAACAAAGGCTCATGCCAGGCCAGCCCCCACTCACATCCCGGAAGGACAGACATTAATGGAGCATAGCAAAGGAGCCTCCTTCTTTTGGGGAGCCATCATCCAAAAGCCATCTAAGTATCTTTGAACCTGTACTGATGTTTGAGCCTATGGGATGGCAGGATAGCAGAGTCAACCAGATCTGGGATTAAATCCTGGCTCTGCCATCTTGTAGCTCGGTGACCCTGCCCAAGTTATTTAACCCCGCTGAGCCTCAGTTCTTTCCTCTGTGAAGTGGGGCTAATAATAGCACAGGATTAAATGATATAAAGTGTGTATGTATGGGACATGAAGAACCAGCCACAAGGATAATGGTCCCTGAACAATATTCACGGTTATTTCTGTAATTTCTGGAAGAATCAAATCCAATCAACTGGTTCTTCTAAACCTGATTGAACACCAGAATCACCAGGGCAACTTGTTAAAAATATAAACTTCTAGGCTTCCACACCCCTGAGAAATTCTAAACTGGTTTGGTGAGGGGCAGGACCCAGGAACCTATGCCTCCATGATATACTTTTATTGTGCCTAGCCCATAGTAGGCACTCAACAAATACAGGTCCCTTCCCCGACCTGGACCGTTGAAACAGCTTCCGAAGCAGTCACCCGTGCCCACTCTTATCCATTAGTCCACCACCAGGAGCCAGTGGGATCCTTTGAAAAGGTGAAAATATGTCACATTGCTGCCCCAAACCTATACAACTCTCCATTTCATACAGAATAAAATCCATAAACAAGGCCCTACATCAGTGGCTCCTGGGCACACGTTAGAAATACCTGGTGAGCTTGTGAACAATAACTAGGCCTGGCCTGACCCCAGACCAACAGAATCAGAATCTCTAGGGGTGGGGCCCAAGCAGGGTTGCCAGATAAAACAGAGGACACCCAGTTACATTGAAATTTCAGATACCCAATGAATAACTTTTTAGTATAAGTATGCCCTGGGAAATAGTGGGAGATACTTGTACTAAAGAAGTATTTATTTCTTGTGTTTCTGAAATTCCAGTGTCACTGGGTATCCTGCATCTTCATTTGCTAAGCCTCGCAACCCTAGGCCCAAGCATCAGCCTTTTTATAAAGCTCACAGTGACATGGCCCTCGTTGCCTCTCTAAGCTCATCTATTCCTCTCCCCCAGCTCTCTCCACTCCAGCCTTTTCCTTGAAAGTGTCAACCACCTTCCTCCTCTCCACAGCTTTGCAGTTGCTGGCTGCTTGTGAGACAGGCTGGGACCTGGGACCTGGGACCCTTTGCTGCAGTGCTTGCACCTGGACAAATGTCTCCTCAAGGAGCAAAATACAAAGAAACTATAAGGGACTAAAAATAACTGCATGCCTGTGCAGTTGGGGGAAATTCTGGACAACAAGATACAAAAAGACCAAAAAGACCAACCGCCACTTCTGAAGAGCTGGGAGCAAAAGCAGGGTACTGTTCATGCCCCCAGCACACACCACCACCAAAGGGCTTTTCCTTCCAGCACAAACCCCTAACCATTCCTTCCGGAGGAGCTGACAGAAGACTTCTTAGCAGAAGTATCTTTTACCAAGAATGAAAGCAGCTAATTCTTACTGAGCATGTCCTGTGTGCCAGACACCATTCAAAGCACTTTACCTGCATGTCCTCATTTCATCCTCATGACAGCACTTGAAGGGGTCATAATTATCCTCATTTTACAGAGGAGGAGAGTAAATTCTTCAGTGTCTAACACCAAACCTCAAAAATCTCAAAGGCATACACCAGAGGGGTAAATATACTTTCTCCACTTTTCCTTCCTGTAGCCTTGATTCCGGATTAGCTCCCGTGTGCTGTTCAGTGGCGGGGACTGAGGGGAGGGATGGGCACTGGGCAGGGCTGTAACAGATCCAAAGTCTGGAGTCAACAGTGTTTAACACAGAACCTCTCTCGAACTAGAGACGGGGCAAGGCTGTTGTGCAAAATGGTGCCTGGTCCCACAGAGCCAATCTGGCTAGAAGGGGCCACCAGACACTGAGCGAAGGAGGGATGGCTGGAGGTTTTCTGCTGGCGTCCACTTCCATGTGGTTATTAATACTGCAATTGACAAGACCCACGTGCTCAGATATACCCCCTATGCCCCTGAAGGGTGGATGCTATTAACCCATTTGACCCTCACAATGGCCTTGTAGGTAGGTAGAGCTGCTGTTCTTGGTCCTGAGTGGCCAGTGGAGAGACGAGGAGACAGAGGCCTAGTGCATTCCACAAGAAGCATGAGTCACAGACTTTGTATTGGAAGCTGGTCTCTGACCCTGGCCAGTGCCTTTTCTGTTTACGGTACTGGGCTGTCTTTACCTGGAGAAACAGTAACAACCTTGTGGCCACAATGATTCACACTCCAGCTCTGGCACTCATCATTAGTTCTGTGGCTTCTGCACAGCCTCGACCTGAGCCTCGGTTTCCTTTCGTGTAGCACAGTTGTGATGAGATTCACAGGATTGCTATAGGAATGAGATGCATTCATGCATTCATTATACGATTCTGAGCACTTATCAAGTGCCAGGCACGGTCCCTGGGGCTGGGCACACAGCAGAGGACTCTCCAGGCTTTTAAATTCTAGTGGGGATGGCAGGCAATCAACTGCCAACAGGAAGATAAACCAAACAATTCCACAGAGTGAGAAGTACTGCGATTGACACAGAACAGGACTGTGAGCCTGGAGTGGGATTCCCCAGAACTTAGAACAGTACCTGGCACATAGTAGGTGCTCAGGAAGTATTTGTTCTCTGGCTGAACGTGCTGGGTGGTCAGGGAAGCCTCACAGATGCCACCCTGGGTGGACACCGGAGTGGAGAGCTGGGGCCACAGGGCCAGGCACGGGAACCTCAAACGCAAAGGCCCTGAGACCAGACCAAACTTGGCGTTAAAGAAACTGAAAGAAAACTCAGGGAGCGCATGGATATCTCATCACTCAGTAAACTTCCAAGCACTGTATACACATGCGGGAAGACTGTTTCTGTGCCTGGTTCTTTGATTGCACCTGATTTAATTTTGACGACCGAGCCCCTGGCAAGCAGTTTCCGCAGAGCCGAAGCCCTGTGGCTTCCCCGAAGGCGAACAGACCCACAAACCGAGTTTCGCGCCGGGCTGGCCGGTCACTTCCTGAAGCCGGCACCCTCTGGCGGGGTGGCGGCGGGGCGAGCGGCTTGGGACACGCGTTTCGGAGCCCGGAGCCCGGAGCCCGGAAGGACCAGGCGCGCACGGGGCGGGCGGCGCGCGTCAGGACCAGTCGGGACCCGCGCGGGGGGAGGAAGGGAGGAAGGGGAAGGAGGGGCGGGGCCGGGGCAGCCTGGCCGCCTTCGCCGTCGCCTTCGCCGCCACCTTCAGGTAAGAGGCCCGCTCCCCGCCGCCACCGCGCCGGCTCCGCGCGGGGAAGCCCCAGCCCCGGCTGGCTCGGCCTGCGGACTCTTTGCCCCCGCCCCGCCCTCCGCGCCGACCCTCCCCGGAGTCAAGGCCTCCGTGTGGTTGCTTGTTTTCCTTCCGAGCCGGAAGTGCACGTAGGAACCACACGCCCGGGCAGCAGATGGGGAAACTGAGGCCGGGTGCAGCACTCGGGCGTCCGCCTGCCCTCCCTTGATAAATGAGGACGCTGGTCCGGGCCAGGGAGGGGAAGGGACTTGCCCAAGGTCACCCGGGGTCAGTGGGCTTCCACTTGGCTCACGCCGGCCCCTCCAGCGCCCCTCACCCCCCTCTCCTTGCCCCTCCAGACCTCTGAGCTCACAGGACACACCTAAACTGAGAATTCCCTGGGGGGCGGGGGAGGGAGGTTGGGAATAACCTCTGCAGAAAAGCCCCGGCCCCAGTGTCACAGGAGACCAGGTCGCCTCATCCTGACCCCTGCTGTTAGAGGAGAATGAATTACTGCTACTAACTTTGGAGTGGATTTTACACTTGGGTAAGCTGAGGCTCAGAGACATGAGGGAATTTTCCCAAGACCAACACCGCTGAGAAGGAGGTCACGATACGAACCTGGGTTCCCCGACTCCACAGCCTGACCCAGTGCCTGGCACAGAGGAGGCCAGCACAGTGCCCCTCTCTCTGCCCTGCTCGGTCTGGCACAGGGAGTCGGGACCACAGCTGGGCTAGACTGGGGGCCTTGGTCCAGACACTACTGCCTAACATGGAGTAGGAGTCAGCAGTTAGTTCTCTTTTCCCCTAACTCGGTGTTCATTTCAGGGCAGAAACATGAAGCCTTCTAAGCTTTGGGGCATCCAGCAAATATTTATTGAACACCTGCTGTGTGCCAGTGTGTGCACTGTTTGTTTGTTTGTTTAACATCTTTATTGGAGTATAATTGCTTTACAATGGTATGTTAGTTTCTGCTTTATAACAAAGTGAATCAGTTATACATATGCATATGTTCCCCATATCTCTTCCCTCTCACGTCTCCCCTCCCTCCCCACCCCTCCCTATCCCACCCCTCTAGGTGGTCACAGAGCGCCGAAGCTGATCTCCCTGGGCTTTGCGGCTGCTTCCACTAGCTAGCTATTTTACGTTGGTAGTGTATATATGTCCATGCCACTCTCACTTTGTCACAGCTTACCCTTCCCCTCCCTGTATCTTCAAGTCCATTCTCTAGTAGGTCTGCGTCTTTATTCCCACTTCGCCCCCTAGGTTCTTCATGACCATTTTTTTTCGTGTTTTTTAGATTCCATATATATGTGTTAGTATATGGTATTTGTTTTTCTCTTTCTGACTTACTTCACTCTGTATGACAGACTCTAGGTCCATCACTTCACTACAAATAACTCAATTGCATTTATTTTTATGGCTGAGTAATATTCCATTGTATCTATGTGCCACATCTTCTTTATCCATTCATCTGCTGATGGACACTTACGTTGCTTCCATCTCCTGGCTATTGTAAATAGAGGTGCAATGAACATTTTGGTACATGACTCTTTTTGAATTATGGTTTTCTCCAGGGTGTATGCCCAGTAGTGGGATTGCTGGGTCGTATGGTAGTTCTATTTGTAGTTTTTTAAGGAACCTCCATACTGTTCTCCATAGTGGTTGTATCAACTTACATTCCCACCAGCAGTGCAAGAGGGTTCCCTTTTCTCCACACCCTCTCCAGCATTTATTGTTTCTAGATTTTTTGATGATGACCATTCTGGCCAGTGTGAGATGATATCCTCATTGTAGTTTTGATTTGCATTTCTCAATGATTAATGATGTTGAGCATTCTTTCATGTGTTCGTTGGCAGTCTGTATATCTTCTTTGGAGAAATGTCTATTTAGGTCTTCTGCCCATTTTTGGATTGGGTTGTTGGTTTTTTTGTTATTGAGCTGCATGAGCTGCTTGTAAATTTTGGAGATTAATCCTTTGTCAGTTGCTTCATTTGCAAATAATTTCTCCCATTCTGAGGGTTGTCTTTTGGTCTTGTTTATGGTTTACTTTGCTGTGCAAAAGCTTTGAAGTTTCATTAGGTCCATTTGTTTACTTTTGTTTTTATTTCCATTTCTCTAGGAGGTGGGTCAAAAAGGATCTTGCTGTGATTTATGTCATAGAGTGTTCTGCCTATGTTTTCCTCTAAGAGTTTGATAGTTTCTGGCTTACATTAGGTCTTTAATCCATTTTGAGCTTAGTTTTGTATATGGTGTTAGGGAGTGTTCTAATCTCATACTTTTACATGTACCTGTCCAGTTTTCCCAACACCACTTATTGAAGAGGCTGTCTTTTCTCCACTGTATATTCTTGCCTCCTTTATCAAAGATAAGGTGACCATATGTGTGTGGGTTTATCTCTGGGCTTTCTATCCTGTTCCATTGATCTATATTTCTGTTTTTGTGCCAGTACCATACTGTCTTGATTACTGTAGCTTTGTAGTATAGTCTGAAGTCAGGGAGCCTGACTCCTCCAGCTCCATTTTTTGTTCTCAAGATTGCTTTGGCTATTTGGGGTCTTTTGTGTTTCCATACAAATTGTGAAATTTTTTGGTCGAGAAGAGCTAACACCTATCCTTCTCAAACTCTTCCAAAATATAGCAGAGGGAGGAACACTCCCAAACTCATTCTACGAGGCCACCATCACCCTGATACCAGAACCAGGCAAAGATGTCACAAAGAAAGAAAACTACAGGCCAATATCACTGATGGACATAGATGCAAAAATCCTCAACAAAATACTAGCAAACAGAATCCAACAGCACATTAAAAGGATCATACACCATGATCAAGTGGGGTTTATTCCAGGAATGCAAGGATTCTTCAATATACGCAAATCAATCAACGTGATACACCATATTAATGAATTGAAGGAGAAAAACCATATGATCATCTCAATAGATGCAGAGAAAGCTTTCAACAAAATTCAACACCCATTTATGATAAAAACCCTGCAGAAAGTAGGCATAGAGGGAACTTTCCTCAACATAATAAAGGCCATATATGACAAACCCACAGCCAACGTCGTCCTCAATGGTGAAAAACTGAAACCATTTCCACTAAGATCAGGAAGAAGACAAGGTTGTCCACTCTCACCAGTATTATTCAACATAGTTTTGGAAGTTTTAGCCACAGCAATCAGAGAAGAAAAAGAAATAAAAGGAATCCAAATCGGAAAAGAAGAAGTAAAGCTGTCACTGTTTGCAGATGACATGATACTATACATAGGGAATCCTAAAGATGCTACCAGAAAACTACTAGAGCTAATCAATGAATTTGGTAGAGTAGCGGGATACAAAATTAATGCACAGAAATCTCTTGCATTCCTATACACTAATGATGAAAAATCTGAAAGTGAAATTAAGAAAACACTCCCATTTACCATTGCAACAAAAGGAATAAAATATCTAGGAATAAACCTACCTAAGGAGACAAAAGGCCTGTATGCAGAAAATTATAAGACACTGATGAGGGTTTCCCTGGTGGCGCAGTGATTGGGAGTCTGCCTGCCGATGCAGGGGACGCAAGTTCGTGCCCTGGTCCGGGAGGATCCCACATGCCACGGAGCGGCTGGGCCCGCGAGCCATGGCCGCTGAGCCTGCGCATCCGGAGCCTGTGCTCCGCAATGGGAGAGGCCACAGCAGTGAGAGGCCCGCGTACCGAAAAAAAAAAAAAAAAAAAAGACACTGATGAAAGAAATTAAAGATGATACAAATAGATGGAGAAATATACCATGTTCTTGGATTGGAAGAATCAGCATTGTGAAAATGACTCTACTACCCAAAGCAATCTACAGATTCAATGCAATGCCTATCAAACTGCCACTGGCATTTTTCACAGAACTAGAACATTTCAACTTTTAGAACCCTTGCCATCACATGTACTGCATCAGACAGATGTGGCTAACTTTGCAGCTTCCTGAGTCATCTTGAACAAGCTAAGTGACCTGTGCCTCATCTATAAAATACCTGTCCCCAAGGTTGTCATGGGGGTGAAAGCGGCCAAAGCCACAAACAGCCCTGTGTAGAGCTGCCACTCTGGGAGCCTTTTCAGTTTTTAAGCCCAAGGCCTAGGAGTGGTTGGATGGGCACAGTTGACTGCATAGGTTGCCATAGCTCAGCATGTCCCAGCATGAGCACTGTTTAGACGCTGGAGGTACAAGCGGTCAACAAGACAAGTGTTGGCCTGGTTAGGGTGATGGGGAGGTATATCAGGGTCAGAGCCTGGAGAATTTCTCACGAGCCTGAAACCATCTCTCCCTGCACTGGTACCACCAGGCTACAAGTGGCTGGATCAGGCTCCTGGGCCCACACATGTGGGACCTGAAAAATGTCATTAGGTGGTTTATCATCACTCTGTCCTTTATGACCTGAAGGTTTTGTAAACATTGCCATACGCTTTAAACTGGGGCTACAGATGAAACAGGAGCCTCGCTGCCATGTGTTACAACCAGCGGAAGGGGACTGGGGACAGGATATTACCCACTTGCCACTCAGCCACCCTCCACTTGGCAGCCAGACCCATCTTTGGTACCACCATCCACTCAAAATCCTTCTGTGGTTTCCCACTTTCTAAGCATAAAGAACAAAAACCTTAACAGGGCCCATAAGGCCCTGCAGTCTGGTCCCCACCTACACCTGGCCTCCTCCTCCAGCTGCATCTCTGATCACTTTATCAGCAGCCCTCCTCAGGGCCTTTGCACGTGCTCTTCTAGACCATTCCTCCTCCCTCATCTCCCTATTCCCAGGTTAACACCTGCTCATCCATCAGATCTGAGCCCAGCCTAGACTTGCATTCCAAGTTCCTCAGGCCACAGGACATCCCCAGGTATGTGGGAGGTTTAGCTCACGGTGGAATTATACACTGTATATTGCTGGGATTAATTTCAGCCTGTACCCCGTCACCACCCCCGCCACACACACACACCTTGCAACTGTAACCCTCATGACTTCCGGGACTGGTCTGAGTTTGCTCAGAGGTGCTCAGTAATGAAGTCTACTTTTGGGAGTAGCTCTTGAGCAGATATGGGGACCTTGCTTTGTATAAAACCGTATTGTCCTTCATCAAAAAAAAAACAAAAAACAAAACGCTGAAGTCACTTCTTAGTTTTGGGGGTAAGTGTTCATTCATTCATCCTTTCACTTACTCTGCCAGGCACTGTTCTAGGAGCCATCAGGGAATGTGCCACAAAAGCCACTGCCCTCACGGAGCTTTCTCTAGTGGGACCACAAACAAATAAACCTGTAACCCATTGTCAGGTGGTAGCAAATTTGATAAAGAAAAGTCACGCAGGGTCTGGTGGGAGCAGGCAGTGGTGGCACCTGCTGTCTTAGACCTGGATGAATATGGAGGGAACTCTGCTGGGGAGGTGGGGAAGCACAGATGTCCTGAGTGGCTTCCACTCCCACCCTGAGCCTCCTTGTTGGGGAGGCAGGCACAGGGGCAACCAGCCGTTATACCTGCGAGGAGGTGAGGCAGAGAAAGCCTGGTGGGAAGTTGGGGGTGGCTTCAGAGGTGGCAGGCTGGACAAATCCAGGAAGCCTCATGGCAGCTCCTGAGACCCTTTACTAAAGTGAAGAAGAACTTGGGTTTGAAGTCACACATGCCTGTGGAGGGTATGTCCTACCTGGTCCTGCCATTTGCCAGCTGTGTGGCCCTCACCTCTGTGAGCCTCAGTTTTCTTGTCTGTAAGATGGGGACAGTGTTAGTCTCTTCCTTGTAAGGCTGTTGTGAGGCTGAAATGGGTTCAGGATGCTTTTGAAGAAGGGCACCATTTGGACATGAGGACCCACATCAAGAAAAAAACAGCATGAGGTGAGGCCCTAGATGAGAAACCCAGCATGGGCTGGAAGCAGCAGATGGTTCAGTTTGGGGCAAGGCTGGCTGGAAGAAGGGAAGTGGAAGAAAACAGTGAAAAGTAGGGTTGTTACTGAACCAAGCTCAGCTCCGCTCACCCACACGTAGTAAAGCCAATCTACTGACACCGGGTTGTGGTGAAGTAAAGCTCAGCGTTTATTGTAAGGCTCCAGACAAGGAGTCTGGGGAAGTCAATGCTCAGAAAAAGCCAAACTCCCCGTTGGGTTTCAGGGAAACTTTTTTTTTTTTTTTGATATATAGTTGATTTACGATGTTGTTAGTTTCTGGTGTATAGCAAAGTGATTCAGTTATACATATGTATATGTATATATATACATATATATATACATATTCTTTTTTATATTCTTTTCCATTATGGTTTATTACAGGATATTGAACATAGTTCCCTGTTATAGTAGTACCTTGTAGTTTATCTCTTTTATATATAGTAGTTTGTATCTGCTAATCCCAAACACCTAATTTATCCCTCTCCCATGCCCATTCCCCTTTGGTAACCTTAAGTTTGCTTTCTACGTCTGTGAGTCTGTTTCTGTGTCGTAAATAAGTTCATTTTAATCATATTTTAGATTCCATGTATAAGTGATACCACATGGTATTTGGCTTTCTCTGTCTGACTTATTTCACTTAATATGATAATCTCTAGGCTATCCATGTTGCTGCAAATGGCATTATTTCATTTTTTATGGCTGAGTAGTATTCCGTTGTGTAGATATATCACATCTTCTTTATCCATTCATCTGTTGATGGATGTCTAGGTTGCTTCCATGTCTTGGCTATTGTAAATAATGCTGCTATGAACATTGGGGTGCACGTGTCTTTTTTAATTATAGTTTTCTCCAGATATATGCCCATGAATGAGTTTGCTGGATCATATGGCTACTCTGTTTTTAGGTGGTTTTTTTTTTTTTTTTTTTTGGCCACACCATGCAGCATGTGGGATCTTAGTTCCCTGACCAGGGATCAAACCCACACCTCCTACAGTGGGAGTGTATAGTCTTAACCACTGGACCACCGGAGAGTCCTATTTTTAGTTTTTTAAGGAACCTCCATGCTCTTTTCCATAGTGGCTGCATCAATTTACGGAGAAGGATTTTTGAAGGCAAATGAGGAAGGGGAGTCACAGGGTGTGTTATCAGCTCGAGCACAGTTCTCTGATTGGTTGATGGTGAGGTAATGGGGTGTCACAGGTGTTAACGTTGTCAGTCCTCAGGCTCCAGTGGGTCTGGGGGGCTACATGCTCATGGTCATCAAGTAGTTAACTTCTTCCATTTGGTGGGGGTTTTAGCATCTGTAAAACAGCTCAGGAACTGTGCATCAGATACTGTTATCCAGGTACTTTAGAGAGGAACTAAAGATTCTGTGACTGCCATATGGCTGATTTACTGTTTAAATTATTACCAGTTCTCCAGGCACAACTGCTACATTTGTCACTACAGTCCTTTCAATCATTAATTCTTGAGCCAGGCTTTTGTGACTCGGGGGAGGCCTGGGAGACTACCACTTTTCCATAAACGAGAGGCAGGCAGAGGACATGGGGGAAGGTGTCTGTCGCAGGAAAGCCCCACGGGGTCCTGCTCGGTTCAGGTTGTTAACCTGTGGACAGACGGAGCTAGTGAGGTTCTAATTCGGAGGTTTTCAAATTGTGTTTGAAATCTTTTGGGCCACCTCCATGTATAAACTAGACCAAAGAGGAGCAGTGTGGCATCGTAGTTAAGATGGCTGCCCTCGGGCTAAGACCCAGGTACAAGTTTAAATCCCACATCACTCATCCTGTGACCTTGACGTCCATTTCTCAGGGCCTCTTTCTCCATCTGTAAAACAGAGATAATAGCACCTACCTGGTAGGATTATTGGGAGGAAATGAGATGATGCATGGAAAGGGGTGGCATTTACTAACATTGACCAAGTATTGACTGGTACGATTTTTTTAATTAAAAAAATTTTTAATGGTGATGAAATAGACACGACATAAAATTTGCCATCTTAGCCATTTTGAAGTGTGCACGTCAGAAGTGTGAGGTATAATCACAGCATTTTGCAGTGGATCTCCAGACCATTTCACCCTGCAAATCTGAAACTCTGTACCCACTAAACAACACCTCCCCATTCCCCCTCCCCCAGCCCCTGGCAGCCCCCACTTTACTTTTTGTCTCTACAATGTTGCTTACTCTGAGTACCTCATATAAGTGGAGTCATACAGTATTTGTCTTTCTGGGACTGGTTGATTTCACTTAGCATAATGTCCTCAAGGTTCAGCCATGTTGCAGCGTGTGAGAATTTCCTTCCTTTTTTAAGGCTGAATAATGTTCCATTGTATGTATATAACATTTTGTTTATCCAGTCATCCATGGATGGACACTTGGGTTGCCTCCACCTTTTAGCTATTATGAATAATGCCGCTATGAATATGGGTATACAGATATCTTTTTGAGACCCTGCTTTCAGTGCTTTTGGGTGTGTAACCAGAAGTGGCATTGCTGGGGCATTCACTGTTGAAATTTGGAGGTGGGCATGGATGGCTCCCCACTGTCTCTCCTCTTGCCCATCAGAGTAAGAGAGGTCCCTGGGACCTTGTGGAGCAGTTTGAAAACCAGTAGGTCAAATGAACCATTAGAGATTTTGCCATTTCTCCCCCTTCCTTCCCAGGAAGACTTCCCTCTTGAATTGTTTTTTAATTATCCCTAGTGGAAACCACCCTTCACTCAGCAAATGTTTATGAGTGCCTGCTATGCTTCCACGTGGGCAGAGGGAGAGATAAACAGTAAGCAATAAGCATAAACAAGGAAAGGATATAGTGTGTCAGACAGCGATGCGTGCTCTGGACCAAGCAGAGGAGCCAGTTAAAAGCGATTGGGAGGAGAGGCTGGGGGCAGCATGGCTTCCCTGAGCTGTGAGATTTGAGCAAAGACTGGAAGGAGATAAGGGAGTTGGTCATGTGGTTATCGGGGGAAGAGCACTTCCGGCAGAGGGAACAGCCAGTGCAAAGGCCTTGAGGTGGGAGCATGCATGGTGGGATCCAGGAGCAGCAAGGAGGATGGTGTGTCTGGAGCAGAATGAGTGGAGGGGAGGGGAGGAGAAGGGTGCGCTACATATGGCCCGGGTGCCTTGATGGTGACTGTGGGTGAGAAGGGAGTCACTGAAGGTTTGGAGCAGGGAAGGCACATGATCTGATTCTAGTTTGAGGTGGAACTTTCTGGTTGCTGTGGGGTGGATAGCTAGGGGTGAGGGCAGAAAGAGGCGGGAGACTGGTGAGGAGGCTCCTGCCAGAGAGATGATGGCAGCTTGTACGAGGATGGGAGTCAGGGAGGAAGGGCGCAATGATAAATGTGGACAAAACGTCCTGCAGCCTGGGCATCCACCCCAATAGCACACTGTTACCCTCCCTGCGCCAGCACCCCGCCCTTCCTCCAGGCTGCTGAAGTGAGGTTGGGATGGGAACTTGCCCTCCATGCCAACATCCCTTTTTTTTCTTTTGGTCTGTAGTGGGATTGTCCAAAACCCTCTGGGTTCTTCTTTGTTGGAACTGTTGCCATGGAAACCTCCTGAGATGCTGCAGTTACCACTGACCTCCAGTTTAACTTCCAGATAGAGGTACAGAACGAATGGGTTTGTCTCCTAAAATGCTGAGAGTGGGAAGTAAATTGGGCCTGCGTAGAATCTCCACTTCTAGGACCATGTCAAGATTGTCTTACTGTGTGTGTGTGTGTGTGTGTGTGTGTGTGTGTGTGTGTGTGTGTGTGTGTGTTTTAACTTTGGACTACAATCTTCAGAGTTTCTGGCTTAAGAACAGTGCTGTAGCTGTATTTGTTATAAAGGATTTCTTCAGCCAGATGTTCTTCCTTCTCCTTGGCTCCAGAATAATTAGTCCTCAGCCTTCCTGTGACACGGTAGCTATCTCTCTGGTAATGATTATCTCACTGTACTGCAGACTCATTAAAAAATGCAGCTGTGACCAGTTAACTCAGAAAAAGAGGAAGAGAGAGAGAAAAAGAACGTCACCCCCGACCCCCACTGGGCTCCCCTCCCCTCTGTAACACACACACACACACACACACACACACACACACACACACACACACATCGAATTTGACCTTGGCCTTTACTGACTGCTCCAAGTTAAAAAAAAAAAAAAAAGCCACAGCTGACTCACGTGTAAGAAAAACAAAAAAAGTTCATTCTTGCATGAGATCTTCTAAAGACCCAGGTCCCAGAGTTTTAAGGATGATTTAAAGGATTTTCAAGGATGATTCTGACCACATTTGATTTTCTCCTTGGTGCCGACTTTGGAATTTTTTCTTGTTCCAAGAAGAAATCCCACTGCATCGTTTATGGTGTCCGTCAACAAATGTGGGTTGAGCACCTCCTGTGGGTGCCTGCAGAACCCAGGTCAGATGTTTGGGAATGACCGTCTACCTCCACTACTGACAGAAATAACCCAGTCCGTGTTTTCTTTGGTGACAGATAACATGACTGGTGAGAGAAAAATCGTGATTGTGGTGCCTCAAAACGTGGTCCCACTCCAGACTAACCGTTTCCGTCCCACTTCTGAGCCTAGCCGTCGACTGGTGTCCTCCCTGGGGTCCTCACCATGTACATGTTTCCCTGAGAGTTGGGGCTCTCCTGGGTCAGGTGTGGACCTTTCTCAGGGTTCCTTGGTGTCTTCACGGCACTTGGGCAGAGGCAAGACCCCCAGGGAGTTGGGACTTACTCCATCCATTAGGGATGTCCTGAGCCCAGGGTGCTGCTGGACTGGCCCTGTGCACATGAGGTGGCCCCAGGCACACAGACACTGCTAGCCCTGACTAGCGGGGTCTTTTTCTCACCACAGGAACCCAGCTCACTCTCTCAGAATCAGTCCAGCTTCTCAGACATATTTGAGAATATCAGACTGGATCCTGGTCCCTAATCAGAACAAGGGGTGGAGGCCCCCGAGGACCAGCATACACAGTTTAGGTGGCACTCCACCCACGGCTGCCACCACACTCCCTCAGCTGGAAGAGTTTGGGGCCCATCCCTTCCGCCTGGACAGTCCATGGCGTTGGAACCGTGGACTCCTCCATCCCACCGGCATGGATGGCCGAGAATTGCCCTTGTCCATCTTGTTGATGACAAGACCTGTTGGTCAGAGGAATGGGACTTAACTGTGACAAGACCTGTGGCTTGGCTGGGCCACGTGGGGCCAGGGCTTTCTGAGACTAAGCACTCCCCTTCTAGGGATCAAGAACACAACTGTTGGGCTTCCCTGGTGGCGCAGTGGTTGAGAGTCCGCCTGCCGATGCAGGGGACACAGGTTCGTGCCCCGGTCCTGGAGGATCCCACATGCCGTGGAGCGGCTGGGCCCGTGAGCCATGGCCACTGAACCTGCGTGTCCGGAGCCTGTGCTCCGCAACAGGAGAGGCCGCAGCAGTGAGAGGCCCATGTACCGCAAAAAAAAAAAAAAAAAAAAACAAACACAACTGTTTTTAATTCTTTTAAAAAAATGTTTTTATTATAAAGGCTCTAATAAGCTCACGACAGAAAATGTTAAAAATTCAGAAAAATAGAAAGAATAAAAATGGATTACTTCTAGGCCCACAGCCCCACCACCATGAGACAAGGATCATTAACATTTTGATGTACTGCCTTGTGATCTTTTTGCTCTGTGAAACATTTTTTAAAAACATAACTGGAGGGCTTCCCTGGTGGCACAGTGGTTAAGAATCCACCTGCCAGTGCAGGGGACACGGGTTGGAGCCCTGGTCCGGGAGGATCCCACATGCCGTGGAGCAACTAGGCCCATGTGCCACAGCTACTGAGCCTGCACCCTAGAGCCCGTGAGCCACAACTACTGAGCCCATGCGCCACCATACTGAAGCCCGTGGGCCTAGAGCCCACGCTGTACAACAAGAGAAGCCACCACAATGAGAAGCCCACGCACCACAACAAAGAGTACCCCCCGCTCGCCGCAACTAGAGAAAGCCCGCGCGCGGCAGTGAAGACCCAACACAGCCAAAAATAAAAATAAAACATAACTGGAATCGTACTGTATATCCAGTGGTGTACTGTTAACCACCTCCCTGGAAAATAGAATCCCTTTGTTTGTAGCACTTTCCATTTCTGTGGTGGAAATACGCCCTCTTGGCCCATTTCAGGCTCCCAGCATCACTGAACACAGAGCTGGGAAGAGATGCCAGTATGAACCGGCATCAGTACACCATAGTATAATTTAAAATCGTATCTATTTGTTCCGATCTTGTAATCAATACACAGTCATTATTGAAAATTCATACAACTTGAACATATAAAGAAAAAATTAAAATCATCCAGAATTGGACAACCACCGCCCCACCCCCCCGGCTTAGAGACAGTCACTGTCACCATCCCAGTGTAAGTCCAGCAGTCCCCTCTGTACAGATGGAGATATAAACAAAATAACTGTCTTCAGAGTTGAAAAGCAATACGTATCTGTGACAGAATATTGGGGAAATCCAGAAAAGTCTCTGGTATCTCACCTTTCAGAGATCACTATAGAGGCTATTCATCTCGACATTTTTCTTCTCTGTGTCTTTTTAATATGGGTGGACTTGTGGCTTGAATCTCCTGGTTTGCAGGCATAGTATATACATTCTCGTGCCTCATAAGAAGGTAACATCCAGGGGAAGGGTGTTATCACTACTGATTGATTAAACACCCTACGGAAGCTTGAGAGGCAGAAAATATTCTGGTTCCTTGAACATGGCAAATGGCCCATTAGGATGAAGCTCAGGTTATTTGAGGTAGTCCCTGAGCATCTTTCTGGCTCTTCAGAAGCATCTTCTCTCTTCTCCTGCTGGGCTCTGGGACATCCCTGGGTAATTCCAGATGCTTGGCCCTTGTTCCAGTCTCCCTTTCTCATCTGATGCTTGATGGGAGGGTAAGAATAGGAGTGCCTTTCTGGAGGGAATAACCTAGCTCTTGCTTAAGCCTGAACACTAGTTCATTTGTTCGTGTCACAGGCAATTTCTGAGCACTCACCCTGTGGCAGGTAAGAGGTTGGGCAGCAGAATACTGATATGGAGTAGATCCAGTGCCTGCCCTCTACTGCCAGGCTAACCAAGGAGCCAGTGCAGCACCCACGGCTCAGGGTACAAGGACTTAGAACCGACAATCCACGCACAGCACCAGGGCTGTGCCCAGTGAATGGTAGCTGACTGCAAACCTTCGGGGGCAAAGGCCCAGAAGAGTGGTAGTGGTGGTAGTAGGGTTAGCCCTGAGCCCCGGGCTAACCGATCCCTCTTTCCCACAGGCCTCCTCCAGATCCCACACCCTATGGACCCATGGGCTTCTTTTTCTGGTTTGCTCCTCCAGGGAAATTTGCATATTTCTCCAAAGAACCTTCAAGAACCTGGACAGCCTGTTTTCAGACTTAGAGGGGAAGCCCACGGTTGTTTCTTGAAATCTGGGTAAGTATTATTTAAGGTTTCTTTCTCTTCAGAACCCTTGTCATTACTTAAAATGATATTAATTTAAATGTCATGAGTTTACATGTTATCTGTCTCCCCGACTAGAATGTATCTCTATGGTGGAAGGTGGTTGTCTGTTTGTCTTAGTCACCGCTGTGTCCCCAGCATGTAAGACAGCACCTGGTACATATTTATTGTACGTATCTGGTACATATTTGTTTCTTTATTTATTTATTGGTTTTTGTGGGGGGTTTTAGCCGTGCTGTGGGGCATGTGGGATCTTAGTTCCCCGACCAGGGATTGGACCTGTGCCCTGGAAGTAGTGGAAGCGTGGAGTCCTAACCACTGGACCTCCAGGGAAGTCCCTGGTAGATGTTTATTAAATTAACTAACTGGTTGGTTTGGAGTGGAGGCGAATATCTATTTTAGATTTACTTAGAACTTAAGGTTTTCATATTCTCTAGTGACATCCCACCTTTCCTTTTTAAATAATTATAGATTTCACAGGCAGTTGCCGAAGTCATACCAAGGGGTCCCGTGGTATGTCATACTCAGCTCCCCGCATGGCCATTGCCTTTGAGGTTAAGTCGGACTCAGCTGGGAGGACTTGGTCCTGCAGGGCGTAGCCCCTGGCAGCTTCCCCTCCAGCCTCATTTCTTCCCTCCCAACCTCTACACCGACCCATTGTCCAAGCCCTGACTACACTGAGCATCCTTTTCGTTCTTCAAAAGCGTCCTCTCTCTTCTCCCTCTGGGACTTCACAGATGCTATCCCCTCTGCCTAGAACATTCTCTTCCGACTGACCCCACCCCTGTCTGATGTCACCTTCTCTGGGAAGCCAATTCTGGGTTCCCCTCTTTGTATCCCTCTATCTGTGTTTTCTCCATCACAGCATTTATCCCACTGGGTTATCATCATCTGTTTACTTGTCCATCTAGCTCTACCACTGTCCTGTTTCTTCTACTGGAATACCCTGTCCCATCCATCTGCAGCGCTGTCCCCCTTACTTCCTGCAGGCCTCTGCTGGAGTGGCACCTTTCATCCGATACTGTTGTCACCCCCCGCCATCCTGATCACTGCATATCACCGTCTCCCTAACTGTTCACTGCCCAACTGAATGTTTATATATTTATTTATTTACTTACTTACTTATTTAGTGGACTGTTACATCCAGATCCTCTGAGTGTGAATCTCAGTTCCACCACTTAATAGCTATGTGATCGTGGCAAGTACTTAAATGATTATGATCATGATGTATTAGTGTATTATCTCCTGTCTCCCACCAGAATGTAAGCCCCTTGAGAGCAGGGAATTTGTCAGTTTTGTCCCCTGATTGGCCTCAAGGCCCCCTTCATTCATCCAGCAAGTAGTTATTGAATGCCTGCAATACTCCAGGGCCTGTTCAGAAAGCTAGGGTTACAGCAGTGAAAAAACAACCAGGGGCTGCCTCGAGAAGTTTATGTTTTACTTGTTTACACAAGTAAACAATACAATTTAAAAATATATTATTTAAGACAGGAGTAAGTCTTATAGAAAGAGAACTGGGTGCTAGGATAGAGAGGCAGAGTACATGGCCTGGGGAATCAGGGAAGGCCTCTCAGAGGAGGTGACATTCAGGCTAAGGCCAGAATGATGTGAAGGTCAAATGTAAAGTGTCCCAGGCTGGGGGGAATGGCAGGTGCGTAGGCCCAGAGGGAGGACCAGCTTGCGTATTTGAGGAGCAGAAAGACAGCCAGCATGGCTATAGTGTAGTGAACAAGGCGGGTGTGGGGGGCGTGAGCTGGAGTTGAGAGGCGGGCAGGGGCCAGATCAGGACTCTGTAGACTATCATGAAAGGATTGGTGATGGGAGGTGATGGGGTGATGGGAGGCCTTCGGAGGCCTTTAAGCAGGTGAGTGACATGATTGGTATATAGGACAGCAAGGCCGCTCAGGCTACTGTGTAGAGAATGGATTATAGGGCATCAGGAGAGTATTCTGTTGAACGGATGAATGAATGAATTTGGCCTGAGCTGAGCTCTTCGTGCACTCAGTGCAACCCCCTGTCCCCTGTGGTTAGAGACAGGCCAGCTCATGCTTCTCTGATTAGAAGGCCGTTTCTTCTTGAGCTGAGAACTAACATGGGGCTCCCCAAATACCAGCCCAATAAAATACCATCTTGGGTTCTTCTGGGTAATAGGGACAATTACCCCAGCTGCCAAGTGGCACAAGGTAGTAGAAATTGCTAAGCCTGCTGGCATCAAGGCCAGGCGCTGCCCCCGGTGACGTCCTTAGTTCTTGGCTTGTTGCTGTCCTCTTGGTCCACCGACATGGTCTGCACTGATTATCTGAGCCAGGGAAATCTACAAACAGATCTCCAACTTGGGTTCCTGGAGCAACCATTGGAGGCCAGTCTTGCTGGGTGACATTGGGCATGGTCTTAACCTCTCTGGGCCTCAATTTCTCCATCTGAAACAAGGGAAGGAGAATCCCTGTGTGGGTGTAGAGGAGAGAACATGGGGTTTAGAACCAAAGTCTGGTTTGACTTTTCGTCACATACTTACTGTGTAACTGTGGGGAAATCGCTTGGCCTCTCTGAAGCTTATAGTTAAAGGAGAGAATCTCATAACGCCTCACGTCCTACTTAACCTTACGTGGTAGTTGTAAGAATTAAATGGATTTAAAGTGCTCTGTAAACTGTTATGTGCTGTCCAGATGTTGGTTTGTGGCTTTTAACTACCTCAGAGTTATTTTGAAAAACTGATGGCAATATTAGTTGTGGACAGATTTTTAAATAATCCCTCCATGGAGGTGATACTTTGAGAACAAAAGATTTTATTGCTCAGCTGGATGAGAAAAAATTTGTGGACCAAAGTCAGTGTGGAGTATGGGTATTAGACTAGAAATCTCTTGGCGATAAGACGAGTGTTCGAAACAGAGATGGTGGCCCAGAGCTCTGGCTTTGGGCTCTGGTCTGCCATTTACTGGCATGTGACCTGGGCCCAGTTCTTCTCTGAGCCTGTTCCCCTCCGGTTTGAAAACTGGATGCTATGGTATCAATAGTACCTGGCTCGTAGAGTTGGCTGGGACCATGCTTGTTAAAAACTGTAGCCCCAGGGCCTGGCATCCAGCAATGGCTCAATAATGTTGCCTCTTACTATTATTTATACACCTTTGCTGTGTGCCAGGCACTGTGCGGAGCATCTTAGTTACTTGTCTGTTGATTCTTTTTATGCATTTATTTCTTCATGGCCATGTCATTTATTGCTTACACAGCTCTTCCAGACACGTACTGTTATAGTCCATTTTTAGGCAAAGGAATCTCAGTGCAGAGAGTTTGAGTTGCCCAAGTTCCCACATCTATGAGTTGGAGGCACTTAGATTCACACCCTGTCTGTCTGGTCCTGAGCCTGCATTCATATCCACAGTGCCCTATGGTCACGGCTGGTACCCTTCCCAGTACCCGCTCCCAGGGCCCTTGGATGCCTGACTTGGCTTGGTTTGTCCCTTCCCCACTCCTCCCCACCCATCCCTTCCCTTCTTCCCCTTCTGCCCCTGGGAAGGAAAGAGAATAAAGGGAGGGACAGAGGAAGGGGAAGGAGACCTTGCTCCCTCCCTTCCTCCCGTTCACTGAAGTATAACGTACATAGAGTACACAAATCGTAAGTGTACAGCTCAGTGAATTTTTAAAATATATTTATGCCCATGTAATCACCACCTGGGTCAAGATATAGAACATTTCCATCACCCAGAAGCCTTGCTGTCCCCCTTCTAAGCCAATATTCCCTCCCACTGGCAGCCTCTCTTCTGACTCTTCTCACAATAGATTGGTTTGACCTATTCTTCAAGTTCATATAAACGTAATCCTACAGTATATATTCTCTGGTGAATGACCATCTGCTTACCATTGAGATTCACTCATGTTGTGGTGAGCCAAACTTCATTCTTTTCATTGCTGTGTAATATTCCATGGTATAAATCTGCATAGGTTGTCCATTCTGCTGTGGGTGAATGTGTGGGTTGTTTCATTTGGGACTATTATGAGTGAAGCTCCTATGAGCATTCGTGTCTTTTGGGAGACATAAACCTTCATTTCTCAGGAGTGGAGTTGCTGGGGTGTAGGGAAGACACATGTTTAAATTTAGTGGATAAAGTCAAACCATCTTTCACAGGGTTGTACCAATTTACACTCCCACCAGCAGTGTATGAAAGTTCTATTTGCTCCTTATTCTCTTAGTATTGTAGGTCTTTTTAATTTTAACCTTTCTGATATGTGAATGGTAGTATCTCATTGGAGTTTTAATTTCCATGTCTCAGATGGCTAATTTACACTCGCACCAGCAGTATATGGAAGTTCTATTTGTCCCTTATCTTCGTCAGCACTTGGTATTGTCAGTCTTTTAATTTTAGCCATTCTGATGGGTGAGTAGCCATGTCTCATTGGGGTTTTAATTTCTGTTTCTCTGATGCCCAGTGATGTTGAACACCTCTGCGTGTGCTTATTGGCCATTGGATATCTTTTGTGAAGTACCTATTTAAGTCTTTTGCCCATCTTAAATTTGCCTTGTTTCTTTTTCTTAGTGACTTGTAGGAGTTGTTTTTACACTATGGATACAAATCCTTTGTGATATACACATTGAAAATATCTCCCCCAGCCCCAGTCTCTTAAAGATGATGAATAGAAGTTTTTAATTTGAATGAGGGCTAATTTGTCTACCTTTTCTTTTATGATGTGGTAGTTTTTGTGTCCCATTTAAGGAAGCTTTGCCTACCTGCTGAAAGCATTTTTCACTGGGATTTCTCCCTGCAGGGCTGGAAATGGCCACAGGGGACGGGTCGAGCCAGAGGCTGCCCCAGGTGGCCGAGCCAGGTGTGGAAGGGGAGCCGCATCTGCCCACAGGCCGGGAGCTGACCGAGACCAACCGTTTTGCCTATGCCGCCCTCTGTGGCATCTCCCTGTCCCAGCTCTTTCCAGAACCTGAGCAAAGGTGAGTGCTTTTATCTCACAGAGGGATGGTCATGATTCTTCAGGGAGATGATTCTTGGCAGCCTGCCAGGTGTTACTGGACACTACAAAGAGGAGAAAGCCATTGTCCTTGCCTTCAAGGAGCTCACAATGTGGTAGGGGGCTAGGGCATCCCTCATTCAGTACCCACTTATTTATACCTTCACCAAGCATTTAAGGAGCACCTACAAGCATTTCACCAGGCACCGTTTGAAGTACATGGAAAGTGGACATGAGTAAGACAAACAAGGCCGGGGCTTCCCTGGTGGTGCAGTGGTTGAGAATCTGCCTGCTAATGTAAGGGACATGGGTTCGAGCCCTGGTCTGGGAGGATCCCACATGCCTGCCGCGGAGCAAGTAGGCCTGTGAGCCACAACTACTGAGCCTGCCCGTCTGGAGCTTGTGCTCTGCAACAAGAGAGGCTGCGATAGTGAGAGGCCTGCGCACCACGATGAAGAGTGGCCCCTGCTTGCCACAGTTAGAGAGAGCCCTCACACAGAAACGATGACCCAACACAGCAAAGATAAATAAATTAATTATCTCCTACCCCCAACATAAAAAAAAAAAAAAAGACAAACAAGGCCGACACTATCCCTGCCCTCAAGTAGGACACACCCTAATAGGGGGATAAGATATCTACATTCAGTGAGCACTTACTATGTGCTGAGTGTAGTACAAGGCCCTGTGGAGAAAACAAGGAAAAGCAAGGCCTGGCTTCTACCCTCCTGGTGCTTACAATCTGGTGGGGGGCGGGCACCCAAATGAGTGATTTTAACAGTGGACAAGTGGGCTAAGTGCCACGATGCATATCAGGTTCAGTGACACTCAGTATATGGAGTCGGAATAGTAGAGTGGCTAAGAGCTTGGGCTTGGCCTTCAAGCCCTTTAAGGATTTTGCGGGGAGAGAGTTTGGAGACCAGAGGAGGGAGTTGTTTGGAGAAACCAGGACAGTGACCCAGAGATGGAGGGACACAGGTGAGATGGAGGGACACACGCAGTTTTTCTCAGGGAGAATGCAGGTGACTTGGAGACAGCTTGGGTGCTGTGGGTGGGCCAGAGGGAGGAGCTAACTTTGGCCCCAAAGGTCCAGATGGGGAGGGGTCCTGGGAGGACAGAGATATCATTCCTGAGACAGGGAGTGATGGGTTGGGGGCAGGAGATTTTTGCATCTGCAGTGTTTTCAAGAACCGCAGCCCCCAACCCCAGCCATGGTCCCCATGAGTAAACTTCCCCGTGCCTTGGGTCTTAGCTGGGTTTTTGTTTGTTTCGCTTTTTTTCTTTGTCCCTCCCACTGGCCCGAACCTTGAGCGTTTTCATCTCCTTGGGGGTCACTTCCAGGAAGCCTTTCCAGACCCTCCTCAGCCCCCCAGACAGGAAGCTTCTCCACCTGTCTGTCCAGTGACCTGTCACCACAGCCACCATGCTGCACTCTAACTCTTCCCCGAAGGGCGGAGCTGCCTCGTTCGTCTCTGAGTCCCCAGTGCCTGGCACACAGCTTGGTGTAACACACACCCTCGGTAAAGGTCTGTGAAAAGAAGGGATGGATAAATACTGACTTTCTTGGCACAGGAGACATTCCACGGGATTTGGACTTAGATCTGGGTTCGAGTCCTACCCCTGCCACTTTCCAGTTACATGTGGCCTTAGGCAGTTTATTTAACTTCCCTATGCATCAGTGTCTTCATCTGTAGAATAGGGCTAGTGATACCCACCTGCTGAGTGATTACAAGAGTCAAATGAGATGATATAGTTAAAGCACATAGCATAGTGTTTGGCCCACAGTAGATGCTCAATAAATGGCGGTGCTTGCTGAGTCTGTGACTTACTTTATTTGTTCAATTTCCTCATCTGTACAATGAAGACAATCCTGGAACTTACCCCTACCATTCAGGGTACTTTGGGCTGCAAGTAACAGTACATTGTACTAAAAGAGATTTAAATAATAAAAGTTACAATGGCCATCATCAAAAAATCTAGAAACAATAAATGCTGGAGAGGGTGTGGAGAAAAAGGAACCCTCCTGCACTGTTGGTGGGAATGTAAATTGATAACAGCCACTATGGAGAACAGCAGGGAGGTTCCTTCAAAAACTAAAAATAGAACTACCATACGGCCCAGCAATCCCACTACTGGGCATATACCCTGAGAAAACCATAACTCAAAAAGATACATGTAGGGACTTCCCTGGTGGTGCAGTGGTTAAGAATCCGCCTGCCAATGCAGGGCACAACGGGTTTGAGCCCTGGTCCAGGAAGATCACACATGCCGCGGAGCGACTAAGGCCGTGCGCCACAACTACTGAGCCTGCGCTCTAGGGCCTGCAGGCCACAACTACTGAAACAGGCGTGCCTAGGGCCTGTGCTCCACAACAAAGACAAGCCTCCACGATGAGAAGCCCGCACGCCGCAACGAAGAGTAGCCCCCGCTCACCGCAGCTAGAGAAAGCGTGTGCGCAGCAATGCAGACCCAACACAGCCAAAAATAAATACATAAATAAATTTATTTTAAAAAAAAGATACTGTACCACAATATTCATTGCAGCACTATTTACAATACCCAGAACATGGAAGCAACCTAAATGTCCATCAACGGATGAATGGATAAAGAAGATGTGGCACATACATACAATGGAATATTACTCAGCCATAAAAAGGAATGAAATTGAATTATTTGTAGTGAGGTGGATGGACCTAGAATCTGTCACACAGAGTAAAGGAGGTCAGAAAGAGAAAAACAAATACCGTATGCTAACGCATATATATGGAATTTTAAAAAGCGGTACTGATGAACCTAGTGGCAGGGCAGGAATAAAGAGGCAGACATAGAGAACAGACTAGAGGGCACAGGGTGGGAAGGAGAAGCTGGGATGAAGTGAGAGAGTAGCATTGACGTATATACACTACCAAATGTATAATGGATGGCTAGTGGGAAGCTGCTGCATAGCACAGGGAGATCAGCACAAAGCTTTGTGATGACCTAGAGGGATGGGATAGGGAGGGTGGGAAGGAGGTTCAAGAGGGAAGGGATATGGGGACATGTGTATACATGTAGCTGATTCACTTTGTTGTACAGTAGAAATTAACACAACATTGTAAAGCATTTATATTCCAATAAAGATGTGAAACAAATTTTAAAATTTAAAAATAAATAAACAATAAGAGATTTGTTTTTCTCACTTAACAAAAAATCAAAAGGAAGAGAGTTCCAGCATTGATACAGCACCTCAAAAAGCCTTTGGGTTGGCTTTTCTGCAGTTCTTAGCCTCCCCCTCCTGATCATAAAATGGCTGCTGCAGTGCCATACATCACAGAACAAGACCCAAGGCAAAGGAAGGAAGGCCCAAGGAAGAGGAGGACAGGGATTCTCTTCAAGTCTCTCATCAGGGAGGAACTCTTTCCCGGGATACCCTGAGAAGGCTTCCCCTTTTGTGTCATTGGCTAGGTCTAGTCAAATGCCCTCACTTCACCTGCAAGGGAGGCAGGGAAAAAAATAAAGGCACTTGACGTACTCTGTCTCCGTCATGGGAGGGGGCTTCTACTGGTCAGGATGAAGGGGCTGGGGAATCACTGCTGCTGAGAAACGGCCATCCATCAGAGAGGGTGGTCCTGAGGAAGGAACGTGTTGATGGCCCTGCAGAGCCTGGCACAGAGCTACTGCCAAACAAACGTTGGATGTTCTCATTATTAATAATGAAACCACGTTCTCTATCTAGAGGTTAGAATACATCTCGTTGGATGTTCTGTTCCTAAGCAAGCCAGGGTCCCATCTCCTGCAAGGGTCCAGCTCTCTCCCTGCTCTAGCCCATACCTGTGCCATGCATGGGAAGCTCTGTCTTTCCAGAAGCTTCTCAGATCTGATAAATCCCTACCTGATAAGCTGGTAGATAGGTGGGGGAAGAGTTCTGCATACTTTGTTCACATAAACAAATATTTATGAATCTGAACTGTGTGCCAGGCCTGTGCTGGGCACCGCCTGGGAGGGCACGTGGAGAAGTTGTTCTGTGTCCCCCACAAAATCCAAGTATGGTGTTAAGCACATGTGGCTGAACCGGAAGCATCTGCCTTGGGGGCAATTTCCTTCCTGAAAGTTACAATGCTCTATGCCACCTCTTTCCGCTTGGTTGATCTCAGTCTTCTTAAGGCCCAAAACACATTTTAAAACCAGCCTCAATCTGGGTTGTAAATCCCAGATATGCTGTTGGTTTCAGTAATCTTTAGAAAACTTTCTGTGTTTATGTCCACATGAGGCATAAAAGCAAGCCTTTAAAATATTTATCTCTCTTCCATGCTGTAAGCGTCACAGACGCTGTTCCTTACAATGAACTCTGTTTATTAAACTTGGAGATATTAATGGTGTAGAGCAGGGGTCAGTAAGCTTTGTCCGTGAAGGTCTAGATACTTTAGGCTTGCAAACCCTGTGGTCTCTGTTGCAGTCACCCAGCTTTGCTGTTGCATGTAGGCTAAAAGCAGCCGGGAGACAGCATGTAAAGGAATGGGCGTGCTGTGTTCCAATAAAACTTAGTTTCAGAAAAAAAAAGGGGGCTGCAGCCCCCTGGTGTAGTTTTCCAGCCCCTAGTGAATAGGAGGAGCTTTGGACTAGGAGTCGGGAACCTGGATTCCAGATGAGGCTTTGCCCTTTCCCAGCCAGGAGACCCTTGATATGGTGTTTAACCTCCATAGCCCAGGGCCTCCGTCTCAAGACATGGCAAGGATGAGAGGGGAGATGGATGCACCAGCCTAGCCGGTGCCCAGCACTCGGTGGGTGCCAAGGAATGTGATTGCTGGAGAGGGACGATCTCTGCAGTGGTGAAGCATGACCTCTGGAGTCAGAGAGAACCCTGGACCCTGGAGCTGTCACTTAACCTCTCTGGGGAATACCCTGGCAGTCCTGTGGTTAGGACTCCGCGATTTCACTTGAGTGACCTAAGATCCCACAAGCCATGTAGCATGGCCAAAAAACACAAACTAACAAAAAAACACCTTTCTGGTTCCGGGTGTCTTTATCTCTAGAATGGGGGTAAAAATAGTACCTCCCTCCCTCATGGGGCTGTAATGAGAAGTAAATGAGTCCGTGTGTATGAAGCACTAAGTACAGGGACTGACAGATAGTTGCTCTGTGATGACCATTTATTATCATCATTGCTATTGATTTTTATGTGGTTCAGCTAGATCACCAGTCACGTTAGAAGCATTTACCAAGGCCCTGCCATTCTACGATGCTATTTCTTATTTCATAGATTGCTGTCCTGGGACTTTACATATATATTTATTAATTCATTTGTTCATTTAAAGAAACACCTATATAGGGCTTTATATGTGCCAGGTTTTGCTCTAAGCACATGACAAATGTTAACTTAGCTTTCAACAACCCTATGCAATAGGTTTCATCGTTATCGCCACCGTTTTACAGACAAAGAAACAGAGGCACAGAGAGGCTAAGTAACTTGTCCAAGATCACACAGCTTGTGGCACAGCTGGGATTTGAGCTGGAGTTCGTGCTCTTCACTCCTCCACTCTTGTTCTGAGATGCTTCTCTACATCCAGGACTTCCTCCATGGACACAGGGCCAGGCCGTGCCGCTGCCCTCGGCACTACGTATATGTTTACCCCGAAGTAATGCTCAATTCACTTAGTCATCCCTCCCTGCATATACACTCACACATCATCCCAGGGTAATCCCAGTAACTGTAGCGGGGTAAGTTACAGTAATTGTTACAGCAGTAGGTAACATTTATTGAAGGTTTTCAGGCACTATTATCATGTCATTTAATCTTTCCAGCCAATCTATGAGACAGGCCCTATTATCATCCTCATTTTACAGCAGAGGAGAGTAAAACTAAGAGAGGTGAAGTAGGGCATGAAGCCAGTCACCGAGGGAGCCAGGACTCCCCCAAGGGGTCAGACATTAGAGCCCGGCTCAACCCTCTTCTCCACTGCCTCTCTTGGTCACCTTGTAAATAAAATAGTGATGCTAACTAACATTAGTTGAGTATCTACTGCATGCCAAGCCCTGCTCGGGCTGCTTTATATGTATCAACTCATTTAATCCTCAGACAATTTTATGAAGTTGGTTTCTTAGACCCATTTGCAGATAAGGAAACTGAGGCACAGAGAGGTCGAGTTACTCGCTCAGATGTCCTTCAGGAGTGAAGGACTTTTCCTGGGACTTCCCTGGCGCTCCAGTGTTTAAGACTCCACGCTTCTACGGCAGGGGGCGCAGGTTTGATCCCTGGTCAGGAAACTAAGATCCCTCATGCCGTGGCATGGCCAAAAAAAAAAAAAAGGAGTGAAGGACGTTCCCCCAGCTACTGAGAGGGCTTTCCGGCACAGCCTGGGTCTGCCTCAGCTGAAGAGAGCCACTTCACCCAAGGTTCTGCCGCCTTCCTGGGGCAGCCTTTGTCCGATGACTGTCTGAAATAAGGGTATAAAGGCCCAGCCCTGTTGCCCCACTGGGGGCAGTTCTCAAGGGTCACCCCATCTTCAGATCTCCCCACAGGGTCAGCTGAGGATTCTGTTGAGACTGGACCTCCCTGCCCAGTCCTGTATCCTCCCTGCCCATTCACAGACGTTGACCCCAACAGAATCCCCAGTAATCATTTCAGAGCTGCTTCCCGGGGACCTGGACCAAAACAGTGGTAGGGCCAGGATTTGAACCTGAGTCCTGCACTGCTCCTGTCACAGGCCCGGCCTGCAGAGGTCTCTCTACTTGGGCTTTGGCAGCAGCAGCTCTAAAGAATGGGTTGGGTGGGCTGCCTGGGATCCACAGGAACCGGAGCCGGGCGGTGCAAGCGGGGAGCTTCCTGAGGTCGCCCTCTCTACCAGGGAGCTCTCCTTGTCTCTGGGAAGCCTTTTCTCTGCACTGGCCTAATCCCCTCTGATCTGATTCCCTTTTCCGCATCCCAGTGGTGGCTTGGAATCAAAGCCTTATATGGACTCTTCTGGGGTCCCCAAGATGCCATGTGTTTCCTGTAGCTCCTGGGGTCCCTCCTCTCCTGGAGCACCCCATCCATCCCCCACCCAGGGACCCCCTCAAATGACTGCTGCAGACAGAGCCCGCATGGTGGTGGTGGGCACGGCTGGAGGACAGACTTCTCTGCACTTTATCCACTTCTACAGCAGCCATTGTGTCTCCAGAAAGCATGTCCGTGGCCATTTCCAACAGCAGCCAATCTCCATGTGTGGGAACCTTTTCTGGTCACTGCCTCTCACCTCACAGGTGGATTTGGGGCTCCCTCTCGACTCATCGGGGCTTGATTCCTGCCCCTGTCCTAGCATATCCCACGGCCCTGGATCAGTTAGTTCCGCCCAAGTCTCCATCCCGCTGCGAGCTTCTCATCCAAGGCCCATCTTGCTCATTTTTGATTCCACAGCGCCAGGGCAGGCCGGCCTCAGGGCGCATGGTCAGTAACTTCTCGTTAGCCCCGTTCGTGTGGTTTATCAGCCCTGTGGTCAAAGTTTTGGTGGAGGAAGAAGCCTAAGTCCACACACCTGAAATCAGGTTTTGGCTCTTCCGTATTCCCTGGGCCACAGTCGCCGTGGTTTTTTGTAAGTGCCAGGTCTTCACATCCCTGCACACGCCTCATATCGTGAGATGCACGGTCCAGGATCTCAGCTGCGTCTGTCTTTCAGATCCTTCTGCACGGACTTTGTGGCTGGCCTGGTGAAGTGGCTGGACTTGTCCGAAGCTGTCTTGCCAACCATGACTGCTTTTGCCAGCGGCCTGGGAGGCGAAGGAGCAGACACGTTTGCTCAGATTTTATTGAAGGACCCCATCTTGAAGGACGACCCACTGGTGATCACTCAGGTACACCCACCGCCCAGGTGGTGGCTGCCAGGGAAAGTAGAACAGATAATTTCCTCTCAAAGTCAGCCTGAATATCGCTTCTAGTGGCGTGGGGGGAGTTGAAAGATTAAATATTGCATCATAATTTCATATGATGATGACGATCATAGCTAATGTTGAATTATCATTATTGAGTATTTACTATCGATTTATTACTTAAACAGTACTTATTATATGCTAATACCTTACTAATATGAACTCATTTAATTCTCAAAGCAATTTTATTAGATAGGTAGGATGATAAATGGAGGCACAGAGACGTTAGGTAACTTGTTCAAGGTCACACAGCTGATTTGAACCTTGGCAGTCTTACTCCAGAGCCCGTGCTCCTGACTGCTAAGCTGTGGTGCCTCCTTTTGGAAGTAGCAGCTTTGCTGTGTGCCCTTGGGCATGTCACTCACCTGCTCTGTATGCATTTGAAGCAGGCAGAAGCTTGACACAGGCTATCGATGGGTACAGCCCTTCCCCTCCTTCATCTGACTCCCTGAAATTCTCACGCATTTATTCAGTTATCTGCTTACTTGTTTGTCTGGCTTGCCCCTTGAATGTACGCCAGAGGTGTTTTGTCTGCCTTGTTCTCCCACTTTTTAAGGGTCAGTAAACATTTGTCAAGTGAGCAGGCTGGTTACAAATCAACCTATTGCTAATTCCTGTTACTCTTCCCTCAGGACCTTCTGAGCTTCTCACTCAAGGATGGTGAGTTGATTTCATAAGTTGTGGGGCACGTATCTGCACCTCAGCCAGTGAAGCCAGTGGTAGGTGTTGCCCCTGCGGTCCCGTCCCCAGTGGCCTTTTTGGTGCAAGAAAAGAAAGGGGGCTTCCCTGGTGGTGCAGTGGTTGAGAGTCCGCCTGCCGATGCAGGGGACACGGGTTCGTGCCCTGGTCCAGGAAGATCCCACATGCCACAGAGCGGCTGGACCCGTGAGCCGTGGCCGCTGAGCCTGCGCGTCCGGAGCCTGTGCTCCGCAACGGGAGAGGCCACGACAGTGAGAGGCCCGCATACCGCAAAAAAAAAAAGAAAGGAAAGGAAAGCCAGTAGAGCTGGGCCACGAGCCCAGCGAGCCACGTTCATCCTAGCCTGCTTCCTGCCCCCGCCTGCCAATCACAAGCCCTCCTGAGCTCCCAGGAGCACCCAGGACACTTTAACTTACCCCCTTTGCTGTGGGTGACCTTGGCCTGGCTCTCACAGAATAATTGGAGTGGGTTTGAAACAGTCTGTCTAATGTCATCACCTGGTACTTCATTCCCTCCCGGGGGTGTTCTCATAGGCAGCCTCTAAACCGGCATTGCCTTTGAAATGTCTCTTGAGAATAACCACCACTTATGAAGCACCTGTTAATGCTGGTCATGGTACCCGACCCTTGTCGGGCATTGTTTCACATCATCCTCATAGACATCCTTTCATGTAGACACTCCCACTTTCCAGACGAGCAAACTGAGGCCCAGAGAGGTGAAGTAACTGGCCTAAGCTGGTAATGGCAGAGCTGGACATTCTAAAACAAGTGCTATTAACAAAAACCGTAGCAGATTTTACCCACAGGGGTTGAGGACTGTGGCAGCATCCCCACGGGAATATAGTAGTACCTCGTATCTAAAGAATACCAGTCTCTGACAACATCTGGGGGGTGCCTTTGGTTTATCTCAAAGCCCCACCAGATGCCGGCATCTACAAACAGGAGGAACTTCACTGGCACGCCGGGACCCCAATGGGAGTGGGTGCTAGGGCTCAAAATTTCCCCAGAGGTCAGAGGTAGGTGGCCCCTCAAACCATCTAGACGACCCTCTCATGAGACACAGGCAGACCTCGGAGATATTGCGGGTTCCATTCCAGACCACTGCAGTAAAGCCAGTCACGTGAATATTTTTGGTTTCTCAGTGCATATAAAAGTTATATTTACACTATACTGTAGTCTATTAAGTGTACAGTAACGCTGTGTCTAAAAAAACAATGGATATACCTTCATTTAAAAATGCTGTTGGAAAAATGGCACTGATGGACCTGCTGGATGCAGGGTTGCCACAGACAAGGCAAAGAGCAGTAAAACGAGCTCCGCCTGTAGATGAGAAAAGGAGGCCCGGAGTGGGAGTGGCTACAGTTGTCATGTCCAACTCTGTCCTTATTAATGAAGAACCAGGGACCAAGAACTGGGTACATCTGGGGATCAGGCTGCCTGGTGTTAAGATTCAAGCTCTACTTTGGCAAGGTCCTGAATGTCTCTGTGTCTCGGTTTTCTCAGGTGTTAAATGGGAACAAACAGTACTTTTTACCTTATAGGGCAGTGGTGAGGATTAAATGAAATAATCCAGGTAAAGTGCTCAGAACAGAGCTGGCGGGCAGGAAGCAGGCCATGAGTGCCACTGGGGCACGGTGGTGGTGGTGGTGAAATGGGAAAACCCTGGGAACCAGAAAACCTTGACTGTCATCCTGTCTCTCAGACTCCCATTGTGTGACCTTGATCAAGTCACTTAACTTCTCTGAACTTCAACTTCAAATACAAATGAAAGGCAAGAGCCAGATGCTACTTCAGAGCAAAACAAAACTGTCTTTGGTCCCAAGAACACAGTCAAGGATCTTGTAAGGAGAAGGTCAGTGTCATAGTTGGGCCGGTTGTTCAGGGCCTTTCCCATAAGCTCCATGAGAGTAGGGCCCTTGTCTGGCTTGTTCACCATCATATCCCAGTGTCTGCAACACTGATGGACACGTGGCGGGCATTTAGTACTTGTTGGGTGAATGGATGGATGGATGAAGGGATGGAGGAATGGATGAAGGGATGGAGGGACGGATGGATAAATGGATAGAAGGTTGGATGGCTAGAAATAAGGATGGATGTCCTTTCCTTAGAGCACAAGCTCAGATACTAGCAAGATGGTTTGTCTGAACTTGAGGGTTAAAACATCTTTTTTCTACAGAGACTGATGGGGTAGGACACACAGCACAGAAGGCTCTCTGTGCTACTGCATTTCTCTCTGGGTGTGACACAGGGTGATTAATCATGGAATCAGCCCAAGACATCAACACAAAAAGCCGCACGTCTCTGAACTTCCTGGAAGGTTGACCCATACTGACAATATTGGGATGTTAGTCACAAAACAATGCCATCTTGGCGGCTGGGTGGAATTTTTTATGCATGCTAATCATTTTCTTCTCATCCAGTAACAACCCATGAAGCTTCTTGCCCACACAACTGGAAAAAATAAGCCTTTTATATGTTGAAGGTTAAACTAAATCTGAGCCAACTCTAGACTGGGTTTCACAACTGTAGCACTATTGACATTTGGGACTGGATAATTCTTTGTTGTGGGACCACCCCGTGCCATGTAGGAGATTTAGCTGAATCCCTGGCCTCTACTCACTAGATGCCAGTAGCACTTCCTGAGTTGTGATAACCAGAAATGTCTCCATGCTTTGCCAGATATCCTCGGGGGGCAAAAACATCCCCGGTTGAGAACCATGGGTTCAGGACCCCAAATTTGGCCGTCTCAGGTGGGGCTGGTTTATTTGTAGTTGGTAATCTTTATAAGTTACCTAGTTGCTCTCCTAGGTCCTGTACACAGATGGTGAATTAGTGCATCGTATATAATCCTCAAATCATCTGCTAGAGTAGATACTGTTATCCCCACTGGTAGGAAATTAGGCTCAGGAGGTTAAGTAACCCGAGGTGGCATTTCCAAGTAAGTGTCAAATTCCACTTAAGGCAGTGAGTCTCGTGGTGAACGTGCGCGGGACACTTAAGCTGAAGCATGGTTCTTGCCCTCTGTACTCTGAATCCAAAGATAACATTGACTCCAGGCCGTGGAACCCGACGACATGCAGCCACATGAGATATAACAACCTTCACCGCAAACTTGGCTCTACTTTCTGACCTGGTCTTTATTACTGAGTTGCAAACCCTACCTCCCCAATGAATCAGAAAGGTTTGAGAGGTTGGTCGTTGATCGTGGTGGAACGCGCTGTCAGCTGGTGGCGAGGTTCTTCATCAGGATCCTCAAGGTTCGTAAAGCTTGCTATCAGTATTGAAGCTGGCTGTTCATCCATTCAGCAAATGAGAACGGAGCCCGCACTGTGTGTGCCAGGCCGTCTGCTAGGTGCTGGGAGTAGTTCTAACCAGGGCCGATGCTCATTGAGTGCCTACTGTGTGCAGGCCCTGAGAAAAATGCTTTACAATTTGTTTAAACCCCTCAACAGCCCTGGGAGGTAGATGCTATTCCTGTCCCTCATTTTACAAAAGAGGCAGCTGTGGCCCAGAAAGTGAAATCACCTGCCCAAGGTCACACAGCAAGGATTCAAACCCAGGCAGTATGGTTCCAGAGTCCATGCTTAACTGCTGTTCTGCTTCCTACATGGAGATAAAATGATAAAATCCTCATCCTTACAGCTGACTTTAAGGGGATTTGATGAGGCCAGAATGAAGCGTGGGCACCCCATGTGGTAGAGGCCAGAGGAGGCCAATCTTGCCAGCAGCTGAGAGGGTGGAGCTGGAGGAGGGCCTCAGATGGGCCCCCTTTGCTCCCATGACCACCGGCCTTGAAGTAAGCTTGTTGCCACGTTGAACACCCTTAACTGTCCCCCCAAAATGAGCCGTGAAGAGAAAAGGCAGGAGTCATACCTGAAATCATCTGAGTTCGAGTCCTGCCCTGAGACAGGGTGCATCTTAGAAGTCCTGTCCCTTGGGACTTCCCTGGTGGAGCAATGGTTAAGAATCCAACTGCCATTGCAGGGGACATGGATTTGATCCCTGGTCCAAGAAGATCCCACAGGCCGCAGAGCGACTAAGCCCGTGCACTACAACAACTGAGCCTGTGCTCTAGAGCCCGCGAGCCACAACTACTGAGCCCACATGCCACAACTACTGAAGCCCGCACGCCTAGAGCCCATGCTCCGAAACAAGAGAAGCCACCACAATGAGAAGTATGCACATTGTGACAAAGAGTAGCCCCTGCTCACCACAACTAGAGAAAGCCCACACGCAGCAACGAAGACCCAATGCAGCCAAAAATTAATTAAATTTAAAAAGAAAAAAAAAGTCCCGTGCCTCCAGCCACACTCTGCCCACCAAAGTGAAGACCCTGGGAAGACTTGTAAGTCAGCCCAGTGCCCATGGGGGAGGTGGGGGGAGGACCGTGGGACTAGAGTAAGGTGTGGTTTCCTTTATATGAAAAAAAAAAATTCATTGAGGGTGAAATTGGGTATAAATATTCTAAATGTTACATAAAATGTACAATTAGAAAAGTTGGGGGAATTCCCTTGTTGTTCAGTGGTTAGGACTTGGTGCTTTCACTGCCAGGTCCTGGGTTCAGTCCCTGGTCGGGAAACTAAGATCCCACAAGGCACGCAGCACGGCCAAAAAAAAAAAGTCGGTCCATCAAGGGATGGCAGTGCAGTAGGCTGGGTAATCAGTTGAATGAATATGGCCTGAGAGTGTCCTCAGACCGCAGGGAAAGGCGAGACGAAGGTTCCCCGTGCTGACACAGCAGCAGCAGCTCACAGCCTCACCCCAGCAGCCCTGGCTTCTTAGCATCTAAGGATAGAGGAAATTTGACAATTTACCATAAAAAGAGTACTATTAACCACCCTTTCTTGATCACTTACTGCATCCCAGGTGCTGGCCAGTCTCATCACATGCATCTTCTCTGTATCTCAACAAACGCCAGATTAAAAGGGTATTCTTGCCCCCATTGTACAGATGAGGAAACTGAGGCTCAGAGAGGTCAAGAAACTTGCCAGAAGCCATTCAGCTAGTAGGTAGTCAGATGAAAATTCAAACCCCAGTCTGTGTCCCAACAAAGGCTGAAGTTTCTGCCTCTGAATTCCTTTTTCCTTTGGTCTGGAGGGCAGTCCCCAAAGGGAAGGGATTGGCCGTGATCTCTTCTCAAAGGTCTGGGATTCTGCTGCTCTCTGAGGAGAGGCAAGCTCAACCCCAGGCAGGTCCTTCTGGCTCCCGAACTCAGATCCATAGTGAGAACAGAGGCTGGTTCAGTGCCTGGCAATGGAGGTTGTACTGCTCCCTGAGGAGGTGCATTTGGAAATGCAGGGCAGGTGGTGGTTGTTGCCACAGCGCCTGGGGTGCACCTGGCGTTTAGTGTCAAGCTCCAAGGACGCTGTTCATCCTTTAATGCACAGCACAGTGTTGGATGGTGAAGTGCAAAGTGCATCAACTTCTCTATTGAGATGCTGGTGAGAAAAGGAGCCCAGAAGTGTTTGTTCTGCCTCCGGGTCTGTCCAAACACACTGGGTGACTTTGGACATGTCCCTTGTTCTTCCTAGGCCAGAAGGACCAGTTGGGCTCCAAGGGTGGAGTCTGGGTGGGTGCTGGGGCGGCCCAGCAGTTGGAGGCTGGCATACTCCTGCCCCCTGGGGGCAGAGCCAAGATCCCTGAGCCTGCCCCCCCACCAGGATTTTCCAAAGAACAGGCTGCCGGGTGATGGGTCCTGTGTGTGCACCTTTGGCCCATGGCCTAGGGCTATGCCTGGGATTGTGGGTGCACCCCACATATCCCATGCACCCAGAAGGTAGGATTCACAGCTGACCACATGGGATTGACCTGGAATCACAAAACTTCACTTGAGTAGATTTGCCTTATTCTAGTCTTTTTTTTTTTTTTTTGGCTGCATCGAACCTGGGCCCTCCACAATGAGAGCTCGGAGTCCTAACCACTGGACCTCCAGGGAATTCCCTCAATTAGATTTGCCTTTAAAAGGCAGCCACAGTGAAATGAACAGAAACTTTGGCATCCTGGGTTTTAAGCCAAATTCCACGGCTCTCTCAGCTGTGTGATTTAGAACAGCGGTCCCCAACCTTTTTGGCACCAGGGACTGGTTTCGTGGAAGACAGTTTTTCCGCAGACTCGGGTGGGGGAGATGGTTCAGGCGGTGATGCTAACGACAGGGAGCGATGGGAGCGGCCAATGAAGCTTCACGCCTCGCCCACAGCTCACCTCCTGCTGTGCGGCCCGGCTCCTAACAGGCTCCTAACAGGCCACGGACCGGTACCGGTCTGTGGACTGGGGGCTGGGGACCCCTGATTTAGGAAGTTTCTTAGCCTTTCTGCACCCTTTCTTCCCTCTTGTGCAAAATGAGGCATCATAATACCAGCTTCCCAGGACCACTGGGAAGATTAGCAATCAGGAATGCAAGCTTCTTGAGTGGTGCCCAGCATTTGTTAGGAGCACCGTGGATGCTGATTTCCTTCCCTGCAGAGGTAGCAGGAGGAGGAGTCATCTTGATTACACCACTTCCTCCAGGCATGAATGCACCCAGACCTTCTCAGATCAGGAACTTGCTAGTTAGAACAAGTGCAAAGGCCCTGGGGCAGGAATGAGCTTGGCTTCTTGGTGGGACAAATACTTGTGGAAACAGGGACCAGTAGAAAGTGAGGTGGTAGAGAGTGGCAGGAAGGGGTTAGAAAATGTACAGTCTTGCAGACCATGGGAAGAAATGTGGATTTTATTCTAAGTGCATTGGGGAGTTTTGTTGTTTTTTTTTTCATTGGGGAGTTTTAAGTTGGGGAAGAGAACCCCAATCAGATTTATGACTTCAGCCTTCAAGCTGCTGCGTGGCAAATAGAGTGTGGGGCAGGAGGAACCAGGGCAATGGCTGGTCCTTGAAGAGCGATGGCAGTCACAGTGGCCACGCGGCAGAGATGGGGAGCCGTGGTCAGACTCAGTATACATTTTGGAGGTGCAGCTGTCACCATTAGCTGGTAGATTGGATGTCTGAGGAGGGGCAACGAGAAAAAATCAAGAACGATGCCCAGGCTTTTGGCCTGAACCCCAAGTTGGGCTTTTTATTGAGACAGGATGGATTGGCCCTTGAGGAGTGAGTTGGCTACCTGGCAAGTTGTCCTGGGTAGCCCAGGACTCCTGCCCCTCCTCCACCACTCACCACCTGCCTTAAATAGAACCTCAGCTCCAAGTCCAGCAGCCTGGCTGTCAAGGTCCTTGAAATGACCCTTACACGAGGCTGACATTCCAGAGTCCCGTGCCCGAGAATACCTTGGGAGGTTTTAACCACCTGTGCACCTGGCAGTCTGTATTCCAGAAACTGAATCACGGCAGCCTTGACCAATGGAGTATGAATTAGTGGCTGATAATAACTGCCATCAGTTAATCACCACGGCCAAGGCTTGTTAATTGCCACAGGTCGATTACGGCCTACACGCAATAGTCTGTGAGCCTAGGAGGGAGCTCCTTTATTTGTGGAACATTAGCTGATCAATAACCCCAAGACATGGCCTGTGGTATCTGTTTCCCGACACACAGGTCCTCATCCAGGGAGGCGGCCGAGGGCAGCTGGGCAAGCGCTGCTAGACCACGGCTCGCTCTAAGGACCCTCGTTAGAGGAAGGAACTGGCTTATCTTGCAGAAGCTGAGGTTATCGTAGCTACTACGACCTTAGTATAAAATTACCATGCAGCATTGCAGACACCCAGCAGAGGAGGCCGGTTCTGCATCGTTCATTAAGAACCCGTCATGGACCCAGAGTCCTCTCCTCAAAGCTTTGTGAGGGCTTCCCTGGTGGCGCAGTGGTTGAGAGTCCGCCTGCCGATGCAGGGGACACGGGTTCGTGCCCCGGTCCAGGAAAATCCCACATGCTGCGGAGCGGCTGGGTTCGTGAGCCATGGCCACTGAGCCTGCGCATCCAGAGCCTGTGCTCCGCAACGGGAGAGGCCACAGCAGTGAGAGGCCCACGTACCGCCAAAAAAAGAAACTTTGTGAGATGACTGTTACTATTTCCACTTCCACCTGAGCGGGGATGAGCTTTGCCCAAGGTTAGACACAAATAGTATCCGTACCCAGGTCTGTCAGGTCATTAATTGAACATTTATTCTTTGCGCCGAGCACTGTCCTAAGGACTGGAGATAAAGCAGTGTAGAGTTTATACTTATAAAGTTTATACTTCACGGGGAGAGACAAACGAGAGTAAATGGATATGATTTCAGAGCAGGGCAAGCTCTGTGTGGAACAAAATGCAGAGTAAAGGGGTAAAGTAATGGGGGCCGGGGGTCAGGAAGGCCTCTGTGAGCGGGAGGCGTCTGAACAGAGACTTGAGTGAGGGGGAGGAGCCTCCCAAGAAGATCTGGGGAATGAGCCTTCCCGGTGGTGGAAACAAAACAAGTGCAAAGGCTCCACAGCAGGAACATTCTAGAAGGTGAGGTCGTGGAGTTGGCCAGGGGCCTTGTATGTCATGATGGAGTTGGATTTCCTTCTGATCGTGATATCACGTCCTTAACAGCTTTGGGATGTGAAAATTTGATCTTTGCTGATTTGGTGAAACACGCCACCTTTCTTCCGATCCGTGTGGGTAATGGTTGCACACGGTTCCGCCCCAGAAGCTGTTTCCTTGCTCAGCTGACTGGTTCTCGGGGCTGTGCACTTCGGACGTATCTGGGGTTTGGGTTTCATCCGTTGCACTGCTGTTAACATGTCTGTGCTTGGAAGCTGAACTGACCCTGTGCTCTTTCTCTCTTTCCAGGGCGCTACGATGCTCGGGCCCGAGTCCTCATTTGCCACATGACCTCCCTCCTCCAAGTGCCCTTGGAGGAGCTGGACCTCCTCGAAGAGACGTTCCTCGAGAGCCTGAAGGAAACCAAAGAGGAGGAATCTGAGTAAGTGTGCCCTGCGACCCTGGCCACCCTGTCAGGAATCAAGGACTTCCACTTTTCAGATAACAGCATCCTGTGTGTCCCCTCCCCCCATTAAGAGATGGTGCTCTGAGGTGGGAAGAGCACTGGACAGACAGTCACAGTGCAGCCCTGACTCGCTGTGTGGCCTTATCAAGTCACTTCCCGTCTCTGGGCCTCCATCCTCATTTGTAGGAAGGGAGTATTGAATGGATGAATGCTAAGGGCCATGAGTTTGTGACTTTAACATTCTGTGGCCCCAACACCCCACTCCCCCTCAGTTCTTGTGACACCTTGTCTGTGGGCCAGAGTGGCCTGGGTTCAAATCCCACCTCTGACACCTGTTTGCTTTTTGACCTTGGGCAGGTGCCCCCCCACCCCCTGTTCTCTAAGCCATAATATTCTTATCTGTAAAATAGGAATGAGAATAGCATCCTCCTAGGGTCATTGTGGAAAACAAATGCAATTGTATTATCAAGTGCTTGGCCCAGGGCTGGCATGTAGCAAGGGCTCAGTAAGTATGAGTCCTTCCCTTCCCCCACATTCCCCCATACCTGCCAGCTATCAAGAGGCTTTGCTATCTGTGTATGGTCAGGTGTGTGTCGAGGGAAATTTTCCTGGTAACTTGGCCAGAGCTCAGCTCTTTGCAGAACACCTTACACAGGATCTAATCCCAGGGTAATAAATCGATCCCAGTCACAGCCTAACTGCGGGCTCCTTGCACCAGGCACATCTCCTAGCCTTGGGTTTTGTTCAGCCATGAAGGCTTTCTTTGAGCAGCCAGGCTGTGCCAGTTCAGCCCAGCTGGGAATCTAGCTTTGAAGCCAAGTTCAGAACTGGAGCCGCCCTCCCCCCAGGGTTTATAGGGCAAAGGGAGGGGGTTGATTCCTTCAGAAAGAAGGAAACTTGGTCTATTGAAATAACCTGAAAATAGACTTGTTTTGACTCCCAGAGCTGTGTCAATAAAGAAACAGCTGGATCCAGGCCAACACCTGGATCCCTCAAGTATGTCTTGAAATGAAGGAAACTCTTAAGTATTGTCTGGAAATCTATTGTCAGAAAGAAACACATTACCCAGAGGGTCTGTTCTGATAATACCAGTAATGCCAGATCAGGGAATGTGTAAAACAGAGCCCAGCTCTGCCACTTACCAGCCGTGTGATCCTGGGCAAGTTATTTAACTTCTCTGGGCCGCAGTTTCCCCAGCTACAAATGGGGATAATAATAGCACCCTCTTCATAGGGTTCTTGTGGGGCTCAAATGAGTTTGTACACATAAAGCGCTTCGAGCAGGACTTGCACAGAGTTTCTAGTTGTTAAATATCAACATTTGCTATAGTACTGTTATCATTGCTGTTATTACTGCGTGGACCATTTCCTCAGAATAATACTCCACAGGTGTCATTTTTTAACTCAATTTTAGGGACTTTGGCAACCTCTCAGATTCTATCTATGGTCTCTGGAGGGGTCTGAGACGCAGGGAAAGCATAGGGACTGGTCAGCCAAGGGACCTGGTTCTCTGTTTGATTCTGCTGCTAAGTCCCTGTGTGGCCCTGGGCACGTTGCTTTCCCTGTCCGGACACCAGCACCAGTTTTTTCACCTGTACAAGTAGAGTATCGAGTTGTATGTAGGTTTCTTTTAACTCTAAGGTTTTGTGTTTCTGCAAGGTGAGCTTCTCACTCAGCACCCCAAGGCGATCCTTTGCAACTGGAGTTCAGGGTGTGATGTACCACCTTTCTGTTCTTGGGTCCCCATTTGAGCCCTGAGGCCGTCCAAGCTTCCCCTACTTGTTTGGTGACTTCACTTCTCTGTGCCTCAGTTTCTTCAGCTCTAGCACAGAGACAGTGGTAGTATCTCCATCATAGGGCTGTCAAGAGGGTTAAATTAATTAATACATATCAAAGGCTTGGAAGAGCACCTGACACATAGTAAATGTTAGCAAATGCGGTGCTGGACGTTGATACTGATCCCATCATAATAACATGGTCAACATCTAACCTTTATTGAGCGCTCTGTAGATGCAGGTACAAGATACCATCTCATTGGGTTCTCATTACAATCCCCTGAGGCTTTTGCAGAGGAAGAAACAGAATGTCAGAAGAGTGACGTAATTCACCCGAGGCCACCCAGCTGGTCAGTGGCACCATCTGATTCATCCTCCTTATCCAGTCTGAACATTGCTTACTGCGTCCCTCAAGGCATGGCTGAGAATCCGAGGTTTCATTCTTAATTCTGAGAAAGGCGGTGAAGATAATTCTTTTATGGGGCTTTCTGAGCTTTTACTAGGAATGTGTCTCTAGACTCCCCAGAGATAAGCACTCCCTCTCTATCTACTGGAGAAGGTGATTAAAAAAAAAGAAAAGGGTGGTGGTGAGGGCAGTAAAGGTAAGGAACACCCTCTCATGGGAGATAAGGTGGCAGTGAGGGAAATTTCTTTGTGGACCCATGAGATAAGCAGTGCGGGTGTCTCTGCTCTTCTCAAGGTATCTGTGACCTCTGCCTGGGATTTAGCCCAAATCTGCATTTTGGCTTCAGCCTCTGTCTTTGGGAAGCTGACATGGAATGTCCGCTCAAGGTCACTTCTGACATCCCAGGTCATGAGTGTGGCCAGAGGCTATGTGATGACATAGATTGCCATGGTGCCTAGTCAGCAGGCAAAGTCAGTAATAGGAACAGGGCTTCACTTGGATTTAGTGTCGTGCTCTGAATTCTCACTTCCCAATATAGGAAGCATCATAGATGTAACTCAGAGCCAGCCTCTCCTCTTGTGCTTTAGAGGTTGAAATTCAATCAGACAACTGAAGTTACTGCAGGAGTGAAATGCTGTGATAATTAATGATTAACGGGAAAGCTGTTCGTTTTGTGTACAAAACAGTTACTAAGAGCGTTCAAGTACTTAAATAAGGAAATCGATTGGCAGTTCAGGTGTACATTAAGAGAGAGTGATATGCAGACAATAATAAAACTGCTTCTAGGATAAGATAAACCATTCGAAGTGCAAAGCACAGTGGCAGACATGTTGGAAGTCCTCAGTAAACATTAACCCTTCTTTTATCATCATCGTCATCGGCCATCGCTCTGTCAGTTGAGTTGTCCAAACTCCAAGTTCAGTTCAGAGTTCCCACTGGTAGTGACCGCACTGCCCCACCCTTGTCTCCCATCCTTCTCCTTATTGCCCCAAAGCACCGGGGGCCAGATGTTGGACAGGAAAGTTGGGTTTAGTGACTCTCCTGGGCCATTCTCAGGATTCACCTGACCCCAGTTTACTCCATATGCTTCCCTTTTGCTACATTTTGTCCCTTTCAAATTTCAAGTCTGAAGGGTTCTAGCTATTGCCCCAAGGCCAAGGTCTCCAGTACAGACATTTCTCTAACCCCTCTTTGAAAAGATAAATCTGAAGGAAATTGGTTCCCAAATTCCTTCCAGAGGGAGGTGGGCTCAGATGGCGGAGTGGGGGGAGGGGAAGGAAGGAGTGAGGTGATGATGTCTGTGACTCTATCTGGTACTCATTCTGGGTCCATCTGTATAAAGATAGTTTTGTGCTTCTTTTGCCACTATTATTATTATTTTTTTGTCTTTTCATTATTCAAATTGCAACCCTGTTAGGATGGATTCGTTGGGTAAGTAGCACATCCCACGTACTGGGATTCCCCAGCTGGGTTTTAGAATGTTTTCAGCTTTTTAAAACCATAGATGGGTCCAAGGTTACCTCGCTCTGCATGACAGAGCACCCAGCACTGATCCCAGTTTGGGGCTTGGTGAGGCGGGGAGGTGTCAAGGGATCCCAGACACAGCCAGTCCCAGAGAGCAACCTCTCCCCCACCCCACCCCCAGAACGGCCGAGGCATCCCGGAAGAAGAAAGAAAACCGGAGGAAGTGGAAGCGCTATCTCCTGATAGGCCTGGCGACGCTGGGAGGCGGGACAGTGATCGGTAAGATGAGATGGTGGCCCTGGCCAGGGCAGCACGGAGTGAGGGATGATGCCAGGCTGGGAGCAAGAGTGGGGAGTGCAGGGGGATCAGCTGGGAGCCCACCCCAACTCGCATGCGCGTAGTAGGTGTGCTCAGAGGCAGTGGGAGGGAGGCCGGTGGAGGAAGAGCGCAGCAGGCCCCGTCCGCACTCCCACCTCTACCCACCACGGGCCGCTTTTCTTGCAGGCGTGACCGGGGGTCTGGCTGCCCCTCTTGTTGCTGCCGGAGCCGCGACAATCATTGGCAGTGCCGGGGCAGCGGCTCTGGGCTCAGCGGCCGGCATAGCTGTCATGACCTCGCTGTTCGGTGCAGCTGGAGCTGGCCTGACAGGTAAGGTTCCAAAGGAGTGGTGGCCCAGATTCTCACCAGTGAGGGCTCCCTGGGAGACGGAGGAAGAGGACATGGCTTTTCTCACTCTGAGTCCTAGCACTGCCAGAACTTATAGCGAGCTTCACAGAGAACTGGGTGGATGGCTTGGCATGGCTCGGGAGAAGGCTGAGTTTGAGAAACTGCACCTGGTGTAGACTTCTTAGAAAGGGTCTGATTGGACCTGCTTGTCACCATCTAAGAAGTTTCCAGGCAGGCTGCCTCAGAGACGGTTGAGCTTCTTCTTGTAAGAGGACACATGGCTACCCCTCATTTACCAGCATCCCTTGGGGGAGTGTTTCCAAATCATATGTGTCAGTAGCTCCCCAGTCACACAGAGTTTCCTGTTAAGTGGCATGTTGCTTCCCACATTGAGAATCTTGATCAGCTCAAACCACTTTCACTGAGAGGAGTGTGTTACACTCCTGAAGTTCGTGGGCGGGAAAAAGATGTAGTACCCATTGAATCAGGCCAGAGCGGTGGTTATGAGCTTGGGCTCTGAGTTTCAACCCCAGCTCTGCCAGTTGGGGGCTAGCCAGCCTTTGGAAACCTGTTACCTTCATCTGTAGTCAGGACGATAATGGCACCGACCTTAATGAGTTCAAAAACGAGACGTTTGTCAAGGGACAGGGCACACGGTTGGCAGTCACTGTGAGTGTGTGAGTACACAGAGCCACTCTAACATTCCCCAGGGTCCCCAGTGACCCCCATTCTCACTTTTGTATCTGGGTCTTTAGGATACAAGATGAAGAAGCGTGTCGGGGCCATTGAAGAGTTCACGTTTCTGCCTCTGACAGAAGGCAGGCAGCTACACATCACCATCGCCATCACGGGATGGCTGGCATCTGGCAAATACCGTGAGGACCAGGGGCAGAAAAGAATGTAGAAGCGGGTGGATGTTGGCTGAGCTGGGTCTGTTGCTGTGGGCCAGACCCTGGCCTAGGCTCTTGCCTGTGTATGTCTTTAGGGGGTGGGTAGGGGGGACCTATTCTTCAGAGGAGGAAACTGAGACTCGGAGAGGTGAGATGACTTTATCCCACATCTGTCTTCCCATCCACCCATCCATCATCTGTTCATCCATCCATCCAACTATCCATCCATCTATCCATCCATCCATCCATTCACCCATGCAGCTACCTATCTATCCATCCATCCATTCACCCATTTAACCACCCACCTACCCACCCATCAACCCATCCTTTCCACAGAGTTTATAGAGCATGTACCAGACACTGAGCCAGGTCCTAGGAATTCAGTGGTGAGCAGCACAGTCATGGCCTCTGCTCCCGTGGAACATATGGTCCAAGGCAGAAGACGGATCATTGAGCAAGTAATTACAGGGAAGCTTTATGGAAGGCACGATAGGGGAAGCACAGAGAGCTTCTGGGGAGTGAGGGAAAAGTTATTGGAGGAAGTGGCATTTAGGCTAAGGACTGGCTGGGAAGTAGCCAGAGAAGGAAGGAGAAAGAAGTGAATACCAAGCAAAAGGGCAGCATGTAGAAAGGCCTAGTGGTGCAAGAGAAGCACAGGATGGCTTGAGCAAGGAGCTAGAAGACAGGAGTGTGGGTGACACCGGATCACACAGGAGCATGTGAGCTGTGGCGAGGAGTTTGAGTTTATCCTCAGAGCAAGTGGAAAATAGCAAAGGAGTTTCAACACATAGGTGAGAAATCAGTACATCTTGGCTGTGTGACCTCAAGCAATTTACTTCACCTCTCTGTGCCTTGGCTGCTTCATTTGTAAAGTAGAACAAATTATCCTTGCCTTTCAGGGCACTTACAAAGATTAAATTAAACGAGGTAACGTGTGGAAAGCACCTGGTTTTTAGTGACATTCCACAAACGTTATTTCCCTTTACTGCTCTAATTTGAACGTGTGTGTTTTGGGGGGATTCTAACCAGGGTGGCACTGAGGAATAAGGTCATGGTCCGCTTACTGTTGGCTCACTTTTGCAAGTGCTCAATGTGAGGCTCAGCAAGCAGGTCGTCAATCAGAGAGAGAACAGGGTGGGCCGGGGAGTCTGGAGCGTCCTGACCAAATACACAAGCTCAGAGCCTCCTGGGTTCCCAAATTGCTGGGATCCGAGGGCAGAAGCCACAGCTTTTCTAAACAGCACAGGAGGAAGCAGGTGAGAAAATGCCCAGGCTCTGTTGAGAGGCATTACTGGGCGCCAGAGTCTTATTGGTATGTGCGCACCGGGGCCAGTCCCCAAACAGGGGACTCTCGAACAGTGACTGAGCACCTAGCACCATGAGTCAGGCATTTCACCCACACACTAGGAGCCTGATGTACGTTACCTCGAGTGACCCTCATCCATGCTCTGAGGTGAGGGCTGTTCTTATCCTGATCTGGACGAAGAGGAAACCTAGAGGGATCACATGGCAGACAGGTGGCACATGCAGGATTCGAACCCAGGTCTCCTGACCCAGAGTTCACGGGTTTCTCTTCATTTGTTTCATGATACCATCCATGCTACAGAAAGACTGAGACAGGAAGGAAGGAGCAAGAGTCTAAGTGAAGGAATTTGCAGTTCTGACCAGTGTGGAAAGCAAAGCCCTTATGGTTGTTTTACCCACCCCCTTGCTGGGCTGGCCCCAGGGCAAAATCAAGTTCATTTGCGGTGGGGGCCGGGGGAGGGGGGGCGGGGGGGCCATTATCGTGCAATATGCTCCCTAGGCAGAGGCGGTGGTTACAAGAAATGTAACCAAGGTAGGTGAATGGAGTTCAGGAGGGAAATGAGTCACCTTGTCCTGCCTCCTTGATGGCCAGGAAAGAAGTCTCGTGTCATCACAGGCTTGCTTCTGTGTGCGATGGGAATGTATGGGCTTTCTTGGGCCCGCCCCTTTATTAAATAGGATTGTTTGTAATCATGATTATGGCTTTGTAGCTCACCACTAAGCCAGGCATTTTTGCACGCATTGGCTCACTTAGTCCCTCACTTCAAGCCACGGATGTGGGCATCATTATCACCCCCATTTTACAGATGAGGAAACCGAGGCTGATAAGGGCTGCCTAGGGTCGCCTCGCTAGTCAGGAACTGGGGCACGACTCACCCCCGTTCTGTCTGGCTCCGTAGCCCATGTTCTTGGCCACAGGGTGATAGAATGCAGTACTGCACTTTACAGTTTACATAATGCTTTTCGTGCAGCCTCTCACGTGATCCCCACAACACCTGTGAGTCAGATGCCTGCCATCATTCCATTTTAACAGGTGTAGAAACAGGCTCAGAAGGGCAGCGTGCTTTGCTTGTGAGTCTTGCAACCATAAAGCTGCCAAGCTGGGTCCAGAGCCCACCACACACACACACATACACACACACACACACACACACAAACACAATATCTGTGCCCACATCCTGTCTCGGGCTGGCCGTCTCCTCCTCCATAACTAGAGACAGTTAATCCCTGAGCTGCTGCAGACCTGTGACAGACTCTCTGCAGAGCGGGGAGCAGCCCCTCAGTGGTCTGCATGTCAGCAGAGCACCCTCGGGTAGGGACGAGGCCTTCGGGTTGGGCAGGTCGAGGCATGTGGCTGAGCCAGAACCCGAAGCCTCTGGGAAGCTGGCTCCACTGTTCATTCATTCATCCTGTTTTCATGAGGCTTTGGGAATCGAGTGCTTGGCAGACAGACTGCAGGACAGACGTGCACTAAACAGATGACACAAAAATAAATGGATAATTGCAGACTGTGACGAGAACTCAGGACGCAAAAGTGCAAGGTGCGTTAGATCCCCCTTGCCAAAGGGGCCGGGAAGCTTCCCCGGGGATAAGGCGAGCGAGCTGGAAGCTCAGAGACAAGTAAGGGTGGAAGGTCACTCGGACCATGGGCAGAAATGCATGGGGCCCCTCGATGGTCCCACGGCCCAGAAATGAGTGACTACATGATGTTTGCATGGCCCTCTCGCTCCCCAGGCTGAGAGCACTTTATCTGGATGGCTCAGTCTCCTCAGCTATAAAATGAGGCTAATTGTGGGGCCCCATTTCAGAGGCTGTGTTGAGGTAAATCAGAGAGTGCATGGGAAATCCCTCAGCACAGAGCTGCCCAGCACTTAGTACTTGCTCACTAAACGTTTCCTACGATGATGGGTGTCTGTATCCTCAGGGTCAAGCGCCTGGCCTGGCATAGTCTAGGTGCTCAGTTAAGGTTTGTGGTATGAATGAATGAACGAGTGAACAAACAAAATCAAAAGCATGTGTTTCTGGAGGGTAACCTGATGGATGATGAGGCTGTGAAGGAGGCAGGGGCCAGGTCACAGGGGGCCTGAGAGTCCTGCTGGCGAGGTGACAACATCCTCAAGGCAGAGGAAGGACTAGGAGGGAGGGAGGGAGGGAGGGAGGGAGGCAGACAGTCATGGTTTTACTTTCCTGCTTGACGTTGGTCACGTGGTTAGTACTGTCATCATCCTCCCATTTCCAGTCCCTAAGTGAGAAAATTGAGGCTCAGAAAAATCGGGTGAGCCGGCAAGCTCATGGCAGAGCTGGGCTCAAACACCTCTGCTCCAGATTTGCAGACTATTTCCCAGGCAGTGTTTGTTGACTGAGATGCAGCCGGTTCAGGGAGCAAGCTGCTCGTGGCCCCGTGTGTTCCTCTCGTGTGCTCTTAGCATCCTCGATGCCAGAGTTACTGCAGAGTGAGAGAAAATAACACTTTACACACACAGTAGTTGGAATACTTAGTTCTTATAACTACTCTATGAAAAGAGATAAATACTAGTCTGCTGACTTGACAGCTAAGCAAAGTGAGGCTTAGTGTGGGATAGTGACCCAGGGTGCCCGGTGTCGCCCAACTGCCAATGAATGCAGGAGCTGGGTCTCGAGCCCCAGCCTGCTGTCTCACAGCGCGGCCCTGTGCTCTGCCTGGGAGCGCGTCTGCTCTGCTATCAGCTGCCATTCAGTGGCGGGGGTGGGCCTCTTGTCTCCCCGCAAGGGTGAGTGGGCCCCTGTCGCCGACTCTCTGGGAAAGGGTGAGAGGCCTGCTCTGTCACAGGAGAGACCCCATCTACTTGTGCTCTCCCCAGGCACCTTCAGCGCCCCATGGGCTGCCCTGGCCCACAGCCGTGAGCAGTACTGTCTGGCTTGGGAGGCCACGTACCTGATGGAGCTTGGCAACGCCCTGGAGACCATCCTCAGTGGTCTTGCCAACATGGTGGCCCAGGAGGCCCTGAAATACACAGTGTTGTCTGGTAAGCCTCCCCTCACCCCCACCAGCAGCATTCCCACCACTCCCAAGCCACACTGGTTCTGTACCTTTGCATGTCTGAGGCCCCCAGTGAGCCAGGCACGGTGCTGGTCTCCAAGAACACAGAGAGGCGAAGTTTATGATCCTTATAGGGAGGAGACAGATAAACAGCCCATCACGTTATCACAGAGTGTGTCAGTTAGCAATTGCTGCATAACAAACAACCCCATAACCCAGTGACTTAAAATAACAACCACTTATCACAGTAGCTCAGAAGTGTTGAGGCTTCATTTGGCTGACCTCTGCTGGGCCTGCTTATGCATCTGTGGGTCAGCTGACTGTCCACTGATCTAGGCCAGCCTTGCCTGGGGCAACCAGGGCAACTCGGCTCTGCTCCATTTGTCTCTCCTCCCCGTCCTGGGATCGCAGGCTATCCCACACCCACAACAGAAGTGCAGTAGAGGCACAAGTCCATTTCAAGCCTCGCATCCAGTAACATCTCATTGGCCAAAGCAAGTCACATGATTGAGCCTAGAGTGGATGGGCAGGGCAGGAGCAGGGGACATTGCAGACAGAGTTATGAGGCCAAGTGGGAGGATACAGGGTGGAGTGACAAACTGGGGCCATCTCTGGAATCTCACACATGGCAGATACTTAAACATAAGGGATCTAGGCCATGTATCAGAAATGCGTGAGCTTCAGTTTTCTTCTGTACTACTTAGCAGTTTGACCACACATGGAAAACTTACAGATTCCAAGTTAGAGACTCTGGATGTATTCACTCTGGCATCCATTAGCCAGCCAATCACTTCCCTAGAAGGACCCCCCCCCCCTCCGCCCCTGCCACCACGGCCTTCATCACCGATGTCCCTCCTCCCCAGGCCTTGTGGCTGCCCTGACCTGGCCAGCCTCACTCCTCAGTGTTGCCAATGTCATCGACAACCCCTGGGGGGTGTGTCTCCATCGATCAGCAGAGGTTGGCAAGCACCTGGCCCACATTCTGCTCTCCCGGCAGCAGGTACCTGGGAATAGCTGGGGCGGGGAGTGGGGGGAGCGGGCAGGGGGCGAGGAAGCAGGGAAGCATGGGGGCTGACTTGTGCACAGACGTCATACCTGAGACAAGCCCACGTGGGGGTAGCCCAGTGGCTTTGGGGGGGCTGGGGGGTGGTCGTCATTGCTCCTCCAGTTCAAGTCATAAAAGCACCCTAGGGGGACTTCCCTGGCGGTCCAGTGGTTAAGACTCCATGCTTCCACTGCAGGGGCCACGGGTTCTATCCCTGGTCAGGGAACTAAGGTCCCACAAGCAGCGCAGCGTGGCCAAAAAGATAAAAAGTGTCCTAGGATGGACCAGTAAGAATTACAGACCGTGCATCTCTAGCAAGCAATCAGGTGAAAGCTAACAGGCCTCTGCAGGTGTGGACAAGGCCAGCTCTTCCTTTCCCGAAGTATAGAGCTACCCTCTGAGCAGATCTCCAGTGGCCCAAATACCACGTAAAACGGTTAGGGTTCCATCCACATTCCAGACAGTCCGAGGCAGGAAAGTAGAAGTGAAGGGCCTTTCACATCCCTTGGCCGGGACTCAGCCCTGCAGCTATCCCTGGCTACAGGGCAGTTGGAGAAACTTCATTTTTGGCTGGGTAGCTGTGGGCCCAGAAAAACTCAGGTGTTCTGTTACCAAGGACAGAGGGAGAATGGGTGTAGGGTGATGACTGGTAGCCTTTGCCACAGAGTTCCTGCAGAATTGGAATATTGTTTAATGGAGGGTCTTCCATGGCAGTAGATGGATGTGGGGGGGAGGGTGGGTACATATACCGGCCCAAAAGCAAGGGAAAGGAATGGAGTACTGAGACCAGCTGGACCTTTGGAACTCATCTGCCCTCTCCCTCCACGTAGAAGTTGTACCCAAATACTTCTCATGACTTTCTTTTTCAAGTTGCCTTTCCTACAAGTTTTTTTTTTTTTTTTTTTTTTTGGTAAGCGGGTCTCTCACTGTTGTGGCCTCTCCCATTGCAGAGCACAGGCTCCGGACGCGCAGGCTCAGCAGCCATGGCTCATGGGCCTAGCCGCTCCGCGGCATGTGGGATCTTCCCGGACCAGGGCACGAACCCGTGTCCCCTGCATCGGCAGGCAGACTCTCAACCATGGCGCCACCAGGGAAGCCCCTCCTACAAGTTCTTGAGTCAGAAAATTCCTCTTTGCATCTAACTTACAACCTCCTCTTATAGCATAAGGCCAATATTTCATGTCCCCACTTCCTATCTAGGAACAGAACAGTTGTGTCCCCCCCACCATGTGACTCTTTGCCTTTTTCCCCCATCACACCCGGGGTACCTCCCGCCTCCTCTCTCGGCTCCAGAAGGGCCCCGCTTCACTGCAGTCATTTGCCACAGGTAGATGGGGAAGGAGCAACGGCCACTGGGTAGTGGTTTGAGATAAAACCAGGGAATTAACCCAGCCAGATGCTGCCTGTCAACCTGGGAAGAAGCCGGTTCCTGAGCAGGTGCCCTCCTGCATAAATGAAGGCCCAGACTCTCCTGATGGAGACATCAGAGCCTGGGGCCGGGAATAGCACAGGCGTGATTCATTAAGCGGGAGGCAGGTGCTGGGAAGTGTGCAAGGGCCACCGTCATCGGGGCTGATGTTTTTCTAGAACTGGCTGTGCACCATGCCCCCAACACCTGTGTCCTTTCTCCCCCAGGGCCAGCGGCCTGTCACCTTGATTGGCTTCAGCCTGGGAGCCAGAGTCATCTACTTCTGTCTGCAAGAGATGGCTCAGGAGAAAGGTAAGGCTGGCCCATTGTCACAGGTGAAAACACTTCCGGAGTCCTTCCCCCAGGCCAGAGGTTCTGCACTAGAGGTCGCGAGTCTTGTGACCGTGTTCCCAGATCTTAGAGTTTAAAACAGCTTAAAAAGAAAAAACAGTCATTTGGAAAATTGTTTATTTCTTCCGTACGTAAATTAGAGTGGGTGTGAGACAGTCTTATAAAAACGGCCTTTGCGTTCTGATGCGGGTTCTTGAGTGGGAGGGGAGTGGAAGAGTCCGAAATCGGGGTGTTGGCAAGGCCGCGCTCCCTCTGAAGGCTCTAGCGGAGAGCCGCGCCTCTTCCAGCTTCTGGTGGGGGCCGGCAGTCCTAGGCTTGCAGACGCCACGTTCCATCCTGCCTCGTCTTCACATCACCTTCTCCTTTGTGTCATCTCTTCTCACCTAAGGACAGTGTCAGTGGCTTTAGGGCCCGCTCAAATCCAGGATGACCTCATCTCAGGATCCCTCCCTAATTACATTTGTGTGATTTAATTACATCTGCAAAGACGCCTTTTCCAACACCTGTTACCAAGGACAGAGGGAGAATGGGTGTAGGGTGGTGACTGGTAGCCTTTGCCACAGAGCTCCTGCAGAAGTGGAATACTGTTTAGTGGAGGGTCTTTTCCAAGTAAGGTCTCACTCACAGGTTCTGAATGGACACATCTTTTGACGGGGCCACCATTCAACCCACTACAGACACCTTTGGGAGTGTGTCTTGCCATCCGAACACATACTTTCAGTGTTGATGCAGCGGAAAACTTGAGGGCCCCTACCCTGCTCTTGGGTCGGTGAGGCCTCCAGGACTGAAGGCCGGTTTGAGGCAGATCTGTCACCAGGGGCTGCCATAGCAAGGGGTTAGGGGGGTGAGGTGCAGAGCTCAGGGCACTTGGGGTGGTCCACCGTGCGTGGGACCCGGGCTAACCTCTCTCCTGTTGTAGCACAGCAGCAGGAGAGAGAATTCCTTCTCTGGATGGGGGGAAGTAGCAAAGAATTTTCAGCAGTCTTTAACACACATTTTGCTGGTCCAAGCAAGTGACAGCCAAGCCCTAGGCCAGTGGGGTGGGCAGTCCCCGCTGCCCCTTACGCTCCTTCTGTCCACAGCGGAGGACGAGGGGAGCAAATGTTTGCCAAATGGTGATCCAGACTCTGACTTGGGGATAAAGGAGGGCATGGGCTTTGCAGGCAGCCGAGACCTGGGTCTGAGTCCTACCCCTGCTCACCTGGGGAGCCTGGGTTGGGTAAGGACTCAGCCTCCCTGGACGTCGGTCTCTCCATTTGCAACAGGAGGTGCTTGTCACCTCTGGGCAGTGTCAAAGGCCAGAGAGCATGGAGGTCAGGCAGCCGGCCCAGTGCTGGGTCCTGGTCAACACATCCTGTAGCGGCTTTTAGGCTGAAGTATCTCTGCTGGTGTTGGGGGTAGCTGCACTCGCCCCCTGCGCTCTAAAGCTGTTGCCGCCAGGGAGGCCCCTGGAAAGTTGTCACGCTCTGCGCTGTCATCGTTTTGCTCCTTTCCTGGTCATCCTTCCCCCAGTCCACGCAGCAGACCCATCTGCCAGGCTCCTTATCACCTGGATGACGTGGTCTGGGGGACAAAGGCGTGTCTTTGGCTCCAGTTAGCATAAATTACATGTTAACTTCAGATCATTAGTACAAGCCAAGTCTCCAGTTCCCCTCCTGAACGAATTAATTACCATTGATCATTTGGACACGGCCATTGGAATTGAGGTCGCCCATCAGCTGCCTCCAGCAAGTGAGGCCGGAAACTGATGGGAGGGAGATGTTCCTGCCCTCAGCCTTTGGCAGGGTGGTTCTCAAAGCAGCTTCCTTCCCGCCTCTTTCCTGGCCACTGCTCCCTGCCCTGGCTCTTCATAGCCCACCACTGAGAACTGGGGCTTTGGTATCAGGCAGACCTGGATCTGGGTCCCAGCTTCATCACTGACGAGCTGTGGCACCTTGGGCAAGTCACTTAACCTCTCTGAGCCTCAGCTTCCTCATCTGAACGTGGGACTTAGTACACTTACCTCGAAGGCTCTTCAAGAGATTAAAATGAGACGATGAATGTGAAAGTACCTGCTGCAATTTGGGTTCACTCAGTAAACGCTTCTTCCTCTAATCTGAGGACCTACTGTGCACGGGGAACTATGGTGAGTGTCGTGCAGATGGAGGCGCTTGTCATTTTGTGTCTACTTTCTGGCGCACACGTTAGATGGTGAATTCCAGGTAGGCGGGATCTGCCTGTGCCCCACCGTCTCTCTGGCACATGGCACGTTCTGAGAGCTCGGGAAGGTGGGTGGACTTGACTTCGGGCTGACAGGCTCAAGAGCCTGGTGCAGACTCCCCACGTGCCGGGCCGTGCACTATGCAGGATCTCGGTCTCCCGGCAACCCCCTGGGAGGTTGTTACTCTCCCTGCTTCTGGGATGAGAAACTGAATGAGGCTGCGAGGGAAAGCCAGGCGGATCCTAAGAGCCAGAGCCAGGATTCGACGCCCGGGTGTCCGGCTCCAGGGCCCTCGCTCGTAACAACTGTGCTATGCTTTGCAGAGGACCCAGACCTTGAACGTGGGTGGGGCTCCTCCAGAGGATCTAGAGGGAGGGGAATTCCAGAGAGTCCGGCCAGCAGGGAAGAGGAAGGGCTCTCAGAGTGTCTGAAAACGTTGAGTCTAGTTTTTCTGCAGCCTGTGAGAGGGGACCGAGGTGGAATATGGGAAATGGTTAGGACAGGAGCCTGGCACAGATCTCGAATGCCGGGTTAAAGTGCTGGAACCGACTGGTTAGACGCTCGGCCTCTGAATTGTGGGACGAATGAACAGCTGAGCATAGTCCTGCAGAGGGAGGCAGTGGGGGCAGGGGGTGGGCAGTGCTGGGCAGCTTGTGGTTGACCCCCCTCCCCCGTGCACACATTGTCTTGCGTGCGCGCGCACACACACACACACACACACACACACACACACACACACACACACGGCAGCAACTCAGCCGACCCCAAGGGCCTCTCCTGAACGGATGGGAAGCTTCCCAAATAACAAGAATTGGGTAGGAATCTGAATAGAAGCCCAGCGGCCAAAAGCGCAGCTGGTTTTCTCCCCATCCGGTCACCTTCCGAAGGAGGAACTCACGGCCAGAAGACACTGAACAAGAGTCTGTATTCTTGATCAGCCTGATAGTTTCCCCTACTTAATAACATCCCATCCCACCCTGTGTCTGGACGGGCGGTAATAAAGGACCCTGGTAACCCTTTGCCTTGACCTTGGTCAAGAACCCTCCAAGGAGGGGTCTGCCCCTCAGCTGGCTGAGGCTTATTCCAGATGTAAACAGCAGCTGCTCTCACGTGGGGGGAGCTGGGGCCCGCTTTCTCTCTGGGGCAGAAGAAGGCTCCCCGTGCCATGGGGCACAGGCACACTGTCTAACCCTGCCTGCCCTGCTGGCCTTCTCAGCTCCTCCGGGTGGACGGCAAGCCCCTGATGCCAGGCCTCAGAGCCGTTTATTTCCCCAGTTTCCCTCTTCCTTTCCGGAGATTATGTAATGTAACTCCTGGTGGCTTATAGAAATGGGAAGTTGGAAACAAAACACACCCACGTGCAGAGGGGAACTGAGGGGTCCTGAACCTGGAGAGCTCGGCGCTTGTGCATGGCCTCCCTGACGGCCCCCTGGGGGGCACGGGCCCAAGGCCACCCAGACCAGGAAGTAAAATGAATAAAAACATGGACGTACACACACTCATAAAGAGGCTCACATTCCTGCGTGTTGAGCGTGGCCCTCCTCTTCCTGTGTTCTCTTTCTCTGTCATCCCCCGTGTCCTCTTGCCAGCCATCCAGGGAGCCTCTGGCCTTCAGGGCTTTACCACTTACCACCCGGTCCCCACCCATCAACAGACGGGGGACCAGACACAGCTCGAAGGATGGCACAGATGCAGGCCTTTGCGTCATTAGGCGACGGGGCCACACAGCTCTTCCCCACCGAGAAGATCCCAGCTCAGGTGCTGCAAATATGTGGGCTGTGGAGCCAGGGCATCTGGTTTGAATCCCACACGCACTGCTAGGTTCACCTACCCGCTCTGAACTCCAGGTGACTCGTGTGAAACACAGGGAATGATAATAGTATTGCCATCAAGGTTGTAAGGATTAAAGGCAATAGTGCATATAAATGTTGGCATATAAGAGCCTGGTAATTCTTACTGAGCATTTATATTATGCTAAAATCTGTCTTAAGCTTTAAAAAAGGGAGCTGGCTTGGAATTTCCTGGCGGTCCAGTGGTTAGGACTCCACGCTTTCACTGCCGAGCACCTGGGTTTGATCCCTGGTTGAGAACTAAGATCCCACAAGCCATGCACGGCACGGCCAGAAAAAAAAAGGGCGGGGAGCTGGCACCTAGGATTAGAGCACACACACACACACACATAGGTGACCTTGACCCTGGACCTTGTTGAGGGAAAATCAGCCTCCCACCAGAGTGGGGGCCCACAGTTTTGGTTCCTTTCTGTTCCTACACCCGCCTTGCCCCCTCTTCCTAGACAACCCCCTTCCAAGTCCTGGCCTTGTGTTACTGATGGCGCACCTTCAGGTCTCCAGCTGGCTGTCTGTGGTTGTGAATGAATTATTCACCCTTTGCCCGGAGCTGCTGTTTCACATCTAATTCATTCCAGCTCAGCTGTCTGGTTTCAGGCAGCCCTGCTTGTTTAACACCCAATTAATCTGCACACCAAGGAGACCCTCTCCTAATTGCAGGAAAGCTGTCATTATCTGAGTTAGGAGAATGCAAAAGAGGAATTACTCTAATGCAGTTGAATCCACTAATTGTTTTCTGGGTTCCTTGAGACCAAGTAATGAAATGTAGCAATAAATCCTAGAGTCACACAGAGTACAGAATCCTTCAGCTAGCCTACCCCCACTCCCTGCCCCCTCCTAGCTGCAGCCCATCCTTTTTTCCCCTCCCCCAAGAAAAGCTGCCTGTAGCATTAACTATCTCACAACTTCATTTCCTTTTTGGGCCATGTTGCAAACAGCAGGGGGTTACTGCTTAGGGGATATGCAACCATTCACAAGGTGTCCCTCACCCGGGCCTGCCCCTCCCTCAAGTTCAGTGTGGGCAGCTTCCTTACAAATGGATGTCTAGACTACAAGCCCCTTGAGGGCAGAGATTGTGTCTGACCCACCTCTGTGCCTCCTGTACCTGGGATAAAGCCAACAGAGAGTGGTCTGTAAGTGAATTTTCTAACGTTATAAACATTCACATTGTATCAGTCAGGATAGGTGAGGTTATGCTGCAGTAACAAACATCCCCCAAATCTTAGCAGTGTAACACAGCAAAGGTTCATTTCTCACTTGTGCCATCTGTCCACTGTGGGTGGGCAGGGGGTTCTGATCTTTATAGTCACTCAGAGATCCAGGCCAATGGAGCCTCCTTCAGTAGGAGACACTGGCTCTTAAAACACTTTCACCTGGAAGTAACACATCACTTTCACTCATGTTTCATTGGCCAGAGCAAGGCACGTGGACATGTCTAACATCCATGAAGGGCCAGTGAATGTATTCCCACCATGTGCTCCAGCCAGAACATCTTACTTGGATTCTGGCCCCTGTAATTAATTCTCAGCTGAAGCCTCAGGTTCTTTATCTACAAACTAGGGACTTTTCTCTCTTCCTCCACCTTCCCTCACCGCTTGCAGGATAGACGTACACCTTGATGGAAAGCCAGAGTGTGGCAGAGGATGCTTGGGCGAGAGCCCCAGCGATTGATGGTACCCAGGAGCCCAGGAGCTCGGCCAAGGGGCCCACACACAGACAGAAGCAGCAAAGATTCCCCAGCCCGTTACCCACCGGAGGACCAGAGCTGGTTCCAGTCTGGCTGGGAGCAGGCTCCAGGCAGACAAAGCTCTGAGCTGTGTTGATGGTGATTGGCTCCAGAACGTGCCCAGGGCCCAGAGAATCAAGGGAGATGACCTGGTGAAAATGCCTTGAAAAGGTAGAGCTGCCCACAAATGGGAATGACTGTCATAGCGATAGTGTAGCAACGGATGCCACTTACGAAGGCCCAGCTCTCTGGCTGGTTCTTGCTCACGGATTTATGTACATTCTTGTCAACGCTCACAACAACCCCATAAGATAAGTGATCCTGCCCCGTTTTTCAGATGAGAGCAGTGAGATTTAGAGAAAGGTGGAGTAGCTTGCCCTAGAACTAAGATTTTGATACCTTTCTCGGACTCCGGAGCTCCCGTTCGTATTGTTGTCTTGAGCCCTTCTGGCTGGATGTTTTCACTCAAAGCAGTATCTCAGATCAGACCTTCCCAACGGAGAGCTAGTCACAATCAAATTCACTCCATTAACTTGTATTCATGAAGCACCTACTGTGTGCCAGGCAACATGCTGCGCTTTGGGGAGATGACAACAAACTAGCCAGTGCAGCCCCCGTCCTCTTGGAGCTGACAGTCCAGTCTGTTAAATAATCTGCCCTCCCTGAGACATGAGTTGGGGGTCTTGCAGAATGGCTGTGGGGGTGGGCAGTGATGGATGTCAGTCATCTGAAAAGCACTTGGCATGTAGTAGGTGCTCAGTAAAGGGAGCCTTACTGTACTTGCATACCAAGTTCTAGGGTAGCCGCCTGGTTGGGGCTGACACCCTTAATGTGAACCTCCTGCCCTTAGGTGGAGACATCCGTCTCTACCACTTAAAGCCCGTAAGTACTTGGCTTACGAAATAGAGTCACAAGAAGCCAGCCCCCCCAGGACACAGTCAGCTGCTCAGCAAGGCTTCCAGACCTGCCATGCCCCTCGCACAGCCCAGGTAGGTGGTTTGGGCTTGCAGGGGTACCTCGGGGGCTGGACGCATCTGCCAGGCTTCCTCCGTCAGTTAATCGGATTCTCAGAGCAGTCTTACCACATACTCAGACGTGGGTGGTGGGAAGGACTGACTCCCAGTGGGAATCCCTTGCCTTCTGGGTATTTGAATGCTTCGTGTGGCTGAGGAATCTTCTCCGTGCAGAAATAGACCCAGGTTCAACGGGAGTTTACTGAGACCCCGCCTACCTGCTTCCATGATTGGTTCATTCTAATCGTCATCATCATCATCATCTCAACAGCTAACGATTATTGGGCACTTACTATGTACCAGGCACAGCTAAACACTTTGCATGCCTTATTTTATTTAATCCTTCCAATAACCCTATGAGGTTTTAATTAGCCCCATTTTACAGATGAGGAAACTGAGGCTTGCTTACAGAGGGGAAGTAATTAGCTCATGCTTACAGGATTAATAATGATGAAACTGGAATTTGAGTCCACAATGGCTGAGCCATGCCTCTTTCATGACATGTTCTCTAATTCTTACAGTAACCCAAGGTCAGGATAATTACCTCCATTTTACAGCTAAGGCTCAGTGCGAAGCAAAGCAATGTGCCCAAGCAGGTCCATTTGGTGTTTTTGGTTGCAGGTCCTGAGAGTTCCATCAACTGCCCTTCCTTCCGCCACACCCAGAGCTCTTCTCTCCCCAAGAATGAAAAAAGGGGGTTCAGGGTGACTCCTGTCTGCTAAGGTCCAGGCATCCCTTGCCTTTACACATGTTCTCGTGCCTTTACACTTGTTCTCGCTATCCAGAATGCTCTCCCCTCCCCTGACCCCAGGCATGGAGCCAGTTCAGACACATCCTTCAAAATGTGGCTCGCAAGTTCCCTCCTCCATACTCCGTGTGGAAGGAAGACTCAGACTCGGGAGCATTTAGGAAAGAAAAGTAGTTTTTGCAAAAAGGTGTAAACTAATTAGACTTTGGAAGGTCTGGTTTGCCAAATTACACACACGCACGCACACAGCAGGTTCTTAAAGGAAAACACACACCTCACAATCACCAGGGTTGCCAAGTTTTCATCAGTTTGTTCTTGATGGAAAAGCAGGCATTTCTCCTAACGTTATTCTTTCTCATGAAGCCACAGGGACACCCAGAATCTTCAGACATCAGCGTTCCAAACACTGGGGACAGGATTCTCATTGGGGAGTCAGCAACTTATGCGAAATGCTCCTTCATTTGGGAACTCGCACCGGACAAGGTGCCCCTGTTATTCTTGCTTTATCTCAGAGGGTCAAGTGTGGGTTTGGTTTTGGTGTCGGTCGCCACAGATGGGATGCCTGTGCTGATGCCTGACGGTGACGGTTTCGTTAACTCTGATCCTCACAACATCCTCGTGGGGCAGGCATTTGATTCATCACATTTTACAGAGAGTCTCAGACAAGGACACTGAGACTCAGAGAGTCTAAGGGATTTGCCCAAAGTCGGAGCTGGGAGGTGGCAGAGCTGGAAGGTGACAGAGCTGGGATATGCGCCCAGCGCCCGGCCCCTAAATCTGGGTCATTCTTCTTCGTGCAGCCACCTCCCTGCGCCCTCCCTCACCCTTGCTCAGCTGTCTGTCTCCACACTCACTCACACCTCTGGGTCAGGCATTGTCTGTTGTACTCACCTCTGTATCACCAGCTCCTGGCCTAGGCTTGACACATACAAGGAACCCAGTACATGTCAGTAGTTGATGCATTAACGAGGGATGTGAAACCCATGAAGTTTGCCGTGAGCGCTGCCTGCAGAGAACGGCGCTGAGGCCTTTGGGTGATGAAGGGCTCGAGCTGCCTCATCACAGCGGACCCCACCAACTCCGAGACCCCGACCAGCTGATCGGTGTGTCGCCCAAGCCTCCTAGTGACCCAGGGCCACTCCACTCTCCAACTTCCCGGCAGGCATAATCAGCCAGCATGTTCACGGCCCGTGTAGGACCCCTGCCCACCCAGAACCAGGACAAAATGTGCACCTGCCAAACGTGATACTTTGGGGCAGGAAATGAACATAGCCAGAATTCCCAGAGAGGAACAGTCCACTTCCGACAATGGTCCATCTGCCAGCCGACAGGATGAATTTGCTTTGGGAGTGACTGATCCTCTGACCAAGAGTATTTTTGGCCCCAGCAGGTGGCAAGAGTGGTGGGCAGTGCCTGATGCCAAGAACAGCCACAGTCCCAGTACTCACCAAGAGACTCTGGGCCCCAGATCAGGATTGTTCATCTTCCTATGTATTTACTTTCAAAGTTCTCAAAAATTGAGTAGTTGGAAAGAGAGCTCCATTCAGACTGACTCGTGGTAGCTGAGCCAGGAAATGGCCACGTGAACCGAGAAGTCAGTTCAGCTTCAGCTATCTATGCATCGATTCTCCCCCTCATCCCCAAAAGATGTGAAGGGAATTAATAGGCGACATTACATGTTGTCTCTGGCTGGTGGCCCTGTCCGTGCAGTTGGCGAGACATGATGAGACAAGCCAGCTCACCTGTGCCTGTTCTCACGCATCCAGTGAAAGCCTGCGGGGCCTGCTGCCCTCTGGGCACCGGAGCCCGTTCATGACATCGGTCCCGGTTCCCCCGTCCCTGCTCCATCTGTAAGCTGACGCCATTCGATTACTTCTCCTTGTGTCTTCAGGATGCAAGGGACTGTGACCTGAGTTCAGATCCAGCCCCTGCTAGCTACTGTCTAGGTGCCCTTAGGCAAATCACTTCACCTCTGAGCTTCAGGTTCATGAGTCAAGTGGGACCCTGAGGCCTTTGGGGCTTGCTCTGGACTTAATAACTACTGTTTATTGAACATACTATGTACCAGGCACTCTGCTAAGTGCTTTGCATATTTTCCGTTCTTTAATGTACAGACACCCCTAAGATGCAGGTATGGATATTCCTTTTGCTAATGAAGACGTTGAGTGCAGGGACTGTGTCCATTTCCTTCGCCCCTGCGTCCCCAGCACCTGGTATGGGATTTGGCACAGAGAAGAGGTATACAAATGTACGTATGTAGGGCCTGGGACCCAACTTGAGCCAGTCTGATGGCACAGCTGGCCTTGCGGTATGGTAGGTGTGACCACACAGTGCTTGGCGTGTGGCCAACCCTCAGTAAATTAGAGTCCCTTTCTCCCGCTCTCCATCAGTTTATCCAGATGGATTTTCCAGGACTGTGGCTCTCACTGCCTCTGAGCTCACTAAAAGACAGTAACATCTTCAGTCTGGCAGCTCCTGGGAGGAAATGGAGCAAAATGTGGGATTCATTTGCTGCTTTTTTTTTTTTTTTTTTTTTTTTTTTGGCTGCTCTGTGGGGTTTGCGGGATACTAGCTCCCCGACCAGGGATCAAACCCGGGCCCCTGGCAGTGAGAATGCCAAGTTCTAACCGCTGGACTGCCAGGGAACTCCCTCATTTGCTGCTTTAATCTAAACTAACGGGGTCTTTCCGACAGGCCTGTAGCTGCAGACCATGCCAACCCCCTTTGGAAGGCATCTGCATCCCCTTGGTGATGCAGATATCCTTGACCTTAGCAGCCACACCTGCTGAAACGCATTTGCTCACACATGGAACCTGGGTCGTCTCAGCTGTGTAAAGGCGAGGATTCAGGAGCTTGCTCCGGCCTCTCAGGGGCCCGGCCTCGCTGCTCCACCATAGTTCCTCAGGGCTTAGCCACCGGTTGACCCATGTCACCCTCCTCCCGCAGGTTGGCCGTCGACCCCCGTGCCTACTAGATAAATCCACTCAGCTTCCAGGGGCCCCAGGTCTGAGCTGGAAGAGCCTCCAGAAATGGCTTTGTTTAACATCTTCATCTTACAGGCAAGGAAAAGGAGACCGGGAAAACACGTGGTCTAAAGGCAGTGATGACCGGTGTTTGTGTTGGGAGTTTGATGTTGTTATGATAGAGGAACCCAGACATGCCCAGATCCTAGCCCTGGAAAAGATCCTGTCTCCCCACAGGATTCCCAAGAGTGATGAGCATGTAGACTCTAGCTAAATGAGGGGTTTCTAGGCTGGCACCAGAAACCCCTGGGGAAGAACTTGGCTGAAGCTGTGCTGGGTCACACCGCAGGCTCAGCCCCCAAAAGCTCCACACCTGATCCAGGGACCTACCTCATCCTGGCCGGCGGCAGCATAGAGGAAGGGAGTCAAAGGAGAGAGGGAGACAAACGGGGTGGAGACAGGGCCACAGAGAGAATATGTGGGCCTGGTCCTCTTCGAGGGACTCAGCTTGGAGAGGCAGCAGAGCCGCAGTCTGACTTCCCGATGTACAGTGACCTGCCCACAAGTATATCAGTGTCCTTGCACTTGACCAGTCAGACCAGCACCCCCTCTTCCCTTGGGGGCAGTAGTGGGAGGCCTGGGAAGAAGGTGGGCAAAGATGTGCTGGTATAAAAGGAGGAGAGGTTGTGAATTTCACTGCTCCTGCAGCTGAGACCAGACAGAGCCCAGGTCCTTCACTCCAAGGCCAGAGCCTGTGCCCTCCATCCAGCCATCTCAGGACCATCGGCATGCTCTGGACCTGCTGTGCAGAAGCTCCCCTGGGCTTCTTTATTCCAAGACCTGTCTCCCTAACCTGCCTTTCCTACCACCTGTCTAGCCATCTATAGACACACTTCTTACTCCTAACTCAAATGTATACGGGGCGTGAGGAGTGGGTTAACCCCTCATTAGGAAAGTCATAGAAAAGTCTGCTAATAATTACCCAGAAAGCCACAATTCCCCACACCACGGGTGTCAAAAAGGCCTGGTTCAAATCTCAGTTCCACCATTTATGAGCTCTATGACCCTGTGCAAATTATATAAGTTCGTCAAGCCTCCCTCATAGTAAAAATAGATCTAATGACACCCACCCATCAAGATACTTAGGGGCTTCCCTGGTGGCACAGTGGTTGGCAATCTGCCTGCTAATGCAGGGGACACGGGTTCGAGCCCTGGTCTGGGAGGATCCCACATGCCACGGAGCAACTAGGCCCATAAGCCACAACTACTGAGCCTGCGCGTCTGGAGCCTGCGCTCCGCAATAAGAGTGGCCGCGATAGTGAGAGGCCCGCGCACCGCGATGATGAGTGGTACTGTAAGGACAGACAAAATAGCACGTGTAAGGCACCTAACACAGGGCCTGGCTCACAGTAAATGCTTGGTAATTGGCTAAGATCATTGCACAGCAGGTGGTTTGCAGTCTTGAAAGCATTAGAACACTGTAAAGGGCACTTAGCACTCAGTGTAATCACAGTTGGATGATCCAGAGACACTTCAAGAACATCACATTGGGGTCAGTCAATACGATGGGCCTCGGTTCATCCTTTTATCCCATGGACATCAGAAATTATGGAGTCTTAGACTCAGGGTTCCAACGGACATTTGGAATCATCTGATTCAGACCCCTACACATACAGGATCCCCTTAACATCATCCATCAGAGGTCTCTACTAGTGTCTGCTTACTTGCTTCCAGTGACAGGAAGCTTAGACTCTGCCCAGGGTAGTTAGGAACTTAAGAACAGATCGATTTAACCTGAGAGTCAGTGGCTTGTGGGCTGTGCACCATCAGGCCCTGCTCAGAGAGTCTGTTAAGGTGGCTCGTGTTCAGCTATTTCCAGGGAGGCCTCTGGCACCGCAACAGAGCCCCGAGTTCTTCAGTGCCTGCGCGACCAGCATGTCCTCAGATCTACTGTTGGCTTTTCAGAAACATGTTTTTATCCATTTTGAACTCAGAGCTGACCAGAGTCCCATTAAGTTCACAAAGAGTGTTGAGAACTGAATGCTGATTCATTTCAGTCCACCATAATTGTCACTTTCAAGCAGATGGAGCAGATGTCTGTGTTCACTGTCCGAGCTCCTGGGGAAACAGATTATCTGCCAAAGCTTCTCTCCACAGGGAGAGGAAGGGAATTCTTTTCCTGGCCATGGTGAGCCCTGATGACCCATAAACAGGTCCCTTGCATGAGTCCCAACTGATAGTAACTGAAGAATCCAGACCCTCTGCAGTGAAGGAGCATCCCTCTGGGGCTTTGAGGATTCCAGGAGGCGAAGAAATCATGTCTCCTTAATTTACATATTACTGAAGCATCTCAGTTCACAGCATTCTGTAATGGAAACTGTTGGGGTTTGTTTCCTTGTATCTAAGATATCCGTGACCATCGAGCCTGCTTAGCCAATATCACCAAAACGGTTGTCTTTTAGAAAATTGCCAGGCCTGTTTTGCAGGACAGAAGGTTAGAACATTCCTGCCTGTGGGTGGTATGTTCCCTATACTTTGTGTTTTAATGACAGGGTCTGAGTTTGGGGGCCTCCATCCCTGCCACCCCAGCACAGATGTCCCTGTGTGAAATCTGACCTTTCAGGTCTCTACTATGTTCCCCTTTATTCTTTGTGTCTTCCATCTCTGGTTCACTCATTTACTCAGACATCCATTTATTTATTTATGCAAAGCCCATCTCCTGGATTTGCAGAACTTCTCAGGAAATACGGATAAATATAAAACATCAAGACCAAAAAAACACAGATGTGAACAGGAGGCATGAGCCAGTTGGGAAGCCCAAATACAGCAGAGTGGACCCTGCAACCAGGCCTGGACTTGAATCCCAGCTCCGCCACTTACTAGCTGAGCACATGTACCCAGTCACTGTGCCTCAGTCTCCTTGCCTGTGAAATGGGTCTAGTAATACCTTCTTCAGAGCTTGATTGAAAAGATTAAGTGGGATAATATATGTAATGCATTTAGCAGAATGGCTGGCAAGTAGTAGGCATTCAGTAACCACTATCTTTGTCCCTGGTACTGTCATTGCATATTCTGTTGTTATTACCCAGTTGCTATAACTGAGCTGTGACTTTAGCTACTCATTTCCTAGCAATCAAAGCAAAAGCAGAAAGCATTGACTGCCTGTTTCTCACTTCTGTGAGGGGATGTGGAGATGCCAGCTCCAGGGGTAACAAGACCTTCCATTTCAACCTGACTCACTCTGTCTGAGTGTTGCACCCTCTCCTTTTAGGAGCTAAGTGCCCAGGTTCAGGCTTAATTAGCCTGAAACAGCTCTGCCTTTGGCTAGCTAGAAAGGTTACAAACCCGGAACCATGAGGATGACGCCATGGCTGGGAATGACCTTTCCAAGTTGCTGCCTAATTGTCAGGAGGGTGGTAGCAGGGGCGTCTGCAGAAACTCAGACAGGAGATAATGATGTCTTCAGCTTTGAGCACCTGGGTACTTGGAAGAATGTTAAATAGGCAACAAGTCCCAAGTTGGAATCTTATTTGGGGGATTTTACATTTTGTAATTTAGCAATTGCTGGAGATTGAGGCTTCAGGGGACTGTTGCCGAACCTGGCTCACAGCTTAGAGCGCAAGGTTTTTATTCTTCCTGCCACATTTCTCTGCAGAAGTTTGATGGAGAACAGCTGCTCATCTTCAAAATGAGAAGCCGTCGTTCCAAGATGGGGAGGGGGGAAGGGAGCTGATGTTTATTGAACACCTACTGTGTGCCAGGTAGGAACAGAATCCCCCTTGATCTTCTTCCCAGTCACCTTGAGAGGTGTGAGCATTACTACACCTGGATGCAGGTGTTCCATTTTCCATTTTTACGAATGAGGAATCAGATGCCCAGGGAGGTTTTGTGACTTGTCCAAAGGCACACAGCCAGTAATGAGCAAATCTGGGATTCTAACCCAGATGCGTCTGACTCTAAACCACTTCCTATTGACCCTTCTTTTCTGCTGCCTCTTATGATAAGCTTGCTACCCTCAAATTGCCTGTAATCTAGGTAAGAGAATGGAATCCAGCCTTAAAAAAAGGTAGATTAACAGTACCACATGCTTCACTGCAAGGGCCTAGACACTGAGCAGTTCAGAAGAGGGAGCCTTCTCCTTCCAGGTGGCAGGGAAGGCTTCAGGGAGGAGGTGGCAGGCCTTGAGGAACAGGTAAGCCTTGAGAGGCTGTGAGGGAGACAGGAGGCCTTAGAGCCTGAGTCTGGCAACAGCAAAGATCCAGAGAGAGGAAGTGAATGGTCTGGGGAGGGCAGGTGACCTGAGCCAAGATTGCTGCTGGGAAGTTGAGAGAAGTAAGCTGGGAGAGATGAACAGGGTCCAGGATTCCAGGGCTCGACTGTTGAGCGGACGCAGGCTCTGACTTGAGTCTTTCATGTCAGCACTTTCTCCTAATGTATTTATCCATCAATCAGCAGACATCTTCTGAGGGCCTGCCAAGTGCCAGGACCTGTGCAGGGCACAGAGGGGTCAGAGATCAGCCAGACCCCATCCCCGCCTGCGGAGAATTCGGGTGGGGAGGGACTCCCTTCTGAGCGTGCTCCCCACTCCATCCCCAGCCATCCTGCCTGCAGCTGCGCAAACCCGCCCATCTGCTGGTCCCGGAGGCCTCTGTTCTCTCTCATTCTGCTTCCTGAGGCCAGGATCTCCAGCCCCCGGTTCGGCCCAGCCTTAGGTGCCCCTTGAGAGGATTTGTTGAACTGCACCAAATGAAGCCAGTTGATTGAGTGCCCTTCCTGCCAGGCCCTTCCCATGAAGTGTCTCTTTGATGGTCACAGCCAACCTGGGTAGGCCCTAGGCATGCCTGACTCCCCCAGCAGGGCTCTCTCCACTGCCCCATGAGGACCGTGGACCTGTCCCTTTCATTGTACAGCTGAGTGTTTACCCAGCTGGTCTAGGCTGCACAGCTAGTAAAAGGCAGGGCCAGGGGAAAAAAAAGGCAGAGTCAGGTCTGGAGCGGGCTTCTCTCAGGGACCCCGGGGAGCGGCGGGTGCTCTAGGCTGTGGTCAGCCCACCCCTTGGCAGGTGGCCTTCCAGAAAGGTCCTGGAGGAGTGCCAGGCCCAGGAGGCACCTGGAGCATTTGTGGTTGCCACAGCACCATCTTGTGGTCACTCTTGGGGCGTGCACGTCACAAGCCCAGCATGGAGTGGGTTTCCAGCAAGAGCTCGCTGGGGAGTGTCTACCGGCTGCCTTCCACTGAGGGCTTGTGAAGAACTGAGCAGCTGCTCCTGCTTTCTGAGAATTTCCATGTCACCCAGCTACATTCTCCTTGCTTGCATTTATTAGGCATCAAAGATACAAAGTGGGGGGTAGGGGACTTCCCTGGCAGTCCAGTGGTTAGGGTTCGGCACTTTCACTGCCAGGGACCTGCCTGGTACGGGAACTAAGATCCCACACGCTGCATGTCATGGCCAAAAAAAAAAAGAAAAGATACAAAAAGGAGGAGGAACTAATATTTACCAAGTACCTGCTGTCACAGGTGGTTCCAGGCATCATCCCATGGACCCTTCCCAACAACCCTGCAAGTTAGCAATTCTTGGGCCAGTGTCCAGATGAGGAACTGGAGAGGCGTGGTCTGGCCCAGCCCAGGCAGTGCAGGGCCCATCAGACCCCTGCTCACACGTTACCAGAGCAGAAGTTCTGCCCGCCTCAGTATGGCTGGACCTTCCTGGCAGCCGCTGCCCAAAGTGTGCTGTTATTTCAATGAACTTTTTTATCCCCAGACGAAAATCAGGAGGAAATGATCTGAAAAAGAATTTCTTAAAGAAAAATCAGATCCCATTAGTGATGTCATCTTTTTTTTTAATGACCAAAACTATACAAGATCACGGTCCTGTGGCACTTTTTTTTTTTTTAAGATGGAAGGGAACTCAGATGGGGTTGTTTTTGAGAATTCCACAGCATCCCAGACATCACTGGGGGGGGCCCTGCCATGTGGCAGACCTATGTGGAGAAAGTCATTGGCAGAGAAGAGGAAGAGCAATGACCAAGAGCAATGGGTATCTCCCGTTACCCGTCCGGGGACCTGGGCTCAGGCTAAGGAGGGCCATGGACACACACTCATCCTCACGGGGACATTCAAAGATGCAGGCTGCTGCCAGATCTGAGCCGCTTAGCGATCTGGGGCTCCACGGTTTGGCAGAGCTATTCATGCAAGGAGATGGCGGAGTTCGTGAGAAAGACATTACTATCAGCACCCTTATCAGTGATCTCTGCCCTGACTGTTCCTTACCAGCAGTCACTGTGCTGTCTGTTTCAGGAACAGAATAAAGAGTTGTAAAGCTTGGGAGGGGGTAAGAGGAAGCAACCATGGGGAAATCTTATTTTGTACCTGGATCCAGTCACATTAAGTAAATGACCCAGTTGAAACATGACCACCTTTTAAAATAACTGCTGTCAGAAAGCAAACCTGACACTGTAGCCCAGAGAACATCAAAAGTTAAGTGGACTCAGACTTGCTAAACTATAGCCAATGCTGTGGACACCAGGTTGTAACCGCTAGCAGAATGATAATAACCACTGTGGATTCACAACCAGGTTCCCAACCACAGGCATTATCATACAGGATCATGATTTGTGTTGTTTCTATTTAACATGGGTGTTCCAATTTAATATTTTTATATCAATTCATAATCTTTACCTAAATGTATTTATTTTGTAAGGAACCATTACCTCAGCTGGAAACCGAGTATTATCATACATGAAAAGAATCATTAAAAAATTAAAACATTAAAAATAAAACAATCATATTAAGACCTAGCATGATGTTATCACCTGCCAAAGGCCCTGAGCCTGAGACCTATCCTTTTTCTTTTAAAGAGGAGATGGTTAACATACAGTGGAGAAATATTATAGCTATATTAGCAATTTCTGGAGTGGCAATAGTGTGAACTAATCAGCCTGAAAATTCTCTCACTACAAATACTCCAGAAATGCTAGATGAACTATAGCAAATACCTCTTTAAATGCTTAGCTGGGCTCCCAAAAAGTAAAGGAAATCACCAGAGGTGAGGAACAAGGAGGGAGCAGAAAACCAGATTAATAAGCATGTCGCCCTGACTGGGGGGAAAAAATATGTCTCCTTGGGGAATTCAGAGACACAGGGCCATGCCTCACTCGGGTTTAGGGTTCACATTTATACCACCTGCATGATCCAGGAGTTCCCCAAGTCAAAAAATTGACACCAGACTAGTCTGGGGAAAAATAGGTCCTGAATCCAAACTACACAGATTCCCATGTAAGAGCAGCTTTAAAGATGAGCTCGTATTCCAGACTTAAAAAACACATGGGGGGGCTTCCCTGGTGGCGCAGTGGTTGGGAGGTCCGCCTGCCGATGCAGGGGGCACGGGTTCGTGCCCCGGTCCGGGAGGATCCCACGTGCCGCGGAGCGGCTGGACCCGTGAGCCGTGGCCGCTGAGCCTGCGCGTCCGGAGGCTGTGCTCCGCTACTGGAGAGGCCACAGCGGTGAGAGGCCCATGTACCGCAAAAACCTAAAAACAAAAAACAAAAAAAAAAAAAAAAAAAAAAAAAAAAACACATGGGGCGGGGGGGAACCATGTGGGAAAGTCACAAACAAACATCAGGATTAGATGCTCAGTCTAATAGAACAGGCTGAAAGAGCTCCCCCTCAAAAAATAAGCAGGTTTATAATTATTAAAGATATAAATTAAAACATTGAAAAATAAGTGGAAAGAGTAAGGCATTGAGAAAAGAACAGGGAGATTTTAAATCAAATGGAACTTTTAGAAATGAAAATACAGTCATTGAAATTAAAACCTTGGTGGATGAACTAAACAACAGATTAGACAAATCTAAAGAGAGACATAATGAACTGGAAGATTGATTTGAAGAAATTACAATGCATCACAGAGAGATAAAGAGATAGAAGATAGGAAAGGGAAGTTAAGTTCAACATTTGCCTAATACCAACTCCAAAAACAAGAGAGTAGGAGAGAGATACAGTTTATTGGCTGAGAGTTTTCCAGACTTGATTCCTGAGGTTCAAGGAACATGAGTCTTGAGAAGGATAAGTATTTTACACCTATGCACATCATAATGAAATTGCAGAACTCCAAAGATAAAGAGAAATTATTTAAATGATTACTTTAAAAATGATTTTTTAAAAATGAGTCTTACAACGAAAGCTCAACTAGACTGATGAGACTTCTCAAAACAATAGAAGCCAGAAAAGAAAGAAAAAGAACTGTCCATCTAAAATTCTATATCCAGCTAAACTATCATTCAAAATGGAAGCCAAAAGGTATTTTCAAAGACTGAGCAAGTTTACCTTTAAGAGACCCTTGCTGCAATACCTACTCAAAGATCTACTTCAAAAAGCAATGAATATTACTGTGATAACACAGAGAGAATAACACTGTTCCCAGAATCCAGGGCCATGCTGGTAAATACTAGCTGCCTTTATCATAATTGACTAAGAGCCTCCAGACCCTGTTCTGCAGCTGTGACCTCTGGCCCTCTGAATCTGGTGTTTGTGCTTGATCTTGAACTTGATCGAGATCAGTACTTGAACACCCCACCTTGATCTTGCCTAAAGGATTCTTTGGTCTACTTTTCCAGTTCTCTAGGTGGATCCTGCTTTCACTCAGGGTCCCCAAACCACATCCCTGAAAACAGCCACTTGGAAACAGCCTGGCTAGGCAACCCCAGCACCCTGGCATCGTTCCCACCCAGTGTTCTTCCCACTCCTTCCCCTCCTCACTAAGTGAGAATTCAGAGAAACATTCATCTAGTACTGGTATCATCGGGGATTTTTAACCCCTTGCTTATTGCACGTGACTATCAGTACTTCGCAGTGTTTCAGGTATATTGTGTACATCTGTGGTAGACTGATCGCAAAAACTGGCCCTACTTCTCCACCCCTCCCTGTATCCACATCCTTTTCAATATGACCCTGAAGCTCTTCCCATCAAGAAGTGGAGTCAGTTTCTTCACCCCTTGAATCTGGGCTGGCCTGTGACTTGTATTCACTAAAAAAGGTAGAGGAAATGACATCATGTCAGTTTCAAGCCTAGGCCTCAGAAGGCCTTGCACATGGATTCCACCCTCCTAGAACCTTGCCATTGTCTTAAGAGCGAGTCAAGGCTAGCCCACTGGAGGATGGAGATTACATGGGGCAAAGCCAAGTTATCTTAGCCAGCCCCCAGCCTACCTACCAGCTGGTTGTAGACACATGAGTGAGCCCAATGGGATCAAGCATGCCTGGATAATCTCAGCAGAACTGCCTAGCCCACTGGTAGGATCATGAGAAATAACAAATGGTTACTTTAAGCCACTGAGTTTGGGGATGATTTGTTACACAACAATAGCTAGCTGATAGAACATATATGACATTTTATTTATGTATATGCATATATATAATGAAATTGCTTGTTTTATACTGGCTCACAGCCTACAGTTTACCAGCAGCTGTATTTCTAAGTTATGTCGTCTTAGTCAGTTTGACCTTTCTGATGGGGAATTGAGTTTAGGTGTTAGGGTGTAGGCGGATTGCCATAACTCTCCATCAAAAAACAGAAGGTGTGTCATCTTTCATGTGGACCCCTTTTTCCTTTTTCTTTGCATTATCTTTTCGCCCGCTTGGTTTGGCAGATGTTCCTGAGATTACCAAAGCACAAGGTCATGTGCCTTTGGTGTGGTGCCCACATCAGGATAAGAATCTTCTAGCAAAGTCTAGCCTGCTAGTGCATCTCTTGACTCAGCCAAATTGGAACTGTTCATCTTGGCAGGGTGTGTTGTTCTGTTTTTAATATACAATTTTAGAAGATGTCACAGTTATCAAAAGACATATGTTTTAAGTCAAGATTATGTTTCATAGCAAAGGGAAGTAGGACAGGAGAGTAGGAGAGAAAATGTAGGAATAACTGAATTCCACTCTGCCACTTACTCTGTGACCTTGGGCAAGTTACTTAGTGTCTCTGAGGCAAGCTTTTCCCGTCATAAAATGGGAGTAGTACTGCTTAACTCTTAGGATCATTATGAGAAGTAGATGAAATAATATATGTATAAAGCACTTAGCCTATCCCGAGGTAAGCTGTGATGATGGTGATGATGAAGATAAAGGAAAGGAGGGGGATTAAGAAATAGACTACCAGAACTTTGTTTTTAAAAAAAACAACTTTGCAGCAAGATCTCTCTCTCCAATTTCATTCCCAGCCCCTAAGAAGTTAGACCAACATTACTGTCCATGATGTTTGAAGGACAAAGCCAAGGCAAAAGAGTTTGTCACTAAGCTCAGATACATTTAAACATCCTGACCCTTGAATTCCTAAACTCCCACTTAGCTGAAAACTATTTCTGAGCTGTCACTTAGATACCAGCTGAAATGCAGAACAGACTGTCATTCAGTCAACTGGCTCTTTTCATCTCCATGATAGCAGACATCGCATTTGATGGGATTTCTTTCCCTTCCATGGAATTGCATCTATCAGTTGCTTTGTCCTCGGACAGACCCGGCTTTAGCCCACCGCTCCCCCCACACCTCCAGGAGAGGTCAGGCATATGTGGATTAATTTTGTGGGTCCCGGGATGCTAGTAACAGCCTTACCACTTTGCCAGATGAAAGGGATGGAAATCAAAAGGGAGAGATGAAGGCTTACTCCTTCCATAAAGAATTCATCCCAAATCCTTATAATATATCCAAACGGGCTCCCTTAAACGATTCTTTCCAGTGTGAACCTCATTCCACTGGGGGCGTCGAGGGGTGGGGGACAGTCAAAGCCTCCCTCCCTTCATCTCCCTTTATGCCTGGTTCCTGCCCTCTCCCTCTCCCTTTGGCCACGTCTGTGTGTTTATCATGCGCGTGTATGTGTATTTTAGGAATGGATTTCGTTTGTGTTAGATGCAGTTCATATCATTTACTTCAAGGTCTGTTTTCTGGACTCGCAGTCGGGAGATCATTTCCTCCCTCGTTTCCCACCTTATCACTCACTGCACACATGACCCCCCCCCGCCAGGAGGGAGAAAATCCTTCCTTTTCGCTTCTCAAACTTTGGTCTTTGCAGCCCGGGAGAATCTCATTATTGACAGTGTGATAGGCCTGTGGGAGTTTGTGATGTTGCCTTTCTGGCCGTTTGATGAGATTTCTGTGTAACTCCTAGAGGAGGGTGTTTGGAAAGACCTGGAAAGCACTGCCTGGGCCTGCCTCACCTCACTGTATGGAGAGGACAGAATGACAGAGGGGAAGCTGGGACTGGTTGTTCCCAGTGACACTTGGTCCTCCCTCATCGTACAAAAGGACTCTCCGTGGGACGCGTTGAAAGAGCTGGCCCTACTTGGTACATTTCAAGAATGTTTAGTTTCACAAAAACTCAGTTTATATATGATTTTCAAGGTCAAGGCTCTAGTGTAAAGGGACTCTTGCCGTTGTGAAGAACAGCCTATTCTCAACTCTTGGGTTTTCTTTTGAAAAGCTAAGACAATCTCCAGACCGCCAGGAGCGCCAGGTGGTAAAAGTGTCATATCAGGAATCTGGCGTGAACTACTGAAGGAGTGATAAGAGCAGTTGACAAGATAGAAACTGATTTATCTAAATTCTGATTGATAAAAGCAAGTGAGGATGGTTGCATAACCATGTGACTGTACTTAACGCTACTGAACTGTACGCTGGAAGATGGTTCAGATGGAAAACCTTATGTTAGGTGTATTTCACCACAATTTTTTTTTTTTTTTTTTAATTTTGGGAATTCCCTGGCGGTCCAGTGGTTAGGACTCCGAGCTTTCATTGCCGAGGGTGTGGGTTCAATCCCTGGTCAAGGAACTAAGATCCCTCAAGCCGTGTGGCTCGGCTCCCCAAAAAAAAAAAAAAAATTAAAGTAAACGAGGAAGTGTTTAACCATTGTTTACAGCTCTTCAGCTGCTTCTCTCTAGAGGCTGTGCTCTGAAGGAGACCGACGCTACTGTCCACTGCTACCAGGTGCCTGGCATCACCACTCCCCACCACAAACTCCTAAAATAGTGCCTGCAATTAGCAGCTGGCTAGAAACAGGCACGGTGACTATAACGGCTGAGCCATCTCCAAAGACAATGCCTCACGCCCACCATTTCTATCTAGTCGCCCAATTGATCATCTGCATGGGAATAACAGTGGACACCACTGACCAAGCCGTGTGCCAGACACCGCCCTGGACATATAACCTCACGCCAGCCCTGGGAAATCAGTATTATTATATTATCTCCATTTTAAAGATGAGGAAGCTGAGGCTCCAAGTTATTAAATAACCGACCTCAGTTCACGTAAAACCAAGATTTGAACACAGATCTCTCTTGTGCCAAAGGTCAAGCCGCTTCCCCTGGACTGGAGATTCCCAGCCTTTCTGAACCTGAGCCCTTTCTAATGGCAAACACTTCACAGCAGTCATCACACTTTCAACATCTCCTGGTGGAAAAAGCATGTAATGACCACAGACTACCTGAATCCAGGAATTCTGTGAGTTGCAACAGCATCTGATACGGTCTTAGAATCACGACACCCGCTGTGTGAGACGGGAGACATTTAATTGGACGACAGCAGTTTGCAACTGTGTAGTTTCTTAGGCCCTCGAAGTTGCTGGATCTTTGCCCCCAGAGATGGGGCACCCTGAGCTGTACCATGAAACATCTGAAGGGTCTGGAGACCCTGAGCCTTCTTATTACGTAGGCCAAGCCCAAGGGATTTTTTGTTAATACAGGTGATGTCGGGTGCTTCTTGGGAGGGTCACCGTGAGCCTCTGGGTCACACTGTCGGAAGCCAGCAGAGGAGACTGAGGCAGAGTCAGCTTTGGAAGGACCGGTCATTATTCTTGCCCACTGCAGACCGCAGTCAGTCACAGTATTACCTGTTCCCCTGGAGCAGAGCTCTGGAAACCAGCAGTTGAAGAGCTGAGAACCCTGGTTAAATACTCTTCCATTTACTTTCAGCCAAGTCAACACTCTTCATTTGCTTTTATCCAGTCCACAGAGATCCTCAACTAGAGCCTCTCGGAAGATGTTATACCGGGAGGAAAATTTTAAAAATTTAAAAAATAAACTTTTTGCATGTATTCTCAACATGAAGGGTTGCTGAGTCCCACAGCTTGCTTTCATTCATCCCACAAATACTTACTGAGCAGAGCATCTGTGCCAGTTGCTGTTCCAAGCACTGGGGATTCCCTGGCTCAACCCTTGAGGAGCTCACGTGTAGTAGGAGACACATCATAGGAGAGACTGTGAAAGTAAAATAGGTAGTAAGTCAGAGGGTCTCAAGTGCTATGGAGAAAAATACATCAGAGAAGGGAGATGGGGCACCTGGTAGGGGTGGGAGGTTGCATCTTCCTCCCTTTGGAGGGTGGCAGCTCAACAAAGAGGTGAAGGAGCAGGTCGGGGGGGTGAGGCTTGTGGATGTTGGAGGGAAGCGTATCAGGAGGAGAGGTCAGCAAGGGAAAGGCCTGGCATGTTCTGGAACAGCAAGGCCAGTGTGGCTGGAAGAGAGTGAGCAAGGGGAAGGTGTGGGGAAGGTCACGCAGGGCTTCGAGGGCTGTTGAAATGACTTTAACTCTGACTCCACGAGAGATGGATCCCACAGGAGAGTTTTGAGCACAGGAGTGAAATGATCTGACTTTCCTGCAGTGTCATTTACATATTACACAATCCCCCCATTTTAAGTGTACAATTCAGTGATTATTAGCGAATGTGCAGAGTTGTACAAACCATCACCACGACCCAGCTGTAGAACATTTCCAGCACCCCCAAAAGGTACCTCATGCCTATGACTCAAATTTTAAAGGGATCTCTTTGGGTCCCGTGTTAAGAATAAAAAAAAGAGAGACTTCCCTGGCAGTCCAGTGGTTAGGACTCAGTGCTTTCACTGCCGTGGTCCCAGGTTCAATCCCTGGTCAGGAACTAAGATCCCACAGGCCACGGGGTGTGGCCAAAAAAAAAAAAGGAATGAAAATAAGAGGTAAGAGCAAAGACAGTGTGGGAAGGTAATGTTTCTCACCATACGTGAGTGAAAAAAAGGACTGATAGTGGAGGGATAAAGACAGGACTAATAAAGCTTTTCTTTTGAATTGCCCCAGGGATGGAGCCTCCTTAATGCCAAAGGCATAAGAATGAAAGGCCTCCAGCTTCAACAGTAAAAGTACTATATTAATAACATACACAAGACTGTTTAAAAAATGAGCAATCCAAGCCCAAAAGCTGAACCTGAACTTGAGTCCTGAACTTGAAGGTGACTGATTCACCTTGGATCCCTGACTATTTATAAAACTATGGAACTATATCTTAACACCTTAAAAATTCACAAGAAGAAAAGTTGGTGGTAGCAATATAGGAATAAATCCCAACATGTTTCAGCAAACATTCGTGGTCCCTGCAGGAAAAAGACAGTGAGGTCATCTTATGTTCGTTATTATTAAAATGTTAAATGCCAGTTTCTTGTGTTGGTCTTGAAAAGCGGGGGTATTCTGCGCTGAACTCATGCCATGATGTGACGGATCATCTGTGCCCATGAAAGGGGACTGCTTGACACTAAAAGTGGTACCTGAGTGAGGATTCTCTGTATTTTACCTGGAAGGCTGAAATCTTCTGGTATTATAAGGTTTTGGACCAAACAGTGAATTTTGACATTTTTTCTCCAGCGTCTACTTCAACAGCCAGTTTTCCTAACTCAGGTTTCCCCTCCTGGACCGTCTCGTTCCGGGAACAGTACAGGATTCTCCCTTGGGTGGGTCTAAAATGATTCTCACCAACTTTCTTTAAGCTAACACCTGTGCATTACCAGGAGCCTGCCACGTGGCTTATCTCTAGGTTTGCAACCTCCTAGAGAGCAAATCATCTTTTAAAACATAAGACAGGCACATCTGACTGTGGCAGCAGTCTGAGGATAAAGGGGAAGAGGTCTAGAAAGGCAGTTTAAAGCCAGGCTTCAGAGATAGGTAAATGTGTTTCCAGCTCGCCGCCTACCCTGACTTGGTTTGACTGTGCTCTGGACTGTTTTGTGAGATTCAGCTCCTAGTCTCAGCTCAGCAAAAGACACCTACCTTTGTTTGCTTTTCATAACACCTGTCCGATCACTAGTCACAGGATCCTGACAGTTGCTCAGGGTAACCTGATAGGGAATGCTGCAGTTCCCCTGCCGGCCACAAGGAGGTCCCAGCCCTCCAGGCGTCGGCACCCAGGGCTGCAAAGCTGTCCCAGCTCCTCAGATAGAGAGATTCTGGGGGACAGGGCAGGTGCCCTGAGTGGCCGGTGTCCAGAGAGAGCTGCTAAGCTCAGTCGTTGACCCTGGGCCCACAGCCGTTTGGCACCGTGGGAGCAATGATAACCCACCTGCGATCGCTGTGCTTTGAGTTGTTACCCGTAAACAGCAGAGAGAATGGCCCCAGGCCCCGACAGCTCCCCGTGCCGGGTTCTGGGCCCAGCTGTATTCTCACTACCTGTGTGACCGTGGGCATGCCCCATCCCCTCTGAGACTCCGTGTTTCCTCATCTGCCGAGAGAAGGGGTCAGAATCAGAGCTACAGCCTTGCCAACAGCATAGGCACCTGCAATAGCCCTTACATCAAACAGTATCTGAGTCATCCTTGCAATTCAACACAGACTGCCAGCTTCCTGAGGTTTCCCATCCTTCTGCCAGATTATCCCAACCCTGGGAGCAGAGGAGTGAAATCAGAATTCTGTGCCCTGGAATCTTATAACTCAGGGCCAGAGGAGCACAGGGCTTCTCAAACTCCTGTTAGCCTGGAACCGTTTACTCAGACAAACTCTGACACAACAGCCCAAGTGGAAAACATTTAGACGCACTCTGGTTAGAAACCGGAGCCCAGAGAGAAGAAGCCACCTGTCCTGTGTCCCTCAGCAAGAGAGAGTGGTAGGACTGGCTGAGCTGTCCCTCTGGGGCCCACTCCCCAGGAATGACACGGATCACGCTGCTGCCCAAACTTGGGGGGGCTCAGAACCTGCGGAGAGGCAGGGGCACAGGACAGGGGACGGGGCGGGGAGACACTGGCTTCCACTGTGTGTTCACTACGCTGGGGTTTTCCCCACCATGATTTCATCCCCATAAAAAGACCACCAAGGCAGTACCATAGCCACCTGTAGGCTCAGAGAAGTTAAGTGACTTGTCTCAGAAGTCACTGAGCCGGGATTTGATCCCAGGGCTTTGCAACTGCAAAGCACATATCCTGGCTGTCCCAGGGGATGGCAGTGTATTTACTCACTCATTCATTCACACCTTTACTGAACCCCAAGTATAGACTAGGCATTGTCCTATACAGCTGTGACCAAGGCAGCCGGAGCCCCGCCCTCCCTGAACCCAGATATTAGAGGAGGAGACGGACGTAAACAAGTGAGGTGTGACAAGAAGAAAAATAGAGCCGGGTCAGGGGGTGACTGGGGGTGGGGGTGCACGTGCGCCCCCAGGGGTCTAGAGCAGTGCTTCTCGAAGTGCGGTCTGCACTCCCATGTGTGAGCTGTTGGTTTCCAGTCTGCAAGGAGATCAAAGAAACGCTGCTTTGCTGATCTATACTTACAAGACAGACAGCCCACGGGCCAGCCCTCATCCACGAGCTGCGCTCAGAGGAGCCCTGGCCTAAAATACTCTGAACCACTAGGTCAGTGCAGCTGCTGTGTGTACTTCGTGTCCCAGGATCCTGAGCCCCCCCGCTCCTCTCCACGCCCACCTTCCCGCCAGGCTGTACAGACCCCAGAGGAAGGCTGTGGTGTCTCCTGCCCGGCACGTGCAATGCGCTAGGGGCCATCAGTCCCTTCTAAAGGGAGACACCCCATCTGAGTCCACGGCCAGTTGTGAGCTTCATGGAGGGGGAAATAGACCTGGGTCCCGATTTGGGCCGTGCCACTTACTGGCCATGTGATCTTGAAAATGTCTTTGGTTTTCCTTAACTGGGAAATGGGGATGATGATGCCCTGCAGGAATAGATCGGGCCCTGGAGGGCCTGGAACTCAGTAAATGGAAGCCACCATACTGTGTGGGCACGTGTGTGTCTGTGTGCACAAATGTGTTTGCACAGGTGCCTGAGCATGTGTGTGCACGTCTGCACGAGTGTGGGTGTGCCTATGCACGTGTGTGCGCGTGTACGTGACATCCATGTCCTCCACCACCATTGCAGAGTCGCTCTCAGGACCCGCTGTGGCCAGGGGTGCTGACAGTCTTTTCCGGGGTCTCTCTCCAGATTGCCAAGGGATCATCGAGGACGTTGTCCTGCTGGGCGCGCCCGTGGAGGGAGAAGCCAAGCACTGGGAGCCTTTCCGGAAGGTGGTATCTGGAAGGATCGTCAATGGCTACTGCAGGTCTGTCCAAACCTTGTGCCTGTGAGGAGGTGACAGTGCTTACTGAGCACCTAGTGTGTCCAGGCCCTGTGCCCAGGACACAGACGTTGGAGGCCAGGCCCTTGTCCTGGAGGATCCCAGGGACCGGTAGGACACCAGCCCTACTAGAAGCAAGGCCCGGGCCAGGTGTTCTGACGTGGGCAGCATCCATCCCCATAGGATGATGGGCAGCAGGGACAGATCCTAAGAAGGATTTCCCTGTGTCGGGCCTGAGACCAGTTTACAGGATGACGCGAGAGGCCAGGCTGGTCACCGTGATCTGGGGGAAGAGGGTGAGTGGGATGAGACTGAAAAGCAAAGATTGGGCCGTAAATGGGGGGTCTTTGAACGCCGGCTGAGGAGCTCGCGTGTGGGTTATCTGGCAGCGCAGGAAGGGGGTGGGGAGTGTCCAGGCTGAGCTTTCAGAGCAGTGTCTTGGGGCAGGGCTGACAGCCATGGGGGAGCCAGCACCCACACCACACGATAGACCCTCCTGCAAGAGAGGGGGGCTGTGAAGACTGACAGCTGTGGGGCTGGAAGGGAGGCACCCCTGGGCTTGGCTTTGAGGAGGACTTGAGAGGTTTCAGCCAAAGTCGTGCCCTCGACTCTGGGGAAGAAGAGAAGATGAAGGCCCCCGCTGAGACCTCAGGAGATTGGCCCAAGAAGATGCCCGGGCCCTTCAGCCTCCAAATGAGGCAAAGGAGCGAGGTGACAGCGTAAACACGAGAATAGGGATTTGGAATCGCACAGACCTGGGTCTTAACATCGGCCTCAGTTTCTCCATCAGTGAAGGGGGGATAATAGTAGTGACTCCCCCCAGGGTTACGATGATAGTCCAGCGATTTACAGAGTTGCCCGTGGTGGGTGCCTGCTCCGTGAGTGACAGATGGTGTTACCGTTTATCAGCAGCAGCATCGAAGCGCCAACCTCGCGCCAGGCACTAGCTGGAACCTCAACAGGAACAAGCCCCCACCTAGCCCTGTGCAACCTCGCACGCAGCAGCACAAATAGGCAGGAAACAGGCAGCTCCGGGCTTGTCTGCGACACCCAAATCCAGAAGCTCTGAAACCAAAGGCTTTTCCCCAAGTGCGGTGCACACTCATTTAGCGACAGGAGGTGAGACCCGGGGAAGCGGCTGACTCACGGGGCTATGAACATGAAGTGTCCAGCAGGGCGGCTGGGGATGCAGCGCTGGAACTGAGAGAGATGCAAACCGGAGCGAGGGCCAGTGGGATGTCAGCTTCGGCTGAAGCCAGAAGGACAGGTGAGATCATTTGAAAGGCAAAGCCTAGAGAAAGAGGAGAGTGCTGGGTTCCTGATTCTAGGGAATATAGGTCAGGGTGGGATGAGGGAGAGGCTCCAGCCCGAGGTCAAGGGCAACTCAGCATCATCCCACATACATGCCCAAGACGTCCTGCTGGACGTGGGGCTACAAAGATGAACAAGAGGAGTTCATGTCTAGCAGAAAAGACACATATGGAAACAGTTATTCAAAAAAACCCATGAAAATGCAATAATGCAGTGATAGGGGAGTGGGTATGACAAGTATTAGACTCTTACCACCTGCCAGATCCTGTCTCTGTTGTCATTTTCTCCGTTAATCGTGCCCCAAACCCTAAGGGGTTTGTATTATTAATCCCATCTTACAAGTGAGGAAACTGAGGCCCAGAGAAGTTAAGTCACAAGGCCAGTTAACTTTAATTTTGATCTAAGCCCAACCATCCCAAGTAGAACCTGCAACTGAATAGAAGAGATTTGGAAAGTCTTTATCATTTTGATAATTTAGCCCATGTCTAGTTCAGAGCTGAAGATAAAGATCATCTTTAGCCTTGGATAGAGGGCATTAACCGGGACACGAGAGTTCAGCCAATCAGTATGGCTTTATCACTCATATTCTAAGCTGAGTTCTTAGAATCAGGATAGGGTAGAAAGAACAAAGAAACAAAGACAAAGAGCTCATGCAAATCAATAAGAAAAAAAATCTAATAAGAAAAATGGCCAGAGGGACTTCCCTGGGGGTCAAGCGGTTAGGACTCCCGACCTCCCAATGCAGGGGGCCCGGGTTCAGTCCCTGGTCGCGGAGCTAGATCCCACACGCATGCTGCAACTAAGAAGTCTGCATGCCACAACTCAAGATTCCACATGCTGCAACGAAGACTTGGCACAGCCAAAAATAAATAAATAAACAAAAATTAGAAAATGGCCAGGGACTTCCCTGGCAGTCCAGTGGTTAAGATTCCATGTTCCCAATGCAGGGGGCACCGGTTCGAACCCTGGTCAGGGAACTAAGATCCCACGTGCCTCATGGTGCAGCCTAAAAAATAAAACAATAAAAAGAAAGAAAATGGCCAAAGGATATATAAACATGGAATAAATACAGTCAATAAACTTTTGGAAATGTACCCAACCTCATTATTAGTGAAATAAATGCAAACTAAAATCAGTAAAATACTATTTATCATCCGTCAGATTATCAAACATCTGAAACATGAATAACATTCAGTGTTGGTGAAGATGTGGAGAACTGGGCGCTGTCATACACTGTTGGTGGCAGCTGAATTCAGTGGAGGGTAATTGGCAATATCTATCCAAATTTTTAATGTGCCAGTCTTCTGATCCCACAGATTCTGACTTCTGGGATCCTGCTGTACTAGATACATGCACAGAGATGGATGCACAGAGGGGATCCTTGCAGCTTCATTTATAATTAAAAATTTAAAACAACCTGAATGACCGCAAAGAGGGGAACAGTTAAGGGGGAAAAAAGCAAGTGCGACAATACATACTATGATCCCATTTACGAAGGAAAACGTTTCTGCGTGTGCATATATGTATCTGTATGTCTGCAAATGGACAGGAAGGTCCAGAGGGACCATGAGAAACTGATAACAGTGGTCACTCCTAAAGAGTGGACAGGGATTGGAGGTAGGACTTAAAAGAGACTTTTTTTAAATTGATATGTAGTTGATTTACAACATTGAGTTAGTTTCAGGTATACAGCAAAGTGATTCAGTTATATATGTGTGTGTGTGTATGTATATATATATATATTTATTAATAAAAGAGACTTTAATTTTTTAAGTAAGGACAGTTTAAAAAATAAGAAAAGAGCATCCTAATGTCCATAGCAGCACTATTTACAGTAGCCAGGACATGGAAGCAACCTAAGTGTTCATCGACAGAAGAATGGATAAAGAAGATGTGGTACATATCTACAATGGAGTATTACTCAGCCATAAAAAAGAATGAAGTAAAGCCATTTGCAGCAACATAGATGGACCTAGAGATTGTCATACTGAATGAAGATATTGCTTATATGTGGAATCTAAAAAAGGGGTACAAATGAATTTATCTACAACACAGAAATAGAGTTACAGGTGTAGAAAATAAACTTACGGTTACCGGCGGGTAAGGGGTGGGGGGAGGGATAAATTGGGAGATTAGGATTGACATATACACACTACCCTAGACAAAATAGGTAACTAATAAGGACCTCCTGTATAGCACAGGGAACCCTACTCAATACTCTGTAATGGCCTGTATGGGAGAAGAATCTAAAAAAGAGTGGATACACGTATATGTGTAACTGATTCACTTTGCCGTACAGCAGAAACTGACACAAATTGTAAGTCAACTCTGCTCTGATAAAAATCTTTTAAAATTAATTAATTAATTAATTAAAAACAAGAAAAGAGAAGGAATGGCCACCACATTGATGGCAGACAGCCCTCAGTTAAAATCCTGGCTCCACCATTTACCACTCAGGTGGCTTTGGGCAAACAAATCTGAAGCTCAGTATTTCTGCCTATAAGATGGGAATAACAGTCCCTCCTGCACAGGGGTTCTGGGGAGATTAAATGAGATTATGTAAGATGAAGGCTGGGGCTTTAGACGTGCCCAATAAGCAATAGCGGTTATAATTATTATTACTGGGCATATTCGCAGCATACGATTTTTTTGATCCTTTCATAAACAGCAAAGGGAAAGAATTAAAATTGCATGTGTGCAATATGAAAGCAGCAAAATCTTATTAAACCCATCTGTTCCGTGGAGAACCTGAGGATAGTAAGTTTGGTTTTCCATTATTTTGTGAGATCCTGAGCCATCTCTCTGGAGAGAAAAAGGAGGAGGGGGAGAGGAGGAAGAAGGAGAGAAGAGGGAAGGAATGCACAGACCAAAACAATAACTGTAATTTTTTGATTAAATTAAGCACTGACCAGGAATTCATATTCCTGGCCCCCAAAAGTGTTTTAGTTGCCGTAAACCTACTTAAAGACTGGGAGTGGAATGAGGGGCTGGGGGGAGCTTCAGGCCAACACTCCCAAACTATATACGTTTATAAATTTATCATGTACATTAATAAAGCTCTTTGCAAGTTTGTTAACTTGCTTGGGCTTTCACGAACCCCCTGGAAGCCAACCGGGCGAGTGGTTCTGTTCCCTATTATACTGTGAGGAAACTGAAGCTCAGAGAGGGTCAAGTGCCTCACCAAGGCCACACAGCAGAGCCAGGATGTGAACTCAGGTGAGACTGTCTCCCTGATGGTTGGGATATCTGCAATGAGAGGGTTTTGTTCTGAGGCCCCGGGGGACTCCCTGTGTGGTCTCTGCTCCGGTACCGTGTGGGGATAATGGTAGAAGGAATGGGGAGGACCCCCTGCCCACAAGTGGTTCCAGGCCTGTGAGCAGCCACAGCACACCCTTCAACAGGTCATGCGGTGTGAATCAAGGTTCAGTTGTATGCATCCGCCTGGCCTGGAGGGCCATCGACGCCTGGCTTGCCGGGCACTGCACCCACCTCCCACCCCCAAGGGAGTTCCCGATTCTGCCCAGGATACAGGATGCAGCACTAAGGCACAGTCCTGCCCTCAACAAGCTCTCTGCCCGGAAAAACGGACACACGGAGGACATGTAACAAAGGTCACAAGAGGAGCATACACCAGTCACATGAGGGACAAAGGATTAATACTATCAAGTGGAAGGGCTCAGGGGCACTCCCTGGAGAGGTGACATGCAAGCTGAATTTTGAAAAGATGGATAGGAGCCCATCAGACCCTGGAAGAGTAGGCGGAGCAGGAGAGAGGCCACACTGCCCACGAAGGCCCAGAGCGGGAGGTATCATCGTACCCGGTACCTCCTGAGCACTCACGTGTGTGAGCACTGGGTACACGATGTGCCATCTCTCTGCACGCTCCTGCCCGCCCCGGATGGTAGGTTACAGCGAGGAGACTGAGGCTCAGAGGGGTCAAGCAACTTGCCCAAGGTCACACAGCTGGTAACTGACAGGGTGGGACTGGCTCTGTGTGGTCCAGAGGGTGGGCTCATGGCCCACCCCAGGCAAAAGAGACAGATGCTGGGCACAGAGGGTCTGGAATGCCAGCAAAGGCCCTGTGGTTTGCTTAGCACAGTTTTGAGGATGTGGAACCTTCTAACACATGTTCCTGTCCTGCCCCTACATGTGTATGAATAAGTACATTTAACATTGTAAGTAGGGTGTTGTCATGTTTAAGACGGATCATCGGGAAGGAACAATCCTGACTTTGCTCCTTTGCTTTCTATGTCAGAACCGTATAGGGGCCTCCCTCACACCCCGTATTGGATGCATGTAAGCCTCACGACTAGTTAATAAAACAACTTGAGTCAGTCTCTTTTCTTCTCCCCTAGCCATCATTCTGAGGGACAGTGTTTCTTGGGCCTTCAGTATTAGGATAACCATTGCGACGTGCAAACATTGCTCTCTGGCAGTTAGGGAATTTTCTAGAAGAGAAGGCCTGTGGGTAGTGGAGAGTCAAGGTTGGCTTCTGAGAGGAGAGGGCCATGGTCAGATGAGAGTTGAAGACCCCAGTGGCTGGAGAGAGGTGAGGCCAGGAGCGAGGAGGAGGCTGTTCCTTTTGTCCGTGGGGGGCCGGGCGGGGAGTTGCCTGATCGCAGGGCTGGAACAGAAGGGATGGGTTTTGGGGGAGTGGGGAGTAGGGGCAGGTAGTACAAATCTGCAGGATTCCGTGATAAGTTGGCCATGGCGGGAAGGGAGGCCTAGGACATGGCTTTGCTGGCTTCTGCTCGAGGGACCTGGTGGACGATTCAGAGAAGGAGTCACAGGCTGATGAGCTCAGGGTGGGGCACAGCAGGAAGGTCTGTTGAGAGCCCCTCAATTCTGGACCCCAGCCTTCTAGAGGCTTCCAGGGTGGTAACCACACAGGCACCCATGTGGCCAGAGATCCCAGAGGGTCAGGCCTGGAGAGCCCACAACACCCTGGGTCCCAGACAGCTTTCGGGCCTCGCCTGTGGGCACAGAGGGTCACGCGGGCAGGCTGGGGACTCCTGACCCTCAGCACATTCCCCTGCACACGCGGGGAGGGAGGGCCCTTCTTTCACACAAGCGCACAAAAACGATGGGCTCAAATGGCCCTGCAACCGGAGTTGGACTCGGTCTAAACAAAAGACGCCCAGTGTGCTAAGTGGGGTCTCAGCCCTGGAGGCAGAGGGGGAGCAGAGGCGTCCATGTGCATGGACTTGCTGAGGGAGGGGCCCAGCTTCACCCCGGACAGGGCACAGGGGTTCGAGGGGCAAGGCTGTCCCGTGGACCCCACAGACCACGTCTCCCGTGGACCGTGCTCGGTGTACCTGAAGAATCGGGCCACAGAGTGTCCGGGGTTATCTCCTCGCCAGAGTGCAGGGTTTATGTCTGGGTGGGGGCAGGGGGCAGGGCGTGGTGTTCACAGCAGCCATGAGAGTGGAGGAGTGTTCCAGGGGTGTGACCTGCCTCGGGGGGCCGCGCTCACCTCCTAGGTGGCTGAGGGCAGGGAGAGCTGCAGGCTGGGCCAGGCCTGTCTCAGAAAGCACAGCTGGTCCCTCCGGCTCAAAGACAGATGGGGGCCCAGACCCAGAGTTCCAAGCCACAGAGCATGGTGGCCCCAGCTCCCCGTGATCCTCTCCCCCCAGGCAGACGCCCTGCTGCCTTTCTTGCGTCTCCCAGGGAGCCCTGGACCAGCCTCCACCCCCCACCCTGGGAACTGGAAACCCTCCCCAGCTGAGAGCAGCTCACCCAGCCACATGCAGACTGTGGAGAACTTCATCCAGCTTCCTCATTCACTCACTCAACAGATACTCGTCTATTGCCCACCAGGCCAGCGCTGTTCTCTACTCTGGGGGCCCAGCAGGAAACAAAGCAGCCTCCCTGGAGCTGCCACGCCCTGGGCAATGCTCCCGAAATGCTAGTGGCTGCAGCTCCCACCATGATACACCAGTGCAGCGGGGCCCTGGTTTCCCACAGAAGCTCCCGTCCCACCAGGCTCCCCCGGGGCGAGGCAGGGCCCTCCTGAGGCTGACGTCCGCCCCTTCTCACTCCGTCCTCTCCGCCCACAGTGGGGACTGGCTTTTGAGCTTTGTCTACCGCACGTCCTCCGTGAAGCTCCGAGTGGCCGGCCTGCAGCCCGTGCTGCTGCAGGACAAGAGGGTGGAGAACGTGGACCTGTCCTCCATGGTGAGTATCACCGGTCTCTCCTGGGGCTGGAGGGGTGGGCACTTCGTTACTCCAGCCCAGCAACCCAGGTCCCAGGGACACTGGCCCGGGCTCAGTCCACCCCAGAGGAGGGAGGTCATGAGAATTCACTTGGGAAGAGGCAACTCCTGTTCACGGGCACCATCCTTGTGCTGGGGCATTGTCCCCAGGCCTCTGGGGCAGGCACTATTATCCCCATTTCACAGATTAGGAAACTGAGACTTAGAAAAGTTCCCATCACACAACTAGCAACTAATAGCCTGGATTTGAACCTCCAGAGCCCATGCTCTTGCCGCTATATTACTGCCCTCCCACTACGCCTCCCCACTCCTCCTCCCACTGCCCCCACTCACTCCCCCAGCCGACATTACTAGTCAGGACAGTCTATGTCTCCTGGAAGTAACGAAAACAACCAGAGGACACAAGTGGAGGCATTCAGGCTGGACCAGAGCAGAAGCACCCAACTTCCAGGCTGTGAAACTGTGGAATACAGAGCAGGGAAAGTGTGTTCCCAGGTCCCCCACCTTGGAATCATCTGGAGAGTTTATTTAAAATGCAGATCGAGCCCCACTGCCCAGACCTCCTAAATCAGTCTCTAGGAGCTGGAGCCTGAAAGTCTGCATTTTAAACATACTCCCCAAGGATTCTTACACATCTCAGACTAGGCAGGGCAGACAATGAAAAGAATTCTTGCTGGGAATGGAATGCAATGCGAGGGAGCCCACCCCAGCAGCTACACAAACCTAATTTGAGTTTCTAGAGCCATCTTGTGGGTTTGAAGGAACCTCGTCCACCCATCACATGTCTGTCATAGGGAGTTAATAATAGCTTCATGTGTGGACACTCACTTGATGCCCAGCTCTGCCCTAAACCTTTTGCAGTATCCGTATCCCCACTGTACAGATGAGGACCCTGAGGCTTTGAGAGGCTGAGGGACTTGCCCAGGGTCACAGAGCAGGGACAGGGCTGAGCAGGACTGAAGCCAGTGGGCATCGCCCCAGGTTGGGTAGATGTGAGAACCAGTGGGAGAGGTGCCAGCTGCCAGGAGGATGAGGATATACTGAGCTGCAGTTATGTCCCCAAGCAAACTCAGCCAGTGAAAATTCCCGGGTTGCAGGGTTCACGGGAACAGGAACCTTGTTTTCCAATTATTACGTTGCCGGCTGCCATTTATCGAGTACCAAGCATTTCCTGAGCGTAACCCAATTTCCCCAGGTGCCACATAAGTAATTTGAGCCAGCCGCACCATCCTACCTGAGAGCAGACAGTCCAGGCTCCTCCCTGGGCATCTGAAAACTCCCCTGGGGAGGGGCACCCCGGAGGACCCTGGCTTCTCCCTTCAGCTTCAACAGCAGCCTGGCCCAACGACACACACACACGCACACACGCACGCACGCACGCATGCACACGCACGCACACACACTGCACCTCGTGGTAGGGGAAGCCGGGCACCCTGACCCACCCCCACCAGCACAGCTAATGCTGGGTTGCATGCGTATTGAAACTTGACTGAGGGTTGAAGAGAGCGCGGGGGGATTCTAGCGCAAAAACTTAAAACCAGACGTCATCAGGCACTGCAGCCACTGAAGCTCGTGGGCCGTGACCTTGCCCCGAGGTCTCCTGGGCCTCCCACCCAGCCTGCCACCATGTCACTGGGGCCAATTTGTCCTGGCTTATATCTTCACTCCCCCAGACTCCCAGGGCCCTAGCTCACAAGTCCTGACCCACCAGACAACACGAGTGAAGCAGTCCCGGCCTTCCTGACCGGCAGCTTTGGGGGCTGGTATTGGTCCAAGAATAAGAAGTGTTTCTAGACTCAACCACCCATGAGACTTATCACTCCTAATTCAAGAGGCAGTCTTCCCAGGACAGACATGAACTTCAAGCCCTAGAGCCATCTCCTTAGATCATCTTTATCCCTGATAGACTTGCTTCACGCAATGTCAATCTCACAGCAATCCCGTACAGTGGGTATTGGGCATCCCCAAGTCACAGACTGGAAAACTGAGGCTTGAGAGAATAGATTCAGTGTAGCCAGAGAGTCATAGATCTGGTCTCTGAAACCAGGTCCAGAGCCTGTGCTGTACACCTCCCTGTGGGAGTGAGGAAAGCTGGGTAACAAGACCAGGAAACAGCAGGACTCAGTGATGCCTCCTGGCCCATGTCCAGGGGTCTCTGTCCTGCTTGAGGGTCCCTATACCCTGATGGGGTGAAGGGGAGAAGCGACTTGATACCTCACCACTCCAGGGGTCTTTCTCTGCCACAAGAATCAAATGTGAAAAGGAACGGCTGAACGTTCCTTTCAAATGAAAATTTCCTTTAAATGCTTCAAAGCCCTTGAAAGATAGTTTCTGCCCTGGGAAGCCCCTGAATGGGATACAGTGGGAAGAGCACAGCCTTTGGTGCCGGAGAGGCCTGGCTTAGAATCCGGGCTCTGCCACTGGTATACTGGCTGTGTGACCTTAGGCCAGTGACTGAACCTCTCTGTGCCTCGGTTTCCTCATCCTAGAAACAAGAGATATCACCTGTCTTGCAGGGCACATGCGAGATGGTTGGTGCACAGTAGGCCCTCGTTTAATGCTGGTTCCCACGTCTCCTGCCCCTGTGTCCACCTTCAGTTCTGCCTCTGGGACCACAGCTTCAGAGACTCCTCTCCCCACTCAGACTGCCGTCACGGCAGCTTCCCAGCTCCTGCCTAACAACAGCTCTTTATCGCATTAGGAGCACATCACAAAAAGCAGCGCTTTCCTCTTCTGGGTAATTAGAGGTAATTAGCATTGCCTTTGTGCTGCCCTCCTCTTTTCCTTGAAAATTCTTGCTGGAAGAGAGGTTGCTGGCAAAAGAGTCCTCGTGACTGCTGTTGCGAAGCACTGGCTGCCCCGTGCTCGGAGCAGAAACCTACAGGACCTTCTACAGGAGAATTTCCTTCTCCCTGCCGGGCTGACGTGGGCAGAGCCCTCTGAGCGTCATCCCAGCGTCAGCCACGGGACACAAACGTGGTCTGCGGTGGCTCCTGATCTCAGGACAAGCCTGAGCAGGAGTGAGCCAGGGGCAGGCCCTGTCGCAGGCAGAGGGCATCTCTGGTGAACGGAGCAGACAAAGGCCAGGCTGCCTGCCCACCTTTCAGGCTCTCCTGTGTGAGGACTGGGTTGCAGCGGGTGGGGGTTTCTGCCACCCCGGGGGCCACGTCACGAGGTTTCTTGTGGGGGCAGAGACCCAGCCCAGAGTCTCTGGAGTCTTGATGTCCCAAAAGAACGCCAGCTGGCTTCTAGAGCTTAGCACAGGGCTTGGCACACAATAGACATTCAGGAATAATAACAACAATAGCCAGTGTGCCAGACACTGCTCTGCATGGTTTAGAGACCTTATGTCACTTGATCCCCATAGCTGTGCCATGAAGTAGGGATAATAACCCCATTGTACAGGTATAGAAACTGAGGCCGCAGGAAGGGACACTGCATGTGAGTGGCAGAGCCAGATGAACTAGGGAACCTACCTCAGAGCCTGGGCTCTTCACACTGTCTGCATTCACGTACCTCTGTGGCTTCCAGTCAGTGACCTCCAACTCTAGGCCAATAAGCCTGTGACGTGTATTATCTCGTTGAATCCTCACAACCAGCCCACACAGTGTATGGTGTACGTATCTTTATTAGCCCCATCTTACAGAGGAGGAAACTGAGGCCCAAGAGGTAAAGGAACCCCAGGGGGCCTGATAGGCTTGGGAATTGTTGACCAGGCAGAGACGGGTGGCAGCAGCTTTGGTTTGGGTAAGTCAAGGTGTCTTGCAAAGCAGGAAACCAGAAGCGCTGAGGCCCATTCATCCTGTGTGGATCTGGTTACCCTGAGCACCCACAGCGTACAGGGCTGTGTGCGGGGAGTAGAGGTGAGTTAGAGGTGTGCACCTCCTCAGCTCACACGGTCTGTCAGAACACAGACAGATGCGAGCAGATGAAGACGATGCTGTGTAGTGAGTGCCGTCGCAGGGGAGCCCCAGGAAGGGTCCGTAACCAGCGTGGGAAGGTCAGGGAGGCTTCACAGCACCAGGGACATCCAGCACATCCGGACAGGTGGCAGATTTCCGTCTAGACAGCCAGGGAGATGGTCTTGGGCTGAAATCTTTATCCAACATCAGCCACGCCAGAATGTTCCACTGCTCAGAAGGGATTCTTTTCCCATCCACCTCACTCCTGCTCTCCCATCCCTCTGGCTACCTGTACAATTGGAACTCTGCCAGCCAGTTCTGCCTCTGGGTCTTTGTAGAATGGCAGATCAGGGACTAGGCTTGGCTGAGACCTGGACCAACTTGTAGCCAAGAAGGTCCAGAGCTCTGCATTCGAGGGCAGCTGCACAGTGGAATTTCCATCTGGAATCAGCTGTAGCCAGTAGCCGTGAACACCTCCCTCCCTTCCTGTCCTGCCTGCCTCCACCCAGCCCGAGTACCAGCCCTTCACCAACATTAGAAAGGTATAGGGAGGTCATCCTTGTTTGTCCCTGTGGGTTTGGGTATAGGGAGGTCATCCTTGTTTGTCTAGGTTACTGCTGGCCCGAATTCAGATGTGATGGCTAGAGCTTCAGCAGCCGTTTTGGGTTCCTGAATGGATCTGCCTAGCTCACTCCCTACCTTCTATCCCTCCTTCCAAGAAAATTAAATTAAAAGGAACTCATATTTATGGAGCACCTACTGTGTACCAGGTGCTGTGCCTTGTGGTTTGTATTATTTCTTCCCACCAACCCCATGCGATGGGTATCACTCACCCTAATTGTGTAATGTCCCTATAAAAGTGTTTGGGGTCATATATGGAACAGAATAGTTCCCACAAAGTCCCAGGCCCTTGGAGCTCTCATCGCAGACATTCAAGGTATGACGTGTCATGATCCTCATTTTACAGACAGGGAAGCTGGGTCTCAGGACGTTGTACAGACTCACCCAGTTACTAGAAAGAGACAGAGCCAAGTCTGGAACCCCCGTGTCTCTGATTCCAAACTTAGGTTCTTTCTAGTGCCATGCAGCCACTAATGTCCACCCGCTATGGAAAGATGCTGCCCTACCTTGACCTCCACCCTGAACCCAGGGATCTGAAAAGCCTCTTCTGTGTGTATGCGTGTGTGTGTTTTCACTGAACACTCTTTAAAAGTGGTTGTAAAGAAAAGAACGAGAAGTAAGCAGGTAATGAGAAAATAACAAAACTGTACAGGGAATTGTCTTTTGTGTTCTTGCAAAGTCATTGGAATAACCCGGTGTGATTTGTGATTCGAATGGAAATGCAGGTGTTAGCACCCGAGCCTTTGTGTTGCTTCCTAAGCTCCCCAGCACAAGCCTCTCCCGTGCTTTCCTGTCTCCTTTTTAGACAAAAACCTTCCCCTTCAGCCTTGAAGGACTGTTCTGTCTTGTGCTTGCCTTTGGCACGAAAGCAGGCACCCTAGGCTGGATGGGGAGAGCGCAAGACTCCATCTCAGGGAGGAGATTTGAGCGAAGCAGCCTCTGCTCTCAGCGTCTCAAGCACAGCACACGGCTGTGCTTTTCACGTGCTGTGTGTCGTTAAGCAAACCACCACCCCTCTCTGGGTTTCTCTTTTCTCATCTGTAAAATGAAAATGATTTCTAAAGTCTTCCCCACCACACACCTGATCTTCTATGAAGTGAACAGGGCTGGATTCAGACCCCAGCTCTGACACCTGGGTGACCTTGGGCAGGTCACTTTACCTCTCTGCCTCAATTTCTTCACCTCCAATTAGCAGCCAGTACCTGTCAAAGGAGTATATTCAATAAACTCATTTCCTACAATGTATTAAGGACCTACTGTGTGTCGACCATCGTCCATTTTCAGTTAGGCATCGGGCACTCCAATCACGCCCCTATTTTTCAGTCACTGATATGTGCCGACACAAAAATAGGGGAGTCTCTCTTCTCTCAAGAAGGGGGTGGGCACTTCTGAGTTCTTGACCCTTGTCTTAGTGAAGGTTCCATCCATAATAAAGGCCCAGATGAAGTGGCTTAAACACACAAGAGGTGATGCTGTCCCATAGGCAAAGGCTAGAAGAGGCAGTTCAGGGCTGGTGGCTCTATAGCTTTCAGGGGCCAAAATTCCCTGTCTTGCTATTCTGCCATCCTTAGTGAGCCAACTCATGGCTCATGGTGGCTGCCACAGCTCTGGCCATCCTGTCTGAATTCCAGCCAGCAGGAAAGAGGAAATAGGGGTAAAAGCGAAGCACTCCCCCTTTTAAAGAGAATTCCAAGGAGCACCGCATAACACTGCTGCTTCATCTCATTGGCCAGAACTCATCACCGCAGTACACTTGGCAACAAGGGAGGCTGGAGAATGTACCCAGCTGTAAACTGGAGTTCTTATGACCAAGGGAAAGGGGGAGAGTGAATTGTAGAAAGTACCTGGCAATCTTTCTAGCCATAGTTCTATTTTAGATTTGGGGGCTTTGTCCTGGAGGAACGCTCTGATGTAACTACTCTTACTGTCCCCATTTTACAGCTGAGGCAAATGGAGGTCAGAGGCATACAGGGTCTTGTCCAAGGTCCCACAGCTGGTGATCCACAGAGCCCTTCCACTGTAACCTAAAGCTGCAGGCAGAGAACGGGAACTTCCACTCCAGCTGTAACAGGAGGATCTTTCCTGCCCCCAGAGGACCCAGCTTCTGTAGAGAAGCTTCCTTCGTCTTTAGTTAAGAAATTTTAGAGCAGCTTTGAACCCAGAGGCTTCCCACCCACTCTGGACTTGAGAATCATTGAGGGTTGGAGTCATGGCATTGGTGACTGGTTGGTGAAGATGCGGAGGGAGAGGCCCAGGAGCCCTGGGGAGGACTGGGGTCTGCCCACCACCCGTGGTCCTCACTCACTGTCCTCCTGCAGGTCAGCGGCCACTTGGACTACGCCAAGCAGATGGACGTCATCCTGAAGGCCGTGGGCATCCACACCAAGCCAGGCTGGGACGAGAAGGGGCTCTTGCTGGCCCCAGGCAGCCTGCCCCAAGAGGAGCCTCGCCAGGCAGCAGCGCCCTCCTCATCGGATAAGACCACCAACCAGGATGGGCAAACCCAAGGTCCCACATCCCCCTTGGGAGACACCCCCAAAGCAGCCACATCTCTTGACCCCAGCCAAGCCCAAGTGCCAGTGAGACTGGACCAGTCTGAAGGGGCCTCTCTTCCTGCTGCTGCCAGCCCTGCTGAGAGCCCCCCTGTCTGCAGCCATGGCATGGGCCCCAACCCACTGGGCTGCCCCGACTGTGCCAGCGAGACACAGGGGTCCTGCCCAGGGCTGGACTGACCCCGGAAGAGTCATTCTCCCAGATTTCTATATGCAGTGCTCTCTTACCCCACTCCACCGGGTCCCTCACATGAGCTCTGGAGATGCAGAATTTCCACCACTGTCTTTCCTAAATTGAAGACATTGCTACTGGAAGGAGGGGGATTGTAAGAAGACACCGTCCCCTCCCCAAGGAAGCAAGGCTAGAGCTCTGCAGAGTCAACCAAGCACAGTGTAGAGCCCCAGGACTAGACCAGCCGTGGGCCTCCTGTGCTTCGGGTCAGAGCTGTAGGGTCTGGTTGCCCATCAGGTGGCTCAGGAGCTCTGTGGAGCCTGAGGCTCCCACCCAGCCACGCTCCCCAGCCTCAAAAGCCTGGTGTCTGCCGACCCATTCGCCCACAGGCACCACTGCCACACCTACAGAGCAGGTACAAGTGGGACAAGCAGCTTATTCTCTCTGCTCTTGGGAGATCCGATGAGATCTGCCACGTGCAACTGTACAGGCTGTGCACCACACAACTACAGGGGCAGCATCATAAAGACGTGATGTGAAGGGCGCCCCCCAAAGTTATGCCACGTAGTGGCCCTGGATATAACTGTTACAGAACAATTACAGAACGTGGTGAAAAAATGCTGGATCAGCAGGCAGTGTGGACTGGGCCTGTGACGAGAATGAGTTAGGTGGGGATTTCCTATAGCAGAGACAGAGGTGTGATGATTCTAATAATAAATAATAATAACAGCTACCATTTATTAGGTATTTACTGTGTACAGGGTGCTTACCTGGATTGTCTCAGTTGACCCTCACAACAACCCTATGAGGTAGGTTCTATTATTATCTTCATTTTCACTTGCAGACCAGAGAGGTTAGGTAAGCTACCCAAGATCACACAGGTGGTCAGTCTCAAGCTCCAGTCAGTCGGCCTCTAGAGCCCAAGCTCTTAGCCACTGGATCTGCATCCCTGGAACCATCCCCTTTGGTCCTCCCACTGTCTCTGAATGAGCGGGCCAGAGATAATCCCCCCCGCATCGTGCAGATGGGGAAACCAAGGCCCCGGCAGAGAAAATATTGACAAGCTCAGGGGAGGCAGCGAGGAGTGGGGAGAGGCAGGGGAATTAGAGTGTTGGAGCCAAATTGGTCCTCAGGGGTACGTGTATTTGTTTCAAAAAATATTTACAGAACTCCTACTGCTGTTAATCCAAGCAGCTCATGTCACCCACGGAAAACTGAGGCCCCGAGAGAGGACATGACGTTGCTGAGGTCCCAAAGCAAACTCAGGGCAGAGTCTGGACCAGAACCCAGGACACCTGCACCCAGAGTCTCTTCCCACTTCACCAGCTGCTTCTACAGCCTGAGTGGCCCCTCAAGCGAATTCAGTTCACACCACGGTCACCGCCTCAGCTAGTGTTTATTGAGAGTCCACTGGGGCAGGCCTGGGGGTAGAGGGGGAGCCCCAGTAAGCACCAGGGCCCCTCTACAGCCAGCGGCATGGCCAGAATTGAGTCTACTCAGCACCAAGGAGAGCTCCAGGCCACCAGTGGAGGCTCCTGGGAGTTTGGGTGGATGGAACTTGGAGGTGGGAAGCAGAGTAAGAAAAACCTCTGACTAAAAAGAAACCTAAAGTAGGTAAGCTTTGGGAACCAAGAGTTCCCCCGTCAGAAAAAAGCAGGCCCCTGTGCCAGGGTCCACCTGCCTGCCCGAGGGCACCAACCCACACCAGGGACAGCTCTACAACTCTGCTGACCCGATGGCCACCACTCCCACTGAGCCCTGGGAAGGCCAGAAGGAGGTGGTCAAGGGCTGGTTCTGTTCCCACCAGCTGGTTCCCTTCTAGGCCCAAGGAAGTCCAGGCTAGAGGAACACCATTCCTGGCGCTGAGCAGAAGCCACCAGCTCTCCCTTCGGCTCCAGGAGACGCAGTGCAGCCGCCTGGGAGCTGGGGTGGGGGCCCTACCCAGCTTCCAGAGCGAGCCAGGCTGTGAGATCTGGGCCGGGGCTGAAGACGAGGAGGAAGGTGGAAGAACAGTGGGAACAAAGAGCCCTTCCTGGCCCTCAGCCAGAGGCCAGGGGACTGGATGGCCAGGAGCTGTAACAGCAGGGACCACCAGCCGACCACCTGCCGAGTGCCGGGCATTCTGTGTGCAGTATCCTAACGCTGAAGACACCCTATGAAGCAGGCATCGTTACTCCCATTTTGCACGTGGAGTAATAGGCTCAGAGGGGTTAAGTAACTTGTACGAGGACTGGTAGGTGGTGAAGCAGAGGTTCACAGGTAGGCCTGCCTGACTCCCGGGCTCAGAGGGGTTAAGTAACTTGTACGAGGACTGGTAGGTGGTGAAGCAGAGGTTCACACGTAGGCCTGCCTGACTCCCAGGCTCAGATGCTTTGTGTGCGGGCAGGTGTATCCTGAGAACCTGACTGGTCCAAAAACGGTCTAGCAAACCATTCTCGGGGTTAAAGATCACCTGAACCAGCACATCTCAAACCATAATGTGCGCAGGATCCACCTGCTGAACACCAGGTCGGGATGGGACACAGGTGTGCGTTTCTAACAGGCTCCCGGGAGCTGAGGCGGTGGCCCACGGACCACACTTGGAGGACCGAGGAATTTGGCCCAGCGCCAAGCTGCCTCTGCAGACAGAGGTGTCCCTCCCACGCAGTCTGACAGACACGTGCAAAGGAGATGGTTGTCTTCATCCTAATCTGGGCCAAGAGGTCCTTACCCCACTCCCTGGAGTCCCCCAGCCTTGCTCTACACACATCCACAAGTTACACTCAATAGTGGGGCATCCTGGAGAAAACTGTACCGAGCCAGCAACTAGCCCTCCAGGTAGGAGGCCTGGAGTGGGCACAGGGAGCTGGCTCCGTGCAGCCCCCTGGAGCTCAGCGGGCTCCCGGGAGACCTGGAGCATCCTGGTTTTAGCCAAGAGCTGGCCCAGGGCCTCAGGGACTTGGTCCCATCCGGTCCAGCTCTCCAAGCCTGCGTCAGTTCCTCGGGGGACCAAGCGGATGCAGCTGTAGCTCAGGCTCCGCGGGATCAACGCTGAAGAAGCTGACTGCGGTAGTGGTCCCAGCAGGCGGCGGGGGGTCCCGGGTGGCCTCTCCAGGCAGCAGCAGCTGGGCCGTGAGCTGCAGGCCTGAGGAGCCCCCCGAGCCCGGGTCCGAGTCCGAGTCCGAGTTCGGCAGCAGGGGCAGTGGCAGCACGTGCTGCAGGCTCAGGCCCGGCCGTGGGCCGCTGTGAGAGGTACGCACGGAGGGCGAGGCAAGACTGGGCTGGCGCTCCCGGGGGCAGTGGGGACACGGCAGGAACCTGCCCAGGGCCCGCTTGAAGTCCCGCATGAAGAGCGGGTAGATGATGGGGTTCATGGTGCTGTTGCAGTAACCCAGCCATGTGAGGACATCAAAGAGCCCCGGGGAGATGCAGTCGCACACGGCCTGGAGGGATGGGGCACGTCATGCCTGGTCCTGGAGGAGGGACGCAGGCCACCCCGCCCAGCACGGATGGGACAGACACATAAACACATGGAGAGGCAGCCCGCCCTCCTCCCTCCCCGGGTCTGGGCAGGGGTAGGGCTCAGGGCCTCCCCAACCAGGCGTGGACTCACCTGCCCCTTGTGGTAGCATTACCTGGGCTATGTTGACCACAAAGAAGGGCAGCCAGGTCACAAAGAACATGCCCAGCAGGACGCCCAGTGTCAGGCTGGCCTTCAAGGCCTTCCTGCTGTGCTTGGTGGCTAGACGCCTGCTGTCAGCCGACTCCACCCCGGGGCACGGGGTCCTGGGCACCTGAGGAAAGGAAAGCCACGTGATTTAGTGAAGAATGCGCCCCAGTCTGACCCTATTCCCAGCCACAGACTGAGCCTTACTCCTAATTCTAGACTGAGCCCTAGTACCAGTATTAAACTGAGCCCTGACCCTTGAATGAGCTCCAATTGCAGTCCTAGCTGAGGCCTGACCCTGACTCCCGACCGAACCTTGATCTTGGCTTCAGACTGAGCCCTGACATCAGCAGTAAGCTAAGCCCTACTCATGGCCCTGAGCCCCTGATGCCTACCGTAGGTTGAGCCCTACATAAACAAGATCTCAAACTGAGCCTCAACCCCGGACCAGACTGAGCCCAATTTTAGCACCAGACTGAGCCCTGATTCCAGAAATAGACGGAGCCTTGGTCCTGGTCCTGCACCGAGCTATGACCCTGACCCAGCGCTTCACGAGGAGCTCTAGAAAGTACAGTGAGATTTCCTAGGTGCTGGGGCTCATGGTCATGTGTGTTGGCCAGTGTCAAATGTTGTCCTTTGCAAGGCGTGTAGGTCTTCTGAACTGTTGGATTTGTGTTTGGGGCAGTGTTGTCCTGCACTGCACTTTGGCACTACAGGAATTAGCCACAATTGAACAGTACTTGACAAAAGAGGACAGTTGCTGTCCAGGGCTTGGCAATCTCTTTGCCTATGGATTCTCTTCGTATGTTGGAGTGATGGTTTTGTCTGCACCACTACTCCCAGACTCCACAAAATAAAGTGCATTTTTGAAAATATGTGCCCAAAACAAACGTGTACAATTAAATCTGTATAAATTACTAGGGATGCAAGCAACCTTGGCATTTTACACGCAGATTTCACTGTGGAGTGACAGACATCTCCATTCGCACACGTGGACTCCGTGAGCGGGAACCAGGGGAGAGGAGGAGGAAGAAGCTAGGAGCTGCTCCATGGGGAACACGGCACGAGGGGTTAGAATGTGACTTTACAAGTGGGAGCGCAGGCGTCCCAAAACGTTCAAAAGGCTCTCTGATCCCAGATGACCCATTAGCCCAGAGGTTCTCCTAATTTTTTCAACTTTGTGAGTCCATTGAGACGCTAATGAAATCTACAAAACCACTCCTCAGAAAACAAAAGGCTTATAAAATTTTATAAATACACACACACACAGAGAAAAAAGTTCCCTCATGTCCAGAGGGTTCAGAGACCACTGTGAAGTCCATCCATGAAACCCCTAGGGGTCCATGAAAGCTGGAATGTGAAGCCCTCCTCTGAACCATGTATTGTAATCAATTTGGATTTTCATATATCAGCTTTCCACAAGGCAAGAGCCACCTATATTGACAATTTTTAAGTAAATACTGGTATGCAGAGGTGCGCACAACTTATTGAATTATGAAGGGGCATGTGGGCTGCCTGGGAATATACCTGGGCTTTGAAAGCCAGGGGTTTCCCCCCAACATTTCCTAAACTGCATGAGAGCCCAGCTTAGCTCTTGAGGCAACCAAAGATAGTTTGGGTATGGGAAGATGAAAGAGAAGGAGGCAGGAAGGGAACCAGATTCCCAGGCAACCTTCACAGGTGAAAATGGGGTGGAGGAGGCAAAGGCAAGTTGTGTCAGCCCTTCGAGCACCAAAGCCGAACCCCCTACCCCGTCCCCCTCCCAGCCCTTTTTCTCTCCCCGCCTCCTCAGGGTAGCCAGGCTTGGTTACTGTCCATGGTGCTGAAAACCCAGCTGCATCCCTACAATATCTTTCTATAGGGTCTGGAATGGCAGTGGCAGGAGAGGGGAGACAGGCACACTGCAACTCCCACCCTTCGATGTGTTTCTCCAAGTGAAATCTGGTTAGACAAATATCAAAGACACCCAGAGCAGCCTAAAAGAGGCCCTTGAGTTCTCCCCTCTGTCTTGGTGGGGCAGCATTGTGCAGAGGCAAGAGCTTGTTTTAAGACAAGTGATCTGGCTTCAAACCATGCCTCTACCACTTACTCGCCCTGTGATCTTGACAGTCTCTGCTTCCACATGTGTAAAATGGGAGAAAATACTCACCTTACGGAGTTGCTTTGAACCTGTGGATATACATGCACGCACAGTGCCTGACACAGAGTAAGTGTAAATACATAGCAGCCCTGATGTCGATTCAGCAGTATACAAGGTTGGGGGAGTTTTTAGCACCTTCAGGAGCCCTGTTTTTCTGCCAGCAGCTTGAGCTTTCCAAAGCAGCACAGATGTCAGGACAAATGCTCTGAGCCACTATGCTATAGCAAGGAAGAAAAAGAGGATCTGCTTTTCTCTCTCCTTCTCATTTTCTCTTCTCCAGAGTGAACTCTATATGGCTCCCGTGGGCCAACCTGTTCAACCTGGAGGGAGAGGCTCCTGCTTCCCCAAAAGAATCTCCTAGGACCTGCCGTGACTTTGAATTGCTGCCACCAGTGGGGACAGACATATGGGGAAGAGGGAGACACCGTCTCCAGAAAGCCCTAGCCACACGGGTACCCCCTGGCCCCTGGAGACCTGGGGAGGGGGCAAAAGACAGCTGTGATCTTGCTAGAGCTCTAGGGCACTAGGGTACCAAGGTACTCAGGGAGACATTTTGGGGGCAGTCATCAGGGGAGGATGATCCAGAAGGACTAACCATGGTCTGAGAGTCCCTCTCTAGTCTTCCTAGGAACAAACCTGTACTTCTCTTTCTCCTCTTCTCCCCGAAAAGTTGACCCAAGAACACAAGCAAGAGGGAAGAGAGAAGGAATTGAGGCTCAGAGATGGTGGGGGAACCTTCCCAAGGTCACATTACGCCAGTACAAAGCCTCAAACAAAAGTACCAGTGACCCCAAATGATCATCTCCACTTACTGAGCACTTACTATGCATCAGCAGTTGATGTTCATTCTGCCACTGAGTCTTTATGGGAGGAAGGTATTATAATCTCCATCTTGCAGATGAGGTTCAGAGAGGCAAAATAACTTTCCAGGAGTCACACAGCAGACAAGTGCTGAGTTAGGGAATCAAAGTCATCTCTGGCTCCAGAAACTGCACTTCACCAGGCCGTTTCCATTTTGGAGGATGGCACCCCCAAGTAAAACCCCACCACCGTCACTGAGAGTCCCTCATGGAGCAGAAGCCAATGGCAACCGCCAGGCCACGCTCTGGGTTCTGGCTGATGCCAGCCTCACCCTTCCCACTTCTCTCTGCCCTGTAGCCACCTCATGGCCCCGTGGCACGTTCTGTTGTTTGCATGTCCCTTATACATGTCTGTGGCATTTGTCACTGTCAGAGGGCAGCTACTGGAGGACAATTTGGCAGTGCCCTTCCAGGAGGCAAGTCCGCTTACAGGTCCTTATGTCCATAAAAACCCATACCTGTGTCTCTACACTTGGCTTGGACAAGAGTGTGTACCACAGCACCATTCGTGATAGGAAAAAAATTGGAAACAGCCCAAAAGTCCATCAAAAGGTGAGTGGTTAAATAAACCCCGGTACATTACCACTATAGAATGCAACACAGATGTTTGAAAGAATGAATTGATCAAATGGAAGGATCTCCATGACACATTATCAAGTGATAACGGCAAGTTGTACAAACAAGAGATACAGCATGATTCCCTTTGTTTAAAAAAATACACAAAGCAAAGCACTAAGTTTCTTTAGGTACATAAACAAATATGGAAAAAGAACTGGAAAGACATTGAGAGACATAGGAGTGGGAGGTGATTGGATGAGGTCAGAGAGGTCTTTTATTTTATCGTTATTGACGAATTTTCATTTTAAAGTGTACTTACGTATTCCCTCGTGTAATTTCAAATGTGTACGATCAACTAATCATAGTGTGAGGGTAATAGGATAGACCCTGGAGCCAGACTGCCTGGTTTAAATCATGGCTCTGTTACAAACTAGCTGAGTGAACTTAAGCAAGGTACTTTACCTCTCTATGCCTCAGCTTTCTCATCTATAAAATGGCAATTACAATGGCATCTACCTCGTAGGGTTGTAGTAAGGGTTAAATAAGATAATAGCAAGTTACTCGAACAGTGCCTGGCACACAGTAAGTACCATGTGATTGTTACCTTGTTGTTGATTATCGTTATTTGTGTTCACCTCGGCTCCTTCATAATGGTGATGAGGCTGCTGATGGCAGTGAGGGTGATTTTTCCCCCTAGAAAATCTCAAAGGGGTGAGCTCCCCCAGAACCGTGCATTTTTACCATCAAGAGGAAAGGATAGGAATTAACGTTTGTCAAGCACCTACTATGTGCCAGGTTTATATATATCATCTCATTGATTCTTCAAACAGCCTCAAATGATAAATAGCATTACCCCTGAGATAGACGGAGGTGAGTGACTCATCCAAAGTCATCCAGCTGCGACGGGAAAGAGGCAGGATTTGAACCCGTGCTCAGCCAGACACGCAAGCTCCTGTGCCCTGCCCCAGCTGCACCAGGCAACCTCGTTCTGAGCAGCAGCAAAGGCTGTCATGCTCGGCTCTGCTCCTCTGCTCCTCTGCCTCCCACTCAGCCCCCTCCTCCCCCTCCAAGATATTTCTGTGATCACAGCCTCCTCTGAGGAGGAAGCAGAGATGGAAGGGAAGATGGATCACTAGGACAGAATGATGCACAGCTGGGGGATGGAGGGTGAAAAAGCTGGGGGAGGAGAAAAAGGAGGAGAAATTGAGGGAGAGAAGGAAGATATGGGGTGCAGAAGGAAGGGATGGGTGAGCTAGAACGGAGGGAGGGGGGATAGAGATGGGGGAAAAGATGCGGTGCAGAGGAAGAGGATAGGGAAAGGGTTTTGACCACAGAGACACAGGAATTCTGGCAGAGAGAGAAAGAGACTAAGAACGTAGGAACTCCCAGCTCAGCCTCCCACTGCTGCTCCCCAGCAAGCTGAGCACCCACACTGGTCCCTCTGGAATCCCCCGAGGATGCGTCCCATCCCCACATGGGCACCCACCTTTCACACACACACACACACACACACACACACACACACACACACACACACACACTCCTGCCCTGGAGGCATCTCACTCTGGCACCACCACCACCTCTCACACCCTTCTCTCCAGCCCCAGCCCATATGCCCTGCCTGGCCTCTAAGCAGAACTCTTTCTTACAGCCCCTGGGGCTGGGAAGACCTGTCTGAAACCGCTGAGCCAACCAGTGGCTTTTTAAAAGGCCATTCACATCAATAGGCAGATGTGGTGGACAGAGGCATAGAAAGATGCTCCAGCCAGCTCAGCTCCCTTGTCGGAAACCCCTGAAGAGCCAGGACTCCAGGGACTGGTGCCCAGCCCCCTTCCCTCTGTGGGGAAGGTAGAGGCTGGATCGGAGAAGGAGCTAAGGGTTCAGTGGGGCTGGAAAGAGGAGGAAAGGGGCCTAACACACCCCCAAGTTCTGTTCATTCTCATTAGTTCCTTTAGGTCCAGGCACTGAGAACGCCTCCGTCCCCAGGCTGGATGCTGCTGGACTCTGGGGCAGGCCAGCTTGGGAGGGGGAAGTGGGTCACAATCCAGGAGGCCAGAGTAGAGGCAGCATCCCAGAAGCAAATTCCCCAAATGCAGGCAATTCTCCAGGCAACAAGGAAAAATTGCCCTGCAGAAGGCTTACTTAGGATCTGAGTGGGTTTGGAAGCAACGGCAATGGGAGAGTCTGACACTGTCTCATTCAAATAAAGAGAAAAGGCTTTCCAGAAAGTAGGAAGAATTTGCACAAACACGTTGCTGGCTTGAGAGGCTGCGGGTCATTCTGCCACAGCTAAATGACCCATGAAGACTCCTCCCAACCTTTGGTTTCGTGACTTCCTTGCTTCGGTTTGCAAACGTATGCACAGGGAGTAATAGACCCTGAATGTTTACTGGCGGAGGCACCCTTCTTCTAAGCTCCAGAACCCTCATCATGATAGGGTTTCGTGATCAGTGTCTCTCTCTCCAGCTAGAAAGTAGATTCCAACAGGGCAGGATCTTCTCAGACCCACTCATCCCTGCAACCACAGCACAAGGGAGGTACTCAACACAGCAACACAGTACCAAGGAAGTGAATCAATCAATGTACTAAAAAGTGCAGGATTCATCAGCTACAAGAACTGCTTCTAACAGTGGGAGAACAGGGAGAGATGTGAGTTGGGATTGAACCCCTGGCTCTGTGGAGCACTGTTGTGCATTTCATTTCTCTCATCACTGTGCACTGACCACTCACGACACGCCAGGCACTGTTCTAGGTTCTGGGAATATAGCAATCGAGATAAGTCCTCACCCTCATAGAACTTACATTCCAGTAGGAGGAAATAAACAGTCAAACAGTAAGTGGGAAAGTATATAATATGTCAGGCGGTGGTATTTGTTGCTGAGAATAACTTAGGAAATTAGGACTGGGTGGGATCTGGACAAGTATGGCCGTTACTACTCTTGACGAAGTGATTAGGGAAGACAGCCAAGCAGAGGACAGAAGAAAGTGATGGAAGCTAGGGGGAGAACCATGCGGAGATGTGAGGAAACGGCACTTCAGGCAGGGGGAGCAGCAAGTGCAAAGGTCCTGAGGCAGAAGTGTGCTTGGTCTGCTCAAGGAATAACAAGGGGGCCAGGGGAACTGAAATAGAAGGAGTGTGGAGGGTGGTGGAAGGAAAGGAGGCCAGAGAAGGAGCAGAGGAATGACATAACAGGGCCTGCATTTTTTTTTTTGGCCATGCCTCACAGCTTGCGGTAGAAGTGCCAAGTCCTAACCGCTGGACCGCCAGGGAATTCCCAGGACCTGCATTTTAAAGGGATCGTTGTGGCTGCTGTGTAAGATCAAAAGGGAGCAAGGATGGGCTTAGGAAGCCAGTGGGTGATCACTGCAATAACCCAGGCATCAGAAGCCCAGGGGACCAAGGGAGGCAACCGAGACATGAGAAGTGTCTTGAAAGCAGAAAGCATGCTGGGTGTGCAGTGTGAGAAAAAGAGAGGCATCCAGGCTGCCTCCAAGGTCCCTGGCCTGAGCAACTCATATTAGTTAGTCGACATGAGGAAGATAAGGGAGAGACTATGTCTGGAGCCTGGAAAATCCGGAGTTCTGTTGCGGGCAGTGGTAAGTAAGTGGCCCAGGCTGGAAGTCATCAGTGGGGAGGTGGCACTTCTGGTCATGGCACGAGACCAGCTCACTGAGTGAATGTGGGAAAAGAGCAAGGAGGTCAGAGGACTGAGGCCGGGGGATGCCTCGGATGGTGGAGAAGCAGGAGGACCCAGTAGAGGAGACTGAGAAGGCACAGCCGGTGGCGTGGAGGGTCTCACACCGGGTGGCGTCCCTGAGGTCAATGTTTTAAGAGCATGTCACTGCCCACAGGCAGCACGACACTCAGATCCAGGCGTTGGCATCAGCCAGACCTGAGCTGGAACCTCACTAACCAGCTGTGCAACCCTGGGCGTCACCGGTCCTCGGTTTCCCCAAATGTCAAACAGGGATGATGATTACTTGCCCCGTTGGGTGTTCGGGGGATTCACTTAGCTCAGTGCCCGGCAGGTAGAGAGAGCACTCAAAGGCTGTGGAGCTGCAGCTGTTAGCATTCGGGGGACACCTGCCCAGGTGCTGAGGCCGCAGTCTCAGGTACAATCCTGGCCAGTTAGCTTCATGGAAAGAAAATCTATGCATCACAGACACTGCTAGAACCGAGAATCCAGACCGAGGCCGGCCAACTTCTCACCTCCTTAGTCACTGGGGCAGAGCTCCCCAGAGTGTGAGAATTGGAGATACCCTTGAGTAGTAAATGGACACCCTATAAAATAACTGAGTCACAGAGTGGGAACATAGGCCTTTACAGTTCCCTCCCAGCTCTTCCGGTTACATCAAGAGAAAGTCTCGTGTCAATGGTACTGTGTCTTTAACATCCCTCCAACGTCTAACAAAGAGAAAGCCGGCCTCAGGCTCAGCATCTCCAGCCACATCCAAGCTGGGCTTTAGTAACCTCAATGGCCAGGATACTGACTGTCCGTTTCCGGAAGAGAAAAGAAGTTTTCTTTCTAAATAAGTTCATGGAAGTAAGAAGATAAATGAGATGTCTCCAGGGAAATGCAAAGTACATACGGATGCAGAGCCTTGAGGCATGTATGAGGGTGGGTGGAGGGGTAGCAAGGCAGATACCACAAGGCAGTTCTCCAACGCCTGACGTCTGGGAAACGCTCCTTTACAGGAACCCAGGGAGAGAGATGGATGGCCCAGGGCAGCTGCCCTACAGCTGCAGAACCGAGTCAGGGTCACAGCCACCTGGTGAGACTCAAGAACATTCTCCAGTGAGCACAGATGGGAGAGAGAGCAGGGCCGCAGCCAGGACCTCCTGTCCACCCAAGACCCTGTCCTCCTACTCGATGGGCCTCACTGCTGGGATGACACGGCTAAGCCGCTCTGCGGGGGCTGCCGACCAGGGTGTTGGCCTCTCAGCCCCCATCTATCCAGTGACACCCCCCGCCCAAGGTAGCTCCCATCCTGCAGGCACCTCCTCCACCTGAGGCTATACCAAGATGACACTGGAGAGCCCATCTGGGATCTTCTTGGGGGCCTGTGACCTAATTCTCTAGGGCTCAGGCCTGATCAGTCTAAAGTCCCATCCCTTGGCGTGAGCAATAAGACTCGGGTACCGCGTGACCCACTCCACTCTAGGCACTGCAGATCTTGAGCAAAGAGCGCCGACCCCATTCACAGGTAACCAGTGAGCACCTACTACGCACAGTGGAGATCAAAACTCACTCAGATACACCCAGCCCTCGTGGGAGCTTACACTCCAGTGGGGGAGACAGTGAACAGATCAACAAATAAACTGGGCATCGGGATCAAGAATAAAAGGGTGGGGGAGGGCAGGGAGGTCTGCAGACAGTGTGGTCAGGGAGGGCCTCTGGGAAGGGGTGACCTGTGAGCTGAAGAAGAGTCTCAGTCAGGCAAGGGCGGCTCCAGAGGAAGAACATTCCAGGCAGAGGGCACAGCCAGTGCAAAGACCTGGGCACAGAGTCAGTCTGGTGCCTACCAGGAGTGTCAGTAGGTCCACAGGACTGCTGCAGAGAAAGGGGCAGGGAGGGGAAGAGGTGCAGCTGGGGAGGTGGTCAGGACCGGATCCCGAGGCCAGATCCTGACACAGGTCTCCCCTTTATCTTGAGAGCAATGGGGAGCCACTGAAGGGTTTGTAGCAAGGGGGTGAGGTGATCACGCTTCTGCTTTTCTTTGTGCAGAAAATGGATAGGAGGGGGTCTGGCGTGGAGGCAGGGGGAGCCAGCAGGAGACTATCAAAGGCTCCCAGGTAAGAAGCAATGGTGGCTTGGATCGGGAAGGTGGCATTGGAGGTGACACATGTTTAGAGGCAGCACCAACAGGCCTTGCAGATGAATCCCATGAGCATGAGGGAGAGAAATTGTTCCTAAGTTTCTGGCGTGCGATGCCATGATGGTGCCATTTGCCACGATGGGGACGACGGGGGGGACGAGCAGGTGGGGAGAGTTGGGACCCCCTGAATTCCCTGTTGCACATGTTACCTTCGAGAAGACTGCCCCACATCCTGGAGCGTCTGTGGACAGCTGGACATTGAGTCTGGAGTTCAGAAGGAAGGTGGGAACTGGGAATGACCAATCGGAGGTCGTCAGCAATTGTATATTACGTGGCGGATGCCTAGTGGGCACCCAATGGCTGCTGATTCTTCTCCATCCCACAAGCCCGGGTCTCCCTGCGCGCCCCGGGTACCTGCAGCGTCTCCAAGGCCTGGACGGCCATGCCGGTGGTGAGGGAGGCCACCTGCACGGCCTGCTTGCGGGCGGCCAGCAGGATCCTGCAGTAGGTGAAGCAGATGGCGCCCGAGGGCAGGAAGAAGGTGAGGCCCGACGCCACCAGGACGAAGGGCAGGCTGGCCAGCAGGCGGCACTGCCCCGGGGCGGGCGCCCGCGCGCGGCCCAACTCGTGCCATCCCAGCAGCAGGGGCAGGAAGGAGGCGAGCGCGGCCAGGCCCCAGGCGCTCAGGACCAGCGCCAGAGCGCGCGGGGGCGTCATGCGCAGCTTGTAGCGCAGCGGCGAGAGGATGAGCAGGTAGCGGTCCAGGCTGATCAGACAGAGGTTGAGGATGGAGGCGCTGCAGCACATCACGTCGAAGGCGGCCCAGAGCAGGCAGAGGCCCCGCGCCAGCACCCAGCGCCCGTACAACGCATTCAGCATGGCCGGCGGCATCACCACCAGCCCCACCATCAGGTCCGACGTAAAGAGCGACACCAGGAAGAAGTTGGACGTGTTGCGCAGCGTGGGCTGCGTGCAGATAAGCGCGATGAGCAGCGAGTTGGCCGCCGCCGTCAGCGTGATGACCACACACAGCGCGGCCGCCACCCAGCCGCTGCCCCCCGGCTCCGATGGCGGCCCCGACTCCCAGTCCAGGGTGCTGTTGTTGGCGGGGCCCTGCTCTGGGACCATGAGGGCGGAGGGCGAGGACGTGAGGCCCGAAAGGGGTCCGGAGGACTAGGTAGGGTGGGCGGGAAGACGGAGAGAGGGACCTGCAGGTGCAGAGGCTGGATGGGCGTAGTCGGTGAGAACAGACCACCCCCCGGGGCCGCAGGTGGGAAGGTATGAATGGGGCTCTGGGTCAAAGGGCAGCAACCCGAGGAGGATGGAGAGGGGGCCTTTGGGCGTCCTCGGGTGTGATGTAGGGACACCTGGAGCAAACCGGTAAGAAGTCTGGGAGGAGGCACCTGATGAGCTGAGCCCTCCAGAAGGAGAGGGCCGAAAGTCAGGAGGACCGGGACGCTGACTCTGGGAGCGTTTGGCCGGGTGGGAGCAGAGCCCCTAGAGGGGACGGGCGGTAAGATGGGTCGAGAGCAGGGACCCAGGGAGGTGGGAACCCAGGGCGAGTGGGCGCTATCCAGGCCGCCCCGCGGCAGGTGGGCGTAGTGGGGGTGAGCCAGGTGGGGAGCCGTGGTGCTGGGGGTTGCAGGGTAGGGGGTTCCACGCGCCAGAGCAAAGCCCCTGGCGGGGAAGGCAGGTCTCAGAGCCAGCGCAGAGGCACCCCGGGCTCGGGCGGACACGGTCCCCGCAGCGAGAGGGAGGATGCCGGGCCGGCCCGCAGGGAGAGAGAAGGAGCCGCGGACGCGCCTCCGCCCCTTCTCCGCCCGGCCGCGGGTCGCCGGCCCCGCTCCCTCCCGCGCTCGGTACCTGGGGCGCTGAGCGCTGCTCCGCCGCCGGCGACTGCGGCAGGAGCCTCGGGGCCAGGAGAGGAAAAAGCGGCCGCGGGCCGGGCAGGCGCCCAGGGACCGGGAGCCTCCGCGAGGGGCCGGCGCGCACGGAAGAGCGGTGGCTGCTTCCAGGAGCGCGCTGTCCCCGCGCCGCGGAGCCTGCGCCCAGCCCCGCGGTGGGCGGGGAGAGCCGAGCCCAGGACTAGCAGGCGGGCGGGGTTCCTGGTACCCCCAGGTTTGCAGAGGGATGACCCGAGCACTCCGGCTGCGCCAGGTCGCCTCCCAGCTCTAGCAGCCTCCACCCCCCGCATGCCCCTCCCCACCCACACGGGGCGCAGGAGGATCTCAGAGGAGGAGGCTGTGGCCCGCCTTCACCCAGGGCTGCTCCCCATTGTGGGGCTGCCTACCCGCTACCAGGGGGAGCCCGCTGGGAGGTATTGGGCAGATCGCTTGACATATATGTAAACATATATAATACTACACACACGTACATATCTATTGTATATAATATGCCATAGCCTATATAATACTTCCTTCAAACCTTTAAACAGATGGCTACCTCCCCCTCACAATCCTTCCGAGCAGAAACCATCCTGCCCCCTGACAGCTCCAGGTGCTAAGGATGAAGACCCCGAGGTGTTGGCACTCCCAGTCTACCCAAGAGTGGGAACAGATTGGGGAATCCCCTGGCCAGGTGGGGTGGAGTCACTGCAGGTAGAGGGGTGGGGCGGGGCACACCCTGTGCAACGCTGCTGTGTATTCCACCCACCCCCAACCAGAACTAAGAAGGGTCTCTACCTGACATGTCACAGTTTGATATCGTGGATTCAACAAACATTTATACTGAGCACCTACGAGGTGTCAGGCACTGTTTTGCCCAATCTGGACACTACAGTAACCAAAACAAAGATCCAACTTCATTGAACTTACAGTCTATAGGAAGGAGACATACAATAATAAGCATAATAAACGTTTAAAGTAGTCATAGAGTGATAATTGCTATAGAAAAAAAGGAAATGGAGAGGAATGTAAAGGGAATCTAGGGTAGAACGGGGTCTTTTCCCCTCCACAGGAGCAGGAAAATATTACCTCCCATGTTTAAGGTTCCTGCTGTATTCCAGGAACTTTATTATACTATTCCTACCAATACAATAATGCTAAGAGGTAGGTGTTAAACTGGGGCTCAGAGAGGCCAAGGGCCTCACTCAAGGTCACCAGCAGCTAGTGATCAAGTGGAACTGAAACTCGGGTCTGCCCAATGACGTCCAAGGCAGAGAATCTTCAAGACCCTGCACACCCCCATGCTCCCCCCAAACCACTATTTGGCACCCAGAATCCCAGCCCTGCCTGCAGATGGGTCTGTGCAGCAGGAGGAGGACTGTTCTCCCTCCCAACGCCACCTGCACCACTGTGACAATTTCTGTCGTGCCTCAAGGAACAGGATACCAAGCACTGGGCAGAGAACCAGAAAGATCAGACTTGGGATCCCAGCTCCACTGCTAACCAGCTCTGTGGACTTAGGGTTGGCGACTCCATCTCCTTGAGCCACTGTTTTCTCCTCTACCCACTCACAGGGTTGTTGGTGTCACCTGTAAATTTTACAGTGCTGTGTCAGTGCTGGCTATTGGCCTCAGTGTTCCCATCTGTACAACGGGAATGCATTCAGCTCTTCAGTAACTCCTTCAGCCCAGGGATTTTTGATGTGAGCAACAGCAAAACTGAGAAGTGCTGTGTGGAACACACTTTGGAGCCCAATGACCTGGGTTTATAATCCTGATTCTGCTACTTGCTCTGTGACCTTGGCAAAGCCTCTTCATTTCTCTGCTGCTATGAAACTGGGGTAGTGGAGATAAACATGGGGTGAGTATTTAAACCATTTTGCACAGAGGAGGTGGCTGATAAACTTTAGCTTTGTGAAAATTAAAAGTATATAGTGAAATAGAATATTAGTCCCTCTGCTTTAGCTCTTTCAGTTTGATTCCTTTATTTAAAACACAAAAAACTAGGGGGAGGGAGAGGGATGGACTGGGAGTTTGGGGTTGGTAGATGCAAACTATTACATTTAGAATGGATAAACAGCAAGGCCCTAATGTATAGCACAGGGAACTATATTCAATATCCTGTGATAAACCCTGATGGAAAAGAATATAAAAAAAGAATGTCTATATGTGTATAACTGAATCACTTTGCTGCACGGCAGAGATTGGCACAGCATTGCAAATCAACTACACTTCAATAATAAAATTAAATAGAATAGAATAGAATAATTTTTTTAAATCTAGGGAATTCCCTGGCAGTCCAGTGGTTAGGACTCGGCACTTTCACTTCTGGGGCTGGGTTCGATCCCTGGTCGGGGATCCAAGATCCCAGCAAGCCTCACGTCGTGGCCAAAAAAAAAAACTAAAGAAAACATGACCAAAAATGTTAGCATTTGTTCATTCTTTTTGATAGATTAACAAATGCTTGTTATATTATGAGCTGTACTTTGCTATAACCAACACCAAAAACTCCCATTTACCATTGCAACTAAAAGAATAAAATACCTAGGAATAAACCTACCTAGGGAGACAAAAGACCTGTACGCAGAAAACTATAAGACACTGATGAAAGAAATTAAAGATGATACAAACAGGTGGAGAGATATACCATGTTCTTGGATTGGAAGAATCAATATTGTGAAAATGACTATACTACCCAAAGCAATCTACAGATTCAATGCAATCCCTATCAAATTACCAATGGCATTTTTTACAGAACTAGAACAAAAAAATCTTAAAATTTGTGTGGAGACACAAAAGACCCCAAATAGCCAAAGCATTCTTGAGGGAAAAAAACAGACCTGGAGGAATCAGGCTCCCAGACTTCAGACTATACTACAAAGCTACACTAATCAAGACAATATGGTATTGGCACAAAAACAGAAATATAGACCAATGGTAGAGGATAGAAAGCCCAGAGATAAACCCACGCACCTATGGTCACCTAACCAATGACAAAGGAGGCAAGGCTATCCAATGGAGAAAAGACAGTACCTTCAATAAGTGGTGCTGGGAGAACTGAGCAGCTAGTTACATGTACAAGAATGAAATTAGAACACTCCCTAACACCATACACAAAAATAAACTCAAAATGGATTAGAGACCTAAATGTAAGACCAGACACTATAAAACTCTTAGAGGAAAACATAGGAAGAACACTCTTTGGCATAAATCACAGCAAGATCTTTTTTGATCCACCTCCTAGAGTAATGGAAATAAAAACAAACATAAACAAATGGGACCTAATGAAACTTTTGCACAGCAAAGGAAACTACAAACAAGACGAAAAGACAACCCTCAGAATGGGAGAAAATGTTTGCAAACGAATCAACGGACAAAGGATTAAGCTCCAAAATATATAAACAGCTCATGTAGCTCAATATTAAAAAAACAAACAACCCAATCCAAAATTGGGCAGAACACCTAAATAGACACTTCTCCAAAGAAGACGAACAGATGGCCAAGAAGCACATGAAAGGCTGTTCAACATCACTAATTATTAGAGAAGTGCAAATAAAACTACAATGAGGTATCACCTCACACCGGTTAGAATGGGCATCAACAGAAAATCTACAAACAACAGATGCTGGAGAGGGTGTTGGAGGAAAGGGAACCCTCTTACACTGTTGGTGGGAATGTAAATTAATACAGCCACTATGGGGAACAGTATGGAGGTCCCTTAAAAAACTAAAAATAGAATTACCATATGACCCAGCAATCCCACTCCTGGGCATATACCCAGAAAAAAACCATAATTCAAAAAGACACATGCACCCCAATGTTCATTGCAGCACTATTTACAATAGCCAGGACATGGAAGCAACCTAAATGCCCATCGACAGATGAATGGATAAAGAAGATGTGGTATATATATACAATGGAATATTACTCAACCATAAAAAGGAATGAAATTGGGTCATTTGTAGAGGCGTGGATGGATCTAGAGACTGTCATACAGAGTGAAGTTAAGTCAGAAAGAGAAAAACAAATACCGTATGTTAACGCATATATGTGGAACCTAGGAAAATGGTACAGATGAACCGGTTTGCAGGGCAGAAATAGAGACACAGATGTAGAGAACAAACGTATGGACACCAAGGAGGGGAAAGGGGCGGGGGGGCGTGGGGGGGAGGTGGTGTGATGAATTGGGAGATTGGGATTGACATGTATACACTAACATGTATAAAATGGATAACTAATAAGAACCTGCTGTATAAAATAATAGATAAAATTCAAAAAAATAATTTTTCAAGACTGGGCCTGGCTAGTGGTGCCACCTTGTGGCCACAGTTATTATCTTGAATTTAAGAACTTCAGAAGTTCTGCGTACGCACCTGAATTTGTCAATTCAGTCATGGAATAATATGGTCTTGAATGTCCTTAACATTTCAGGGTAGAGAGGGACCTTCAAGGATGCTCAGTGTTTTAGTACTTCTAGCCACAGGGTGCTCCCTCCCTAGAGGAGAAGGCTTGTGCCACAATGGGACAGCTGAGTCTTAGGAAGTCCTCTGTCCCAGATCTCCATGCCTGTCAGTACATAGGGGACCAAGGAGAGCTGCTCATGACAGAGATGGAGAAACCAAGGTCCAGGGAGGTCGTGAGGTCTGCTCAGAGCTGCTCTCGTAGGAGGCATTAACCAACTGGTTAACTGAGGGCAGGGATTTGTCTGCTTTGTTCACTGTTGTATCCTCAGCACATATTAGGTTGCCATAAATATATGTTCAATGAATTAATGAAGAAAACAATCAGCCCAACCACCAGCAGTTGTGGGCCAATCATTTACTCCCAATAATTATTATTATAATGGCTGACATTCAATTGAGGTTCTATATATGCCAGGCACTAAGCTCTACATGTACATTGATTCATTCCCACGACCCTAGGAATGAGGCGGTGCGATCATTATTCCCCAACTTACTAATGGGAAAACTGAGCCTCAGAGATCTTAAGTGACCTGCTCAAGATCACACAGCTAGGAAGTAGCCCTGTCAGGATTTGAACCCAGGCAGACAGGATTTTCCCAGAGGCTCCGAGCATGGGAGGAAAACTAGATGGGAGTTATTGGCTCTATAGAGGCAAACAAGGAGGGGAAGCCGGTACTAATTACCCGCCCATCCGGAGAGGGGCCGGCGTGGACAGTGCTGCATCAGTGTTTATCCCTTGTAAAGATTTTCAATCCCGCCACCCTTGCGGGGATTGGGGAGAATGGTGGAGGGGGACCTTCAATTCTTCTTCTGAGCTGTCTTGGTGGTTCAGTTTGAGGTTGGAGAAGAGAAAAATTGGTCGTCACTAATCCACATCTCACTCCCGTTGGCAAACTGGCACAATTAGAGATGCTTCTCTGTTCTCGGAGACCTGGCTCTTCCCACTCGCTGCTCCCACATCCAATCAGCAGCGCCTCTCCTGTGTGGCCCCGCCTCTTTACCATGGCCCTGCCTCCCTAGGCCTCCCCCGCCCCCACCCAATTCTGGTCTCCATCACCTCCTGCTTGGACTACTGCAGTCTCCAGCCGGTCTCCAGCCTCCCCCTCCTCCTCCCCCCACAAGACTCCTTTTCGTCTCGCTGGAACCCAGTTCTGTGCAGACACCTCCAGGGCTCTTACTGCGATGTGAGTGAAGTCTGAACTCTGGCTAGCACGCCACGCCTGCCACCAGCCGTGCCAACCCACCTGCCTCCCTCCTTTTCAACCAGCTCTTATTAATTTCTTTACGTATCTATCCATTTATACCCCACCTTGTTCCATACACAGGAAGAAGGCAGCTCCTGACCAAGACTCATCCTGCCAAGTTGATGCTCAGGTCTCAGAGGCCTAGTACCAAGGACACCACCCCAGGAAGTCCTTCATTTGGACCTGGTCTCTGAGTACTTTCTCTGTGCCCTCCAGTCAGTCCCCACCTCCAGCTGTATAGAAGGACTGTTAATATGGCCAGGGCTTATCCCTGCCTGACTGAGAGGTCACTGAGGTCTGCGTGCAGGAGAGATATACTTTTCTCCAACCCAATTCCACATCGAAGGACACAGGACCACCCTGGATAGTTCCTGCACGACCGCAAGAAGCGCCATTCTGTAGTTGGGAAGTACATAACCTACACAACAGTACAGAGCCGCCATGAAGGGAAGGCTTGGTACCCGGAGGAAATCGTGTGTGTAGTACACAACTGTTATCATTAGAGGGCGCTAGACTGGAATCCGCGCGCGCCGCTGCCTCCCAGCCTGGGGGAATCACTCCCAGGGCACAAAGGCCTCAGTTCACATTTGCAAAACGAAGATGCTCCGTGGATTAGAAACAGTATCTATAAATTGCCTGGTATTGGTGGTCACAGCAATGTGTGCAAGGAAGAAAGAGAGTCATAGCTCTCACGCATCCCACCAGCCCCGTCTCAATGGAGAATCTGGGGGGCCCCCCGAGCTCAGCTGCATGCAGGTGATGATCTCAAACCCACAGGGTCATCGTGAAGGGGAAGGGACTCCACAGTTGTCAAGCACCCAGCCCCGCACATAGTAGGTGGTCAGCAAATGGCAGTTACTAAGGTTATACCAAGAAAGACTGATTCAGCCAGACTGCCTGGGTTCAAGTCCTACTGGAGACATTCTCCACCCTGGGCAAATTACTTCATCCGCTGTACTTCAGATGCCTCCTCTGTAAAACAAGGGCAGTATTTGCATCGCGGGTGGGGGTGGTGAGGATTCAGCGAGTTAATTGATATAAAGTACTTAGTACAGCACCCCACATCCTATATCAATTTGTAACCATTAGTTTTTGTCCGTTTCCCCTTCTCCAGAGGCCAAGCCAGCTGGAGTGCAGGGAAGGGCTGATGCAGAGTCACCGTGAGGGTGAAGAGGTGTCATGGGCCTAAGGGATCAAAGGTCAAAGACAGAAAAGGGGTTCTGGAGGCCCAACCAACGTATATGCGAGGCCAGAAACAGCCAAGGACGGAGGCAGGAGGTGGGGAGCCAGGAGCCGGCGGGGGGCACATCATGGCGGGAAGGTGAGGGCCACCAGGATGCGGGGAGGGGTGCTCAGGGCTCCATGTGCGTGCAGCCTGACTCCCGCCCCTTGGGGAGCCCTGAGTCAGCAGGGCTGCCCTGTGAGGAAGAGAACACAGGTGTTGAACAAATTTATTCATGAGAAAACTCGGGGTCCATCCTACTGGTTACAAGCTCCAGAAGCTCTTGTCGGAATAGCCGTGAGGGCCGGGGCACCCCCAGGCAGGGGGCTGGTGGGGCTGGCAGCAGCCCTGGGACAGAAGAGCAGACGCAGGCAGCTGTGGGTACTGAGGGGCGTTCTTCCCTGCCCGCCTGCCCAGCACCCCCCCCGGGGCCCCGCACCCCCTCTAGGGCTAAAGTGCGGCTGCGAGGAGTGGGGGGAGGGGACTAGGCAGCTGCAGAGCCACAGTGAACACAGCCGCCCCACGCGCCCTCACCCCTCCTCTTCCTCGTTCCTTGAGGCTCATCCAGAATCCATCCCACCCAGGTCCCTCCTGGGAACCTCTGAGTAAGGGAGACCCCTCCCCAGCATCCGATATTCAGAAAGAGCTTCCCAAGAGGGTGAGGCTGGCTCCATCAGCTTTGAGGGGCCTAGAACCTGGGGGGCAAGGAGAGGCACTAAGATCTGGGAGAGGGCGAGGAGGGAAGGATGCCCTCTGGTCGAGGGCGTCATCCCCTCCCCCTGGCCCAGCAAGGCTCCTCCTCCCCTGCCTTCCCTACCCCCGCCCCCCCCCGCACCCCCGAAAGCCAAGGCAGGCAGGGAGCCTGGCTCCCAGCTCCAGGGCCGGGAGGCAGCAGGGTCCTGCCCAGGCCTGACTCCCAACCATGCCACTGAGGGAGGGCCACCGGGGAGAAGCTGCCCTGGGGACGGGGGTGCGAGGCCTTTCGGGAAGCCGGTGGGGCTGGAGCGTCCTGCTTCTTTCTGCCAGTGGTCTTCCTAGCCCTGCCTCAGGGCTGCCACTGGCAAGGCGCCCGACCTCAGCTCAGGGCCCGGCGCCACCATCTGCACCCTCAGGGCCCTGCCCCACCGAGGGGCCGTGCGGGCCTTGGCGCGTCTTGGACGGCCTCACCCCAACTCAGCAGCTTAGCCAACTATCCCCCCTCCCCAGGGCACATGTCTAGGAGGCAGAAAAGAAGAGAACCCCCCTCCGATAAAGAACCCTGAAGACCTCTGCTTCTTCCCCCCAACTCGCGAATATATTAAATTGTGCAGCTTGGCGCCAGTCCCACCCCCTTCAGATCTCCGTGGCAACCGGGAAGCGTTCCAAGTCCAAGTCTGAATCCAAGTCCATCCAGTGCCAAAGGGGGGCTTCAGCCGCTCCCCCAACTCTTCCCCGGGAGGGTGAGACCCCACATTCCACAGGGAACGAGAGGGGAGGAAGAGTCGGGGGCCTCAGTCCTCAGCCCCCTCTTCCTCTGCATGGGGGGCCCCAGGGGGATCCTCGGGCTCGGGGGGCTGCCCGCCAGGGTGCGGGTGGGAGTGGAGGCCGGGCTGGGAGCCCTGCACATCCTCGCCCTGCACATAGACGCTCAGCCCCTCGTGACTGGGCTCCTTGCCGCATGCCTGGCAGCTGCAGTGCAGGATCTTTTCCACCAGCTTGTCCACCCTGGGCACCTCCTCATGGCCAGGGCACTCCAAGGTCACCTGCGGAGGGCAGGAGAGAAGGGGAGAGAGGTTTCCAAGGGCCTGGGGCAGGCAGGAAGGCCCCAAGGGTAACACTCCTCATGGGACCAAGAATCCCAGAGACCCCAGAAGCCTGAGGCCACCTGGGACACCTGGGCCCGTCCAGGGGGAGGGGGGTGAGTCCCTGCAGCAGCCACCTGACCTGTCTCCTCACGTCCTGCCACTTTCCTGCCCATCCCCACAGTAGCCAGAGGGCACCTTGAGGGGACCCAAGTGGTCCGCCCCTGCCTGAAATTCCCCCCACCAGGGCTCCCACTGCTCTCGCAGAAAAACCGACTCCTGACTCAGGCCACCCAGGACCTTGAGGTTGACCCCCAGAGGACCTCTCTCTCCACCCCTGACCTTGCCCCACTCCCACCAACTCTGTCCTGCCTGATCTGCCTGAGACTTTGCACATGCCATTCCCTCTGCCTAGGAGGTCCTTGCCCCACCCATCCCCTCCCCATCGCCCTAGACTTTGCCCACTTAATTTCTACTCAACCTTTGGACCCGAGCCCAGACATCACTTCCTCAGCGAGCTCCTCCCAACACCCCCCCCCACTCCACCCAGCCAAGGCTCGTCCTGTACGAGCCCCGTTAGCGTTCACTCTTCCCCTGTTGTCACGCCACTAGCTGCCCTTTCTTTTTCCTTTCCTTCCTCCTTGTCTCTCCCTCCCTCCTTCCACAGGGCACCTTCTCCATGCCAGCTCTGGGGACACAAGGACAGGCATGGTCCTTCAAGGAACTCAGAATCTAGCAGAGGAAACAGACTTGTCAAAATCACCCAAATGCAGATGAAAAACTGTGCGTGTGACAGATGCTCAAAGCAGAAGTACACAGTGCCTGGGGGATCAGGAAAGGGGTTCTGAGAAAATGATGCCTGAGCCAAGCGCAGAGGAATGACTAGGATTTAACTAGGGCGGGGAGGAGGAGAAAGGTAAGCCGAACGGGGAAAAGAGCATGTGCAAAGGCCCTGCAGTGGTCGTAAGCGGACAAGAGAGACTGAAAGGAGGCGGGATTGGTGTCAGGGTCAAGCTAGTGACGAAGGTGAGAGGGGCAAGATGACGCTAGAAGGCCTGGTGAGCCAGACCACGCCTTGTGGACAGGCCTTACGGGGTCTGGCAAAGATTTTGGTCTCATCCTATAACAATGGGAAGCCACCGAAAGGATTTCAGCATGTGACTGACATCAGAACAGAGCTTCTTGCCCTGTACATGCTGGTGTCAGACTAGTGAGCCATCACGCGGCAAGGACCATGTCTGTATCTCCAGCACGAGGCTCGAACCCTGCACACAGTGGGGCCTCACTAAGCACTTGTGGCCCAGACCGGCGCCGGCTCTGGGCGGAAGCTGGGCGGGAGTGGGCAGCCGTACTCACGATCTCCCACATGGACTGGGCCGGCATGCACGAGTCGCAGTGCACCAGGGACTCTGTAGACTGCGGGAAGGTATTGGGAACGCTGTAGCTGAAGCACTGTCCCAGGCACGCCCTGCGGGAGGAGAGCCCACCGCGTCCGTGTCACCACGGTGGAGGCGAGAATGGGCAGCCCTGTCCTCTTCCTCCCTCCCGGGCCCGTGTCCTCATCCCTTCCACCCACCACCCCGGGATCCCACCTGTTCTGGATGGACTTGGCCTCACAGCCGCTGTGGCCCACGATCTGGGTGATGTTCTTGGCCTCGCACCAGGCGCTCTTATCCGGGAACAGTGCCAGCTTGTTGATGGGCGGTGGAGCAGCCAGCAGCATGGCGGGGAGGAGAGCCCCCACCAGGACCCGAAGCATCGTGCCCGTGACCTTTGGAGCCCTTGAACTGAGTACAGACTGCAGGTGAGGCCAGCAGGGTCCAGGAGGCTGGGCAGAGGGCAGGGGGGCAGCGGTGTTACAGCATGGCTCTGACTGCCTGGGTTTAAATCCTACCTCTGCCACTTACTAGCCAAGCACAATCCTGGACAAGTTATTTCTCCTGTATGAACCTCAAAACTGGGGCTGCTAATCGTACGCGCATCAGATGGGTATCATGGAGATTAAACAAGGTATTTCATGAGAAGCCCTGAGTGGAGAGACTAGCAGATCACACACATCCCACATGTGTTAGTTATCTTTACAACTTACTTTGTAGCTTTGAGCAAGTTACTTTTTATCTCTGTGCCTCACTTGCTTCATCTAAAGGGGGATGGTGATGCTGTGTGTGGCAATGATTATTGCAAGTACTGAGCCAGACACTCAGTTTCCAAGCACCCCGTTGAGTATTGAACAATCATTAGCTCCCTCCTCACTGCGATGTTGTGGGTCCTCAAGGGGCTGGCCAGCCAGCAGGTCTCCTGGACATGCTGCCACGGTTGTCAGCAAAGCTAACCATCTTCATGTCACTGTGAATTCTTGTGCCACCTTGGATGCGTGGACCTCAGGTGAAAAAACGAGCCCCAAACTAGACTGTACTTCTCGTTTGGATGCCCCATCAGAGCCCCAAGCCCTGAGTCTACACACACATCACTATCTCCAGCTCCAACCTCACACCTGAGTCAAACAAGAGGCGAGGCAATCCAAGCCAAGGGCTTGACCCTCTGTGAATTGGATGGAGCGAGGCACTAATAAGGCAATACCAGAATCTGCCAGGAGATGGCAGTGCAGGGCAGAATGTGTGTCGCAGGCTTGGACTCAAAGGGGATTTTCCCAATGTTCCCCAACTTCATCTTCTGTAGGTTTCGCCCACTCTCCCACTGCAAGAACTGTGGAGGAGGGAGGCTTCAGAGAGATTCGGAAATGAGGGCAATGCTCACAAAGGGGTCCTCTGGGGGCAGGACATTGGGGAAAAGGCACTGGACTGGGAGTCTGGAATCCACACATGCTGTGGGACCCTGGACACTGTGGCCTGTGTCCCCACCTGTGAAATGAGTGGGGTGCCCTGGACTGGTGGTTTCCAAACCTGGTAGAGCGTCAGAATTCCCTGAGGACTAGTGAAGTGAAAGTTCTAGGGTGGGGTGGGATTCTGCATTTTCTTAACGAGCTTCCAGGGTGGTTCTTATGTGCAGGCCAGGCTTAAGAAGTGGTCCAGCTCGGTCAGACTGGGATTCTGTGTCTTGGGACAGTCCCCAGAGGGGCCTGGGTGGGGCCGAAGTGGGAGCAAGGGCCAAGTATGGTCCCACTGGTCCCACAGATGCCCAGTACTAGTCAGGCTGGCTCAGGGCTGGAAATGCCATTCCGAACAACGCTACCCTCAGCCCACCTTCTGCTGGAGTGGCGGGTATTTGGTAAAAAGTCTGGAAGTGAGAGGTGATGGGGGGTCTTGCCCGCTCCTGCAGGCTAACTACGTGGGCTGACTCAGCTGGGCTTGCAAGGAGGGCCCAGGCCGGCCTGCGGAGCTGTGAGCGCCTCTGCAGCGCCCCGTTCTCTCTATCCAGCGAGCTCTGCTCAGGTCCTGCCCCTTCTCCCTGCAGGAGGTCTCCGGAAGCAGAGACAAGTCCCACCTCACTGGATCTCAACGCCTGGGTGACCCCCGCTCCCAGCCCAGTGGGGAGGGGTGAAGCGGGGAGAGCAGTGGGAGGTGAGTCCAGACCGTCTGCCCCATCCCAAGGGAGTCTGTGTCAGGACCCAGGCTCTCACCCACACATTTCCGGTCTCACTCACAAGGTGGACAGCAAAGCCCATGTTTTCAGTACAGCCACAACCTAAGAAAACAGAATGGACTTGTTCCTAACCGGCAACCTAATTTTTCAACACCCTTAGCATCCAGGAGGCTTTCTCACCCCACCAGGTCCTTTTCTGTCCCTGGGGAATCAGCCTCTGCACCAGGGTCTGACCACCGTAGCACACCAGCGGAGAGGAGACCCACCTAAGGCCAGAGCTCCCTGGGCCTCCCCAGGCGAGACTGGCCCCTAGAGACCTCAGAGAGGTCCGGGGACTTTTGTCCTATGCCTGACCCCATCAGGATCCCTCAGGAAGGCCAGGTCAGGTGGGGCAGAGGGTGATGTTAGGTTTCCTTAGGCTCGGGAACGGAGCCTGAGGTTGTAATGAAAGTAGCCTGGAGATGAGCGCTGGGGCCGGTTTGGGGTTTGGATTAGGAGAGGTTAGGACTGACGCTATGGGCCAGGCTAAGGGGGAGCGGAGCTGAGATGGGGGCTGAGGTTAATAACAAGGTGTAGTGGGAGATGGGACACCGGTGAGTGTTTCAGGGGAGTCACTGGTCTGGAGGGTGAGGACTGGTTATCATGTGTCAGCTTGTAGCCGACGCCGAGGGGAAGTGAGATAAACTGAGGCAGAAGGCCACCTCCCTTACCTACCCCCCTCTCTAGGGCCCAGCTAAAGGTCAGCTGGGCCCACAGAGGGGGTGCTATAACCCAACCCACCAGGTCCAGCCTCTCACCAAGCCCTGGCTGGGACCTCAGAGGAGGGGCCAGGCCGCGCTCAGCCTCCCCAGGCCAGCAGCCCTGAGCTCCAGCCGAAGCATGGCCCCGGGAGCCTCTTAAGTTCAAGTCCCAGGCCTCCCACCTAGGAGCTGCGTGACTTCCGGAAGTACAGTCTGCCTCTCTGCACCCACCGACCTCAGCCCTAAAACGGGGAGCAGAGCCCTTTCCTTGAAAATGACTGGGAGGATGCGATGAAAGTACCCAGCACCCGGCAGGGACCCACCTCAGGCCAGTTCCCTTCCCCCGGGGGGATGGTGGGGAGGCCTGGGCTGGCATCAGAGCCAAAGCTGGACGCTGGAGCAGGGAGCCGGGGGGGATGCAGGGCCGGTCTCCCACACACACCCCCGTCCAGCCCCCAAGAACCCCTGCTGCCCCCCCTTCACACTGGACTCAGCTCTTTGCTAGCAGGTTTTATTTTTTGTTGGCTTGTGTTTTGTTTTTTCAGGCAGTAGCTCAGCTGATTTTTTTTTTTTTTGATCCAGCAGTCGGACCTTCCTTCCTGAGACTTGAGAGCCTCACCCAGATTCTCATCCCTTCCTCCCGCCCTGAAGGTCACACGACAAGTCACGGGAGTCCCAGAACGCCAGGGCGGGAAGGGGATCCCCCAAGCCGATCCTCTTGCTTTGCAGAGGGGTTGTCCCGAGGCCCCCAGCAAGTCAGGCCAAGCAGTGCCCTTCCCCAGGCCAGGCGGTTCCCTGCAGTTTGACAATGGTTTACCAGGCACCTTCTAGGAGGGCGGAGAGGGCAGCGAGGGTGGGGGCCTGGGGAGCTCAGAGCCTGGAGGGGAGGTCGAGGGAGGTGGGTGAAGAGGAAGCAGCTGTTCAGTGCGGGGCAGTCAGACAGCTGGAGGGGCCGGGGGAGGAGAGATTCTCAATTCTGGATTGAACTCAGGAGTACAATTAGTTACCCGTGGTTGAGGGAACTGCACGGGCAAGGCCAGAAAGGGGGTTTACGGGTATCAGCCCAGCACAGCCCTCCCAGCCTCCTAGTAGTAAGAGCTGCTGCTAACTGTGGGCCAGATACCGTTCTAAGGCTTTTATGTATATTCACTTATTTGGTCCTTATAACAACCCTAGGAGACAGATATGGTATCTCCCCCATTTTACGGATGAAGAAACCGAGGCACTGGGTCTGCAAAAGAGATTTGCCCAAGCTGACACAGTTAGCATTCACTAAAGCTAAGATTTGAACTGGACAGCAGCAGGGTAACCACCAAGAGTTTCACAGAAGAGGAAGACAGGGCGACGGGGAATGACCTGGAGCAAGCAAGAGGCTGGGGCTTCCCGCCCCAGCAGCTGCGTCTCTTACCCGTCAGCACTCCGGGGCTCAGCCACAGCCAGGGTTGGAAGCACGGGTGCCCCATGGGGCAGAGTTCAAATCCCAGCCTGGACTCCCCGTGGCCAGCCCCTGGCTCCCTGGAGCCTTGCAGAAGGTACGGCGCCGCCCTTCCTCCGAGTCGTGGGGAGGCCACAACCAGGGCACCCTCAGCCCAGGGTGGGTACCTTCCTATCACCCCACTGTCCACTCCCCAATCCAAGCCCTCCGGATCCTCAGAGGCCTTGTGCCGACACCTGACACATCTGAGGCTGCCAGCAACACAGAGAGAAGGCCCCTGGGGCAGGGGAGGGGATACAGCCGACCCACTCCAGCCCCGTGGAAACTGAGGCACAGAACAAGGAAGTGCCGGCCCATGTCTCCCACACAGGGGACGAGGGCAGTGAGCAGACACAGGACACCTGCCCCGGCAGCTTCCTGGGGAAGGACGGGGGTGGGGCAGCAAGAACTCAAGCTTCGGGGTCGGGCCTGTGGAGTCCTCTCTACGTTTCACGCTTACCAGAACCTAGCATCTTCCCTGAGATGCTTGCCAACAACTCAGAAGCCCGGGCCCCAGCCCTAGATATCCCGACCCCACACTCTGGGTTGTGGGGTGCAACCCAGGCATCTGTATTCACTCCCACATGATTCTGAGGACCAGCCAGGTCAAGAGCCCCCCAACTCCCCAGGGAAGGGTCCCCCGTAACAGCAATGCAGACAGGGGTCACCCACCCCACTGCCTAGGCCTAGTGCCTGGAATCAAACCTGAAATTCACCAGAGGGGCCTAGATTTCAAGGAAGACCTCTGGGCCGTCCGCACCTACCGTAGAGCACCCATTGCACAACAAGGAGTCGATTTAGTAAAACAAGTGAATAATCACCCTCCCCTTTCCTCTTTGGGATAAATCTGAATATTCAGGGTCCTTAAGGCCAGGTACACCAGAATGTTCTTGGTACAATGGTCCACTCACCCCCAAACACACACACACACACACACACACACACACACACACACACACACACGCACACACCAGGCCTTCGGTTCCCAGCAACCAGCCTGGTGTGGGAGCAGCTGGAGGGCAGGGCCAGCAAATGCTTAGAAGGCGGCAAGCCTCTCCCCAACTTTAACTTCTGCTTTCCGAAACCTCCTCTGGAAATCCTTCCCACCTAAGGCCCCAGCGGATTCAGATGGAAGTTTCTACCTGTGGGCTCTGGTGACGTCTGGATTCGCACAGAAAGCATGTGGGGTGTGGGGTGGGTTATTTTTCAAACTGATCAGACCAGATGCTCCCAGTCCCTTCCTCTCCCTGTTCTCCCCCCACCCCCTGCCCCACCCTGACACACACAAAGGGCCGGGTCTGGGTCTCCTTTATTCACAATAGACTGTGACAGACCCCAGTTCAAACCCTAGCTCAGCCCCTTTAACTTTTCTGTGCCTCAGTTTTCTCACCTGCAAAGTGGGGGTAGCTGCCTCTTAGGGCAGTTGTGAGAATTGAACTGAAGAGGGCATGGAAATTTCAGGAGAGGACACCTGTCACAGGATGTCCTCAGCAGAGGTCACTACGAGTGCTAGCTTTGAGTCACCCAGGGCGGCTCATCCTCCCTAAACTCTGCCGACACCCTTCTGTCTCCCCCTCCCCCCTCCCCCACACTCCCTTACCCCTCCCCTCCCCCTCCCCCTCCCTCCCACTGGATCCTGAATGCGTCCTGAGAATATCTGAACCCCGGGGTTGCATCTGCCTCCAAGAAAATGGGTTTAGGGGAAACTCAAACAAGATGATGGCTGGGCGAGGGTTTTATGAACTGTCTGTGCTGCCAGGGTGGGAGCGGAGAGGAAGATCCCACTCAGACTCTAATTCTTGGGCCACTGACTGAAGGGAAAGGGTCCCAGAGAGACCAGCAACTTCGAGCAAACAGGCTGGGCCTGGCTGCCGGGGCGTACATGCTGCTGGGTGCAGAGGGTGTGGCATCTGTGGCCGCAGCCCTAGGCTTGGGGGTCAGCAGGAGTGAGGCAACCGCCGCAGGTCTTGGAATGAGCGCAGGGGACTTCCTTGAATGGTGCAACTGAAGGGAGGGGCGAGCCAGGGTCAGACCCCAGCCCTGATCAGCTCAGCAGGCCCACTCTGGGGTCCAAGGACAAGTTCAGGCCCAAGCTCACCCGCTGACTCCCTGTGTGCCTGGAGGCAGGACAGTACAGTGTTTAGAGGCCACTGACCACTCGTTTCACCTGCCCAGGCCTCTCATTTGCCCCTGTGAAATGGGAAGCACGGCCTGGGAAAGTCCATCCTAGCAGATTCCCTCACGAGGAGCCTGGCTCCAGCGGGCTGCTTAAGGCCACTGTGATTCCATGACCCCAGTCACCACAGGGTGGCTTCCTTCCTTCCGTCAGCGCTGGCAGAGCATGAACCAACCGTCCAGGGGCGGACACGCAGGGCCAAGCCCGTGCCCCAAAGGCCTGCCCATCTCTGCCAAGCAGCTCCACCTCCCTGGCTACAGCCCCCCAGCCCAGACCACGGCCCGCCTGCCCGCAGACCCTCCTGACTGAAAACTGTCTCCAAAACAAATCGATGCTAAGAGCTGCTGCAGGGCCGGCCTACACATCTGCTCAGCAGAAGTCCCGCTGCAGACTTCACCAGCATCCCTGCCCGCTCCCGCAGTCTGCGACCCTTGGGGGTGGGGGTGGGGAGAAGGAGAGAACTCAGTTGGAAATTTCACTCTAAAAGGATGAAGATGTATGCGGCTAATGCACAGCACATCCTCCTGGGTCCACCCTCTAGCACACAGGCCCAAGAGAAAGAGGTCCAGCTCGCAAGGGTGGGGATGGGGGGGGTCACCGACGAAATGCCCCAGCCTCGCCTTTTTCTTTGGCCCCAACCAAAGGCAAACCACACCCAAGCGGCCCCAGCAACTGGAGGAGTTTCAGGAGGCTGGTGGTTTCCACAGTAACAAAGGGTGAGGGGCTCCTTGTTGACAAATTGCTTCCCCACCCCCATCCCCCATCAGCGCCCAGCCTTTGGCCTCCGGCCCTGACCTCTGTTTTCCTGGGGTTCCCGTAGTTACAGGCTGGTGTCCTCCAGCTGGGGCGAGGACCTCGGAAAAGCCTGAAAATGTGCCCTTCTCCCCGGGTGCCGGCCAACCCCCTGGCCACGCCAAGGCGGCCAGCTGCCTGCCCCCTTTACTGCGGCGTGTAAAAGATCAGAATCGCCCCGCCCAGGGAGCGGGGCGGGCAGGTGGCCGGCAGCACGGCCCAGTTGTCCAGGCCGCCACGCGGGGGTGGAACTCTTAAGAAAACTGAGCCCCGGAAAGGCTGGCTCCCCTGCCCCAGACTCAGTTCCAGGGGGATGACCCAGGCCAGTCCCCCGGGGCAGGCGGAAAGTAGGAGGAGGGTTTCGCTTCTTTTACCAGGTCTAGGAAACTATTCACGAGCCCCGGTGGGGGCCCCGTGCCTCCGACCCGGGCTGGGGGCGCTGTCCGAATTTGAGGGCGGGGGACCAGGAAGACGCAGGAACTCAGAGAGAGACTCCCACAGCGGGGCAGGCGGAGAGACGGAGAGAAAACATAAAGGCAGAGGCACAAACCCAGGGAAATGGAAAACAGGCAGAAGCGGAGAAACAGAAAGAAAGGGGCCAGAACCAGAGAAAGAGAGGAACGGAAATAGACGGAGACACGCAGATGGGGAGACAGAAACACAGAGAGAGACAAAAAGGAGGCAGAAACGTACGGGAGTGGAGAGGCTCGCGGCGCGGCGAGGCCCGGACAGGGCAGCGGGGACGCGCGAGCCCCGCGGCCGAGCTCCGGGCGCTGCCCCGGCGGCCGCGCGGCCCGACCCGCCCTCGACCCGCCCGGCTTTCTCTCGGCCGCGCATCTCCCTCCCTTTCTCTCTTGGCCGCGGAACTCCTACCGAGAAATGGAAACCCCTGTTGAGTCGGGGGACCGGCTCGGGGCGCAGGGGTGCTCCCTGGCCACCCCGTGCCGCGCCCACGTCCCCAGACCCGGCGCCCCGAGCCCCCAGCGCTCTCGGGCTCGGCGGCGGCGCCTCCGCACGGTGCCCTGGGCTGGCGGGCGGGCCGGGGGCGCGGCGCTGCGCCTGCGGCCGAAGCCTCTGGAAGCTGGGCGCCCGCGTGCCGGCCCGGGCGGGACTTACCGCGCGCGCGGCGGCTGTGGGAAGCGCGGCGCGCCCGCCGGTTCCTGCGGAGCTGTCTGCGGGCCGCGGGGGGCAGGCTCGGCGCCCCCGGGAGGCTCGGGGAGGCGGCCGGCAGGGCTGGCGGCGGCCCCGCGAGGCTCGGCTGAGCTGCGCTGCGCGCTGTCTGCGGCCCCAGGCGGGCGCGCGGTGCGGGGGAGCGGCGAGCCGAGCGGCTCCGACGTCAGGGGTGTCTCCGCTCCAAATAGGGAGCGAGGGCGGGGGCAGTGGAGGGAGGGACGCGAAAAAGAAAGAGCGGGCGGGCGCGCTGGGCCGCTCCCTCCGGGCGCGCAGGAGGGGGCGCCTCAGCCGCCCGGGGCCCCGGCCCCTTCTCCCCGTCGCCCTCGAGCCCCGGGCCGGGCTCCGGCGCGGTCCGACGGCGCGGCGGAGCTACCGGGGCCGCCCTGATCGGCGCCCTAGGGGCAGGGCAGAGAGCCCGGCGCCCCGGCTCGTTCTAAAGCGCCCTCCGCCGGATTTCTCTGCGCTCGGACTTCTCTCCCAACTTTCCCCCAGCCCGGCCATCGGGCCGTGCCAGGCCTCCGGGTGACAAAGATGGAAGTATTCCTTTTTGTGGGAACCGGGTGCTGCAGTCTTGCTCCGAGGGTGTGGCGCCCCAGTCCACCGAGCCGCGGCTCCAGGAGACTGTCCTCCCTCAGTCCTGCGGTGCGCCCAACCTATCCGCTCCCGGCCGTGCGACCCGGGGCTGGTCCGCGCTCTTAGCTCCCTAGTGTCACTCGACCTCCGCCCGGCCTCGCCTCAGCGCCAGGCACTTGGCTTAAGTGTGCAGAGAAGGGTCTGAGAGTCCCGAGAAGGACTATCCGGAACGTCGGAAACTGAACTCACTTCTCTGACTTCTGAGAAGAGCAGAGCGCCCAGCGCGGCGTCCCAGCCTCAGCTGTTGGGTACGGGGGTACCCAGCTTATCAGCCTGTACTTGGACACTCGGGCGGGTTTCGGTCGTGCCCTCTCTGTTTGGCGTGCCAGTGAAGTGAGAAAATAGCTTTGCTCCTGGAAAGTAGTAGCCCGGTCCTGAGACGAGATTTAGGAATTTTGCGTTCTACCACAGTGGTGGGTGTCCATGCATCTCACCCCAGCCTGGCTGGAAGCCCCCAGATGCAAGCAGCCCTGCTCATCCGATGTCACAGGTTGCTGAGCATCCCGGTGGCTCCTAGTGGCCTGTTGATAATTCCATGGTGTACGCTAACCTATCTGCCTCTCCAAGCCCAGTACTGCGTCTCTATGCCTCCTAGCTCTTGCTTGTGCTGTTCCCTCTGCCTGGGGTTCCCTTCCCCTCCTTTCATCTCCTAGTAAAGGCATTCTTCAAGCACCAGATTGGAAAGCCTTCCCAAGACCCAAGTAGCATAAACCCCTCCCTTCTACGGTGTGATCCTGGAAGCACAGGATACATACCCTCTGTTCATGGTAATTTCCCTCTAGACTAGTTGAGTAGATCTCTTTCCTCCACTTGACTGTGGGCTCCTTGAGGGCAGGGATCACCTGTGTCAGTGTCCCCGGGGCTTGGCAAACAAGGGGTACAATATATTTGGCTGAATTAAGTAATTAATATCCCCCATAAACGTTTCCATGAGTATAACTGTAATAATAGCTCAGGCATGCTGAGCACCTTCCTATACCATGCGCCCAGTCCATTCTAAGCACTTTCCACCCACACAATAAATCTGTGAAGTAAACAGTATTGTTGTCCCCATTTCATAAGTGAAAGTACCAAGACCAAGAGAGAGAGGTTAAGTAACTGGCCTAAAGTCACACAGTAAAGGGGATGCCAGCTACCGTCTGCTGGAGGAACACATCCCACCAGGTGTAGCCTCACTGCCTGCTACACAGTAGGCACTCAGGAAACACTGACCATTGTGCTCACCACTGCCACTCTCAATGTGCATCCCAGGTGGGGTGGGGACCGGATGTCTACATTTTGTAAGAACCCAGCCCACTGTAAGAAGCCAACTGGGTAGCCTAATGAGCGTGTCAAGTCATACAGACAGCCTGAAGTAGAAGCCCTTGACAGTTCAGCCACCCAGCCACCTAATCAAGGACGTGGGGTTTGGGATTGGGTCACACCTGTCTGGTGAAGACTGGTAATTACAGGAGGGCTACCATGTGAACAAGGGGTCTGGAAAGTAACTTGTTAATACTATCAACAGCTATCACTTTGTGCCAGGCATTATACCAAGCACTATGCCTGCTTTATTGTATGGAAACCTGACCATAATCCTATCATTATTCCCATTTTACAGATGAGAAAAATCAAGGCATCAGAAGCCTAGTTACCTGCCCAAGATCACACCACTAGTGATGGACAGAGTCCAGACTTGAATCCGGACCCATCAACTGCAAAGCCCATGCTCCTTTGCCCACCACACCCTCTTGACTGCCTCAGAGCCCCTCCATCAGGCTGCAGAAAGGATGCTGCACCACCAGGACCCAGGGTGGTGGGGCCCCAGCAGGAAAGGCAGAACCTGTCACGTCAGAGTCTCCAAGCACACGGAGATGCACCTGGTTGGCAGCGGTGCGCCAGTTGCCCCAACAGGCCTGGCTGGCCCTGGGCACGGGCTTGAAGCCAGAGCCTGCTGGCCCTGGGCCAGCCTCTTGGGGCCGAGGTAATGTGGGGCCCAGAGCTGGGGTAGAGGGCTGAAAGCTCTCTCCCCAGCTCATTAGCAAACATCTGGGCTCAGGAAAATGACCGACCTGGAATGTGACTGGGCTACGGGGAGCTGCTCCCTCCCCGAGTCCTGGGAATGTGAGCTCCCTCCCGCAGGGCAGGGGCTTGGGCCAGCTGTTTCCTCTAATCCCGTCAGCCTGGCCTCAACAGGGGTCCAAACCTCTGCACTCTCCCGGAGAAAGAGGGAAAACAAAAAAAGGCCTTCTCTCCCAGTCCGGCCCACTGACTCAGAAGGTTGGTATTGGGGCCTGGGACAACCACAGTCCCTCCCTCTTCTGCAAGATAAAGACCAAGAGAGTCCACATGTCCAAATGTGTAGGTGGAAGGGGCCGTGAGGACTCATCACGGAAGGTTCTGGAGTCTTCCTGCTTGGGTTTGAATCCTTGCTCCATCACCCACTGACTCTGTGCCAGTTGTTTCCTGTCTGGGCCTCGGTTTCCTTCTTTGTAAAGTGCAGCTGGTAATGGCATATACTCTCTAGAGTCGTTGCCGGGGCTCTCATTTATTTATTTAATTTATTTGTTTATTAACATAAATTTATTTATTTGTTTATTTATTTTTGGCTGTGTTCCGTCTTCATTGCTGCACATGGGCTTCTCATTGCGGTGGCTTCTCTTATTGCGGAGCACAGGCTCTACGTGCACAGGCTTCAGTAGTTGTGGCACACGGGCTCAGTAGTTGTGGCGCATGGTCTTAGTTGCTCCATGGCATGTGGGATCTTCCCAGACCAGGGAGTGAATCTGTGTCCCCTGCATCGGCAGGCGGATTCTTAACCACTGCGCCACCAGGGAGGTCCCTCTCATTTATTTAACAAATACTTTTGTGCAGACTGTGTGCCAGGCACAGAGGTGTCAGGGACACAATGGGCTGGACCAACAAGGTCCCAGCCCTCAGGAAGCTTCAGTTCTGCAACAGGGAGGTGGAGCGTGTACGGGTAAAGCAGAATGGGTTTCTCATCATCTAAGTGTCACAGAGGAGCTAAGCAAGCCAGAGTGAGTGATGGGATGGGAAAGCCTCAGAAGACATCTCAAGGAGGCGACGTTTACGGTAAGATTATGATGAGAAGGAGGCAGGATTCAAGGAGATAAATGGATGCAAAGTGCTCACCACAGTTCCTGGAAAATAGCACGTGCTCCAGAAAATGAAAGCTATTTTAGGGAGGTGTATAGCAGAGAGAAGGCAGGGAGTCAGAGTCCCTGGATCAAACCCAGGCTTTAGCACAAAGCTTTCTCTCACCTCACTCAAGTAATGCACGTCCTGAGCCTCAGTTTCCTCATCTGTGAAACAGGAATTTTAATAGTGCCCAAGCGCACGCTTACTGGGAGAATTCACTGAGGGACGTGTGCATGAAGCACAGAGCCTGGCACCAGCTCGGCCCTTAGGAAGTGAAAGCTACTAGTGTCGTCTTTTCCTTTCCCACGGAGGAAAAGGATTTGCCTAGGTTCACTCAGCGAGTCAGTAGCAGATCCAGGAGCAGAATCAGATCTTCTAACTCTAAGCCCACCCCCTGGGCTGGCTCTTGCCTTCTCCTGTCCCTGGGGGCTCAGAAAGCCTCTGGGCCCCATCTTGGGCTCAGAGAAAGCAGGAGGAGTTGACAGTGCATTACAGGGTCTGCCCCTGAAGGCTACTGAGGGTGTGGGAGGTATGGCGTTGGCCGACTGGAGAGCAGAAATGAGGCCCCAAGGGGAACCTGTCCCCTGGAAAAATGTCAAATGCCCTTTGTAGGTAGGATGGGAGACCAAAAATCAAGAGGGATCAATTGCTAAGAAGGGGGAGATGAGAAGGGAGGAAGGTCAGAGATGAGATCTAAATTCGGGGAATTTCAGAGTGGAAATTTAAACTCAAGTCGGTCTGGCTGCAAGGAATGTCCTTTCTCCACTCCAGAGAGGCAGTGGTGGTTATGGCTGTTTCCTCATCTGTAAGAATGAACATACCGACGTCACCAGGAATGTGACCTAAATGCCAGGGACAGGGTGCCAGGGGCTACCCCCAACCCCTCACTTTGCTCCTTGTTTGTTTGCTTCCTCCCGCCATCACTCTCCCTGTTTCTTCAGCTGGGGCTGCCTGACCCCACGGTAACAACCCACCCACCTCCAAGTGACAGCACCAGAGCTGGGCTCTCAGGGAAGGCCCTTGTGCCTGGAATTCCTCCACCCTGTGGCTGTGGTAAACACGGTGAACAGGGCTGCCAGGGTGGTGGGCAGCGTTAGGCAAGTCAATTCTTTTACAATGTCCCTTCTCCGTTGTTTCTTCCATTTCTCAGCTCCCAGCAGCCCATGTATATCCACAGAGAGTAGGAGAATTTTTCTCTCTACTGAAGAGTTGGTCCTTCTGTATTTAATATCCCACAGAACAGCTTTTTTTCCTTAAGGTTTTTGTGCACCAGATGAAGTCTTTGAAAAATCTTCCTGTTAGGAACATGGGTATTGGAGAACTGGAAGGCACAAAAGAACATCACCTGGGTGTCTGTGCAGCCCCTCTACCAGGGAACCGGCTTCCAACCACACCCACCAGTCAACACAAGGTACCTCAGCAGCCAAGTCTGTTCTCCATGAACCTGTCCTCCTGTGGCCCAGAGTGACACCTGACCCAGGCTGGGCCAATCAAGTCCTCTCTCTGAGGAATCCAAACAGAGAGGCATGGGGACTGTGCCAGGGAGCTGAATCGCATTAGGGGCAGAATTCTAGAGAACTCTGGCTGCTGAAGGAGCTGATGAGGGGCTTGGTTCTCGCCCCTCTGCCCTTGATGTTCACCTTTCCCTGGACTCTCTGAACTTCTCCAGTATCTTACAATTTTAAGCTGATTGGAAGGAGTTTGTTGCCTACCTCCCCAAAAGTCTTGATTAAAACAACCTATCTTTTTGACCACTTACTAAGTGTCCAGCGCAGCATCAGGAACCGGAAACAGAGTAAGGCATAAGGCCTGCCAGGGAAGGGAAAAGGGCAGACACGCTGACAATGGGAAGTAGAGGAGCAAAGGAAAAGCTCATTGGCAGGGAAGCTGCCCAGGCATGAGGCCAAGGGGTTCAGAGAAGGCAGCAGTCCCAAGGAGCTGGCATGCCTAGGAAAGGCTTGCTGGAAGAAGGAGGATTTAAACAAGGGCTCTGAGGTATGAGCAAGACTTCGACAACTCGAGAAAGCAGTCCACGCTAAGAAAGAAAGGGCCTGGAAAAAGGGTCTTGCTCTGGACAAAGATGTGGCCCTCAGACCTTCAGAGCACCACAGAAGAGACCATTAACACACACTTTCCGGATTGGCCCAGATGTAGCCTCAGAATCCTTCTTAACACAGCTCCTCTAGGCAGTCACCAAAATGGATACATTTGGCTTGTGAAATAAACGTATTTGTTTGAATGAATTTGTCACTCCTAGGAAAACGTGTTTCAGGAATAGATAACTAGTTTGATTGAAATAGAGGTAACAGACTAACATTCAGTTTCTCAGTGAATATTTACCGAGTGCCTACTATGTGCCAGGCTGTATTCAGGTACTAAGGATATGGCAGTAAAGAAGAAAACTCCAAAATAATAAAAATATCTACCCTCAGGGAGCTTACATTTTAGTGAGAGGAGACAGACAACCAACAAAATATGCAGGTAAAGATACAAACTGTGAGATCATGATAAAGGCCAAAGAGAGAAAGCAGAGAAGTGTGTTGGGGGGTGAGGATTACAAAAACCAGAGCAGTCTGGGAGGGTCTCCCTGACACACACTGAGTAAAGACTTGAAAGAGACGAGGGAGCGAGTTGTGTGGACACCCGGGAGAAGAGAGAGAACATCCAACGTGTTCAGACACAGCAGGGACAGAAGGACTGGAGCAGAGGAACAGGGAGCGGAGGTAGGAGTCAAGGTCAGCCTGGCACCAGATCACGTAGGGTCTCAGTGTCCACTCTACTGACTTCAGCTTTTTTGCCAAATGAGACGAAGGCTTTGAGCAGAGGACTGACATAATCCAGTTTATGTTTTAACACTGGCTGCCGTGTGGAGAATAGCTTTAAAGGGGGCAATGGTAATAATATAGTCTAACATTACTATATACCAAGCGCTGTCCGAAAGGCTTTTCATATGTTCTCATAATAACATTTTGAGGTGGGTATTAGCATCATTGCTCCCATTTACAGATGAGGAGACTGAGGCATGGACAGAGCAAATAACTTCCAAGGCCCCATAGCATCGAGTAAGTGTCAGAATTGGATTCAAACCCCAAAAGTGTGGCTCCAGAGCCCCTGCTCTTGGCCTCTATCTTACTCCATGGATGGGGTAGGGGGCATACAGTAGGTGGTAGAGATAGGGGCTACATGGTAGAGGACCTTCAATGCTAGGCTAAGAAATGTTGACCGATATTTTGTGCATTATCGGGGAACCATCGAAATTGTCTGAACAGAAAACAACACGCATTAAACAGAGTTAAAACTGGTAGGGGGAGAGGCTGAAGGCTGGGAGGCCCCTGGAAGATCTGCAGAGATTCTGGCAAAGTGAGAGCAAGCCCCAAGGGTCCCCTTCCTCAACTAAACTGAGGCTTTACAGATCATATGTCCAGGCCAAAAAGAAGTATTATGGCTGCTTTCTGGGGCCAAGGGAGAGGTGTCACTAGATGTGGCCACTAATTGACATGTTCTATGCCTCACCTTCTGTGGCTCTATCTCCCGGTCTTCAAGAAGGGTATCTACATAGATTAAGGAAAGGTCTATAATTACCTTGATATTCCTTGACAAGAGGACTTTTCCTGGTAAAAAAAAAAAAGCAGAACTTGGGTTTTATCCATGAAGTCCACTATAGAGAAAAGAGGAAGTAAAGTGGTGGGCCTTCTCTTTGTTTCTGGGGTGTGAAAGAGTCTGTCATGGGATATCACAATTGATAAGCCTCCAGCTTAAAGGGCGATGACTCTTTTGACAATAACTTGTTACATAACTGATTATAAGAGAATCTTATTTAGCTGGCTATTTCACTTTTCTCCTCAAGAACACAATGCCTGACCTCACATTTGTACTGTGTGACAGGAAGGGATCATTACAACTGTCTTACAATGAGGCCCAGAGAGATCAAGTGACTTGCTCATGATTACATAGTGACCTAGGGAAGCAGCTCAGATGAGAACAGAGGACGCTCTATGGTAAGAATTTTGGGAAGCCTTTCTTCCAATTGAAAGTCACTGACCCATAGAAATGACCAGCCAGGGCCACCCACTTAAAAAGTAAATTAATTTAGGGGTTTTAAAAATATAGGAAACATTAGGACTTCCCTGGTGGCGCAGTAGTTAAGAATCCACCTGCCAAAGCAGGGGACACGGGTTTGAGCCCTGGTCCGGGAAGATCCCACATGCCGCAGAGCAACTAAGCCCGTGCGCCACAACTACTAAGCCTGCGCTCTACAGCCCGCGAGCCACAACTACTGAAGCCTGCGAACCTAGAGCCCGTGCTCCACAATGAGAAGCCCGCGCACCGCAACGAAGAGTAGCCCCCACTCACCTCAACTAGAGAAAGCCCGCGCACAGGAATGAAGACCCAACACAGCCAAAAATAAAAACAAATTAAATAATTTTTTTAAAAATCACTACAAACTCGAGGACACACACACACCCCCCTATTCCCTAGCTCCATCTGCTGAGAGGCCTAGAAGCAATGACACACTAATAGCAATGAGCACACTTACTGATCTTGGTTTCTAACTACCATTCTCCACTAAAAGGAATTAGGGCTCCTTGGGGAAATGGCTGACTCCAAGGGTGGGGCAAAGCAAATACAAGAAGAGTCTGGAATATCTCGTGCTTGAAGAATGGACTAGATATGCCAAAGGATACAGGCAACAGCTTGAAAGAGCTCCTATTAGACAAATCTGAACAATTTGAGGAATAAATATTGACAGTAATGGATTATAAACAATTTAGTAAAACAAGAATCCACAAGTCCACACTGACATAAATTAATGATCAAATAAATGGGGGGAAAGGGAAAGTTCTTCCTCATAGAATGTCAAATAATAAGGAATAATGAATTTAGAAAATTATCAATGGATGCTAAAACTATGACAGTTTGATAAGGAACAGGAATATTTACAGCCTCAAAAGTATCTCACCACAACTTATTTATAAATTACAAAGAGAAAAATAATAAATTTACGGGGGAGAAACCAGGCAAATACCACTTTAAGTGACCAGAGTTCACATCACTAATGTTGAGACAAATGCACATCACGTGCCTCCTGATATGACGTACTGAAAAGGACACAACATCACCCGTGCCAAAACGGCAAAACCCGAATCTAATCACGAGGAAACATCAGACAAACCCAAACTGAGAAACATTCTGCAAAATAACTGGCTTGCACTCTTCAAAAATGTCAAGATCAAGAAAAAAAGCTGATGAAGTGTTCTGGATTAAAGAAAGAGACTCGACAACTAAATACAATGCATGACCCTGGATTGGATCCTAGACTGGGGGAAATCGATAGACAATATATTGTTTTGACAATTTACAAAATTTGAACATGTACTGTGGATTAGATACTATTTTTATCAACGTTAATCGCCAGATTTTGGGACTTCCCTGGTGGCACAGTGGGTGAGAGTCCACCTGCCAGTGCAGGGGACACAGGTTCGATCCCTGGTCCGGGAAGATCCCACATGCCACAGAGCAACTAAGCCTGTGAGCCAAAACTACTGAGCCCACGTGCCGCAACTACTGAAGCCTGCGAGCCTAGAGCCTGTGCTCTGCAACAAGAGAAGCCACCACAATGAGAAGCCCGCACACCACAACGAAGACCCAACGCAGCCAAAAATAAATAAATAAAATTTTAAAACACTGCCTGATTTTGATAACTGCACTGTGGTTATATAAGAGGATATCCTTATTCTTAGAAAATATACATTGAAGTTAGGGGTAAATGGGCGTATCTCCAACTTCTCTCAAATGGCTCAAAAATACTATACATACACCAAGAATGATAAATGAGAAAAAATGTGAACAATTGGTAAACATGGGTAAAGGGTACAAAGGAATTCCTTGTATTCTTTTCACAACTTTTCTGTATCAAAATCAAAAGTTATCAAAAAATTTAACCACTTAAAAGTAAAACATAAAGGTAGTGAATATTACCAGTATACATTATAAAAAGTGTTTCCATTTTCTACCTGGTGATAGGGGTGTATTTTACTGTCTATAAATTATGTCTTTAAAAAAAAAAAAACTAGGGCTTCCCTGGTGGCACAGTGGTTGAGAGTCCGCCTGCCGATGCAACGGACTCAGGTTCGTGCCCGGTCCAGGAAGATCCCACATGCCGCGGAGCGGCTGGGCCCGTGAGTCGTGGCCGCTGAGCCTGAGCGTCCGGAGCCTGTGCTCCGCAACAGGAGAGGCCACAACAGTGAGAGGCCCGCGTACCGCAAAAAAAAAAAAAAAAAAAAAAAAAAAAAAAAAAATCTGTTTCCTCATCTATAAAATGAAGATAACAGTACTTCTCTCACAGAATTGTTGTAAAAATTAAGTATCATGATATACATAAAGCCTTAGAATAGTAACTAGCACACAGTAGGTGCCCAATAAATACAAACTATTATTAAGTATTCATTTGAAGAGATCAAATTAAGTTCTGCCAGGCTCAATCTGGCTAGACCAGGAATAAAGAAGAGTGACAGCTGATAATGAGCTCCTTTTTCTAGTCCCAGTTTCTTCCCTATTAAAGGCTCATCTTCTGCCCACTCCTGAACTCCTCCAGAATTCTTTTCTTTTTTTTCTTTTTTTTTTTTTTTCTGTACGCAGGCCTCTCTCTGTTGCGGCCTCTCCCGTTGCGGAGCACAGGCTCCGGACACGCAGGCTCAGCGGCCATGGCTCACGGGCCCAGCGGCTCCGCGGCATGTGGGATCTTCCCGGACCGGGGCACGAACCCGTGTCCCCTGCATCGGCAGGCGGACTCGCAACCACTGTGCCACCAGGGCAGCCCCCTCCAGAATTCTTGACATCATCTTCCCCTACTTACACCTTCTGGCTCTGAACTCAGGTGATAATCGCACTACTGAAGCCAGTTACCCTGGACGCAAAGGCTCCGGCCTCGTCCCGTTTCCCACCGCGCCAGAAGCCCCTGGAGCTCTCGGGTTCCCGTTCCGTTTCTTCAGTGTCCTTTTCCCTCCTTCCCCTCTTGGCACAGCACTGAGGCCGTGTGCTCAGTAAGTAACTCTGGTCTTTGCAAAGCTCAGGCGGAGTTTCAGGAGGCGTTCCTCGCACACGTCTCAGTGGAGCAGGGCGAAAACAAATGACGCTGATGCTTATTCATGAACGTGCACAGCATAGCGTTTTCCAACAATTTTTAGGCTTTTAACCACCAGGAACTCATTTGAGACACCCATTCTCTCCCTCAGATCTTGCTAACTTAGACTCAAAGAGCCAACTCCTTGAACCCAAGGATTACGCCCTCTTCCTGTTCTAGAACAGCCCCCTGACTACCTACCATCAATACCATGTGCTCTATTCTGATTCAAATAGCAGCACCTGCTTTTTAAATACTTGTGTTAGCATATATATTTGACCCACAATGTCTGTAAGGTAGAAATCATCCTTTCCTCTCTTTACAGATAAGGAAACTGAAGTTTGAAGAGACTAAGCAACTCCCACCGTCACATGGCAAGTTAAGTGGTGGAGGAGGGACTCGGACCCAGGTCGTCCGGCTGGGAACCCTAAGCTCTTCCCGTGGAGGCCCTGCCCCTCCCTCGTTCCCTGCTCCCTGTCCATGCCCTCCCTTCGAGGCACTTTACTGCTGGAGCAGTCACCCTGACTCTCACCCACGTTCCACACAAGACTGCTCAGCAAACACGGGAACGTCTGCCCTGCTCCCACCAGGTCTGTTTACCCCAGCATCATACTTCAGTGTCCGAGGGGAAGTGGTGCTTGCAGCACACTTAGAGAAAAGAGTGGTGATAACTTCCAGATGAGCTTGTGATTCTAAATTTAACATTCCTTTCGGTACTGAGAATTTCCACTTTCCCCCTTCCACCCCTTGGCACTTATGTAATTATAAAGCATGCCACAGGAGATCGTTTGTCTCAGCACCACTCGGGATGAAGGTTGTTCCAGCCCCATCAAGTACATCCTTGTGGAAAGACTTTGCAGAATTTATTTGGACAGGTTCAAAAATAGTCCTTCAACAATACAATCAGATTGAACCATGACAAGTAAAATATAATTATGGCTTGGTTACATTAAAAAAAAAGTAAACAGTGAGGTTTGGGAAAACTAAAAGCAAAAGTACATAGATATCTCCTTCATTCCCAATTTCTGCATCTCCTGCAAGCAGGATTTCAAGACTGCATCCGTGGATCTTTTGAAATGGGTGAGAGAGGATGACAATCAAGGAGACAGCTCAACAGAGTGTGTTCTGAGGCCATTTCTCAGAACAAAGGCATATTTCTGCACAAGGCAAATGCAGCCTGATAAAGGCTCCCCCAGTGGGTTCTCAGAATGCCAAAGTCATTCACCTAAATGAGTTCAAAATACATATTGTTCTGGGCCAAATTATACAGTGTCAAGTTCAGACTGTATGGATTTATATATGTTGGCAGGGCAGGCCACTTTTGGGGCGCCACAGCTTTATCCCAGTATCCTGTGCCCAGTTGGGTTCCCATCACTCTCTCCCCAAACCCATGAATTTCCTTGTATTTGGTTCCAGAAGTGCAGACAAAAAGCAAAGTTTCACAGGCCCACAAGGGAACAGGGCCCCAGAGGACTTGAATTTCTGATGAAACTTAAAGTAGAACAGAATGTGTGCCTTTGCCAACAAGCTGGGACTTTCTGAAAGGTGATTTGAGACGGGAGCAGGGAGAGGGGACAAGATCGAGCATTGTGCTTTGGGCCAGTCTCTGCTAAGAGCTACAAGGCGGGAATACAAAGTACTCTGGAGTTAAAGCAAACAGCCAATGCTTCCCTTGGCTGGCCTTTGCCCAGAACTATTCCCTCACAGAGCTCAGTTTCTCAAAACACACAAGTGGTGTTTCAAAGATGCCAGGCAAAGGGGTCCATCCGAATAAATGCCTAAAACCTAATAACGAATGACATAGAGAAGCCTGATTCCAGTGTCCATTTCCACTCCATATTCTACTGACACATCTAGAGAATTAGTGGGCATGCTGTGTTTTCTGTTTTTGTCTTTTTTGGGAGGGGACCTGTTATTCTCCTCTCTGCCTGAGTAAAGATGGAAGAATTGGGAGGAAACAGTAACTTTTAAAGCGAATATGGAGAAAAGTGTAAGAGATGAAACGGGTTGTAAGGTTATTTTTCTTTTAATTACATGAGTGTCTTGATCATGGAATGAAGAGGGCAGAGTGAAAAGCAGCAGAATGGCTATGGCAGGCCAGGGCCGAGAGCCACTGCTGCCTGTTTTGGTCCAGAGTTCAGCACACCTTTCTGGGAAGGGGGCTGGGGTGAAGGACGAGGAAGGAAAAGGGGAGAAGGTATACCTACACTTGCAAGAATTGTCTAATCACTGTTCCCGAATTGGGGTCAGACACCAGCTCCACCCTGATGCCCACCCCATCCCTCCACACCTCTCCTGCCCCTGCACACTCGGGCTATACTGACCCACTTGTGGTTCCCCAACAATAAAACGCACTGCCATGATTCTGAGCCTTTGCAAAAGCTACCTTCCCTCTCTTCCTGTCTGCCTGGAAGGTCCAATGAACTTCAAGCTTCAGCCCGCGTTCTCCCCTCCTCTGCCAGGCCGTCCTAAGGAGACTTAGCTGCTACTTCTCCTTTGCTCTCACTGCACTTTGTCTACACTCCTCCTCGTCCAGTGTCAGAAAGGGTTTGAGTGTCTGTCTTTGCTTCAGACTCTAAGCTCCTTAAAGGAGCCTGTGTCTTGTCTCTCATCCATTTATCTCTGCTGCCTATAACAGTGCTCAGCTCACGGCAGATGCTCAATCAACATTTAAAGGGACAAGTGGGATCAAGTTCCACCCATCTTAATTTTATTATAAAGAGAGCGAAATAAGATCTGAAAGACTGAGCTCTGAGATTCTGCACATTTTCGGAAGGAATTGCTACAATACTACTTTTGTGTCTAGCCTCCCTGGTTCAAGTGAAACCAAAGGTATAAATTCACAGAGGGGCATGAGTAGTGGCCCTTTTGTCCTCAGACTTCAGCTGCTATGTGAAGATGAAATCAACCCCAAACATGGCCTTCCGGCCAGCTGTGTGAGCCACGAGCTCTCCCCAGCCCCCAGGACAAAGCCCCCAGTGCCGAGGCCCGGACGGTGTCGAGCTCCTTGAAGCTGTGGGGAATCATGACATCAATGGAGTGAGCCACTGACAGACACAGCAAGGTTCCGTACCTGCCAAGACAGCCCACTACCCGACCTCAGCGCAGCAGACACAGCTGAGACGTGCCCAGCCAGGTCCGATGATGAGAACACAGGGTTTTAAAGAACGGCCAGAGCAAGCGAGGATCCTCAAGGCATTTGTCTTCTTCTTCGGACAACGCAGCAGCACTCTCCAAGCTCCGATTTATGAGGTGGAAGCAGCTCTGAAACTACACGTTAAGGGGCGAGTGGGGAGGAACGCACAACGGCTGTGGTTCCAGTAAGGCTCTAAAGAGAGGCTGGGACCAGGCGGTTACAGCTGCTGGCAGTCCAAATATACTTTTCCTCCTGCTCAGAGACCCTTTAAAGGCAAAGAAACGCAGGCAATGCACTGGGCTGCCTATTTTTGTTTCATTTATTTCTTTTAAGACCACCTCCTTGCAATTTCCAGAGAGAAAATACAAAACAAGAAACAGACTTGGTTTCAAATACATAAACAGTGTGCTGGAGTTTAAAGCATTACTGATAACACTGTTACAGAAGAGTGTCAGCTTACTCCAGGGCACTTCAGTATTCCTGAGGAATAAACGTGATTTCTCTTTCCCTCCCACCGGGATGTTCTCAGACGTGAGTCACTGCTCCTGCTCCTGCAAGGAAGGACACGCAGGTTAGAACTGTGCGCACAGCGTTCCGACAACCCTCTCTAGCTTGCTGCTGCAGGTCAGACCCAGAGGACCGATGGGCCCCAAGCCTTACCACTCTGTTTGCTTTAAACCTGTCTCACAAGAGGACTGTATCCTTCCAGCCCAGGTTCTTCAGAGTGGCTCCTCAATCTTTGAGGGGGGGAAATAGAAAAGGAACGCAACAGGGCTGAACAGTCTGTACCTGGATAACTATATTCCTAAAACCCATCAAAGGGACGGATCCCAGGTGAGTGGAAAGAGCATGGCTCTGGAATCAAATGGCCTACTGATGACAGGAACTTCGGCAAGTTTCTTAAACCTCAGTGAAATTCGGCCTTCTCATCTGCTGAATGAGGGTAGTAAAACCTCTCTCACAAATCTACTGGGAGAGAGGTCTAGAGAAAGAATGTAAAGATGGAGCACCTAGGATGGTCCACAGGTCACAGCAGGCACTCAGCAAGCAATTACCATGATCTGACTCCATTGAAAAAGCCCCAAGTTGGGATTTTGTTCCTCTTTTCAGAGAATGGAGGATGACGACGTCAAGGCACAGACTCCAGTTCAGATAAAGTTACAAAAGGCCATTTTGGAGCCGTACGCACAAGGCTGTAAATACTGTAACAATATTTTCCACAGTAACTCTCAGCCATTAAATACATCCACATATAACCACCCCTGAGCCATTTATCCATGACAACTCAGTTTGGAGCAATGAAAACATTTCAAACAATTAAAAGACCTGAAGCTCCTCTCCCTGTTCCTTTATGTTCTCCTTTAACTTCAGCTGTGGTGCCAAGAGAGCGAGGCGCCAGGGAGCAGTGGAAAGCGCCTGTCGTCAGCGCTGACGGCCCGCAGCTGCGCCTCTGCTCACTTGCGCTGTCCCTCTGATCAGCTCACCCTGGCTCTGGCGCAGGGACGGGACATGACTACAGAGGGCCTGCGAGACGCCTGCCCGGCTGCCCCACTGGCCGACTCCCCTGCTCCCAGTCCCCTCCCCAGGCCTGCACCGGCTGTTCAGTAGGCAGCTGACCGTCTGAGCACGTTCTCAGATAGAGGCTACCGAGCTGTGGTGGCATACTGTCATTTAAGATTCGGCCACCCTTGTGGCTACAGCTTTTGACCAGAACTGGGACACTCATTTGTACCTCCTTTTCTGCCCTACTTGTTATTATGGTGGAACAATGAACGAGTCAGTCACCCTTTCTTAGTTGGCCTCAATTATAATAACCAACATTTCTATTTATATACATATATAGCACCTCATAGCTTAAAAACATTTTCACATTTAATCCTCACAACAACCCTGTAGGCAGAAATTACTGCCCTCATTTTACAGACAGAAAACAATCTCAGAAGTGAAAAACTCAAGAGCACATAGAAAGCAAGTGATGGACCAGGACTCATATCTGGGTGTCCCGGCTTCTGTGCTCTTTCCACTGGCCCCCTGCTGCTGCCCAGATGACAGTGATTCTAGCTCAAGGGTAACCAAGAAAGTAGATGATTCTACACATCCAGAGAATGTGAAGCTCTTCATGAAGCTTGTGTTGCTATAAAGGTTATGCCTTAATAAGCCTGAGGCCACTAGCACATCTAATAAGACATACAATTTATTTCATTCATTCATTTTACATTTATTTGAGCACCTACTTTGTTCCAGGCCCTGGGGATACAAAAATAAATACCACCTCTGTCCAAAGGGCTGCTACACACAAAAACCTTAGGAACCGTGCTACCTCCTTCCTCTTGAGGCATGTGTTACACTTTTTCATCCTGTCTGCATCATTAAAAACCCATCTGTAGACAAGGACTTCGGCAGAATCATGTGGGACTCACAGTCAAGAACCTGCACTCTTCAGTAGAAAGCAGAATAATGGCTGAGTTCAGAAGTCTTTAGGTTTAGCTTGAACGTGTG